>NC_135616.1:8140000-8765000 GCF_053574225.1 Canis aureus | reverse complement strand
ATGAACCTGGCAACATCTCTGTTAGAACATTTGACATATGAGTCCTGTGTTGAGGCCTCAGATTTTGCTGTGAGAATGTCTAGGGTCCATGATCATGAGCTATATTCTAGTTCTCCATTTCTGGAAGAAATATTTTCATATTTCTCTCTAGTTTTAGGTTCTATGTTTTTGTGTCGTGTTTGAATTCCTCTGACATTTCTCATATGTGAGGTCATTAGCAAGCTAACTAAAACCACCTGAACTGCTGGATAGTGCCTCATATTTTAGTGTTTTTCTTTTATTAATATTCATATATAAAAGTTGAGGGGGGTAGTCTTGCCCTCTAAGGGATGTATGGCAATCTCTGGAGATACTCACAACTTTGTCACAACAAAGAGGATAGGAGTACTATTAGCATCCAGTGGATAGAAGGCAGGGATGCTGCTAAACATCCCAAAATGCACAGGATGCCCCCTCACAAAAAGAATTATTTGGCCCCAAATGTCAATTGTACCAAGACTGAGAAATCTTGGCTTAGGGAAAGCACATCTAAAACCATTAAGTTAGTTAATTATGCCTAATTTTAGTCTGCTTAT
This sequence comes from Canis aureus, assembly GCF_053574225.1. Classification (NCBI taxonomy): domain Eukaryota; kingdom Metazoa; phylum Chordata; class Mammalia; order Carnivora; family Canidae; genus Canis; species Canis aureus. The sequence goes on along the minus strand of NC_135616.1, from coordinate 8,764,425 downwards.
ACAGAGATTTTCATCACACTTTAATATTCTTATTAATTAAATTATGCTTGTCTACTTTCTAATTACATTAAGCAACTTTTCCTATATTCCATGGTTACAGAAAGATTCGTTCAGATCTATAAAGAGAATATAAAGACAGTCTCTTTGGGATAGAAATTTTTAGTAAAATTGATCTGTGTTTCAGGCACAAGAGGGAGGAAAACAGGAATCTGGATCCAATCGCTGTGAACATTCCATATATCCAGTTTCTGAAAGCATAAAACTAGACCAGAGAATACCAACAAAGACAGATTATTTGGGAGACAGAGATGCCAAAGTGCCTCTCAATTTGGCTCCAGAAGCCAGAGATGTCAGTAGGTGTTGTTGCTCTGTTTTTTGTAGAGCAGAGGATGATGAAAAGCTAAATGAAAATATTGCCACAGTTGAGGTTGAAAAGAAAGCAATTCATGAGTGAGATGTTAGTTTCAAATGAGATCTTTACTACTGATGGAGAGACTTTGCTCCAAGCCAACACCCGAGCTTGTGCCAGTTCAACCAAATGCAACGAAGGAGGGAGATGAGGGATTAGAGAAAGCAAAGCTGACAGATGGCAATTTGCGAAGAGTTGAATCAACATAAATTATATCTCATCAGTGAGCGGAGGAAAGGGAGGATATGTTCCAATATTCAGCTAACCACTGAGATGGTGAGCATGCCAAAGCACAGCAAGCAAACCACTGGGCATCTTTTGGAGCTGGTTGCAAATACAAAGGTGGAGAAATGCCCTTTTGTTGGAAAACCATCTGGATTACAAACCGTGGGTAGAAATCTCTTTGAAATATTACAATCAATGAAATTAATGAACATTTGGGATATTGGAATGCCTTAATCACAGACTATAGAAAGCCAGAAGAAAAATATTGCTGATAACTGGATTTGATTAATATAGATGTAAGTTTCTATATAATCTGTATAATTAGATACTCAGAAGAAAATACCCTAGACTCACCAGTTCAAAACCCACCTGTTTAATAGTGTTTGATATAAGCGTAAATATTCTTTTCTGAGGTTGGAAAGAGTTCATTTAAACCACATATAAAATATTCAACTAATCAGTTTTTTATCCTGGAGCCTTAAAATGTGCTTCTTAGAGATTATATAATTAAACATTAATATTAGCTTTCCAAAATTTCATAACTACCAAGGGAAACAGAAAAGCCAACCTATCAGCCTTAATATATTATAATAATATACAATATAAAATAATATAACATACATCTAAATATTCATATGAATGATTTGAAGTCATGGTAATTGTAACTTTGGGGTGAGGTAAAAAGGATCTCTGAATGCAAATATGACTTATCAAGTACGGTTGAAAAAAATCTTTTCACAAAATTTAAGCAAAGACTTCATTACTTTAAAAATCTATCTTAAATTTTCTTTTGTGCATTCAAACTTAACAAACCGGAACCTGGCCAGAATATCCAGACCAGCAGATGGCACTAATGGGAAAATCAACTGCTCCTGAAAACCAGGAAAATTTTCAAGGGCTTTAAATTATAGATAGAGAAAACTCCAAAGTAAATGTAAAATAGGCTTTTAAAAAAATCTACATTTCCATTAGACAGGCAAAAAAAAAAAAAGGGGGAATAGATTTTGGGAAAAAAAGCTATAGAAGGATTATAACAGCTATTTTTTCTCTCATTCTGAATTATTGTTGACTATTATACAAATAGGGACTGCAAATCTTGAAGACTGTTTCTAACCCACAAACATATTATCTGACATTTCCATTAAAACAATTATTTAGAAATGCTATCGTGACAATTGTTCAAATCGGAAACACCAGCAGGTGGCTAACCGCTGGTAGGAAACCAACAGCGTCTCAACCGGCTGCTTTTTTGCAAGGAGCAGTTTGCGGTTCATGAGGATTTGGGGTGCCCTCCTGCACACTTTCACCACGTGAGGATTTGGTATAGGACAAACACTCGCGGAGGCAGAAAACAGGATTCAACATTTAATGAAGTCATCCTCTCCTGATATTTCATGGCAGATCTGCTCCACTTAGTAGAATGTCGGAGAGAAAATGTAGAGAGGCAAACGCATTAAAAATAATCAGACGTTCTCATAGCCTCTCCCTGTAGGTGTCTCTGAAGGGTAATTACCTTGAGCACTAGATGGAAATAAAATGGGGAAAAAACGTTTTGGTATAAAAGTGCAATAAATGATTTTGCTGTTGGCAGAAATCACAAGCTCCAGATGCATTTTTTTTCTACTTTCGGTTTTCGTCTTTCCTTTTTGCAAAGATGAGTTCTACATTATATACAAGACTTACAGAGGAACAATAAGAGTCTTTAACAATTCATATCAGAGAGGAGTGAAAATAGAAGGGCACATATTATGAGGACATCAAATGGATTACTTATGCTAGCACCTCGAAAACACCACAAACCATCCTCATTCTCTGTAAAAAGGCACATTCTTTTCTGTCTTGGAAATTTCTGATATTGGAGGATCTAAGGTTCCTGGACAAGAGCCCGTCCAATTCCTGATGGCTCTTCCTCCTTTGGAGTTTGAGCTCAAGTTGGAGATATAATTTCATTAGCTAGCAAGAGGAAAAAAGGGAGGGGAGATGGGAGGAAGGAAATAAATTTGGAGAACCAAAGGGTCCTTTCCCCTTGATGCTAGCTGTATTTTGATAAGAACTAGCAGAATATTCTGCTGCCCCAGGAAGCAGTGGTATCAGCGGCATGGGGAGGGCACTGCTGAACACCTTGCAAGTGTACCTGCTTCCCGGGTACCAAATTCTGTCATTTGAATCTGCATTGGCAGCTGTGTCAAAACTTGTTTGCATTATGTAGACCTAATTCCAGTTTTAAAAGATGCTGATTCAAAACCCTCTGTAACAACAGCAATCAATTATATTTGTCGGTTTCTTTGTTTATGAATTTCTCCATACTCCAGGACTGGATTCCACGTTGCCCTGTGGTATAGAAGCTGTGGTTTCCAAATCAATACTAATAATAACTACCATTTACTAGACTTCCAACATCCAACAATATGGCAGACTAGACATTAGGAAGGGTCAGTGAGCTGATACTGCTAGAATCGGAATAGATCCGAACAATCACACTTTTCCAAATGCTGCTGAGCTCATAAACAAAAAAACGGGAGTTCCCAACAGCCAAACAAGCAAACAAAAGCCAATTCCCCAGACAAGAACAACCTAACAGTGGGCTGAAAATGGATTTGAGTGAAAATGGAAAAACTCAAAATGCTGGTTTTTTCCTGGAGGCAAATGCCCACACCAGCAGCAGATTGGGAGTTTAAGCATAGGACCCATGATGGATGGAATTGGTACACTTGGAGATGTTAAGAACTCCCTATAGAAACTTCCTTTGTGGAGGAAGGCAACTCAAGAACTCAGAACTCTTGTGGATTATGGGTTGAAGATAATTAAATTAAATGCAAGTTAAATGTAAACTTCATACACTCAAGGAAACAAATCACCCCAAGAAAATTAGCAAATACAATCAATCAGTGTAGAACACTCCACCTCCGGCACAAACATTTCAGATTATTGGAATGACCAGTGTTGGAATAGGAAAGCACCATTAGAAACAAACAAGGGGTAGTGGAAGGGGAGGTGGGCTGGAGGATGGGGTGACTGGGAGACGGGCACTGAGGGGAGCACTTGATGAGATGCGCACTGGGTGTTCTACTATATGTTGGCAAATTGAACTCTAATAAAAATATACGAAAAAAATGAAAGCACCATTATAATGAAATATAGACATTGAAAACAAAAACAAAAACAAAAATCAGGGACAAGGGATTATCAAGGAGAGCATGCAGATAAAATAAAAAGCATAATTCTTGAAATAATCTAAACAGCATATTTTTTAAAAATTCTTATTTATTTATGATAGTCGCAGAGAGAGAGAGAGCGGCAGAGACACAGGCAGAGGGAGAAGCAGGCTTCATGCACTGGGAGCCTGATGTGGGATTCGATCCCGGGTCTCCAGGATCGCGCCCTGGGCCAAAGGCAGGCGCCAAACCGCTGCGCCACCCAGGGATCCCTAAACAGCATATTTTATACAAAGAACTAGTATATTTGAATTTTTCTAAAAAAGGAAAAACAGGGGCAAGTGGGTGGCTCAGTCAGTTAAGCATCTGCCCTCTGCTCAGGTCATGGGGATCGAGTCCTGGGATCAAGTCCTGGGATCGAGTCCTGCATCGAGCTTCCCTCTGAACAGAGGGAGCCTGTTTCTCCCTCTCCTCCCCACTCTTGCTCTCTCTCTTTCTCTTAAATAAATAATATCTATTTAAAAAGGAAAAATAATAAACATCAGGATATCAAAGTTACCCAGCGTATAGCCATAAGAAAAGGATTTGGGAGAGGAAAGGATATTAATATACATAGAAGACAGAATAAAAAGACCTAACATGAACTTAGTGAGAGTTTGAGAAGAAAATGAATAGAACAGAGGAGACAGAGGGAAAAAACAATTTGCAGGAATCTTAACAGAAATAATAGAAGAATAATCAAAATGTGGAGAACAGATGACTGCTGATGCAGAACTGTGCGCTCTGCAAATTTTTTCTTTTAAAAACTAGGGTGAGATAAAGATTTTCATACATATGAAATGAGAGTTTACAAACAGCAGAACTTTGTCAAAATGCTTCCTAAAAAGATATATTTCAGGAAGGAAAATGATTTTAGAAAGAAGGTCTGAGATTAAGTAAGACATGGTTCATAAAAAATGGGTAAGCATGCAGGTCAATCTAAATGAATATTTTCTATGGGAAAGTAAAATACCTAAGTCGTGGGGTTAAATAATGAGCTGAAATACTGATTTTTAAAATGCTTCATAAGTTGGAGGAGAATCATTGGATTTGGTCTCTGAAGCCCTGTTGCTACGCAGTGGGGAGGTTAAGATGGTGGTACATGGTCAAATTTTGAGGGTAAACTTAGAATGGAAATCATGAATCACAAATCAGGATAGAAAAAAAGAAAAAAAGTAAAAATAAGACAATTCAAAGGAAGAAAAAGGCAAAATAAATGAAAAAAAAAAAAAAAGGTAATAGAAGAAGCAGGACAAATAGAAGGCACTAGAGCCAGAACCTGGTGGGAGTGGAGAATTGCTATTTCTGGCTGTGTGAGAAAGACTTAGCACCTGGGAGGACAGAGCTAGTTAATATCTGATAAAACAGTTCAAGCAAAAAGTACCACTGGTTAGAGCTTCCCTTCAAAATGACAAAAAGTGTGTTTCAGCAGGAAGATAGGAAACTCCACAATTGCAATAGTGTAGTTAAATTTTTTTAAAAAATAGAACCACGGAGAAAACATATCTTTAGGAGATTTTAATGCATCCCTCTCAGAAATGAATAGTTCAAGAAGACAAAACCGAGTAACAATATAGAAGGTTTAAACAGTGCTGCGAACGAGTTTCCATATGCGCAGCATTGCATACCAGGATTAAGGAATCCACGCTCTTCCAAAAGCACTAGAACGTTCTTAGAAATTGATCAGCTTTGGTCTTAGAAATTGATCAGCTTTGGGACGCCTGCGTGGCTCAGCGGTTGAGCTTCTGCCTTAGGCTCAGAGCGTGTTCTCAGGGTCTTGGATCGAGTCCCACATAGGGCTCCCTGGGAGGAGCCTGCTTCTCCCTCTGCCTCTCTCTGTGTGTCTTTCATTAATAAATAAATAAAATCTTAAGGAAAAAAAAACCGATCAGCTTTGAGGCTGTGAAGGTAGTCTCCACTGAGACAGTAATGCTGTCACAGAAACCACGGCCTCGGACCAAAATGCAACTAAGAATAAAAACAAAACCAAAAGAATGCCATATGTTTACAAGTCTTTCACACTTCTATAAAACTCATGGATCAAAGGACAAGCAAAAATATCGTGTCAAAAATCGTGAAATGCAGGGAAACTTGCAACCTTTAATGTTTTCATGTAAAAGAAAAAGAGTCAAAAGGAAGGCACTAAGCATCCAATGTAAGAAATAATAAACAAACAACGGCCAGCAAATAAATCCCAAAGGAAGTTGAATAAAGGAAGGTAATCTAGAGATAAAAAGCACCACTAGTGACCTGGAAGACAGACAAAAGAGAGAAAATTAATGTCACGAGTAGGTTCTTTGAAAAAGGTAAATTAAACAGACACACCTTGGAAAAGGTTAATCAAGGACAGAGAGCAAAGACATGAGATACCAGTAGGAAAAAAACTTGACTGTAGGTGCTTCAGGATTTAACAGGTAAGAAGGTACTTCCAGCTTGAAGCCCATTCATTTGAAATTTTAGACGCAATGGATTTTTTTCTTTTCTTTTTAAGTTTTTATTTAAATTCCAGTGTAGTTAACAAACAATGTGATATTAGTTTCAGGTGTACGATATAGTGATTCAGCACTTCAGTACATCACCAGGTGCTCATCACAAGTGCCCTTCTTAATCCCCATCACCTGTTTAACCCATCCCCCACCCACTTCCTTCTAGTAACCATCAGTTTGCTCTCTATAGTTAAGAGTCCAGTTCTTGGTTTGCCTCTCTCTCTCTTTTTTTCCCCATGATCATTTGTTTGGTTTCTTAAGCTCCACATCTTATGAGTGAAATCATATTGGTATTTGTCTTTCTCTGGCTAACTTATTTCACTTAGCATAATACTCTGTAGCTCCATCCACGTCATTGCAAATGGTAAGATATCATTCTTTTTTTATGGTCAAGTAATATCACAATGGATTAATTTTTTAAATACAATTTAACCACACTGACTCTAGAAGAAATAGAAAATCTGAATATTCTTATAATCACTAATGAAATTGAATCAGTAGATAGAAATCTTCCAACAAAGAAACCTTTGGGCCCATCTGACATTACAGGTAAGTCCATGGAACAATTCACTGCAAACTTACACAACTCTTCCAGAAAATAAAGGCTAGTCTAATTTTGTTACTGAAACTTAATAACAAGAAAGGAGGGGGAAGAAAGGCTTATAAATCTTAAACAAAAGCTTAGCAAACTGAATCAAGCAGGGCATAAAATAAATAATTATAATGTCTCATGGCCTACATGGTTTTATCTCAGGAATACAAGGTTACTTTAACATTCGGAAAACAATTTATTGAAAACATGGTATTAACAGTTTAAGGGGAGAGAATCCTATCACCACTTCAATCAGTAGAGAAAAAGCAGTCAATAAAAGCCCCCTTCTATGAGGAAAAGTTCTGCAAATGTTCCATCACCTGATAAAGGACATTTTAAAAAACCTACAGGAAGCATCATTCTCAATAATGACATAATGAAAACATTCTCTTTATAATTAATAAAAAACAAAGATGCCTTCAATCATTTATTACACTTTATACAGAACAGTGCAGTGAATACAATGAGACATGTACAAAAAGAAAATGTGTATTTTAGAGAAGAAAAATATGACATTATTGACAGATGATAGCATTGTTGGAGAAAATCCAAAAGAACCTACAGAAGAGGTTGAAATTAGTAAGTTTAGGAAGGTAGCTGGATAAAAAAATCAATACATGAACTTAATCACATTTTACATACAGGCAACATTTGAAATGAAATTTAATTTAGAAAATGAAATTTTAAAATATGTTGTTTATAAGACTAACACTAAAATATTTTGCATTACATCTGTGAGATGTGTAAGCAGTGTATGGGAAAAATTATAAAACTTTGTTGAAAAATGTTAAAGCCCACCTATATAAATATAAAGCTTTTTAAGATGAGTAGAGAAATAAGTGGTGTCAGGACAACTTGCTATGCCCACTGACAAGAGATGAACTGGGATCCCTATTTCTACATGCACATTAAAGAGGAAATGTACAAGTTAAAACTATGTACTATTGAGAAGATGTTGTGGGAAAACATCTTCTTGTGGCTTTGGATAGGAAATGATTTCTTATATCAGATGCACACTCTAAAGAAAAGATTGACAAATTTGACTCTATTAAAATTAGGAATTTGTGTTTTTGTACACTGTAGAAATAAATTTGCCACACACATAGTAGACAAAGAATGATTGTACAGAATGCTTAACTCTTGCCTAAAAAGGTGGGCTAAAGACAATGAGCAAGCATTTCACAGAAAAGAAGAACACAAAAGATCATTGACAAGTGACAAGGAACTCAACTTTATTATCAATCATGCAAACTGGAATTAATACCTCAATATTGTATCTCTCATCCTTAGACTACCAAAAAAATTAGAATCCAAATACCAGGTACTTTGAGGAAACAGTTTGGCATTGCCTGGAAAAATAATATATGCATACTTATGGGGCAGCAATTCTAAAAAAATCCTGCACCTGTGCACTTGTAGGAGCACTGATCATACCAGCATAAATTAATGAATGGATATATAAATTATGCACAGATAAATACTAGAGATAATACAAGTGTCCACCAACACAACAGGATAAATTTTGGTGTGCTGTAGTCACAAGATGGACCATGCATATACAAATGGCCAACAGACACATGAAAAAATGCTTAACATGACTCGGCATCAGGAAAATACAAATCAAAACCACAATGCGATACCACCTCACACTAGTCAGTATGGCCATAATTTAAGACTCAGGAAACAACAGGTATTGGCAAGGATGTGGAGAAAGGGGAACCCTCTTATGCTGTTGGTGGAAATGCACACTGGTGCAGCCACGCTGGAAAACAGTATGGAGGTTCCTCAAGAAGTTAAAAATAGAGCTACCCTATGACTCAGCAATTGCACTAGTAGGTATTGATGCAAAGGATATAAACATAGTGATTCAAAGAGGCACCTGCATCCCAATGTTTATAGCAGCAATAACCACAATAGCCAAAAATATGGAAAGAACCCAGATGTTCATCAACAGATGGATGGATAAAGAAGGTATATATATATATATATATATATATATATATATATATATATGTATATGAATATGACTCACCTATCCAAAGGAATGGAATCTTACCTCTTGCAATGACATGGGTGGAACTAGAGGGTATTATGCTAAGCGAAATAAGTCGGAAAAAGACAAATACCATATGATTTCACTTATATATGGAATTTAAGGGAAAAAAACAGTTGAACACAGGGGAAGGGGAAGGAAAAATAAAATAAGACAAAATAGAGAGGGAGGCAAATCATAAGAGACTCTTAATTATAGGAAACAAACTGAGGGTTGTTGGAGGGGCAGGGGTAGGGGAATGGGGTAACTGGGGGATGGATATTAAGGAGGGCACAAGAAGTCACGAGCACTGGGTGTTATATGTAACTGATGAATCACTCAACTCTACCTCTGAAACTAATAATACACTATAAGTTAATTAAATTGAATTTGAATTAAAAAAAATTTTAAAAGATGGACTATGCATAGCAGAAATGGAATTAACTGTGGCCTCCCACAACAGCATGGCTCACCTTAAAAATATAAAGTGCTTATAAAAAGCAAATTTGCAGAGGACTCAATTCCGCGTGATTGCATTTTAATAAGTTCAAAAAAATAATACTAAATAATATACGAACATACACGCACTGGTGATTAGATGAAAAAGAATAGCAAGTTAATGTCTATTTTTTTATTTTTTTATTTTTTGCAAGTTAATGTTTAAAACAAAAAGTGGAATTTTGATTACCTCAGGGAGGTGGGAAGAATAGTTGTAATTGGGGATTGAAATATCTAGAGTAATGATAAATTCGATTTCTTAACCTGAGGAGTCAGTGCACAGGTACTCCAGTTAGTCCTTAAACCGTAGGATTTGTTCTACTTCTTTTTGTGAGTGACATAGTTCACACTGCAAATTTAAGGAAACAAGTCCAACTATGTTAGAATCACACATTTAAATGGAATTCAATTCTCCAGTTAGACCGAGGCTGTCATTTTGGATTTAAAAAAAAAAATCCAGGTATGTGCTATTTGTAAGATCTATTTATAAAACAAAGATAGGAGACATGGAAAATTAAGAGGATCCGTAGACGTGCCAGGGAAATTCTAGCCACTGTTGAATTCCCATTCTCTGCCACTCTTGGTACTTAGACACTTAATTTATTTCATTTAATTTTCAGAACCCTAAAAATGTTCTCATGTTTTATGGATGGGGAAGCTAAGCTCAGAGAGATTGAAGAAGCTATGCATAGTTACCAAACTACCGTGATACCAAAGGAAGGTGGTTTTCAAACCCAATTCTCTTCCCACAAAACTATGTCGCCTCTCCTGAGACGTAGGCTGGCCCATCACAGCATTGTCAGCAGAGCGGTGAGAGGGAGTAATAAAAGTGAATACTTGGAACAGGGTTTGGGGGTTTTATTTTTTCTGGATTGTTGGGCTGCAAGCCTGCCATGCCTATGGTGGCACACATGGAATTTAGACCAACTGCTGACAGTCAGTAATGAGAAGGAGGGAGGGACAGACATAAAAATATTGAAAGGGAAAGGATGGGTCCTGCAACTAAGGGAGAGTCCTGGACCAAGAGGAGCAGGGTAGAGGAGATAGGGGTAAGGGCAGGGCCCCCCAAATAAATTTCCCCAGGTTGCTTTTCAAAACCCAGAGGACCTCTAACTTTTTGGTCTCAGGAATCTTTTCCTAAAATTACTGAAGCCCTAAAAAGCTTTTGTGTAAGTGTGTGTGTAATCACACTGTATTACAAATTAAAGCTGAGAAAGTTTTTAAACACAAGAATACACAAGTGCACGTCTCCCAGAGCCTCCTACTGAGAGTATAGTACTCCATTTTTGGAGAAAAGTTTGATAAGAGTTGTAAAACTCTAAAATACTTACCTTTTGATCCATAGATTCATCCAGGGGTTTAGCATAAGGGGCAAGGAAATAATCTATCACCAGGAGTGTGTGTGTGTGTGTGTGTCACACAATATAATTTGTGACCCCCCCCAAGGGAAACCGCAAATATGACAACAGGAAGGGATAGATTTAATACGTAATACCTCGCAATATAAAGTAGAAGGTTTATGTCTGATTCTGGGTTCCACCACTCACAGAAATTGTCGAACCCCTGTAACATCAATAGCATCATCTATAAAATGGGAATTAGTTAGACTACCCACTTCATAGGGTTGTTGTGAATATGGAAGGAGATTATCCATTTCAGGTACTTAGTTCCTGGCATATAGTAAGTGCTCCATAAATGTTAAATATCTTCCCTACTCCTGCATGCACACTTAGAATCAAATAAATTTAATTTTATACTAATATAGAATTAAATTTATTTGCATCAAAATGTATTCAGTATATTAAGTAAAAGGTTAACAAGACAGCACACGCTGCCTAGTTCTATTTTTGTGAAGAACAAAATTTTCAGAGAAATTCTGTGACTATACACACAAGTTGTTAACATGGGTTAGTGCGGGTTATTTGTGCATTTTCTCTTTCCTCTGGGTATGTGTCTTCTAATTTTTCCAAAGTTGTCTGACAAGGCGACAGGAGGTTTTCCTTGGAGCTGTACGGTGTCCTGGCCGCCACCAGAGGGCGCTGGCGCTTGCGCGTTTCTTTGGACTCTTAACGCGGAGGCTGGACCCACATGGGCTGGACGGAGGCAAGAGCCTGGACCCCAGAAGACCCTGAAATAGTGGTTTCCTTCCAAAATGCAAACAGATACTTGCACATTCGGAGCTACTGATCCAGGATCGCATCCCAGACCATTTTTAATCAGACTCTCTGGGGTTGAGAATAGATATCAGCTATTTAAATATATAAATAATATAAATATAAAAAATATAAATATAAATATAAATATAAATATATATTTATATGCATGCAGAATTTATATATATATATATATATGTATGTGTGTATATATATATATATATATATATTCCCAGATGATTCTTCTGTGCTGCAAAATCCGTGATCCATAAGGAAACCAAAAGCGACCTGATGCCAGGTGCCCTGCAGGATCGGGAGGAGATAAGCTTGTCGTTCTCAATCCCTCAAAGACGGGATCCACCTGCCACCATGAGCCCTCGTCTGCCCCCTCCTCCACGCCGGTGGACCCCCATCCCCCTTCCCCACCAGTCAATGCTGCTTCCCTCAGATGCTCCACACAATGAGATCTTCCCAAGGCAGGGGCTTCCTTCTTCCTCACCTGTCCCAAGCCCCAGAAGGTGCTGTGTTCCAGTCGGAGAACCTCACCTCCAGGGCAGTCAACCAGCCCTGCTTCTGTGTCTCCAAGAACAGGGCCCAGAGTTTGGCTGGGGGGTGGCTACGATCTGGCTTCTTGTGCAGCCCCCTTTGGTGCAAGGGGCCTGGCTTAGAGGACTTGGCTGCTCAGGCAGCAGGAAAAGGGGGAGAGGGAAGGTGGAGAACAGAGGAGAGCTTCATCAGCGCGGTGGGCTGTAATCCTCTGCCTAACAAAGTTTCCCGGTTACCCGGATGTGAGTGACTGCAGAGGATAACCGTCCCAAGGAAAGCCAGCCCCTCGTTCTCCCAGTGCTTGGGAGTAGAACTACAATCCCTCCTGGGGTTTTCCACAGGACCCCATGTGGAATGCAAGAAGCATGCGACTGCCAGATGGTTTAACTGGGATTCTCATTTCTGCATTGTTTGTTTGTTTGCCCATCCTCTTTCCTTCTCCTCAACATACTTCAGCTGCTGCTGACTCCAGATGGAGAGTAAGAAGGGAGAGCAGGGGCCAGTGGTAGCCAGAATGTTTTCACCAGTGAAGGGTGACGTCCCCAGAAATCCCCACAGAGTTTCATTGGTTCGGTGATGTCTCTGGAAGCAAAGGAGCAATCGCTGTGGATATGCGCTCTCTGGAACCACTTCCAACCGACCTGTTAGAAGGATCTGATGGGCCATGGCTTTGGAGAAGGCTGGGGAAAGTCAGCTCTCTCCACACCAGAATTCTCTCTCATTCCGGTCACTGTAGGGACCTGTTGCTGCTAGCCTAACAGCCCAAACCTTAGTGACTTTACATAGCTGCTCCTGACTTCTCGCCAGGCTGTGGAGTAGCTGGGGCGTTTGCATGCTGGCCTTGTGCGTGTAGCTGAACAGCTGGCTCTTTCTGTCCACTTGCTTTTTTGTCTTGGGCTTCTTTCAAGCTTGATGGGCTCAGGGGGCACAGGCTAAAAGGCCTCTCGACACTACGACTCCAGACTCAGAACATCATCCCCCTGCATTCATTAGTGCAGACAAGCCACAAGTGGGGAAATGCCCTCCGTCTCTTGATGGAAGAAGTAGCAAAACATCTGTGGCTGTATTGAACATAGTACAGCATTTCTTATCATGGACATTAATTGATATTTTGAGCCAATTGACCCTTTGTTGAGTGGAGTGGGGTTGTGGAGAGACGGTCTGTACATTATAGGATGTTTGGCAACATCCCTGGCCTCTACCTACTAGAGGCTCATAGAACACACACACCGCAGTTGTCACAACCAAAAATATCCCCAGACATGGCCAGATGTCCCCTGAGGGGCCAACATCACCCCTCATGGAGAACCACTGATCTACTGCAAGTGTTGATTAGGAAAAAAAAATGTGTCTCTGGTACTTGGTATCAGCATCTATGATTTCAGAGCAACGCTGACTCACATCTGCTTGTAGAACTGAATATCAGCCTCTGGACTAACTCTTTTGGCCAGTGTAACAGTTCCATGTGCCAGTTTGTGGATAGGTGCGATGACCCCTCTCCTAAGCAATATCAGGTGCATCATCCATGCAGATGCTCAGAGCATTGGGAAGCAATTCGCTTTTCTTTCTCTTATTTCCCACAGTTATGTTCCCTCACCTGCATCGGGCTTTATGAAGCCAGGACACGCTAGCAGTGGCCACGTCACAAGAGAAAGGGTTCGGCATATGGATGGCAATGGAAGAGGCACGTTACAGTTTGTTGGGATTTGAGTTACTTCAATTCTGTTCTCACATAAAACAGAGACCTACCACCTGGGACGTTCCTAAATTGCCCAGTTTGGAGTCATACTTGCGGAGAGTAGCATTCTTTATGGCTGCCCTTCATTATTTCAACAGCCACTTCTTCTCAAACCATTTTCTAAAAAGATTTATTTGCTTATTTGAGAGAGAGGATGAGTGGTGAGAAAGGGCAGAGGGAGAGAGAGAGAATTTCCAGCAGACTCCTTGCTGAACCCAGAGCCCAACACAGGGCTCAATCCCACGACCCCTGGACCATGACCCGAGCTATAATCAAGAGTCAGACGATTAACCAATGGAGCCACTCAGGCATCCCCAAAACCAATTTTAATTTCCAGGTTTTTCTTATTCTTCATTGTTCCCTTCCCCCTAAATACCTGAGATGCAGTAATCCTTACAAAATAATAGGAAATCTTAATATCCCCAAAGGCTAGTTGCTTTTCTGGCTTGAAAATGGCATATATGCCCATGCTATAACAATCCAGTGTTTTTCCAGCTCCTCGGGACTGTTTATTATGATGATAATCTTGGCTGAGAGGTGTTGCTGACACCATTATTTCGTGAGAGAGACTGAAGGACCCAGCATCTTTATGTTCAGAAAGCATCCTGTTTTGTTGTCTCAGTTCTTTGATGTCGCCAGGAATCATTGAACTGTGAAAGGCTGAGAGGAAATTCATATTCCACAGGGGGAAAAAAAATGTTTGCTCCATCAAGGAGAAACAAAAAAAAAAAAATGGAGGTAGAACTTGGTGCTTATGGAATTGAACACATGGAGAGGCCAGTAGTGAAAATCGCCTTGTCCCATAGCCAAGCCGTTCCCTGCTTATCTTTCAAATAAAGGGCTCCAACATTTATTTTGCACTGAGAAACCGATCTGGGGGAGCAGGAGCCAGGCTGCGTGAGTTATCTGAGACACGAGCACAGACACAGCACTACCTTCACAGGTCTGATGAACTGCTGCCAGCTTTTAATTGGAACCTACACATGAAAAAGAGAGACTCTTTTGACGGTCTATAAATAATCACAACAGAGGAAATGTAGCAGCTATAGAAATAGTTACAGCAAATAAGAGCTTCCTTTTGAAAGCTGCAAAGTCTTTTCTCTTTTCTCTTCACCCCTCCTCAGATCCTTCTGTTGGCTCATGTCCCTGCTTCCTTAGACCTAGAGTCATCTCCATCTAAGTCATCTCCTAATCTAGATTTGCGACTCTGTCCGTGCAATATTTGATAACTTCTGTTTTTCTTCGGTACCGGGCTACAATTAATTGCCCTTGGCTTGCAAAGGTTCCAGCATGTATAATTTACTCTTATTTTATTTATTTATTTCTATTTATTTATTTATTTATTTATTCATTCATTTTACTTAAATTCAATTTGCCAACATACAGTATAACGCCCTGCATACAGTGCTCATCCCATCATGTGCCCTCCTCAGTGCCCATCACCCAGTCACCCCATCCCCCCCACCCACCTCCCCTTCTGCAACCCTTTGTTTGTTTCCCAGAGTTAGGAGTCTCTCGTGGTTTGTCTTCCTCGCTGGTTTTCCCCCCTCAGTTTCCTTTTCAATAATGTGTTGCTTTAGATCCTTAAGCTCCGTGGGACAGGAGCATCCTCAAGTACTAAAATCCCCAAACAGGTGTTCTTTACCTTCTCACAGGTGGTGTACTGTCCCTACAGGTCGTTAACCCCAACAGTAAGCTCTGGAAATCAGGGTCACACTCTCTGATATATATGTGTGATGGGAAAGGGGTGAAGGCTGGCTTTTCAAAAGTCATGTGCCTTTTAGAGTACTTGGAAAATCTGAGGATTTAGGGTCAAGGAGGATATGTTGGTGGAAAATAATTTAACATTTGAAAATGTCCTGGGAGACCTGGAGCCCTAATCTTTAAGCAAAGCATGGGCTTCAGTTTTGAACTTCTTGCTTTTCGAAAGGAGAAGGAGTCTAACCTCTAGCCACTTGGGGCCATTTCACCAGAAGGTAATTGTCTCAGAAGGCTGTGAAGAATCTGTATGCAAATCCTTGTCTCAGGCTCCATTTTCAAGGGGTTATGAAGGCCAGGAGAGTCACCCTGCCAACAAAAAGCCTCCATAGAGCATAAAATAGAGTGAACATTTAGACTGACACCCAGATGGCTTCCTGGAAGATAAATGACTGGCAATAGGGCTTTTGCATTCCACCCACTGGAAGAAGCAGTTTCCTGGTGAAGCAAAACTTCCTCGCAGTAAGCAAGTGTGGGGACCCACATTCCATACTTGGAGCAATGAGAGGCCTAAGGCAAAGTGCTTTTGCAAGGTGCAATGGTGGCTCAAATGAAAGGCACAGAAAACAGAGAAGAGCTGGATGCTCTATCTGAAAGATGAAAAGAATCCAGAGAGAAAAAAAATGTACTTAGTCCAATAGTTTAAAGAGTCACCTGGTTTTATTAGGTTGTGTTTTGTACTGGAGCTTTATACTGCACAACACTTTCAAATGTATATGCATAAGTATAACTCTGCTTATGTAAACTGGAAAGTCTATTTCTCACTGAATCACCAGAGATCAGTCATTTGCAATCTTTTAATTGTCTTTATAAAGCCCCGAGTTCAAGAGCTGCTTCAGGTGTTGTTATAAACACATGATGGGATAGAGAAGATTTCAGTGTCTGGAGTGACAGAGTTAAGAGCAGACATCACTGAAGGCACTTACTCCTGAATGTTATGGGCTGAATGGTGTTCTCCTGGATTCAGAGTTGAAGCCCTAACCCCTTGTACCTCAAAATGTGACTGTATTTGGAAAATGGGCTTCGAAAGAGGTGGTTAGGTTAAAACCAGACCATTGGGGTGGGCCCTGATGCAATCTGACTTGTGTCCTTAGAAAAAGAGGAAATTTGGATGCAGACACAGAGGGAAGACCATATAGAGGGTCAGGAAGAAAGTGACGTCTAAAGACAGAGAGGCCTCAGAAGAAACCAAGTCCATGGACTTCCAGCCTCCAGAACTGGGGAAAAGCAAGTTTCTGCTGTTGAAGTCATCTGTCCTCCAGTCTTTGGTTTTCGTGATGGCATCCCTAGCAAACGGACACACTGGGAACGGTCTACTTTATATTTTCACACTCAGAGTAATGGAAGACAGTCACCACAGGGGCTGTGAGGAGGCTGTGGTTCCTAACCTTGAAGTGAGAAGGCAAGCATGAATTACACGATCCTGAAATCCCTTTAGCATCCTGCTGAGTCTGGGTTTTCCTTGAGTCCTTTTGATGAGAGTAACAAGGAACCTTGGAATTCAGGTGATTCTGATAATCACAGTCTTCCCCCCACCACACACACAAACTTTTCCTTCCCTCATCCTTCATAACTGCCCTCCTGCCCTCTGGGAAGGTAGACATGTTCAGTTTGGTCTTTCGTCTTGTGGCCTCCTTGGTGAACTGTTTTCCTGTCCATACACATTCTCTTGCCTGAGCCTCCTTAGAACCAAAGGGTAACGTATTTGAAAGGTACTTGAGCAGGCTTGTTGGTAGAGTCCGGGGCAGTGGTCCTAAACCTTGAGCATCCTGAATCAGCTCGGTGGGGGGCGGGGGTTGCAGGGGAGAGGACTTGGTAAACTTGTTAACGCACAGATTGCTGGGCAGCCCCCCTGAGTTTCTGCTGAGTCAGTACTTCTAGGATGGGGACTGAGAATTCACATCTCTAGCAAATTCCCAGGTCATCTGTGCTGCTGCACCAGGGCCCCTATCTGGGTACTGGAACAGAAACAGATCATGAGTCCTTACTTCTCTGGCTCCAGCCCTGGCCATTTTAGCTCAGCACAGAAGATAGGATAGATACCACGTTCTCCCTTTTTTTAAAAAAAAATATTGGGGATCCCTGGGTGGCGCAGCGGTTTGGCGCCTGCCTTTGGCCCAGGGCGCGATCCTGGAGACCCGGGATCGAATCCCACATCGGGCTTCCGGTGCATGGAGCCTGCTTCTCCCTCTGCCTTTGTCTCTGGCGCTCTCTCTCTCTCTCTGTCTCTCAGTCTTTCATGAATAAATAAATAAATAAAATCTTAAAAAAATAAAAAATAAAAAATAAAAAAAAATATTGTACCTATATTTTAATTCAGGCCTCCATTGAGGTAGATGCTGTCATTGAGGGTACAGGAAAGGGTATGTGCTATGACTACATTTTCCTCAAATGAAGTTGCTGAGAAGAAGCCATAACCAAGATGAAGACATTCTACAGTTCCACTTAGCCTGAACTTTTCTTTGAGGTCAGTGAGCAACAAATGGGCAACTTAAGTCTTATTTATTTATTTACGTCTCTTTATGGGTAAGTGTAAGTAAGCGTTAAGGGAAGGGAAGGGTGTACCTACTACAGTGATGGATAAGTTAATGACAATAATTAAATTTATCTAGGGTACCTATTCAAAATTAGAAGCATTTAACTTGTATGAAACCACTGAGACGAGGAAAGTGTAGTCATTATGACAGGAGGGTTGAAAGAGATTGTACACTTGTTAACCAGATGCCCATTGATTGCGATTTGGAAGTTTTGTGTGTACGTGCGTGTGAAAATACTTAATATATTAGTAAAAACCTATGTTGTAAGAATCAGTGATATCAATTTGTCAGAAATTCTTGTTAATTGGGAGTTGAGTCTACTCACTGACTACACTACTTACTTGCCCTCCTGACATTGAAGGGTGAGGGCATCATAGGGCAGAGAGAGAAGGCCCACTGACTCCTGTGATCAGAAACTCTGTGCCCTCTTGTGTTAGTGTAAGGTCTTCTGGTTGAGAGCACAGTAGCTGACTCCAGCTAACAAGTAAAAACAGAACAAAACAACAATGGGAAATGAAGGGAAGGGGAACTGGAATGACCCCGTTATAGCTCACTTAAGCCCAAACCAAATGGGCTTCCCACTGCAGAAGCTGGGGAAGCCCCAGGAACTTCAGTGACTGGACCATCTTGGAGACATTCTGTTTGCTGCATTGCTGATCACGTAATGTGACCCAACCTCCAGAGCAGCTAGTCTCTCATTCTCCCTCTTCCACATTATTTTAAGATTTTATTTATTTATTAATGAGAGACACAGAGAGAGAGATGCAGAGACAAAGACAGAGGGAGAAGCAGGCTCCCTGCAGGGAGCCCAATGTGGGACTCGATCCCAGGACCCCAGGATCATGACCTGAGACAAAGGCAGACGCTCAACCATTGAGCCACCCAGGCGTCCCTCCCTCTTCCAAATTTTAAATTCATGGCCAAGAAAATCTGACTGGCAAGCTCAGGGCAGGGGATTACCCCTGGATCAGTTAGCTCTGGCGAGGAAATTCAAGTCATGTCACATGACTGTGGATACTGGGGACTCCTGGTATTAGTGGTGTCCCTATGGAGGAAGGAATTGTAAATCAGGCAACTATCTCCCATTGTATTTACTACACACCATTTTCATGTTCCATCCCATGACTTCCCAGGTCATCTTTGATGAATTACACATCCTTTCTGCTTCATCACCTTTCTTTAGGTGCTGTCCTAGGGTCAATGTCCTATGCTCCAGGTTTACAACTCCTTTCTCCTCTTCACTCATAACCGCCATTCTTAATGCTCACTGCTTACATTATTGTATCTGGATTAATTTATACTGAAGAGTAAATAACATTGCCTCATTCTTTTTTAATTATTTTTTTAAAATTGCGGTTAAACAAACATAATGTAAATTTTACTGTATTAATCCCTTCAAGTGTACAATTCTGTAACATTAAATACATTCACATTGTCGTGCTCCCATCACCACCAACCATCATCAGAGTTTTTCATCTTCCTCAATTAAAACTCTGTCATCTATTGAACAATAACTTCCCGTTGTCCCCTCTCCCTAGCCCCTGGTAATGTCTAATTTGCTTTCTGCATCTATAATTTTGATTGCTCTAGGTACTTCATTTAAGTGGAATTATACTGTATTTATCTTTTTGTGATTGGCTTATTTACTTAGCACAATGTCCTTGAAGTTCATCCATGGTTAGCAAGGATTAGGATTTCCTTCCTTTTTAAGGCCGAATAATATTCTATCCTATGTCTGTACCACATTGTTTATCTGTTTAACTGTTGATGGAAACTTGGGTTGCTCCCACCTTTTGGCTATTGTGAATAGTGCTGCTATGAACATAGGTAAAAGTTTAATATATTTTTAGGTGTGTCATATTAATAAGTCAAAGAGAATCTCTACTTATGAAATTTCAGGACAAATGAAATAATTAAACATTCCTTTGCTGCCAAATAATACAACTAGTATCTACTCCATCTCTTTGGAAGGGGGATTCCACATATCACTTGTTTCTATACTTTTCACTTGACAAAATACAAGGTAACAGGGCTTTTATTATAGTTGAGTTTGTTTTGTATCACTACAACAACAGCACAAAGGGGAAAACATTTCAATAGATCACAATTCCTAGTAATAATTTCATCTACTATTGTAATTGCCATCTGAAAATACATCACACTTTCCTTACTACTTGAATCTTATTCATCCAACTCCTCCTTCCCTGCATGTTAACCAAATGCTTTGCAAATTTGAAACATATTACAAGGGATTTTCTTTTAAAGAAATATTTTCAAACTGTTCACTGACTCATTTTATGTGTTACGATTGATAACAACAAAAAAAAGATATCTTGCCAGTGCCTTCAAAATTACTCTTAAAAATGTGGATTATTTCTTCGACTGGATAAGGCAACAAAACTACATGTGTCCTAAGACAGGAAGAGGTAAATGCCAAGTTGGTAGAAACTCTAAAATTCAGTTTTTAGTGGTTTAAAGTAAGGACTATCTTTATGGTCACAAATCAATACTACGTCACTTCTGTAAAACTTGAATTATATTTTAGAATCCTTTCCCATGTATGACTCCAGGTTACAGTAGCCTAAAGACCAATGTGCAGAAGGTAGAAAGAAAGCATCCATCATTACTCTTGGAAGGTCATTGAAAATATGGAAACAGACCGATGGGGGGGTGCCATCAGCTTCTGGGGTTTCTCTTTTATTTCCTCCACTTCCTGTTCAGCTCTTCTTCCCAGTTGCTGACTCTGTTTTCCAACAGTGGCCCCAGGTGGTTGGTGGCAGGCCTACACAAGCAGTAACTATAAAGGGGTCACAGTTTTCCATAGACTGTCCCAAAAGCCACCCCTTCTCAGTACCATTTTGGCTTGGCGTCTCAGAGTATCTGGGGTTTGCAAGTCAGAGGAGATGTAACATGACTTCCTGCCTCTTTGTCTGCCTCTCTCTGTTCAGAAGCAGCCATTAGCAACCAGAACATAGATCTCTGATAATCAGAGGAGTTCACCATGGCTCCTGCAAACTCTATGCAAGCTTCTCCAGGAATATGTGCACTGATGCATGGGGGTGGGAAGTGGGTAGAGGCAATTGATTACAGGTAATTACAAGTAATAATTTAAGTAATTGTTTTGGCATTGAATGCTGTAGACTACCAATACCCCTTATACTTCTGGAAACATGTCATTTATGCCTTTACATGTAATCGAGTCAGATAACTTATTCTAGATTCTCATCCTTTAGATTCTGTTCCCCTGAAACCACTTCCAGTGCCAATAATCATCAATCAGGATACAATGGAAGCAAAACTTCTATGAGTTATAAAACAAGAAATTTATGTAGAAAGTAGATTATACACTATTGTAGGAGGAACTGGGGGGAGTGAAGTCTTGTGAGGTAAGTTAGCAGATCAGAGAAGTAAACCAGTAAATTTGAGAAGCCAAGCATGAACTTACCCCACTTAAAATAATGGATAGAACAACCAGATAGAAGATAACTAAGGTAAGAGAGGACTTGAATAGCATAATAGACCAATTAGATCTGATGGACACATATGGAACACTCCACCCAATAGAAACAGAATATGTATTCTTCTCAGAAGATATTGAACATTTTCAAGGATAGAGCATAGGTTAGGCCACAAGTTAAGTCTCAGTATATTTTATTTTTTAAGCATATTTTAAAAGATATACATACATACATACAAATATGACATGTAGATATCATACAAGGAATCTTTCCAGATCACGCAAATACCCACCATTTGCTTCAACGTGGATGGAACTGGAGGGTATTATGCTGAGTGAAGTAAGTCAGTCGGAGAAGGACAAACATTATATGTTCTCATTCATTTGGGAAATATAAATAATAGTGAAAGGGAATATAAGGGAAGGGAGAAGAAATGTGTGGGAAATATCAGAAAGGGAGACAGAACGTAAAGACTGCTAACTCTGGGAAACGAACTAGGGGTGGTAGAAGGGGAGGAGGGCGGGGGGTGGGAGTGAATGGGTGACGGGCACTGGGGGTTATTCTGTATGTTAGTAAATTGAACACCAATAAAAAAAAAATAAAGTTACATTGAGAAAGAAAAAAAAAAGATCAATATGGGATAAGTCAGAAATCAATAACAAGAAGAAAACTAGAAAATTCAACAAAATTGTAGAAATTAAACAACACACTTCAAACAAACAATGGATCAAAAAAGAAATTACAAGAGAAATTAGAAAATACAAAAAAAAAGAAAATACTTAGAGACAAATGAAAACAAAAATACAACAGTTCAAAAGGTAAGTGATGCTAAAGGGGAAATTCATAGCTACAACTGACATTAAAAAAGAAAAAAAGATCTTAAATCAATAACCTAACTTTACAACTTAAGGAACTAGAAAAAGAAAAGAAAAAAAAAAAAAAACTAAACCCAAAGCTACAGAAGGAAGGAAATTATAAGGATTAGAGCAGAGAAAAAGGAAGTAGAAAATTAAAAAAGAAAATTAATGAAAATAAAAGTTTGTTCCTTGAAAAGATCAGCAAAATAGACAAATATTTAGCTAGATGGACTAAGATAATAAGAGGGAAGACTCAAATTACTAAAATAAAAAATGAAAGCGGGAACATTAGTACTGATTCTACAGAAATAAAAAGGATTATAAGGAATACTAAAAAAGAGTGCTATGAACAATAGTATATCAATAAGTTGGATAACCTAGACAAAATGAAAAATTTCTAGTAACACAAAGCCTACCAAGACTAAATCATGAAGAAATAGAAAATTTAAATACACCTAAGTCAGTAATGAAAAATCCCCCAGGGGGAAAAAAAAAAAAAAAGCCCTGAACCTGATGGCTATACAAGTGAATTCTACCAAGCATTTAAAGAACAAATACCAATCTTTTTCAAGCTTTACTAAGATGACTCAAGAGTAGAAAACTTCCTAACCTTCCTAACTCATTCTATGAGGCCATTATTACTGTGATACCAAAACCAGACAAGGACAGTACAAGAAAAGTACAAACCAATATTCTTCATGAACATTGATGCAAAAATTTTCAACAAAATACTAGCAAACCAAATTCAGTGGCATATGAAAATAATTGTATAGCTTCACCAACAGGGATTTTATTTTTCTGGAATATAACAACGATCCATCATATGAAAATCAAAGTAATACACCACATCAAAAGAATGCAGGGGAAAAAATGGGCCATCTCAAATGATGCAGAAAAAGCATTTGACAAAATTCAACACCTTTTTATGATTAAAAAAAAATCAACAAATTCTGAATAGAAGGAAACTACTTCAGCATAATAAAAGCCATATGTGAAAAACCTACGGTGAATACCACGCTCAGTGGTGAAAGACTAAAAGCTTTTCCTCTATGATCAGAAGCAAGGCAAAGATGCCTGTTTTCACCAGTTCTATTTAACACAGTACTGGAAGTTCTAACCAGAGCAATTAGGAAAGAAAAATAAAAGTTGTTCAAACTGGAAAGGAAGAAGTAAAATGATCTGTTTGTAGATGACTTTATCTTGTCTGTAGAAATATTAGAATAATCTTAAAATAAAAATACATTAGAATAAATGAATAAATATTAGAATAATATTTTCAAAAAATATTAGAATAAATGAATGCAGCAAATCAGCAAGATACAAATTGAACACACAAATATTGGTTGCATTTCTGTACACAATGAACAATCTGAGAAGGAATTATAAAAACAATTTCATTTACAATAGTATCACAAACAATAAAATACTTAGGAATTTACCAAGGAGATGAAAACGTGTACAATTAAAATTACAAGACATTATTGAGACAAATTAAAGACAGAAATAAATGGAAACACTTCCCATGTTCATGGATTGGAAGATTTAATATTGTTAAAATGTCAATACTATCTGAAGTGATCTACAGCTTCAATTCAATCCTTATCAAAATCCCAATCATATTTTTTTACAGAAATAGGAAAACACATCCTTAAATTAATGTGGAATCTTAATGGACCCTAAATAGCCAAAACAATATTGAAAGACAAAATTGGAAGACTCATCCTCCTGATTTTAAAACTCAGTACAAGGATATAATAATCAAAACACTATAATATTGGCATATGTAGACCGATGAAATAGAAAGAGAGCCCAGAAATAAGCCCTGACATATATAGTCAAATGATATTTGACAAGGTGAAAAGACCATTCAGTGGAGAAAGGACAATCTTTTCAACAAATGGTATTGGAAAAACTGGATACCCAAATGCAAAAGAATTAAGTTGGACCCTTACCTAATACCATACAAAATATGTATTCATTCAAAATGGATCAAAGACTTAAAAGTAAGACCCAAAACAACAAAACTCTTAGGGGAAAACATAGGAAAAAAATCTTCATAACACTGGATTTAACAGTGGATTTTTGGATATGAGAGCAAAGATGTGGGTAACAAAAGAAAAAATAGAGGTATTGGACTTTATAAAAATGTTCAAATTTTGTGCATCAAAAGACACTATCAACAGAGTAAAAAAGGCAACCCATAGAATAGGAGAAAATATTTGCAAATCACATATCTGATAAAGGATTAGTATCTAGAATATAGAGAACTCCCAAAGTTCAACATCAAAAGACAACCTGATTCAAAAATGGATAAAGAATTTGAATAGAATTTCTTAAAGGAAGTTATAGGAATGGCCAATAAGCACATAGGAAAGGATACTCAATATCACTAATAATTAGGGAAATGCAAATCAAAACTACAATCAGATTCTCGTTACACCCATTGGGATGGATACTATATTTTATTTTGTTTTTAATTTTTTGGGATGACCTCTATTTTTTTTTAAAGATTTTATTTATTTATTCATGACAGACACAGAGAGAGAGAGAGAGAGAGAGAGAGAGAGAGAGAGAGGCAGAGACGCAGGCAGAGGGAGAAGCAGGCTCCATGCAGGGAACCTGACGTGGGACTCGATCCCCGGTCTCCAGGATCATACCCCAGGCTAAAGACGGCATCAAACCGCTGGGCCATTGGGGCTGCCCTGGGATGGCTACTATTAAAAAAAAAACAAAACAAAAACAAAAAACAAAAAACAAAAAAACACAAAAAAACAGAAAACAACAAGCATTAGTAAATACATGAAGAAAGTAGAACCCACGTACACTGTTGGTGGGGAATGTAAAAATCATTCAGTTGCTATGGAAACAGAATGGTGATTCCTCAGAAAAAAATAAAAAATAGAATTAATGTATGACTCAACAATTTCACTTCTGGCTATATACCCAAAATAATTGAAAGCAGTCTCAAAGAGATATTTATACATCTATAGTATACAGCATTATTCACAATAGCTAAAACATGGAAGCAAATCTAGTGTCCATTGATAGATGAATGGATAAGCAATATATGGAATAGGTAAGCAATGGAATATTATTTAGCCTTAAAAAGGAAAGAAATTCTGACCCATGCTAAACATGGATGATCCTTGAGAACATTAGATTAAATGAAATAATCCAGTTACAAATACTAAAGAGTAGTCAAAATCTTACAGATAAAAAGTAGAATGGTGATTGCCAGAGTTTGTGGGAAGAGGAAATAGGGAGTTGTTGCCTAATGGGTATACAGTTTCAGTTGTATGAAATGAACAGTTCTGGAGATGAATGATGGTGATGGTTGTACAACAAGGTGAATGTACTTAATACCACTGCACTGTACACTTAAAATAGTTAAGATGGTAAATTTTATGTTATGTGTAATTTACGACACACACACAAAAAATTGAACAAGAGCAGCAATACAGCTCTGTTCCAGGGTGGTCTAGAAGCATATCGATAAAGGTAAGTCCTCTTGTGGGCAGAGTTTCAAGCAGTGTGCCTGGGTGTTCATTTTGGCTGGGAGGAAGACAGCCCAGAAGTATGGCTCTGCATTTATTCAGGATATAAGTGTAAGGCATTTAAGAAGGGCCACAACTGGAAAATTGTTGACAAGAAGGTCTCGGTAAAGAGATACGTGGATAGTCCTATTTGAATGAACACGGAGTATGAAGGTACTTGTGTCCCATATAAATGCTCACCAAAGAATAGTCTCAGGAGAAGAGGATTTTAATAATCAGGTAGACAAGATGACCCATTTTGTAAATGTCAATCATTTTCCTTCCTTCTATTATTGTCTGATGGGTTCATGGATGATCATGACGGCAGAGACCATAGTGAGCCCTCCAAATGGAGGCAGGTTTGATTATATTGGGTTACTTCTTCAAGGGAGGGACAGTGCTTTATTCTCCCTAGAACATACACATGTCTAGCTAAGAATGTGTCTTCCCTGCTAGAATGTTCCCGCTAAAACTCTATCTGTAGGCTTTGAGAAGGCCTTTTGCACGATCATGATATTCCATAGTTTTGATTCTGACAATATCCTGCAATAGGCTAATGCTAACAAAATTCACCAGTTTCAGTCATCTCAACAGCCAGCCTGAATAGTAGAATGGCTTTTTGAAGACCAAGTCACAGCACTAGCTACGTGGCAATACTTTGTAGGGCTGGAGAATATTCTCTAGAATGTGTGTGGTGTTCTCTGAGTCAGCAGCCAGGATGTGTTGATCTTTCTCCCATAGCCATGATTCATGTGTCCAATAATCAAGGGATGGAAATGGGAGTGATTGCTCTCACTATTACCCTTAACAACTTACTAGTGAAATCTTTGCTTCTGACAGGCTGCAGGTTGGAGTTCTGCTGGATCTAAAGATTTTAGTTCCCAAGGAAGGAATACTTTCAACAAAGGACACAGTTTGGGTTCCAGTAAATTGGAATTTAAGACTGCCATGTGGCTTCTTGGGGGCTCCATGCCAGCAAACCTACAGGCAAAGGAGGAAGTTACTGTATTAGGTAATGCTGTTGATTCTGACCATCAAGGAGACATTTGCTATTACACAATGCTAGCAATGAGGTTATCTGGAATGCAGGAGATTCTGATGGTGCCTGTTTTAATTCTCATATATTATAAAGAAAAATTACAACAAACTGACGTAGACAGGAATGCTCCTGGCACAGAACTTTCAAGAATGAAGGTTTGGATCATCCACCAGGAAGGGAACCACAACCAGCCAATGTGCTTGCTAAAAGTGAAGGGAATATGAAATATAAACACTCTTTTTTCTTTTTTCCTCACTCCAGCTTTTCATTTGTCTAACTCATGATAGGTTAACAGTGGTTAACTTTTTCAGATCTTAATATTTAGGGTACAGGATGGCAGAGGATTGGATGTGACTCAGCAATAAGAAAAATGAACATCACTCAAAGAACCACTGAACTTATGTTGTTTTTTTAAGAGAGAGAATAAGTGTGTATTCAGTTGTGTGAGGGATCATTTTATCATGTTAGGTAGACACATGATCGTCTTATGTCTTTATTTGGAAGTTAAATATGGCTAAAGGGGTGTATATGGATGCCAAGTTGATGACAGATGGATTCTGATTTTTTTTAACACACACACACACCTATGCAATTTCTCTCCACTTATCACACGTAAATATTATTCCTTTGCACACCAGTAGCCTCCACTAGAATATGATATTTCAAGGTCAAAAAGTACACATCCTTTTGCTATCTTCATTGTTAAACAAAAAGTCTGAAAATTAGAAGGTTTATGATAAATGTTTGCTAAATAAATGGACAAATAAAAGGAACAAGGGTGGAATATGAGGCCAGCAATTAGTACTCTGGTCAAGAAAAAGGGAGCCTTGCAGTGGACATTTGTTCACATTTCTAGGATATGAACCCAGGTACATAAAAGAATTCAGAAAGAACACAGAGTGAGATTATGTTATCTGTGGGAATAATGGGGATAAAAATACTTACTACCTGGACTACAGGTAATAAGAATACATCTTAGGGGGAGAGGGTAACAAGGAAGGGCATTATTTTTATAGAAAAAAGCATGTATCTTGAAGAGGGTATTTATTTTTACTTTAAGGAATACCTACATCTACTCAACAGTAGGGGGAGCAAGATGCAGGGAAATCTAAAATTTTAGAACATTAACCATAAAAAGTGTGAAGAAGATACGGAGTCATGTATGGATAAAAGCATGATAAAGTGATTTTTACACAAAACACTGAAAATGGGGTCTTGATATAGTTTAAATGCTGACTTGGTTTAAAATGGTTTGAAATTGCCCACCAGAGCTCTAGCGTGGCAGTGCACAGTTCAAGGGAGATTTGGCCATGATCAATGCAGGTGTTCAAATGAGGATAAAACAGAATAGATTGTTCTTAACCTAAATTAACTGATTCGTTCTTTAGCAGTGGTAAAGTCCCCAATATGTTTTTGCTAATTAGGCCCAATCTTGAACCCTTTATTGTGGTCTATGAAAAACCAAAATTGGAGTGAAAAATACTATTTAAATGAGCTTCCGCAGGCATAATATGACATGAGATAAAATTTGCATCGTTATTGCTGTATTTTGCTTGTTTTGTGAACAAGGATTATATTCTACCTTGAAATTCAAGAAGAAATTCATAGTCTATTTCTATGAAGTCTAAACTAGAGAGAATCCAGTTCACTTCAAGTGCATGACATCACCACAAATGAATGTTTATGGTGTTACCCTTTGAGAAGAGTTCTTTGAACACTCTCCACAGCCAATCTTCCCTTACAAACACCCCCAGCTGGCATCAGAACAAGTGTAAACTATCAAAATTATTTTGACCATATCTGAATTTTCTAATTATAGAGTCTAGAAAAAAAATCCTGTATATTCAAACTGAGCAACGTGGTTGCACAATGAATTATTCCTATTTTAATTTAGGTATGCAAATTGAGTCTGAAATCAATTCCAGTGCATGTACAATTGACATTTGTTTGGTTCACTTCACGTTTATGGTTTTTTTTCTAGTCTTACGAAGCCCGCTTGGCAAGGCCTGGAGCTCTCAAGCATGTGAGTCTTCGCTTACGCTCCTCCTATTGACAATAGTGGGCATGATGAGAATGTAAACTATTCTATATGAAAATCAAAATAGAATATAACAGGTGACCACAGGATTGTTCACTGAGGCTTATGTATCTACTTTGCTAGTATAAATATGAGCCTGGTCTATAACAGAATGCCGTTGCAAAGAAATAAAGTTAGAGTATTTGTTGATAATTTAAAGTTGCCATCTGTGTCAGAGAACTGAAGCAAGGATTTTCTTACCGTGTGATTTTTCACAGACCTCACCGTAAGGCAGTGAGTTGCAAAGATGACTTTGCTTTATGTTGCTGTAAGTTTACTGATGCATATCATATGTACACACATCTGAGACCTTTTTGGTCTGTAACTTTTGCAACTCAAGATCCCATTTAATGCTTCCTTCCACTTAATGGTATCCTTCCACTTAATGCTTCCATCATCAATCCCAGTTTTCATTTCAACAGCCTGATTCCCAAATTCCAGGCCAAGATCCAGAAATCAATCTCAGGCACTCGTATGAGTTTTAGGACATTACAGTAAAAATGTTCTAGATTTAAGATGTGTTCTCTGGCTCATCTTCTCAACAGTCTCTCCTTCCTGTCTTTAAGATTTTTATGGAGTACCTATGAGTCAAAAAATCCAGTGGCTGGATTATTCATTCTGACACCCAGGTGGTATCTTATTGCTGTCCTTCCATGAACGAAGTAAGCTAAACAACACTGGGATTTCCAGTGAAGTTGTTTTTCCTAACATGCGTAAAGGAAATCAGAGAAGAATGAGGCAGGCCTGTGACACTTTGAGGACCTCTTCATTTTCAGGGGCTAGAAAAGGCTATACATTCAACCACCAGCTCCAGGGGTTACAATCCACAACAGCCTTTTAGAATTGGAGCTTACAATTTCCTTGCAAATGACTGTGGGAGCATGGCTAAATAATTATACATCTCAACCATTGTGTAAACCAGTTTAATTAACATTTTCCAGGCATGTCACAGTTATACAATCACTAAATAATTTTCTAAAATTATGTTGCATTAGAAATTGCTACACATCAACTTGGATTATTTTTACTCATGGTTCTAATCATGCCTGAAATACGTTTTTTTTTTCTTTTTGTATCATTTTATTTATATTTATCTTGCTAGTATTTGGTACTTCCATTGGAGATGATTCATACTTACAGGCTAGCCAGATGCTCTGTTCAATTTATTTGTAAGTGTAATGTTTAATTGCCATTGACTTTATCAAAGCTGGCATTTTTTAAAGCAGTTATAGCATTATTAAATTTCCTTCTCATCCACTTTGTAATAAAAGAAATCTTGGAACACATTCACTCCCATATCCCAGCTTAGAATACACCATAAAAATAAAAAAGTTTTTGAGAGTCCAACATTTGTGGGATCTAAGAAATGAGGAGATTGCAAACATGCACTTTCATCGTGGTTTGGCTTTTTGGCAGCACGTTTCTCTCTATTTGAGAAGATATAAAAAATTGAGTGCAATTACTATATTATTAGTAAGGTACTCAAATTACTTTTTGGTCTCCTTTAAGCCCATTGTTATTATTATTACTTCTGCTAATATTATTATAAATGCATTCTTTTTTTTTTTTTTTCTAAAGTAGTAATCCCAAGCAAGCAAGACTGATAATTCAAGAAATGTTCTCAGGCATGAAACTGAAAGGAAATTAAGGATACAAATGGAAGAAATTGTACAATCAAATGTGCAAGCACTGAGGTAATATTTTGTGCTCCAAACACATTGAGATGTGTGGTTATATAAGCAGAAGGATTAGCAGTTAGGTCACCAAATTAGTCTTTTGAATTTTCTTGCTCTATCAAGAATTCAATTTGCTTCCTGGCATCATTTACTATGCTGTATTAGCCATAGTACTTTATCTATCAGTATTTCCAAATTATAAGCCTCTTACCCATAAATATATCTCTATGAAAGATTTATTTAGTGGCTCTGACAATAAAACCGCAATTGATAATATCTGTTGAACTTTATGTGCAAGGGAAAGCGCTTTTGCAAAATTCTCACTTTTGTGGATTAGAAAAAAGAATAAACACATTATATATTTTTGCCTTCACTGTTTTAAGCACTAAAAAAGAGCCTGGAGGAAACAAATGTGGGGAATTCCAAAAAACAGAAGGATACTATATTTTTGTTTACTTTAATAGAATATTTATATTGAAAAGTAGATTTTTTTGGGGGGGAGCTATCTTTTAGTCAGCAGTTTGGTGAGTAAATGAATTATTAGGCTGCACTCATACAGTGTCGAACCATTATTCTGGCTGAATCTGGTTTCAGTAACCATCCCCAAATTATTGCCTGTTTAGAAATTAGAAAGCATGGTCTTTTTGGTGTATATCTCATACACATTTGCAAAAGGATAACTAGGCCTGAAATAATTTTTATTTTTGCTAAGAACATGGATGTGAGAAAAAATCCAAATGGGATGCTTAATTAACAAGGATAAATTATTTTTGATCTGATATAAATGATTTTGCAAATTGACATAGAAATACATTCAGTTACCATGTCTAAGTTCTGTAAAAATGCCCTGCACTAAGATATCCTCAAGTTTATGCTGTTTCCAACGCTCACAGCACAGGGATCAAGGCAACATTATCCAGCATGCCGGAAACACACAAACATTGCCAAATGGCAGGTTCCCCACTCAGCTTTAGCCCTTTATAACACATCTAGAGAAATGATTTCCAGGACTTGAACATTAAAATTAAATTGTTATTTTAAAGCAGTATATAACTCAGCACAAATCATTCTTGCTCATAAATATAGTTTAGTTCCAATGAGAATATGGAATAAACATCCATGTACTGATACCTCTCAGGAAAGAATTCTTGCTAGTTGAAGTCAGTTACAAATGGGGAATAATTAAATGTCTAATGGTAAAGAATAGACATTTGGAGTATTTTAATGCCCAAATCACTTCCACCTTAATTCCGAATGTTTCTACTACTGATAAAAGGAGATAGATAGACAAATAGATTGGGCTTTTGTTGTTTTTTGTTTTTTCAAAATAAACATGTCCCTCTGAAGTTGTGGGGATTCTAGGGAAAGTCAAGTATAGTTGTCTTATGAAACATATCTAGCTTGCTGAATTGTGTTGTGTCCATGTAGTTGCTCATGCTGATTCCACTGTTTGACACATCATTCCTACCTTCTTGCACCTCGCTGACATTTTCTTCATTTCTCAAGATTCATCTGCCAGGGTCCACATCATGATACTCGTGACACTTACATTATATTCAAATCATCGGTTATGCGCCTGTGTCAAGAAGATCTGCAAGATCCGGTGATCTGGAATTGTGTCTTAAAGTTTAATCCTTTCCACCCAACAAAGTGCTGCCTGACTTATGATAGGCAGTTAAAAATGTATCTTGAAAGAGAGATAGAACAATTTAACCCAAAATGAAGTATGTATTTTACTGAAAGGGCAACTCACTGCCTCAGACAAAGCTGTTTACTCCTACAAGTGAAAAGAAATTATTTCTTTTCAGTTATGTCTGAAAAACAGAGTAATAAGGCAGTTACCACATAAAACAAAGCAATGGCCAAAGACCTACACTAACGCAAAGAATTTTTTTTTTTTTGCCTGCCTTGCTTCAGTTGACCTAATACACCAATTATAACTGATATTTTCATCCTTTGAAAGTATAGACATAAAGATACTCAAATTTCTCAATGTAAGACCAATTTTTTTATATCTTCCCATTTCTTTTCCATTAGCAAACAAAATTAGATGTTTAGCAATTCTTAGAATAAGTGGATTTGTGTCAGTGACACAATGTTGCGCTGAATTTCTGAAATATTGAAAACTATACAAATTAATGTCCAACCATGCATTTGCTGAAAAAATATTTTCTAAGGAATAAAAGTGACTGTAATGTTTCATTTTAAGACACTTGTCTACAAACCCATGATCTCCAAACCAAATGACCACATACTCATATGTGAAACAAAAAGCTTTCATTGTGACTTCAATCTTATTTCATGTTTTTTTGTTCTTTTTTCACAGGACTCCTTTTCTTCCACCTCTGGGTCTGCTTCCTATTTTCCTCCCTTGTGATTGACAGTCAACCTTCTTGCCCTTAATGGGGCTCAGTCACAGCGTGGAGTCTGAAGCAAAGGTAAAGCCATGAAGGTTATTGAGACAGGTGCATGCTGCTTCATGATATTGCAGGTGAATTTGCATAAGCTTTTTTAGTCTTTTGACTGGCAACATCACGAGCAGGAAACACTCTGTTCTCTTAGCAATGAATCAGCCGCCCATCCTGTTTGTCATACAGGGCCATAACATAGGCTGGCATTATTGATGGGGTGGGTTGAGAGTCAGTTTAAAGTTGAATAAATATATTTTCAGGTGGTAGAAATCCTAACGTGCCCCCCAGCTCAGGGGTGAAGGCTAAATTCCCAGGAGGGCAGTCATTTATAACTCCGACTGTGTCTCATGACCATATATAGATCCACAGCCCAGTGCTTTTCTGACATCATAAAGAAATAGATGACACACATAATAAGAAACTCACTTGGTTTGGCGAGTGGCAGGCAGTGTTTGACTAAAGTTGTGAATGCAAATGGACCCCTCAATTTGTGATGACTTAATATATAAAAAACAAACAATTTGCACATCCATTTAAAGAGACTTTCTTTTTTGAAGGAAGAAAAAAAAAAAAAAACCTCAAAGATGATTTCCCTAAGAAGAGAAACAAGTCTCCAAATGCTTTTCAGAGCTAGTCATTCAAAAACTTAGTCTAAATATTCACCCAGTGATTTTTACCCGAAAAATAAAAAATAAATAGTCTGGATTTATAGAAAACAAACTCCACAAATATCAATCCTACTCTTTATTTGAACGTAAAATGTGTTTTTGTATCTTGACAAAAATGCTATTCTGACCAAATGCACATTCATCAACTTTGTTTGTTCTAATTTTATGTTGTTGGAGGGCTTTTTTTTTTTTAAGCTCTGTAACTCAAAAAGAAAAATTCAAAACCCCATCTTCAAAAAGAAATCAAAATGACTAAAGAGAAAACCAGTATGGAAAAAAACCTTTTGTCTAGAAATGTAAATAGACCAACAGGCCCCTGCCCCATGTAGGTCTTCACTGGAGCAATCCTCCCAGGTCGCTCCTCTAACAGAAAGGGGCCTGGACTGCAGGGCTAGCCCGGCCTTCCTGATTCAGCCAGCCTCCTGGTCGGAAAGGAATACTCATGAAATAGAGCCATGTAAGCAGTTTGTGGCCACTTTCATAACTATATAATGTTATGACAATGGGACCGTGAGGGCCCATACCTAGCTCTCAGTAGTTCTGTGTTCTACTGGGGACATTGCAGGGGCCGAGCTTCTCATTTCTTGAGGTCCAATTTTTCTTCCTAATATATTTAAACTATATAAAGACTTCTCAATGCAGGGTAAGTTTGTCCCTAACAAGTGAGTAGTATATTTAGCCTACTAATTAATTTTCTGTATTTTGCCTTAAAAATAGCAGCTAACATTGACTGAAGGTTTATTTGTGCCAGGAGTGATTCTAAGTTCTTTGAGGATATTAGTTTATTTAGGCCTCATTTAAATAATTCATTTCATGAGTCAGATGCTCTTTATTCTCTCCACCTAATAGATGTGGAAACTCAGGTAAAGGTTATGTGACACCCCCCCCCCCATCCAAGTCATGCTTTGTTGCCTCATACTTTAGATTTTTAAACCTGAAATTATTCCATTAATAAAAAGGAAGGTAATACAAAATGATTTTAACAGATTAATTCTATTTTAAGTAAAACTTTTTATGACACTCTCCATGGGCCAAGTCCCAAATGCTCTACACAGATAGTAATTCTTTGAATCTTTGGTCAGGTCCTGAGAGGTAGGGAATATTATTATTCCCATTGGATGGAAAAGGAAATTGAGACACAGAGAGGCTAAGTAGCTTGCCCACTGTCACCCAACTAGTTAGTACAGGGTAGAAATATGGGGCGGTGGGGGAGGATGGATGCATGTGTCAACGGCTGGAATTATTTTAGCTTTCTAGTCCTGCCACTGTTTACCTTTGAACAAATTGTCCCATCTTTCTAATTCTTAGCAACCTCATTTATAAAGGGGGGATAAATTCCACGATCTCTAAAGTCCCTCCTAATAATCCTGATTGATTTGAGCCCAACAATTCCTGCCAAGTCACATGGAGAAAAACCTTGTTCATGCCACCCTGAACACTTAAACACAGATTCCAGCTTTTAAACTGGCTGTGCCTCCTAACACTTCTCTGCAAGTCTCTTAAGTACTGTTTCTGGGAAAGGATTTAGCAGGAAGCTAAGAAGGTAGAAAATATTCTGATGGTCTCCAGAAATGCCAATTTCAGTTCTGCATCTGCCAACAGATCCAGATAATCCTCAGAACTCTGTATAAATCCTGGCTCCTGGGATCCCTGGGTGGCGCAGCAGTTTGGCGCCTGCCTTTGGTCCAGGGCGCGATCCTGGAGACCCGGGATCGAGTCCCACATCGGGCTCCCGGTGCATGGAGCCTGCTTCTCCCTCTGCCTGTGTCTCTGCCTCTCTCTCTCTCTCTCTCTCTGTGACTATCATAAATAAATAAAAATTTAAAAAAATAAAAAATAAAAAATAAATCCTGGCTCCTCCATTTAGCAGGTGTGTAACCTGGGCGAGCCCTCCACCATCCTGACCTCAGTATCTTTCTCTGTAAAATGGGGACTATAAGGTTACTTCACTAGAGCTGCCATGAGGGGTAATTGAGGTGATATATATAAAGCATGTAGGACAGAACTTGGCCCACAGTAAGTAGTGAGTAGAAATCTAGCATTATTGCAGATCTCTGAGCCTCTGAAAGAGAAGATTATAAATTACCACCTTCATAATCGCAGAGGATTCTTTCTGAGGTCTGATGAAAGCCTGAGTTCCTCCCAAGGCTTGAAAAACTGAGCTTAGACTTCTTTATCTTCAGGGGAAAACACAAAAAAAGATCTAGTCAAATTGCTAAATGGATAAGATAGATTTGATTTGATACTAAGCTAGTTTACCAAAGTTATTTAATTTCTGAGGATCTGAGTCCACAAGATCAATACAAACTACAAGTGTTTAATCTGTTTTATATAAGTAGGCGATCAGTATTGTTAACTCTAGTCATTTGGTTGGACTGAACTTTCTAAGACAAGGGATAAATATTATTTATAAGGGATAAATATTATTCTCTCCACCTCTCTAGTTAAATTAAGAGGTAGTGGCTTTATAATTTGCTAAATGCCTTACAGTGCATTTTCTGAGGACTGGAAACAGGATTTTAGAGCACTGGCGCCTGTTTTCCCTTTAAAACAACCCGCCAAACTCTCTCAGTGTATTACCCATTATACAAGATAATGGAGAAGAGAAACTAGGGAAATTACAAATTGAGGGGGGGGGGAAGTATGATAAAACAATAGAGGCCAATGAAATTTAACACTATCTGGAGGTATCATTACACTTGCTTGTTGCTCTTACTAGTGGAAACTCACTTGTCCTATAGAAGAGCCAAATAAGTGAATCCACAGCTTTAGAGTGAGTTGATAAGATTAATTACAGATCCAATCTGGAAATAAATTAGGTCCTTTTAAATGGATTACAGAATGTCACACTAAAATGGTAGTTTGCAAAGTATATTCACTTTGCAAGGTTGTATGTACAAATATGATTATACCCAGGACAAAACAAATACCCTGAAATGAAGTAAAGCTTCTAGAGCTGAAGGCAATCGGAGGGACTATATCATCCACCAGAGACCCAGAGGGATTAAGTTTTTTGCCTAAGGTTATGCAGATAGTAAGTGGATATTCCAGATTTTAGCCAGGCTTTCTTGAGCTCAACTTGAAGGAAGGGTTATTCTTCTACAGCGTGCATGCAGACAACTTATTATAACGATAATAATAATAATTACAATAACCATTTACTGAATACGCAGTCTGAGCCAGGTACTCTGCTCCCCTCTGTACGCATAACTCCTTGCCCACCCCCTCATACCTCCATGAGGTATGTCTAGTTATCCCCATTTGATAGAATGAATGACTGAGACTCAGCATTTGTGACTGTTCAAAGCTACACAACTAGCAAATGCTGAGAGCTAGGGGCCTAGTCTCACTCCTGAATCTGCTCTCTTTCCACTGCTTCATCCATGGGGACTAACACGACCACATCGTTGACTGGTTTTCCTTTAAAATCAGTATTTGAGCCTCCTACAGTGATAGCCTAATGCCCGAATGGCCAAAAGAAAAGTAATACCACTCTTGAGATTCTCAGCCTTCACATCCAAAGGGAGAGGGCATCAGAAAGGTACATTGTTTACTGTTCTTGAAGAGTAACTAATTGACTTTTAGTAAAACCAAGTGTAAACTACCTACCAAATTATTAAAACATTACCTTTTTAGCCTACGTAGGCCATGGAGTCAAGATCATGAACTTAAAATCAAAACCAAGTAAGTAAAAAAATCCAAGGGGATGAAAAGGGGCCATTAATAAGCCTGGTGCTCTGTAGATTAATACTTTGAGGTAAACTTGGAAGTATTACGGAAAATCACTATTTAATGTTTCATTCTATTTGAAAGAGAAACTCCCAAATGTTCAATACTACCCTATATTTAAAAGTTAAAAATATACTGGAAACGGGTGGAGTCATGATAACGTGGAGCATTGGAGGGAGGATAGCTACAATCATATATAGTGACATAGCAAAATATTTTAGATTTACCAGCTGACCTGTTCGATGCTGCATGTGTGTTAGAAGTATTAGTTCCAAGGCAAAATGAAGCGATATTATGTTTAACTCTTTGTTTGGAAACTTCTTTTATTAAAAAAAAGATTTTTAATAACGCTATTTGCAATACAGGAGTGATAATACTCAATAAAGTATTGTGTACTTGGTAGAGTGTACTTAGGGATGTAACAATCCATCTGGATGCTGCCCCTCCCCTTCTCCATTAGATACCCTAGTAGCAAAATGTAAATACCCTTTTAAAAAATAAAGAGGCCTTTGGGCTGTTGGGAGCAGAGTAGGGGCGGGGCAAGGAAAGTGCTCTTCCCTGACACACTCTTGCTTCTGGCTTTGACTTCCTTCAGGAAGGTCAGTTCTCAACGAACTCAGACAAACCCTTCTATGCTCCGCAAAAGCACAGGAGAAGGAAAGCTTGTCATTCACAAGCAGCGACGGACAAAACCAGTGGCAGAGGACAGGGTTGGGTTAAAGGGGGTGGGGGCGGGGGGCAGTTGGAGTAAAGTGCAGTCACTCTCAAAAAAATATATATTATTTTGATCCTAAGAAAATTAAGAGAGTTTTATCTAATGAACTAGATTGCTGACCTTTTAATACATTTGGTTTTCATGGAACGTACAATCACCATCGGACATAAAAGACTAGTTTGCTTTTTTAAAAAATAATCATAATTGCTTGGAGTTATCTACAGGAATCTCGTGAACGCAATTCAAGGATAACATTCCGCAGCTCTTTGGGTGTTGGATGATTTCCTCGGGTACGTCCACGAGGAACCAGGGAAAGGTTAAACTCGCCGATTCAAGTGGGCGGTTCCCCAATTCTGGCTCCTTCCCGCGCTCTCGCTGCTCCTCTCCCTAAATGCCAGTGCTTTCCGGGTCTCCGTCCTCCACCGCTACGGCGCGGGAGCGGGAGATCATGAAAAGTTTCTCCTTGTTTGTAAAGTGCCTCTGCGCGGGCGGAGGGGGCTGGGCCGCGGGGCGCCCCCGGCCGGGGCCCCCCCCGGGGCTCCCCCCGGGGCTCTGCGGCGCACCCGGGGCCGCGGCGGCCTCGCAGTCTGCGCTCGGACGGGCCGCCGCTCGCGGGGCCGACTCTGCAGAGGGGCCGGCCTCCCGCGGGCCGGCGGGGCCCTTCTGGCAGCGGGGCGCGCCGGCCGACCCCGACCCCGACCCCGACCCGGACCCCGAGCTCGGCGAGGCCGGCCCGGCGGGGGGCGGGGAGCGGGAGGCAGCGCGCGCCAGAGGGCTCGGGTCCAGCTCCGCGCCGTGCGGGGCGGGGGGCGGCTCGGGGGACGGCGGCGCCCGGTAGTCCGGGAGCCCGCTGGTGCTGCGGCGCCGCACGGCCGCGTACCTGCCGGTCCTGGGCAGGCGGCCGCCCTGCCCCCTGGCGGCGCGCGCTGCCGCCGCCACCGCCACCGCCGCCGCCGCCGCCGCCGCCGCGCCCTCGGGCTCCCCCAGCTCTCCCGGCGCCCAGCGCGTGCCGCCCGGGCCGCCGCGGAGGTCGGTGAGGCTCAGGTCGGGCTCGCCCCGCGGGATCTCCCGAGAGCCACGTTCCCCGGGCGGCCTGTGCCAGCTGCAGCTCGCGCCCTCCCCGCCCGCGTCGGCGTCCCCGTCCGCGTCCCCGTCCGCGTCCCCGTCGCGGTCCCCGTGCAAGGGCAGGAGCGCGAAGGCGCTCAGCGAGGAGTCCACGAGGGAGCTGGCGGTGCTCTGGCGCCCCCAGCTCTCGGGTGGGCTGCAGGGCGCCGGGCTGCCGCCCCTGCTGGCGGGCGCGGCGGTGGCGGCGGCGGCGGCGGTGGCGGCGGCGGCGGCGGCCCGGCGACGGCCGGCCGCGCCCGAGCGCTCGCGGTAGATGCTGTACACCGCCTCCGCCAGGCTCGGGGGCTCCCGCGGGCAGCGCGGGGACGAGGCCAGGTCGGGCGGGGACGCGGCGCCCTTGGCCCCGCCGCCGCCGCCGCCGCCGCCGCCCACCGGGCCCGGGGGGGGCCACGAGCCCCGGGCCAGCACCGCCGCCGCCCCGAAGGCGTCCCCCGCGCAGCCGCCGCCGCCGCCGCCGCCCCCGGGCTTCAGCTCCAGGCCCCGCGACTGCACGTAGCTGAGGAAGCCGTTGAGCGGCGGGGCTCCGGGGGGCGCCGCGGCGGGGGCGGGGGCGGGGGCGGGGGCCGAGGCGGCGGCGGCGGCGGCGGCGGCCAGGTCCTTGGCGCGGAGGCTGTGCACGTCGATGACGGTGGAGTAGAGGTCCCGCAGGTTGATGATCTTGGTCTTCCTGTCCCGGTTCTCGTGGAGCACCGCGTTGGCGCAGATGAAGAGGAAGATGCCGATGCCCATGATGAGGGGCCCGAAGACCTTGAGCTTGTCGGAGTGCAGGTACCCCGAGAAGAGGCGGAAGAACAGACCCGCAGACGGGGACGAGGCCGCAGGGGCGGCGGACCGCGCGGGCGGCGTGCTTCGGGGCGCGCCCGCCACACTGGAGTTGGCGCCCCCCCGAGCCCCCAGGGGGCTCCTGGACCGGTTTCGGCTGCCACCGCTGCTGCTGCTGCTGTTGGCCACGGTGGGGACGCGGTGGCCGCTGGCGGCGGGCGGCAGCTGCTTAGCCCCGTCCCTGCCGGTCCCGTTGGCCTTGGGCCAGTAGCCCACCACGGCCATGGCTATGCCCACCAGCAGCACCAGGATCCCGCAGAGGGCGATGAGCCCCGAGATGGAGCACAGCTTTAGCTTGCCTTTCACCACCACCACGTCGTTCTTGCGCCTTCTCTTGGCTTTCCGCTTGCGCTTGGGGACCTGGCCTGGGGGGCGGAGGGGATCCTGCTTTCTGGCGGAAATCCTCAGGAGGCCGCCGGTGGCGATCATGGTGAGCCGGGGCCGCGCGGGGCTAGTCTCCGGGGCGGAGGCTTGCGTAGTGGGGGCGCCAGCTGCCCACTAGCTGCTCCGCCACCTCCTCCTGCTGCAAAGCAGAGGAAGACAGTCAGAGGGTAGAGGCTCGGCTGCAGCAACATCCCACGCTCTGCAACCGTCCCGCTCCCAGGTCCCACCACAGGGGTACCCCCCACTCCAGGGCCACCCACTCAGTGGGGTGCCGGATGTAGAGACCAGGGGGTGGGGTGGCTGGATTAGGGCCGAGAAACGCTGTTGCAGTCATTGATAGGAGGTGATAAAACAATCTCAGAGAACGCCTTCTTTTCTTCCCCACCCCCCTCATCCCACACACCCTGTAGGTGATATTCCAGCGTCTCTGGTCTCAACCCCCCCCTCCCCCCCAACGCTGGCAGCTGAGGAAGTGCTGAAGAAGTGCTGACCATTAGTAGAAACCAAATGTGGGGACTCAGAGCGGTGGTTGAGGACTTCCCTGGCAAAAGCCTCTCCCTTTGTCCTGTGGGAATCAGAAGCTTGCCACGGGAGCTGTACAGGAGGCTCAAGGCTCTCAGCAGAGGAATTTGTTAATGTTTAGCCCAAAGTCACTAAAACAGTCACAAAAGTTATTATTTTATAAAGACAAAGGCAATTTTCATCACTGGATGAAAATTAAAGGTCACATACTGGCAGGCAGACGACTTATTTACTGCAGATAATAAAGAGTTCATTTTGGGGACAACACTAGAACGACGTCACTCTTCTGACAATAAATCCCTCCACAAAGTTGTTTCCCACCGCTTGCTGTTTCTACAGCTACAGGCAAGCAGCCTTTTCCTCATCTCTTTTTTTTTTTTTTTTTTTGAAACATCTGGACAGCTTCTTGGGGTGGAATATTTAGTTTTAGGTAACTGGTTATGTAACTGAGCTCTTCCTTCTGGCCTCCTCTCCTCCCCCAGAGGAACTCCCTTAAAGGTATCATGTGCTAAATCTCATCAGAGACTTTGAGAAGTCCCTTAGAATCTCTAAGATCTTTTTTTTTTTTTCTCCTGTGGGAAAATTACAATCTTAAAAAGAAAAAAAAAAAAAACCAACAGCCACTCTCCCATAATAGCTTTCTGACCCCTTTTTAATGTGCCAACAGCACTCTTCAGAATCCTAATATTCAAATAAGTAGGTAATTAACTAGGTATAGCAGTCTACATAATAATGATGATTTGTTGAATGACATCCCCACAAGTGAGAGCTTGTTTTTTCTTCATCTTTCTCTCATGAGGTCATTTTTAGGAAGGTAGGGTGGCAACAATCAATGGACTATCCTATAGGAAGTTTAGTCGTTTATAATACAGCCCGGGTAGGTAAATGCACAGATGTATCTTTGTGGATATCTGTGAGCTTCTAAAAAATCTCAATCCTGCTGGATCCCCAGAGTAAAACATTTTCTGTTCCATTGGTTGTGTTCCCTCCTATAACAGAGATGCTAAAATTGAGGCATTGTATGAATTTGAAAGGCTCTGATATCACTCACAAGCCTTTTGGTATTTTATCCTTTATGAAATAATTCATGTTTTAGAACAAATTACCCTTTGAAAATGTGGGATTATTTAGGAAGAATTTTGCTTTTAATTGGTGCCTGGGTAAAGAGCTTTGGCCCTTGATCCCTCCATTATGTCAATCTAGGCAGAATCTTTTCTCCACTGGTGGAAAAGCAAACGGTAATCAGCTCTTTACAATGTTTGCAAACCAATGTCTCCTTGGAACTTGGTTGCAGAGAAGAGAAATACTAGGTAGTTTTGGGAGGGGTTGGTAGAGAGAATACATCTATACGCCTTTAAAATTTTGTTTTAAGTAGAGGCTGCACCAGTAAGTACAGATTGTAAAAAAAAAAAAAAAAAAGAGTAGCTACTGTTCATCTGTCACCCCCCAAAATAAGCACATTTATTGTGTAGTTGTAACATAGAGACTGCTGTTTTAAGTGATCCCTAGACTACAGCATCTTTAATGCAATAATCTGGAGATCTGCGGTTATTTTGAGGATTTAAGAGCCAGACATTTTAGAAACAAAGCTAGGCTCAGTTGGCAGGGTGGCTCTCCCAGAGGTTAGGGAAGGGCTAGCATTTGGCTGGGCATTGATCAGGTGCAGCAGGAGGCTGAGCATATTTGAGAAGGAGGATACCCACTTGTATTTCTCTTCGA
The DNA here is from genome assembly GCF_053574225.1 of Canis aureus. Classification (NCBI taxonomy): domain Eukaryota; kingdom Metazoa; phylum Chordata; class Mammalia; order Carnivora; family Canidae; genus Canis; species Canis aureus. The sequence continues at coordinate 8,721,522 of NC_135616.1, read as the reverse complement.
TAAGGCAGCTTTGGCTCCGGGTAGCAAGACTGTAAGGAGAATTGGAATGGGTTTCAACAATCGTTTATAGATCTTTAAAATTAGTTTAATAGCTAGTAATTAACTCCCTACTTTATCATTCCTTCAGCTCCGCTGGAGGCTGAACTCCTTCATAATGTATTGCCATCTGACCTGAAATACTGACAGCTGTCAGACGGCCGGGAAGACCCACCTTTGGAGGCTTTTCTTCGTACATAATGAAGGGAGGCAAACTTAGCAGTCGAGGTTGGCTGCCCTCGCAATTTACTGCCTGGTGCTGGTCTTTCCGTGGTTAAGGGATGGAGGATGGGGCGGGGGGGGGGGAGCAAAGGAGGGATGTCTAAAAATACAACCGCTTCCAAGAGAGACATTCAAGTTCTCGGCTCATGATGGATTCAGCCCCACTCTGCGTCTGAGGCTCCCCCCGCCTGTGGGCTGGGAGCGCCCCGGCCAGCCCGGGACTCGGTCCAGGTCCTGGCCCCCCGCGAGCCCCCGGCCCTGCTATCTGGTCTGCTTATTTATGTTGGAGTCACATGAGTGCAGCAGCCGGGAGTCCGCCTCTGGAGAGAGAGCACAGGCAGGAGCGGAGTGCGGGCGATCCCGAGCTCGCTTCCTGCGGGCAGCGCGGCCGGTGCAGCCCGCCCGGGACGGGGACGGGGACGGGGACGGGGACGGGGACGGGGACGGGGACGGGGACGCCCCGCGCAGCGCGGCCGCGCAGACCCGAGCCCCGGGCGCAGGGTGGGCAGGGCGGGCTCGGGGGCCGAGGGCTCACCGAATCGCTCAAAATGGCAGCACCGCGAGCCAGCGGTATCGCTCACTTACCCGGGAAGGCTGGGGCAGCTCGCGGCCGGCGCTCGGGCGCTCGGGCGACACAAAGGAACCATGGAGAAACTTTTCTCAGCCCGGGCCGACGGCGGGGCGCAGGGAGCGCGCCTCGGGGCCTCCGGCCGAACGCGGCTCAGCAGCCCGGCGGGGGCAGGCGGCCGCCCCGGGTGCGCGGGCCCCTCCGCTGCCGAGGCGGGAGCCATTTCCAAGAGTTTCCAAGAAGTGTCGGGTCCTCCGCAGCCCGCATCCTGCCCGGGAGCCGTCCCCGCCGCCGCCGCTCCCCCTGCGCCTCCCCGCGAGCCCAGCCGCGGCGCTCCCGGGCCGCCCCAGCGCCTCTTCTGTGCGGCTGCGGCGCGCCGGGCTCCGCCGGGTGGAGTTGAGCCCGCGGCGGCGGCGGGGAGCGGCGGGGACGGCGGCGGGGACGGCGGCGGGGACGGCGGGGACGGCGGCGGCGGCGGCGGCTCGGGGCGGCCGGACTCGCGGCGGTTGCTAAGAGACCGGAGCCATGACACAGGGAAATTGCGGCAGGATGGCAGTCGGTACCCGGCCCGACTGGGCGGCTCGGGGCGCCCCCGCCCCCGCCCCGCCCCGCCCCCGCCGCCGTCCCCCGCCCCCGCCCCCGCCGCCCCCGCCGCCCGGCCTTCGGGGGAGCCGCAGCGCGAGCACCGGGAGGCGCGGGAGAGGCGGGAGGGGCGCGGGGCTGGGGGCGCGGGGCGGGGGGCGCGGGGCGCGCGGCCCCTCGGCCTCCCCCGCCCCCGGGCGCCCCGGGACCGCCGCCCGCCGCCCGCCGCCCCGCCCGCCTCGGCCGGGAGCTGTGTTCCTCTCCCTCCAACTACCTGTCTGCGCCCCGGGCGGGGCCGTGCCTCCCGGAGGGTCTCCCGCCGGCGTCCGAGGGGCGCTCGGGGCCCCGGGCCTCGCGCCCTCCTCTGCTCGCCCTGCCCTCCGCTCTCGGGCACGACCCGGCCGGGGCTGCTTCCCCCTCCCGCTCGGGAGTTGGCGGCGGGGACGCACAGCCAGCGCAGTAAGTTGTCCCCCAGCGAACTCGGGCGGGCGGAGCGGAGCCGCCCCCCGTCCCCCCCCCCCCGGGGTGGGTGCCCCGCGGGCCCGGGCAGATGCCCCCGCGCCCCAGCCGAGCCCGGCGCTGGGACCGGCCCCCTCGGGAGGGACCGCGGGGCTTAGATCGGCGCGGCTCGGCTCGGCTCGGCTCGGCTCGGCTCGGCTCGGGGTGCTTCCCGGGCCGCCCCTCCTGCCCCCGCCCCGTGCGGTGACCAGCGAGCATTAAAAAGGAAAAACTCCACTTCTCGGGGAATGGGGTTAGGACGGAGGTGGGGGGTAGGGAGGATACCCAAACTCCCTACGTCATCTTAAAAATGAGAGAGGGAGAGAGGGAGAGATCCTGTTTCCTAGCTCGGCTCTGTCCTCTCGACTGCAAAGTGAAAACGACAGGAGTATTGAAAAAGTAAGGAAGATTGTGATTATCTGCCCAAGTGGGGCAACCAGGATTCGGAGAGAAAGCAAGAGAAGAGCAGGCAACAAAGAGTGCTGTCCGAACTTTGGGGTCCAGACAGAAAGCTGGGGGTGGTGGTGGGTGTGGGTGTGGGTGTGGGTGTGCCGTGGGTGTGCATGTTATACATGCTGAGTTTTGCTGTTCAGGGATCCACAGAACCCACACAGGAGGGCTTTGCCGGCCACAGTTCCACTTACAAATTTGTTCCTCCTTAATGTACACAGCCTTCGCTTGTGTTTAAAGCACAGGCACCTGCTTTTCAAAAAGAACAATAAGGACACAAACATTTACAGGTTCAGTGATATGTGGACCTTCTAATAGGAAGGGTGGGGTGGAGATGTTTGGGGAGGTGGAAGGGGATGGAGGAGAGACGTTTCCTGAAAGGAAACGCTGCACCTGCCTGTTGGAAAGGATGACCTCTGTCACCCTTTCCAAGCAAATAATGAATCTGGGTGATGATCAGGGTGTTCAGAACCCACCTCTTTCCACCTCTCTGTTCCTGCTCAGATTTCACTAGAAAACAAGCCATGTAAAGGGAAAGTTTCAAATTACACATTGGAGTGTTTTCTTTTAGAGAAATCATTGCAAAGGAGAAATAACTAGGTCTGGCTGTCATCTGTAAAAGGCTTTTTGTTTGTTTGTTTGTTTGTTTGTTTGTTGTTTGTTTTTTGCCCCCAAGCTTCCAGATTCCTTGAATCTCAAAAATAATCTGGTATTTTGTGCAAAGACAGGATCTGAGATCTCATTTCATTACACAGCTGGCTGCCAGGGGCCGTGGATGGCAGCTCCTCTCCTCTGTGGGCCTCTGTTTGCCAAGCTGTATTAAGAGAATAATATCGCAGAACTTCATTAGGATTTTAGAGGGATTAAGTCATTAGCAGTTTCTAATTTCCGTATAAATTATAGTCATCATTTGCACATTTAAAACTCACTTAAGGGATCTGAAGAAGAAAGGAATCCTTTTCTAGACAAATAGGCCTTGGACATAGCCAGTTTTTCTTATGGTGATGACCGCAATAAGATTTATGGTTTATTACTTAGAGGCTTCCTTCCAAACTGAGCTCTTTGGAACTCCGAACTGTTCTACTTAACCTGAGTGTTACTACCCTCAGTAATTTTGTTTTTAGGTCAGGGTATCAGAGGAAATCAGACAGATCCCATCTGTTTCCAGCGGAGTCCTTTATTGTCTCTGTAATAGTATAGTATCAACATACATTCCTAGGGATTTCTGAGTTGTGTGGAGTTATCTTATTTGGCCCCCCTGGAATTATTTTCCTTCTGAGTTTACCAGCCATTTCAGTTGAGATGATTTCTGGGATTGTGGGATACTTCCTGTCACCCTGCTAAGGACTAAAGGGCTAAGACCAGCTAATCGTGATGATTCATTAGTGTCTCAAGAACTCGGAGCGCAGGACAACATACTGTAGCAGGAGAGCAATGAAGGCCTTGGGGGGAAAAGATGAGCTTCCTTTAGTTGGACTAAACTGACCTGAAACCTTTCATTTGCTCTTTCTTAAAAACAATCCTTATGTAATTTTTTTCAGTTTCATAATTTATTCACAACCCATTTGCTTCCTCTGATCTTTTCATCAACCTGGCCTGGCTCCCCAGCCTGGGCTCCCAGCACTGCTCCAGAGGAGCCGGTGGCAGGCCATGGGTCCACCCAGGCCCCTTTTGGTCTCCAGGAGCGGGCAGGGGGAAGAGCTTGGCTTATTTCAACAGCTCAGTGATGCCAACCTCTCCACACACCCTGCCATCACCGATTGCTCAGGCCGCAGACACAGAGGCAGTTTCGTTCAGTGGGTTCTGGAACCAGTCTGTATCCTCCATGAACGAGCTGCTTTATTTAAGTAAGTAAATGACTTAATCTTGCCGGCCTCAGTTTCCTCATCTGCAATGGGGACAGCGACACTAATTCCTAGCATTATGGTGAGGATTAAACCAATGAAGTTTTTATAAATTAATGCCCTCCAAGTGGTAAACATGAAATTTAGCTTTCAACCTTGCCAGTCCCCCCTCCCAGCTTGTTTTCCTCACTCTCCCATTCTATTCCTATTCATCAGGAGCCACATGGGACCGCATCTGCACTTAATCTCTCTGGAATGGGTTATGGAATCAGCTGCTGTGATTGAACTCTGCTGCCTGTCCACATGGCGGAGGCCCAGGGCCACTCACCAAAGGCAAAACACTCTTTCCATTGCTGCTTCTCTCTCTGTGCCCTTAGCCGGGACCCTTTTACTTCACTCTGCTGGGGAACCCCATTTTCCAACTCATGTCACTCTACAGCCAAATTCCTCGTCTGTGAAGACACAACCAAGAAAACATTCTTTAGCCTGAAGCTTTGAGGACATCACAGAAGGGACCCTCAGGCCTTCTTTCTGGCATCTTGAACACGGTGGAAGGAACCTGTTACCGCAGAGTCGAACACAAGATGTAAAACTTCTGTTTCCTCATGGCTTTGTCCCCTGCCAGGAAGAAGCAACATGATGAGCAAAAGCAGGACAAAAGAAAGCAAGAAACTAAGCAATAGGTTTAGCAAATAAAAATATTGCATGGGACATAAACCTAAAAACGCTTTGTTGTTTATCTGAAATTTTGATGTAACTGGGCCTCCTGTCTTTTTTTTTTTATTCATGAGAGAGAGAGAGAGGCAGAGGGAGAAGCAGGCTCCATGCAGGGAGCCCAACGTGGGACTTGATCCGGGGTCTCCAGGATCAGGCCCTGGGCTGAAGGCGGCGCTAAACCACTGAGCCACCCGGGCTGTCCTCCTGTCTTTTATCCACAACTCCACCACAGCATATCCTTGGTAGCCTCACAGATGTTTTCGTGGCACATGTAAAGGATGAAAGAGCCTGTGAGAAAATGCGAACTGTAACAGTACATTAAAGCCTCATTTGATTTCTTTGGGAAACAAGATAGGCAGAAAAACACTGAGCAGAGCCTGGATAGAGCAGGAACATTTGGAAGCACAAGGACAGCATGTCCACAGACAGGCAGCACTTGGCCTTGGGTTTCCTCACGGTGAGGGGTTCCACGGTTTGTGTTTCTAGTCCTTGCCCATGGAGCCCTGCCCTGCCCAAGGGACGGGCGCTGGCCTCTGCCTCCACTCCCCCCAAGTCCCACAGACGAACCTCTGAGATGCAGAACTCAGCATCCCTTTCCAGAACTTCAGTTTGGAAACGGGGTAAACTCATGCTAGTGTCAAGGTCACGATCAGGCCCATTTCTTGTGTTTCTCAAAGGTGTCAAAGAGTTCAAGCCCAAAAGCTTTCACTACAGAGGAAAGGAGATGATGAAAAGTCTGCAGAGCATTCTGTAGAACACATCAGGTGGGGCCTTCCCTCCATCCTAGATAAATGGCATGTGGTAATATCAAGCAGCCTGCACTCTGCCTTCAGCCTCATTTCTTCTGAACATTACAAATCACCAGGCTCTCGATTAGAGAAAACTGGGGTTGTTTTCTCTTATAAATGGGTTCATTTTTGTACATTCAGTTTTCCCCTGCAACCAGCATCTTCTGCCATTTTCCATGTATACTATCAAAGCTAGATTGTGTGTCTTATAAAATAATTGAGGTCTGAGATGAGAAACCGGGGTGTGTTGGCAGGCCTGCGAGCAGATCAAAGCTGAGTGTGGAAAGGGCTTTGCAGAGGGGGCTCCATCAGTGGAAGAGCCGAGGACCGTCGACAGCTAAATTTGCCCCACACTCCCCGAACATATTCTAAATGTCCACACTCAGATCGTTCCTGTTATTTCTTATCATCTACAGGCACTATGGAGAGACAGACTTGTCCTACTGAGAACTAATAGGAGCTCACATGTCTGATCTCCTTTCAGAATTAATTTTGATGTGAGCTGCTGCGAGTCCCCAGCAGGAAAGAAGAAACACAGACAAGGAAGTGGTTTTCAAAAATAAAGAAATGTCAGAGTCCAAGATTGGTGCTCGGGTAACAGGTCTCTGAGTCATCCACAAAGCATTTTCTGAAACACCTCTTACGTGTCCAGCTCTTAGATTCTTGGTTTATTCACTTAGCGAGTATTTCTTGAGCACCTACTATGCTTATTATTACATTGAGGGCTGAAGGCTGAAAAAAAAGCTGACTATTTGGAAGTATTCTTGTGGAAAGAAAAAAATGAAGGGACTGGGCCTTCTTACTAGCCTATAATTCATTTAGATTTCATCCAAAAGTCATCAGTGACCGATGCCAGGCAAGAGAGTAAATCTCAATGCTAGAGAAGACTTTAGAGAAAAATGATCACTGGAGACCGGAGATCAATGGAGACTGGAGATCACTGGAGAGAGAGGGGGAAAAAAGCGAGTTAAAGAATATCTCATGGATGTAGATCCCACCTTGGACCTGGAAAAGTTTTAGATAAGTGGCTAAGTGGAGTGAAGGTACGGGGTTGGGCAGGTGAACAGTAATAGACCTGACCTCTCTGACAGGTGTAGCGCGCCTGGGGAGCAGGGGCCAAGAATGCCATCGGTGGACCTGCAAGATGCTTAGAACAGGAAGGGGCCTTCGGGTACTCTGGACCGTTGCTCCTCAATGTGTGGTCCGTGGACCAGCAGCATCAGCATCACCTGGAAGCTTGCTAGAAATGTGCAAAATGTGAGGCTCCATTCCAAACTTGCTGAATCTGCATCTTAACAAGATGCCCAGATAGGTGTGCATGTCAAACTTTGTGAAGCCCTGATGTAGTCCAGACCTCCCACTTTAGGGATGAGAGACTAGAATTTACCCAGTTTCCATCTTTGCGTGCATGTGTACATCCATGTGTGACGCAGAATTTGCTTTTAACTGTTAGTTTCAATAACGAACCTGGAGGTGTGTAACATCTGTAGCCAAATATGCAATTCTTGCAGAGGGCAGCCAGCATGGTTTTTAGCTCAAATAGAAGGAAGTTAAAACTTGGTGACTTTGCAGATTTATGCATCTATTGAAAAAACTAGTTTGGTGGATTTGAGTACTGATTTCAGCTTTCTAAAAGATTAAATTAGGGCAGCCCGGGTGGCTCAGCGGTTTAGCACCACCTTCAGCCCAGGGCTTGATCCTGGAGACCCGGGATTGAGTCCCACGTCAGGCTCCCTGCATGGAGCCTGCTTCTCCCTCTGCCTGTGTCTCTGCCTCTCTCTCTCTCTCTCTGTATCTCTCATGAATAAATAAAATAAAATCTTAAAAAAAGTAAAAGATTAAATTACTCTGTTCTTGGATTACCCTTTGGATTAAGATCACTTATATCCAAGTAACTTGCCCTCTTCTACCCATGTGATATTGAGCAGGTTACTTAAGTGTCTGGGTGTAGTTGTATTATCAGTAAAGGATGATTTATGACTTCTCTCTTATAAGGTTGTGAGGAAGAAATGAGGTCATCAGTGGCATCTTGGAGGAGTAGTTGTGGGTAAGAGGTGCTCTGGTCCCCCATTACCTCTGCCACCCCCAAAAGTACCCCTGAATGAAAATATAGGGGCAAAAACTGAGTACTTGCTATGTTGGTGTTCCCTATCACACCATATCACTGTCCCTAAGCATGTTCTGTACAGAAAATTTGGAGCTGCCAACATAGGTGTTTCTTGGGGTGCAGGCAGCTAGGCCTGTACAGCAGGATTCAGATGTTAGTGGTTGTGGTGATGATGGTGTGGTATATCCATCACGTGTTGGATACTGGAGATACAATGGAGGGTATAAGCTACCTCTGAAGTTTGGGTCAGATCCAAAAGACAGGGAGATGTTCCTCAAATAGCTTTGTAGTTCCAAGTGAGTCCCAGACAGGTGGCAGTGGCTCTCTGGCCTCTGCTCTGTCACTGCCTTACCTTCAGAGCTTTAGCATCCCTTGGGTCAGCTGCTATGAGTGCCCAGCAGGAAGTAAACTTGGGTTTCCTCAGTCTCCAAACAAGGCTTCTGTGACCATCATGTGAGTCCTACAATTTGCTCCACTATTAGAATTCAGGTGTTGGCCTCTCTGAGCTCCACAATGCTTTGGCATCCCCACGGCTGAGTTAGTGAACATGGAATCTTTATGTTTGGGCTCAAGATCATGAGGACCCAAAGTGCCACATGGAGAATTAAATTTCACATTTGAAGAGGGCGCCACCTTTTTCTTTTCTTTTCTTTTTTTACTACACACACCTTTCACATGACCCCCTAGTAACATCTACAATGCATTTTTGTTTTTTGAGAGTATAAAGACTCATAGCAAAAATAGAAAATTGAATTGCCCAAATTACTATCACAAAGTGTATATGTGTGTGTGTGTGTGTGTGTGTGTGTGTATATATATATATATATATATATATATATATATATTACATTAAATCAGGACTGGTAGCATATTTGTACACAATGAAACTCTTTTAATCCAGTGAGAACCACAAAAGATATGTTAAGTGATTAAAATGGGCTCAAAGTAATATTAATATAAGGGTTTTTCTTTTCTGAAGGATGAAAGTTATAGCAGTTTTTACACTAAATTTAGTTTCATATTTCTGTAAAATCTTACTGATAACAATCTAAGCTGGCTTCTTTATCCTGAAGAAGATTGAAGTATCATTGCCTCAGAAAAACATCACAAATATTTTTCTATTAAGAAAGATGCCAACATCACTTCTTGACAGGTGAAGTAAAGTGATTACACAGCTTTTTCTAGAGGTGAGATATTGGTATGGTATGTTGGAAAATGATATGTAGAAAAAGCAGAGATAATATTTCAGAATATACTTGGTTTTTATTATTCTCCAAAGCCACATCCTCCAAAGATCTGGGTTTGGCTACAGAAAGGTCTGTGGAGTTCTGAGTATTTACAGCAAATTTTAAGAGCTTAATGTATTCCTCTCACAAAAGTGAAGAAGCTGTGTGCACATTGCCTTCAGATTCCTCCCAATCACTTATAACTTCTGGCTTTGATGACATTAATATTAATGAAATGATAGATAATTTTGATACCAATCAGTGTTACAGCTCCAATTTCTCCCCCCACCCCCACTGCCCCCCAGGAAATGATGTTTTCTTCATTTACAGAGATAAATATATTATGATCAAGACCGAGAATCTGTGACCCAAGGGAGGGGAATTAGAAGAGATGGTGATTTGCAGCCGTCACTGTAAGAACTGGCACATTAGAACATATATTTAATGGCTAATTTTTGAAGTCTTAGAACTCAGAGACTCTCTGCCAGTCCCCCCTGTAAGCAGTGAAGGAACTCCTGCGGGAGTGTCCGCTAAAGCTGAGGGCACCTGGGAGGGGCAGTGGTCAGGATGGGGTCAGGAATCCTGCTCCTCAGCTGGGAGGAGGATGAAAGGCTCCAAGGACTTCGTCCACGGAACCAGCTTTTTGATCATCCGGGCCTGTCTCCACTGCCATGTAGAGATATCAAAGTCACTGTAGTCTTCCAACTCTGAGCAAGATGATTTCTAAACTGCCTCAAAATGTCAATTTTTTGAAAAAAGATTGCATTAATTTAATTGACAGAGAGAGTGCACAAGCTGGAGTGTGAGGCAGAGGGAGAAGGAGAAAGAGAAGCAGGCTCCCCACTGAGCAGGGAGCCCTATGTGGGCCTCGATCCCAGGATCCCGTGACCACGACCTGAGCCAAAGACAGACACAACCAACTGAGCCACCCAGGTGCCCCAAAATGGCAATTTTCATACCTTTTTCCTGGGTGATGCTTTGCCTCACAAGGTGAAGTGAAGACTAAAAATGTCCTATTTATACAAAGGATGTAGAAAGTCAACTAGATAATTTGATTCCCTCTTTGCTTTCGCAGCCATAAAAATCTCAAGGGCATATTGCATAACCTCTTGGACACAATACATATTAATGCACTATTTAAATGATGCATAATGTTTAATAGTTGGAATTGAATGATGTGATTTGAAGAAAGGACTAGATGGCTTTTAGAGATCCCTCCTGTCCTCCAATCCTTCACATTCTTGTGTAAAGCTGTGGCAACTGGAGACAGGTCCTTTATGTAATGTCAGGAGACTCCTGCACTTTTTACTTCTCTCTGTAACTAGAAACATTGGTTTGTACAAAACAGTAAAAATTACAATGTCCCAAAACATAGAGAAGCTATTGAGTTTGCCTTATACTGCTTTGGTTGGCCCTCACTTGGATTAGTGATTCTCAAACTTCCTCAGGAGGTGGGATATTTGAAAATCTCAGAGCACTTCTTGAAGGGAACATTATGAGATACTGAATTTAGGTAAATGTATGATTTTGGATTGAATCACAAATCATCTAACATAGATTCTCACGTAGAAATATAGTAAGTAGCAAATATTTTAAGGAATACTTAGGGAAGAAAAGCTTAAAACCAGGAACGCTTGTGTGATAGCATCCTAAAAATTGGAAAAGAGTACAGTCGTTTAGTTGAGCCAGAGGACAACTTGACCTAGTTATGGAACACCAGTATTCTTCAAGAATATAATTTTGAAGAGATGGTGTTAGCTATGATGATGGTGAGATAACCAAGGATCTTTGTGTTTGGCCGTTTGTGTGTGTGTGTGTGGGGGGGGGGGCGTCTTGTTTTGTTTTGTTTTTGCTTTTGCCACTTAACATATTGACCTTCAGGATCACACAGCAAATCCTACCTGCTTTCTCATTCTCTGTTCTGGCCTCTTTTAGCAAAGCTGCTTTTCAGGTTTCTCTAGCTCATTAACTACCTTGTTACTCTGGACAGTACCCCAGAGGTATTAGTTAGCGCTTTTCCCCAGTTGAACCTCATATTTTTCACCCTAGCACATTTTCTTTATCCACGCAAATCTTTTGCTATCGTTTTCTGTCCTTATGGATGTCTAGAATACTTCCTCCGTTTGTCTCACCACTAGTTAGGGTACTGTTTACTCCCTTCTACTGATCATTAGTGAACTCACAGAAGGTTCCGGATCACCAGGGGAATTTCTCTTCTGGTTATTTGTATTCAGAACCTCACTATTCTCAGAGGGACCAGTACCTAGAGACCTATATTGTTTTAAGACAGAGCAAGAGTTCAATCCACTTTGAGTCCGTTTTTGAAGAAACATTTCATGAAATACTTCTCTATGTAAATCAGGTAAGAAACTCACGTCACATTCAAACAGTCCTCTGCATTTCCATCTCGGGCATTTTATCAGAAGTGTTCACTCTGCAGATTATCCAACACGTTCTCATCACAGCATCTTTGTACAAGGTTCATGTTGATGGACTAGCTGTTTGCAAAATCCTGTTGGTGGTGTTGCAAAATCCTGTCGGGGTCCAGGTGGGTCCTTCTTCCACCCCCATTCTCCTAGGATCTTCAGGCAGAAGGATCATGAGCCCTGTGCCCCTGAAGGGAAGCTCTTCTTCCTTTGCCGGAAGCCCTTCCTCGTCTGCACAGCCTTTCTGGGCTTTCCTTGCGTTCAGCTCGGCAGATGCCATCTGCCTTTTTCTATAAGTAGTCACCACCATCCCTCTTCTCTCCTCCCCAAACTCATGCTCAGAGGGGGATGTTCTCAGTCCCTCCAAACAGACACACCAGCATTTGTTAGCCTTTTGCTGTCACATGGCCCAATAGCCAGTGTAATATAAACAATACACCTGAGGAATTTATAGGGATTACAGGACCCTACAACGTGATGAGATTGTAAATGGAAATCCCATTAGCTCTGTCAGGCTATTTCATTTCCAAGAATATGGTCCACCCTTCCTCCCCTCCTGCCCTACAACCAGCAAGACCACACTGATCCATTCTTCGTCATGGCCCTCTTCCCAGAATCATAGTCCTGACAGTTTAGCACAAAACCGCAAGCTTCGGCCAGTCTAAAATCTGTGGGTCATTTGCTTCTCAGAGGCATTCTGGATGGGAAAGATGGTCTGGCCTCTGCCTGGAACACTAACTCTCTCCCTTCCCTGTCTTGCTCACCAACTATAGTAACTCGCACTGCCATTCTAACAGCTATTTCAAGATTTCAGGCAAGTTTTCCCTTCATTTGACTAGAAAGTAAGCTCATGGAGAATAGCTACTTGATCTTGTTCACTGTTGCATCCTGAACACCGAAGAAAGTGACTGGCAAGTACCTATCATGCCCCTTCTCTGTATAAGACGGTGAATGGATTGGTGGGCAAAAGGGAGGTATACAAAAATTAATTAGAAATATTAGACAGCATCCCATTAATCAAGGAGTCTATATAAGTGGAAGAATTGGAAGAAGGTTCTAACATTTGAATAAATGCAGTAACACACCATTTTTCTGGATGTAAAGACTCAGTATTGCAAAGATGCCAATTATTTCCTTATCTTACTACAATTCCAATAAAAATATGACTGGCATTTTCTTTTTACCATATCAACATTATTCTAGAGATTTACCCAAGAGACATGAAAATATATTTCCACATAAAATGTGTACATGAATATTTATAGCAGCATTACTCATCATGGCTAAAAAGTGGAAACAACTCAATGCCCATCAGCTTGTGAATGGATAACCAAAATGTGCATCCATACAAGGAAATACTATTGAGTGGTAAAAAGGAATGAAGAGGAATTCCTGGGTGGCTCAGCCGGTTAAGCACCCAACTCTTGGTTTCAGCTCAGGTCATGATCTCAGGGTCATGAGATAGAGCCCTGCCTCAGGCCCCGTACTCAGCAGGAGTCTGCTTGAGATTCTCTCTCCCTCTGCCTTTACCCCTCTCCTCTCTCTCCCTCAAATAAATAAATAAATCTTAAAAAAAAAAAAAAAAAAGGAATGAGGAGCTGACATGGTACAATGTGGACAATCTTAAAAACCTTATACACAGTGAAAGAAACCAGTGCAAGAAATCACATACTTGAATCCCTCACTCCATTTGATTGAAAAATGTAGAGAAGATAAATCTGCAGGACCAGAAAGTAGAGTTATGGTTGTTCGGAGCTGGGGTGGGATTGAGGAGTGATTGTAAAAGGGTTCAAGGTTTCTTTTTTAGGGGATTAAAAATGTTCTAAAATGAGACTGTGGTGATGGTTGTACAACTCTCTAAATATACTATAAAAAACACTGAATAAATAGTATATCAAAAAGAGATTAATTATATATTATGCAAATTATATTTCCATAAAGCAAAACAGAACATAAAGAAAAAGTATGAGGAGCCAAATCACTTCTTACCAAAAAGTGGTGACAAGATAAAAAATCATTTCTCTTGGGAAAAGGCTTAGAAGGAGAATTTCTGGATTAAAGGGTATACACAACATGAATAATAACAATAATGAATAAACTAAGAATGCAAGAGAATACACAAAGAAATCTGGATCAGGGATCCCTGGGTGGATCAGCAGTTTAGCCCCGCCTCCAGCCCAGGGCGTGGTCCTGGAGTCCCGGGATCGAGTCCCACATCAGGCTCCTGGCATTGAGCCTGCTTCTCCCTCTGCCTGTGTCTCTGCCTCTCTCTCTCTCTCTCTCTCTCTCTCTCTCTGTGTGTGTGTGTGTGTGTGTGTGTGTCTTTCATGAATAAATAAATAAAATCTTAAAAAAAAAAAAGAAATCTGGATCAGAACTTTACACCTTAAGATGTAACTTAAAATACATTAGATTTTAAGGTAAAATGTAAAATTATAAAATGTTTAGGGGAAAACTGTGGGACAGATTTGGGCATGGTTAAGAGTTTTTGAACATGCACAATCCATACTGAAAAGTCAATAAACTTGACCTTGTCAAAATTAATTTTTTTTTTTTTTTGCTCTGTGGAAAATTGACTCATTAAGAGGATAAAAAGATAAGCTACAGGCTGGAAGAAGATATCGGTAAGTCACATGTCTTACCAGAAGATTCATATCTATGATACATAAAGAACTCTTCATTCTCAACAGTTTAAAAAATCCAAACAACCCAATCAAAAAATTGACAATAGACATGAACAGACATTTCACTAAAGACTATATGTATGGATGACAAATATGCCCATGATAAGATGTTCAACGTCACTAGCCATTAGGAAAATGCAAATTAAGATTGTGATGAGTTTTCACTACATTTCTCCTAAAACAGCTGAAATTTTTAAAAAATAGTCACAATACCAAATACCTATGATGTTGAGGAGAAACAGGGTCTCTCAAGCATTGCTTCTGGGTATGTAAATGGTATAATCACTCAATCGCTCCTTTTACAAAAAATTAACATACCCTTGTTATATGACCTAGCATTCAAATGTCTGGGCATTTATCCTAGAGAAATGAAAACGTATATTGACACAAATCCTGTGCACAATTATTTATAGTAGGTTTACTTGTAATGGCCAAAATTTGGAAATAACCAAAATGTCCCTCAATAAGTGAATAGTCAAGCTGTGCTACTTCCTTACCATGGAATCCGACTCAACGATAAAAAAGAACAAACTATTGATAGATGCAACAACTTGAATGAATCTCACTCTGCATTGGGCTGAGTGAAAAAAGCCAGTCTCAAAAAGTTCATACAGTATAATTCCTTTTTCATAACATTCTCTAAATGCCAAAATTATAGAGATAGAGAATAGATTACTAGTTTTCAGAAGCTAGAGATGTTGGTCAGGGGTCAGGCTGGTGGAGAGGGAAGGAGATGGATACGTAACTATAAAGTAGTAGAAAAAGGGAAATCTTTCTTTGTGGTGATAGAACAGTTTTTCACTTTGATTGCAACGATTGATTACAGGAATCTGCACATCTGAGGTGGTTATAGATATCTATGCATGTAATAAAAGGGCACAGAATTACATACACATATCGTACCAATGTCAATTTCCTGGTTTTGATTTTGTACTATAGTCACATAAGATGTAACTGCTGGGAAACACTGGGTGAAAGGTACATGGAACTTCTCTGTACTACCTTTGCACCTTGTGAATCTAGAACTATTTAAAAATAAAAAGTTAAAAAATTGGTAAAGAAAAAATAGCTACGCAGATGCAAATGTATTATAAAGTTATAACAATTAAATTATTAAAGTTCTAATAATTAAAAGACAATAGATAAATTAAATATATATCTATATACACAAAGATGGGTAAATCAATGAAAGAGATTTAACATATCGAAGGTGATATTGTCAGCAGGTCAAGATTTTTAACAAATCCTGAAGTTTGTTATTCAGTTAAAAAAAAAAGTTAGGTTCCTGCTTTTCACTACATTCCAGAATGAATTCTAGGTAGATTAAACATTTAAAAGTAAAAAAATTAGACTATTAAAAAATTAAAGAAAACGTGAGTGAATATATATTGGATCCTAAGATATTAAGAATCTTTCCAATCTGGAATCAAAGACCAAAATCATGAAGAAAAAAATGATAGTTTGCACTCCATAAAATTTAATATTTTAGTTAATGAATATCAAAAGGAAAATTAAAAACACAAAACAAGGAATAATTTTTCAAAATAGGCACTGAAGAGTTAATATCCTTAATATATAAAGGTTTCTAATACCTAAGAAAAGGTTTTAATTAGAAATAATGAATAAAAAATAAATAAATAAATAAATAAATAAATAAATAAATAAAAATTAAAAAAAAAAGAAATAATGAATAAAAGAGGGAAAAAAAAACAAGGCAATTCATAAAGTAAGAAATCCAAATGCCAAATCGACAAAAATTGATTAATTTCACCGGTGATGAAAAAATAACAAAATTAAGAACCACAGTTGCATTTTGATACAATTATTTACCTCTCGATATGGCAAAAAATATATATATATACACCCACACACAAAACCAAAAAACCTTCTTTCCTAAAACATTATATTCAGTGTTGCTCAGAAATAGGAAAACATATTTGCAATGTAATACAAGTTTTAAAATCTGCCTACGCTGAGCAATTCCACCATTAGGGATTTAGCCGACTACTAATGATAATAATGATAAAAAATTAATATCAACAATAGCTAATAAACTATTAGCACTTAATATATGGCAGGCATTTTTCTAAGCACCATGCCAGTAGTAACTCATATAATCCTCACAACAGTTCCAAGGTATGAGGTAGCTTTTGTGGGTAAGAAAACTGAGGTTCATAAAGGTTAAGTCATTTATTCAAAGTCACACAGCTAATGATTGCTAAAGCCAGGATTTGGACACAGCAGTCACCCCCCAGAGACCACTCTGTTAACCACTACACTGTACTTTCTCTTTTCCTATGAAAATAGAGATATTTGCAAACTTTTGTGCATGGATATTCATCGCTGTTTTCTTTATAATGGTAAAAACTAGAACAATGTCAGTATTGAAAAGTAGAAAATTGGGGCACCCGGGTGGCTCAGTGGTTGAGCGTCTGCCTTTGGCTCGGAGGATGGAGTCCTGCATTGGGCCCCCCGCCGCAGGGAACCTGCTTCTCCCTCTGCCTGTGTCTCTCATGAATAAATAAATAAAATCTTTAAAAGAAAAGTAGAGAATTGGTTCGATAATTCAGGGGCTCTTCATCCACTGTATTGACAATCAGCCCCCACTAAAGATGCTGTAGAGTTAGGGTTAGCAAACTTTTTCTGTCCAGCGCCAGATAGTAACTACTTTAGACCTTGCCAGCCATGTGGTCTCTGTAAGAGTACTGAGGCTTGCCCTTCTCATCCAAAAGCAGCCATCAGCAGTACAGAAACAAAGGAGGGTGGCTGTACTTCCGGGAGACTTGATTTGCAAAACCAGGCAGTGAGGGAGATGGCTTTACCCTGCAATGGCATAGTCTGTACTGTACTGCTGTACAGTAACTGCGTGAGATTTTGATATGAAATATTCATGATATAGTAAGTGAAAACAGCAGACCAGAATTTTCTTAAGTACATAAGCCATGTTTTTAAAGTTCAAATATAGATGATTTTGGAATTCGATAATATGTGACAGATACTGCTCTTTGGCTACCTAAAAGTTGTTGCTGACTTCCCTCTCCTTGCTGTTTTCTCTAGAGGCTGGGAAAACAGATATGCATCCTATCCTGCCATGCAGCGTGGAGCGGCTGTGTGACTCAGTTCTGGCCTACATGATTTAAGCAGAAGTCTACAAAGGATTGTTCGTGAGAAAACTTGTAATGTTATTGATGAAAGGGTACCTACAAGCCTAGGGATGATATCCAACTTGCTCAGTAGAGTACAGCACAAAGAAAGCCTGAGTCCCTGGTGTGTCTCTGAGCCACCCACATTCCCATTCCCCTCATATGATTAAGCCATTATAGGTTGGGTTTTTGTAACATGCATCCAAATGCATTCCTTAACTCATACAAAATGGAAAGGACATTCACAATGTCTCCTCAGATAAACCCTGACTTCGGAGAACTTTAGCTTTCTATTTTATGGATCCCAGAATCAAGGAGAGTGTAGAAAAACATGTCAAAATTGCACAGCACTTACCTCTTGGGTGATGGGATTCCAGAGGTAATATGTTTTTTTCCATTTCTTTTCTTTGCGTGTATTTTTATTTTTTTTATCAGTACCCCCAAAATGACCGTGGATACTTTCTGTAATTACACTAAAAAGGAAGATATTAGTAAGAACAGACCGGGTGAAGGAATTCTTGAATGAATGCTAAGATATGAGATGCCAAGACCATTTATGAGTGAAGAGATGGACAT
Source organism: Canis aureus (assembly GCF_053574225.1). NCBI lineage: Eukaryota > Metazoa > Chordata > Mammalia > Carnivora > Canidae > Canis > Canis aureus. Next base: position 8,703,655 of record NC_135616.1, on the reverse strand, counting down.
AATTATAGAAGTGGAGAAGAAATTAGCAGTGTCTAGGGGTGGGAGATGATGTGGAGAGGGAGTGGGTGTGGCCACAAGCAGTTGCACAAAAGAACTTCCTGGTAATGGTGGAGTGAAGCATGTTGATTGTGGTGGTAGTTCCATGAAATTACACATGTGATAACATTGCATACAGATACACACAGTCACACACAAATAAGTGCGTATAGAACTGGGAAACTTCAGGTAAGCTTTGTGCGTTGTACCGAAGTTAGTTTCCTGGTTTTGATATCATGAGATAATGATGCACTTATTAACACTGGGGGAAGTGTTTATGGGATCTGCTGTCTGCTGTCTATACATTGCTTTGCAACTTCCTGTGAATTTGCAATTAATTCAAAATAAAAAGGGTTTTACTTATTTTTGTCTAATAATAAATTTATTTTTTATTGGTGTTCAATTTGCCAACATACAGAATAACACCCAGTGCTCATCCCGTTAAGTGCTCCCGTCAGTGCCAGTCACCATTCACTCCCACCCCCCGACCTCCTCCCCTTCCACCACCCCCAGTCTCCCAGAGTTAGGAGTCTTCATGTTCTGTCTCCCTTTCTGATATTTCCTACCCATTTCTTCTCCCTTCCCTTCTATTCCTTTTCACTATTATAAAATAAAAAGGGTTTTAACCACCCTGTTGCCCTTCCCCACCCAAAAAAGAAAGTAAAATAAAAGAAGAAGAAATGGAGGCACAGGGACTTTTGTAGTTCAGCCAAAGTCATATTAGGATTCTGGAGCTGAAAAAGAAGCTGTGCCTAGAACTGCTAGAAAAGAAGTTAAGTTCTGCAAAAGCATTTTTCTAGAAGTAAGTTCTAACAAGTGCCTCTATTCTTACTTAAAGCATATTAGGAAGCAAAATAAGACAAGATCCTCACTCCTGGGTCACCAGTCACTGCTTTGTTTACCTGAGGTTCAGGTCTAGGACATTCTCAGGATCACTTAGCACCTAGAACTGGCCTCAGCAGATTAACATCTAAAAGCCACTTGGATTATTTATGGAAATAGACTGAGGTACTTTGCGTTTTAAAATCCTTGGCTTCATAAAGAAAGAATGAAAGAATAGAAGGGAAAAAATATACATCACAGTACAAATAACCTAAGTACCAAATACGGCATAAAGTGGGAATTAGAAATAACAATCGACAATATCGTTTATCAAGGTGAAAGCTTTTGAAACAGTTGTGGATTTACCTCTGTATACATTTTATCTTTATTTTAAAAAATATAACATCTTTTGATTATACAGAGTTCTTTTCAAGATTTGCTTTCTTTTAATCAGTAATGTTTTTTCCTGTTATTTCCTTCTTTGTTGGAGTGCTAGTTAAAACAAATTGTCCCCTTAGGTCTTAGATTTTTAAAGTAGATGCAGAGCTGCATATTTGCCTAGGGATACATTTTCTAAACTCCCCCTCACCTCTTTCATTTCTATCTTCTTTTAAGCGTGTCTTCATCCACCACCATAGCTGGTGCATCGTTGGGTGTGTGTGTCTTTCCTTTATACCTTCTGAACTGAAGCTCAGCCTGACGAGGAACGGGATACTGAGCCCCCTCAGAGTTGAGTTCCTTGCTTGTCTCAGGCAAACATTTAAAAGTAGGAGAATACAGAGTTCCCCTGAAACATCTATAGCCTTCCTGGCTTTACCCCCATCATTCTAAAACCCCACCTCTTGTCCACTTGGGTCTGGCTCTTTTTGACTTCCTAGCCATCTACCTAATTTGATCAATTAACTGGTATTTTTTTTTAATTTTATTTATTTATGATAGTCACAGAGAGAGAGAGAGAGAGAGAGAGGCAGAGACACAGGCAGAGGGAGAAGCAGGCTCCATGCACCGGGAGCCTGATGTGGGATTCAATCCCGGATCTCCAGGATCGTGCCCTGGGCCAAAGGCAGGCGCCAAACCGCTGCGCCACCCAGGGATCCCCGATCAATTAACTGGTATTAATGGGAAATATCTGGAAGCTGCTTCTGGAAGACTTACCAAAGCTCTTGTGGAGAAAATTTCCCTTCGCCTTCTCCTTTTGATGTCTAACCTCCAACTGACTCCACTGATCTGAATTTCAGATAGTGGATGGAGGTGAGATCAGGCCAGTGGGGAACCTACTTAAAATGTCTCTGCAGAGGTATCCTGTCCAATGGGTCTAAAGAACTATTTGAATTTCTAGCAGAAAGTTCCCAATGCTTCAGAGGTGCCAGATGGACAATGAAGCAGTCTGTTTTGCCTCAGGAGAGATACTGCATGAATAGTGGCTCTCTGTACTCTTTGTCGGCATAAACCTCATCTCGTCAGTTTGTCAGGACAATAATATCTAATGATAATTCTCAGCATTTGTCAACTTCAAAGACCTTCATAAACCCATTTATTTTCAAGACAATCCTGTCAGTGCAGTTTAAGTCCATTGTACATATGGAGATACTGAGGCAGCTTAATAGAGAAAACGAGTCAGAGTGAGAATTAACCCAGGGAACAGTCTATAATTCTTCCCTCCCAGTTTGATACAAAGATATTATTTAGGATTGTGCAAAATGATTATAACACCGAAACTACCAGTTCAATCAAGAAAGAGCACCTACACTGTAACTCCATTTAGTTTTCAGTTGGCCAAAGGTAGCTCTGCAGTAGCAATTGAAAAGATTAAGTCATTGGAAGTCATGGAAAAACTTCTATTACAGATCTTTATGGAAAACAAAGTGTCTGAGGGTTTATCCTTCTGCCACTTTGGTTAAAAGTGGTTTCTACTCACTGGCTTTGCGCCTCTTCCCGGAGGAGGCCTGCTTCTCTGCTCAGAAATCTCAGAGCAGGCATGGGCATGCCATGTATCTTAAATGAGTTGCCTGAGACCCAGAAGATTTTTTTTGAAATAAAAATATACACCCAAACTCATTAAAATAATATCAGTAGGAAGGTAGGGCCGAAGTCTAGGACTGGGAAATGGCTGTTACCACGGTAACGGTGGAGTTAACTGACCCTTCCATGGCGAGTTTAAACCGGTAGTTCTCACATGTTTGAGAGCATCAGAATTACTTGGAGGGCTTGTTAAGACACAGGTAATAGGCCCCACCCCCAGATTTTCTAACTCAGTAGGTATGGAGTAGAGCCTTATGATTTGCATTTTTAACAAGTTCTCAGGACTAGTCCAAGAGCCAAATTTGTGCTGCAACCTGTGTTTGTAAGATCAGCAAGCTGATAATGGTTCTTGCAGGTAAGCCTTTGATTCTATGATAGGAAACACTAGCTTTGAACCCCAGTGAAGTGAAATGTGCCCCACAAAGAGAATTACATTCTTCTTATTAGCATATCTGTATTACAAAAAAATTATACTCATCGTACTTTGAATTTCATCAATAAAACTGTGGAATTTTGATTTCCTCTCTTGTTATGTAAGTAGCTGCATCATATCCTCAATTTTCCCTCTTGGCCACAAAGCTTAAAATATTTACTCTCTGGCCCTTTACAGAAAAAAAGAAATTGCAGACCCCTGGTCTAGCAGATGCCGCTGATCTGGAATGACTCTGAGAGAACCACTGCTCTGAACTGCTTTTATTAAATATCCCTCCTATACCCGCTCTCCGCAGTGTTCATGTTTCGCTAAAGGCCAGGAAGATGTGGAGTCGAACAGAATGTGGCAGATGCCTGGGAAGTTTGGGGGGAGTAGAGAGAGAAGTGATTTGAAAGTGTATGATAGTTAGCTTTCAGCACATTTCAAGGAGGATGACATTTATTTTGGATGTCACTCCACCTCTCAGAGTTTTTGTCTCTCTGCCATCCTGAGAGCTCTGGGCTTTGGGGGTTCTCTGACTGTCCCCAACTTCTACTGTCCAGGCAGAACTTCCTTCCACAGCACACCCGCAGCTCTACAATCAGCTCCCAGTTTCAGTGGCGGGTGAGTAATCTGAAGAGGAAACCTTCAGAATTTACAAGTCTGTGACTGATTTCAGATATTCATGGTACATATCCTTGCTTCCTTTCTCATTTAACATAGGATTGTACGTTGCGATATTATCTGGAAATTAGAACACTGAAAAAAAGTCACTTTTTAAAAAATCCTGACCTTTTATTGCCCTTACCCTCCAATGGTGCTGTCAATAGCAGAGTCTCTATTCAAAACTGCTGAAGGTGAGAGTTTTTGTTGTAGCTTGTCTTAAAGAAGGAGTACCACCTGACTTCAGTCTGCTAATGAAAATTGGAATTCTCTTCGAGGCAAGCTCTGTCATCTTGACTCGTCCAGCCAATGGATGAGTCAGCCTGGGTCTCCTCTCTGCTTCTTCCTTGAGCTCAAACTGTAAGAAAACCCCAAGGAAAGCAGAGCAATCTCACAACAGGCTAGAGATTGCTTTTGCTAGCATTCCCCTGGCAGAAAATTACTCACACTTTTCCTTTTTTCCTTCTTAAATTTGGACTCACAATTTGGAAGCTCTTTGGGTGTTTAGAGTCGGGAGAGAGAGCAGTTGGGAGAGTGTAACAGTCAAGAGTTCTGGAGGCAGCAGACCTGAACCTGAGTTCTCTCTTTATCACTAACAATGTGAGTTGGGGCACAACACATGGCTACTCTTCACACCAGCTCCATGCGTGTGCAGTGAGTGATGACACAGCTACCAGAGGTGATTGTAAGGATTAAAATAGGTCCTGTGCAGAATTGATAGGATGGTACGTGGCACGTGGCTTAGTGGAGGCTCCATAAATTGTAGCTTTGGTATAATTTTATATAAAGTACTCTATTAACCAGAAGGTAATCGTTTATGTATCTTGGCTCCCCACTGAACCCATCCATTCATCTGTCCACTCACTTGGAAATATTTTTCGAAGACCTATTATAAACCAATCACGCCCTTGGATTTGGGGAATACAGCGTGAGCAAGGCAGATAAATCTCCAGCCCTCTCAGAGCCACATTTTAGTCAATTACAAGCTCCTAAAGAGCGAGAATCTGTCCTTGCATCTCATCCAGAGCCGAGCACTGCGCTTAACCTAGAATAGATGCTTTGAAAGTGTTTATTAAAGAATGACTGACTGGGAAATTGACACTTCTGAAAAATGAAAAGAAAAGTCAGCTGTGGTTAGACTCCTGCTCAGCTGTGCCTGGGAGCGGGCCACCCCTTAGAGCAGCATCTCTGAGCGACACCGCTGGGCAGAGATCAGAGCTGGCCATCCTCATCGTTCCAGAGTGGTCTTGCTCTGGCTGCTGTGCCAGGCACCCTGTTGCCAGGGAGGACAAAGGGTAAGTGACGGCCCCCAGAGAGATGGCTGTCATTCAGACAATGGTCTTCGGATTAATTGCTGTATGTAATTCATACTAGATTCCAAGTGGCAGCCACACAGAGATTGTTTCCCCACATAGCTAAATGTTCTTTTCATTGCCATGGTATATCGAACAAACTGTTCAGCTGCTAGTGAGTTCTGGGGAAAGAAGTACAAGATGCTGCTGCTATGCATATTGAGAGGCAGAGAAGCCTTCAGATTAGGAAGCAATTAATTAAAGAATAATCATGAAAATGTTCCTGATAATTCACTTCAAGCAGCTACTCACTGTTACTTTATTATTTTGGATAATATTCGTGATTATTGTTTAATTTGTTTTTAATATGGAAGTACAGTTTTATGTAATCCTTTTGTAATTGAGATGCAGTTAGAGGGTCCAGGTGCTCTGAAATACTTCTTTATTCAATTATCCAACTTTTGGAAGAATCTTGTTATGCAATTAACCCAGATTGTTACCACACACATACACATTCTGTCTCTTTATTACATGTAAGCCTAAGTATAAATCTATCTGATATTAATTTTAAGCTTCATAGAAAAAGCCATATTGCTATTTCTATATGAATCTAGCTAATGCTAATGAGTCCATCCCTACTGGGTAAATCCATTTATCAGCCAACAAATATTACCTGGGCCATTACCTTGTATAGGTGTGGAAATGGAGTTTTGGGGCTAGTAATAAAAAAAAAAATTACAGAACTTTATCCTTGCTCTCTAATGCACTTTTAGTTTGTTTGGACAGTAAGACAGCATGGAATGATAACTAACAAAGTATGGCAACAAATGTTGGGTGTCAGATGATAAAATCAAAAAGAATTGCTAGAGAGTCCATAGGAGACAATGGCGCCCATGGTCACACTTGGCTGTGGAACCCTTGCCCACCTAATTGTGTCCATCTCAGGAATAGAAGGACGGAGGCTGGGAGTATTCCCTTGCTTGTCAGAGTGTGATTGGAAAGCCCGCAGCTCCACAACACCTGGGAGCTTATAAGAAATGCAGAATCTCAAGCATTCCCCCAAATTCTGATTGAATCAGAATTTGCCATTATTGACAAGACTCCCAGTGATTCATAGAGTCATTCCAATTCATTAAGGTCTGAGAAGCAGAGGTCTAGCTTACAGACCCATAAATAACTTTTTGTTTTTGCTTTTGTTTTAGGGAAAATTAGAGACTCACATCTGCTAATCCCAATAAAAAATAAAAACATTACAGAAAATCATTCATTCACCAAGACTTTATGTATTTTCTGTGTGCTAGATAGACACTTGGTGGTTGGTTTTGTTGCACCTTGTGTGTAAGTACCCAGGTACAGCTTTGGCTGTTCATTAACTGATGACTACTGCAGACTCTAAGAGCCAAACAGATTCTTAACCACTCGGGGATATTTCATCATCAAGTAGCAAACCCAGGTCACCCCAAAAAGGAGGATAATTTCTAAGGGTCAAGAGTGGTGCCTGGGGAAGGAGGAATCCTGTCATAGGAGACAGTGCAATAATAGCAAATACAGTTTTGTGCTTGGTTTCCTCCTGTGCTAAAGATTCTCCATCCCGCAGCCTACTTGACATTTCAACTTGTGTGTCTAGCAGGCTTGTGAATAATAAATATCCAAAAGGGAATTCTTAATTTTCCCTCACAAGACTGTTTTCCCTCTGACTTTCCTCTTCTTGATAAATGTCACTACCATCCATCCAGTTAATAAGCCAAAAAGGAGGAGAAATTGTTTTGAACTCCTTGTTTTTCCTATCCACCACATCTAATCCATGAGTACTTCCTGTCAATCCCACCTTCAGAAATTGACCTTGCCATTATATTATCCCCTTTGGTTCATCTCCCTGGGCACCGCCCACCACCTTGCCTTGGGGGCTATGCTAGTTACTCAACTGGTCTTCCTGCTTCCATTCTTGTTCTTATCGATCTAATCTCCATAAACAGTCTTAGAAAATGTCATTCTTCATATCTTTCATCTGCCTGAAACATTAATGGCTTCCTGTTCATCTTCAAGTAAGGCTGAAACCAACAGGTTCTGTTTGATCTGGGTCCTTGCTGCCCCTCACCCTTACCTCATCACACACTATGCTCCAGCCAAACTGACTTTTTAATCTTCTTTCCACTTGCTTGGCTCTTTTCTACCTTGGAGGCCTTTGCATTGTTCCCTCTGCCTATAGCAGTCTCCCATGGTTGCCTCTTGATCTTTCAAAGCTCAGAGTAACTGTCCTGCCCTAGAGAGGCTTATCCTGAAGTTCAACAAGTTGACAACCGCAGCCCTGTTCCTTTGATGGTCCTAATGACAATCTCCAATAACATTAAACATTTTTTTGTTTTGATTATTTGAATCCGCCTCTTCAAATGAGAATATAAATCCACTAAGGGCAGAGACTTCATCTCTCTTGTTTATCTTGATTTCTCAATTCACAAATTTGCGAATGAATGAAAAGTATATTTCCAGATTTGTGTGGCTGAACTTTTGTCCTCTTTCAGAGTAAATAGAAACATTTCTTTATTTAATTACCCAACTTTGATAGGAATCCCATTATTCACTTATTACAGATGAATTAACACAGGTATACACATTCTATCTCTGTACAATATGTAGGCATAACAAGGAGCCACATAGATTTTGAATACAGGAGATAGGTGCCTCTAGTCACTTGATATCTGAAGAAAGGAGCACGTGCTGAGCACCTAATTCTATAAAGCAGTCAAGGGTTTGCTTCTGGGAACCACTCTAAACAGCAGTCACCTGTGTATAGATAAGCCTCCCTGATTGGACATCTAAGGAAGAGTGTCCTCGGAGTCCCCACAGCAGACTAGAAGTGTAGGTAAATTCCTATCCCTGTCGGGAGGGGGAGGTGAATCTCTATCCCCAGTGCAGGTATAGTTGAATCCTTACATCTTGACTTAAACAGAAAGGAAATAAGCCCTCTAGTTTCCTTAAGTGGATTGTTAGGTTCTTTGAAATTTTAAGAAAATTGGTAATTTAAAAAATGACAAACAGCTACCAGTATTCCACACAATACTAAAGAGGCTCACATTTGTCATGTGTGGTGGACAGAACAATGGCTTACCAAAAAGGTCCACATCTTCATCCCTCCAGAACTTGTGATTATGTTACCTTACAAGACAGGTGTAGTGAGGGACGTTGAGATGGGGACGTTGAGATGGATAATCTCTTGGATTATCTGAAAGCACCCAGTGCCATCATAAGAGTGCTTAAAAAGCATCAGAGGAGAAGTAATGATGAAAGCAGAGTGTGGAAGTTAGAGATTTGAAGATATTTTGCACTTTTTTGCAAAGGGTTTCCCGCCTGAACACAGGTGTCGTGAAAACCACTGCTAAACCTAAACTAAAATGGGAAAGGAAAAGACTCACATCAATATTGTCGTCATTGGACACATAGATTCGGGCAAGTCTACCACCACTGGCCATCTGATCTACAAATGTAGTGGGATCGACAAAAGAACTATCGAAAAATTTGAGAAGGAGGCTGTTGAGGTGGGAAAAGGCTCCTTCAAGTATGCCTGCGTCTTGGATAAACTGAAAGCTGAATGTGAACCTGGTGTCACCACTGATATCTCCCTGTGGAAATTCGAGACCAGCGAGTACTATGTGACCATCATTGATGCCCCAGGACACAGAGGCTTTATCAAAAACATGATTACAGGCACATCTCAGGCGGACTGTGCTTTCCTGATTGTTGCTGCTGGTGTTGGTGAATTTGAAGCAGGTATCTCCAAGAACAGGAGACCCCTGAGCATGCCCTTCTGGCTTACACACTGGGTGTAAAACAACTAATTGTTGGTGTTAACAAAATGGATTCCACTGAACCACCCTACAGCCAGAAGAGATATAAGGAAATCGTTAAGGAAGTCAGCACCTACATTATGAAAACTGGCTACCACCCTGACACAGTAGCATTTGTGCCAATTTCTGGTTGGAATGGTGACAACATGCTGGAGCCAAGTGCTAACTTGCCTTGGTTCAAGGGATGGAAAGTCACCCGTAAAGATGGGAATGCCAGTGGAACCACACTGCTTGAAGCTCTATATTTCATTCTGCCACCAACTCGTCCAACTGATAAGCCCTTGCATCTGCCTCTCCAGGACGTCTACAAAATTGGTGATATTGGTACTGTCCCAGTGGGCCGAGTGGAGGCTGGTGTTCTTAAGCCTGGCATGGTGGTCACCTTTGCTCCAGTCAATGTTACAACTGAAGTAAAGTCTGTTGAAATGCACTGTGAAGCTTTGAGTGAGGCTCTTCCTGGGGACAATGTGGGCTTCAATGTCAAGAACGTATCTGTCAAAGATGTTCGTCGTGGCAACGTGGCTGGCAACAGCAAAAATGACGCACCAGTGGAAGCAGCTGGCTTCACAGCTCAGGTGATTATCCTGAACCATCCAGGCCAAATCAGTGCTGGATATGCCCCTGTGCTGGATTGTCACACAGCTCACATTGCTTGCAAGTTTGCCGAGCTGAAGGAAAAGATAGATCGTCGTTCTGGAAAAAAGCTGGAAGATGGTCCCAAGTTCTTGAAATCTGGGGATGCTGCCATTGTTGATATGGTTCCTGGCAAACCTATGTGTGTTGAGAGCTTCTCTGACTATCCTCCTCTGGGCCGTTTTGCTATTTGTGACATGAGACAGACGGTTGCTGTGGGTGTCATCAAAGCAGTGGACAAGAAGGCAGCTGGAGCTGGCAAAGTCACCGAGTCTGCCCAGAAAGCTCATGAAGGCTAAATGAATATTATCCCCAATACCTGCCACCCCAGTCTTAATCAGTGGTGGAAGAACGGTCTCAGAACTGTTTGTGTCAATTGCCATTTAAGTTTAATAGTAAAAGACTGGTTAATGATAACAATGCATCGTAAAACCTTCGGAAGGAAAGGAGAATGTTTTGTGGACCATTTGGGTTTTTTTTGTGCGTGTGTGGCAGTTTTAAGTTATTAGTTTTTAAAATCAGTACTTTTTATTGGAAACAACTTGACCAAAAATCTTTCACAGAATTTTGAGACCCATTAAAACAAAAGTTTAATGAGAAAAAAAGAAGATATTTTGCTGCATTTACTTATTTATTTATTTATTTATTTATTTATTTATGAGAGTGGGGGCGAGGAGAGGCAGAGAGAGAGGGAGAGAATCTCAAGCAGACTCCCCATTGAATGCAGAGCCTGATGCAGGGCTCCATCTCATGACCTTGAGATCATGACCAGAGCCAAAATCAAGAGTCCAACACTCAACCAGCTGAGCCACCCAGGAGCCCCAAAGATTTATTTATTTGAGAGAGTGAGAGAGCATGCAGTTTGGGGAGGAGGGGCAGAGGGAGAGGGTTAGAGAGTCTTAAGCAAACTGCTGGTTGAAAGCAGAGCCCAATGAAAGCAGAGCCCAATCTTATGACCCTGAGATCACAACCTGAGCCAAAACCAAGAGTCAGACGCTTAACCAACTAAGCCCCCCTCTTTGCTGCTAACTTTAAAGATGGAAGGAAACTGTAAGCCAAGGAAAGCAGCATCTTCTAGAAGCTGGAAAAGGCAAGGCAGCACACTATCCTCTAGAGCCTCCAGAGGAAAGAGCCCTGCTAACACCTTGACCCAAACCCGGGAAGCCCCACTTGGACTTGTCATCTCCAGAACTATAGGATAATACATTTGTGTTGTTCTCAGCCAGTAAGTCTATAGTAATTTTTTTCCAGTAGCAACAGGAACCTGAACAATGAGAGTGAGTGATAATGACAAATCCCTTCTTGGTTTGCTTTTCCATTTATAAAGTAATGCCAGTGTCCTACAGTCTTTCACATGGTCCCAACAGAGATGATAAAACTCAAAAACACTTTCACTCAAAACAGAGCAGCCTCATCTCCTCACTTTACACCCCTTCCCTCATTATTTTACACCCAATTCAGCTTGCAGCAGATTAAAAACAACAAATGAGGAATCATTGGAGTGAACCTGACAGTAATAGTGACAGTGGATGGATGACTTGACTGTAAAAGATGGAAAATCCACCCAAAAAAGCCACAAGGGGCAGATCATTCAGTGGTAGCAGCAACTCATGAATGTGACAGCTCCTATAGGTATCACTTGCTCACAGCACAACATGGTACTCATTGTTGAAATCATGGACCTGAAATGTGGAAAAAAGATTTAGTCATATGGAATATACCTCCCTACATTACATGTCGGGAAAGTGTGCCCGACATTTAATAGAGATAGTTAAAATAGATAGAATTAGTTAAAATAAAAAGGATTTGGTGCTTCAAGGTAGACAGTTTCTGGAAATATTTATTCTCTAATAACACTGAATTGTGTGGTATTTCTATGAGCTTTGTCTTCTCATAAAAATGACCCTCTGACATGGTTTTCTAGAAGATAATGAAGAACCTCTCCACGGGACTTGATTCCTACATCCTTCCTGGAAGAGAATGTGAAGTGATAGATGCACTTTTGATTGCAGTTAGAAAAGGCTGCTCCTGCCTTCTTGCTATCCCTTGAGAATAGCTGTCGGTTCAAAGAGGAATTCTCAGCAAGCTTCCGAGCTAAGTGCTTACAATACAATTAAGCAGAGTCATAGTTGACATTTAAACATTTTTCATTTTTCATTTTTAACCACCCTGTAAGCATTAACTAATTAAGCCTCATCAGGCACTGATGTGAAAGAATTACCTCCAATATCTGTAGATTAAAATAGTTCATGTGATACTTCTGAAGGTTCACCTGCTGATAGAAAGGAGCCCATGTGTCTCCCACCATGCCTACCACAATATTTTAAAGCGGTGGTTCTCAAGAGGAGAACTGGTGCTACTGAAAGGAGCCTATGTTTCCATACAAATAACCAACACCACATGGATACTTGTTGCTGCTATGAGTGTAGGATCAGTATGGCGCACATTTGATCCGGTACAGGTGTTGTGTGGTACATATCTGTGTGGCGTATGGCCCCACTCTGCCCTCCTCCCTCTTCATCTGGTATTACGGGCCAAGCCCCATCTTTTCACATCTAGACTAGAGCAGGAGCCTACCTATAGATCTCCTGCTTTCTCCCTGGCCCCCTCCAGTCTTTCTCCTCACAGCAGCCAGAGCAGTCTAGTAAAAACTGAAATGACATCAGTACCATTCCCCTGCTTCCATCTCCCCATGACTTCCCATTGCACTTAGAATCAAGGCCAGGCTTCCTACCCAGACTTCAAAGCCCTGTGGTGTCTGGTCCCTGGCAGCCTCTTGAATACTGACCTTTGCTCAATACATCAGCCAATTGGGCCACTTCTCTCCTTCCAACATCCCAGGTGTGTTCTCACCTCAAGACCTTTACACTTGCTATTTCTCTGATCTTCCCATGATAGTCTCTTCATGTCTCAGCTCAGATGTCACCTCCACAGAGAGGCTTCTCCTGATGATCCAATCCACAGAGACTGGGTAGCTAATATAAGTACCATTGTGATTAACAGAATGCACATTAATTTGAAAATGTTCCTGAAGGCATAATTTTGGTCACTTGGATATTTTTCCCCAATTAGCAATAGGCCATGAAGGCGGGTGATGTTAAAATTTAGTCTTGGTACTTAAAAAGTTACCAAAAAATGATGAATTCTAGTATGAAACAAAAAATAGCTATTAAATGGGGTCACTTAATTTTAAAAAAATGATACTAAAAATGATACTGCTGGTGTACCCTGAGATAGTTATTAAACATATATATTTAGAACATTTCTCAAAACCAGTAACATGCTGAATTTAATAACGTAATGATGTAAACACCTAGTACAGAGTCTGACATCAATTAATGGTAGCTTCTTGCCCCACAACTGTGGGAGAGTCTGTTTTTCTAAGCTTCCCAAAGCCACGTGAGACTCTGCATTTATTCATCAAGACCTAGGAAAGATTCATGGCAACGCGATCAGGACATTAAAAAAATAGAAAATTATTGTCAATCTTACTGCAGGCAATTTAACTGTCAGTCAACTTGGGAAAGAGTCAATGTACCCTCTATAAAATTTCCATTTGGGGAGCAAATAAGTTTATTTGTTATGTCAATAAACCATGGGACTGAAGCCTTATGAGCTATAAATGTCATTTGATCTCTGACAAAAAGTGAAAAGGATGTAAAACATATTTTTAAAGTTTTTAAAAAGACACAAAACTCAGGGAAAATGTACACTGCATGTTAGGAAAATGATGTGTGCAACCACTTTGTCTTTCTAAGGGAGTGGGTCCCTGTAACTCTGTGGCAGGTGCAATTGTCTGCCCAGCATGAAGAGCCTTTGGGAGGGACCTGGAGGGAGCAGAACTCCTCTGTATCCCCACAGGAGGAGCTGTGGGAAGAATTCGGAGAGCTGACCGGGAAGTACTGGGAGTGAGGAGAGGAGGCTTAGACAAAGGGTCAGTGAGAAACTTCCTTGATGGGGATTGTGGACAAAGGAAGGCTGAAAGGTGCCTAAGGACAGCAACATGCACTGTGGGATGTTATGTCATTTGAAATATGTTGAATGTGTCCTTTTCTCATGATCCTTTAACCTTCAAGAAAACTGGTTTTTGTATAATGAGGTGTGTGTGTGTGTGTGTGTGTGTGTGTGTGTGTGTGTGTGTGTGTGTTGAGGAAGAGTTGAATTTCACATCCGTCTAGCAAGATAACAAGTGAAAAAGTGGCCCTGAGGATTTAAGAGTTTCAGGGATTCACAGGTTTCTGGGCTTTATGCTTCCACAGAGAGTTTAACCTATTCTAATATGGTTCCTGAGAGTCTGGGAAAGCCACAGTGACATCTGGGTTATGACTCCTTAGAAGCTTCCAGGGGGTTGTGGGTGGGAAGAAGTAGGGAAGGACTTATTTTTGTGCATTCTAATAATGAAAGTTGTTGGTGCTTAGCTGAGGGTAATATTTAACTGGGAAGCCATAGCTTTTCTCTTATTGTCACACACGTCTTCATTTGGAGGACAGAATTTCAGTGCTGCTCCTCCATCCTGGAACACTTTGCATTATCGTTTTACAAAATTTTGCACATGTTCAGGGATAATAGAAACATAAATTTAGTTTCACTGAAGAAAATTCCCTGAGATGAGATCAGATGGTGGTTTCACAAACATTTGAGAAATAACAGTAAGTGCCAAGCAGAAGGATGTTAGTCTTTCGGGAAGTTATTGGAATTTTCAGCACCGTGCCAAGCTCATACTAGTATAAAAGGTGTAGCCGGCTACCATAGATATAAAGTCATCATGTTTTAATGTGATGCTATTTATTCCACATAGCACATTTTTACTTAAGTGGGAAAATATTAGTTTTGAAGTAATCTGGTTAAAGATGCTTCCCTGGGCTGCACCCGAGAATACTGGAAGTCAAGCATATAAAAAGTAAGAGAGGGGTTTCATTCTGGACTTTAGTCTGAATTTCAATTCTGCTATTGTGGTTCTTTATTAAGACAGCCTGTTCACTTGAGGCTTGTTCAATGACTTTATTTCATATACATTTCATATATTTTAAATGTGACCTTTTGAACACTTTATTATAAAATGTTATATGAGAATGTCAGTCTCCTGATAAAAAGAAAAGAAGATTTCAGTTTTGTGTCTGGGAAGATATGACTCAGTGACTTGGAAAGAAATCTGCTGTGCAAATAAATATAGTTATGAAAGAACAGGCTGCAAATATATTATTTCCTTTCCTCTAGGAAGAAATTATGCTATTTCCTAAAGTATACAATGACAATAATATGAATCTGTGCAATTTTCTGGAAATATGCAGAAATATTCACTTAGAAAGTTAGCTGTAAAAGGTCCCACTGCTTATGTGGAGAAGGAGGTTTACATATTTGTTGAAGTTTGCAATGAGTCATCATTAGCTATCAACATTGAAAATCAGAGAATTTTGCTGCTTTATTGAACCTGACAGTACAACTTTCTGGAAATATGCAGTTAGCAAGGTAGCATATTTTGGTAACGAGGATACTTGTTTAAGAGGAAGGTAAATGGAGACAATGATGAGACTCCCTGCTGTTCCCTTCACCCCTCCCCTTCATCTCTCCTGTCTTTCTCTTCTTCTCTTCTCCCCAGTTAGTTCCAGTTTTCCTGAGTCCCTACACATTTACACGTGCATACACACACACACACACACACACACACACACACACACACATTTTAGCATACTCAGCCTAAGAAGCCCCGGACCAGAAGGGTCCTAAAAGTTCTATTCAGGTTGCACCTCCTTCTGTCTACCACCTATGGAACCATAGGTTATGAAACATGGTTGTCAAGTTCAATGATTTCTCAGGGATAGATTTGCATTTGGCTGGACCTCACATGGCAGCCACCAATGGGTCGCACAACAGCTTGTCCATAGTTTATGAAAGATGTCACTGATGGTCCCAGGGCTTGGGACTGACACTTTTCTGCAGGCTTCATCACAATCACCATCCTTACTCAGAATTCTGTACTTTTTTTCTCTCAAAGACTTCAGAGTCCTTTTACAAGAGATTACCACTTAGGTGGAAAATGAAGCCTACATGCTTGCTGGAGTTTGAAATGAGTCATCATTATCTATCAACATTGAACATCAAGGTGTGTTACTGCTTTATTGAACTTGACAGTGCAATAAAAATGAAAAAATAAGCAAGTTATTTGCATCACTGGAGTATGGTTAATGTAGTCAACATATGTTTTTCTAGGAGTTTGCTGCAAATAAACACTTTAAGGCTTCAGATATGATAAGGATAATTTGTATTTATTGAAAATCTATTGTGCATCAGATACCCTACTTGGCCTTTGGTATACTTGGCCTTACAAAGCCATCATATCCTTCACTTTACAGATGAGAAGACTGCCAGTCAAGGATGCTAAGTAACCGGCCCTATTCAGGCTACTAGTAGATGCCCAAAGTGGGTTTGCTTCATACTCTGGGTTTCTATTATATAATGTTTCCCACTTAATAAGAAAACAAATGCTGATAAAAAGCTGTGGAATAGTCAAGACATTGGTCACCAATCAGGAGTGTGTGTGTGTGTGGGGGGGGGAGGGTAGGTTCTGTTGTGCTGTAGATAAAGAATCAGCTTAATAGGAAATAAAAGATAGAAGAAAATAGTTGCTTTTCCAGATAGAAAAAATCTTATGAGTTTATTTGATTGTTTCATAAGTGATTTGGATCAGAGAGTACACAGTCAGTTCTCCAAATTTAAAGATGGAAGTGAAATGTCAAACAGGGATAAACCATTGTAAGATCTCATGAGGTTTCATGAGTGGGTAGCAAAGTAGCAAATGAGCTCTAGTGTGGGCAAGCATAAGGCAATATATTCAAGGTAAATAATATAAACTTTGCTTATGACACCTCTTGGTTTCAATACAGAAAAGAAAGTGTGAAACCAATGTAAAATATAAAATCAGTGATGTTTTGTGTTTTAAAAATGTTCCAGATATAATCTATCTATCTATCTATCTATCTATCTATCTATCTATCTATACCTATTTTTTTGCCTTTATAAGGAAACAGGGAAAAATCAATTGTGATTAACTCATTTTTCTAGAGAAATACTTAGTAAGTAATGTGTTCTGTGACACATATTCTGGTAAAGACAAAATGGGATTAAAATCCAAGTATGAAAAAAAAAAATCCAAGTATGCCTGACTTGAAAACCAGAGGTACTGACTTTAATATGGTAAGGATAAGAAAATGTCTCCTGATAATAATCTGACATTACTGGCTTTGTGACCCTGGAAAAGAAGCCACAAGAAGAGGGAGAATGTGAGCTGTGAATCTGTGGTGCTGGTTTCTAGTTAGAGTTCTTTTACTAAGTACCAGAGAGACCTGGGGAGTCACTGAAGCAGACTAAGTATTTTGTCCTTACCAGAATATGTGTCACAGAACACATTATTTAAATTCTAGAGAATGTTGATTTCTTCTGGCATAGAGATGCAGAAGAGCACCCTCTTCATAGAAATATTTTAAGAATTAAATGAGGTAAGATATGAAAATTCTTAGCACAATGCCTGGCATAGAAGTTAAGCTAGCACATAAGTATTTAATGAATGTTCATTTTATTGTTATAAATGGGTAGGAAGGTGCAGTAAATTCAGTTGAAATATTGCCATTCTTTAAGCATATAGCAAAAATTGATTTAAAAATAGAAAAATAAAAAATAAATAAAAATAGAAAAATAGATGAATAACCATAGCTAGCTTAACATTTAGTATAAAGCTCCTCCTAAACTAGAAATGGCATAATAATGCAAAACAGTGACCCAGCAGAGCTATGGGCCTGCTGATCTCTGGGAGCAAGGGCAGATCAGTTTGGTTCCTGCAGAAGAAGGGAGACTACAGCCTTCCACCTACGTGGGGGCTGGCACCAGGCTCAGAAGCGGAAGCTGTGAAAGACTGCTGCTACCAAACAAAGTGGTAGACCAAGGGAGAGCACAGATAGTGGGGTGATGAGCCTTGTGTAACCTCCTATTGATCTAGAGTGTGGCAGAGATCACCTCCTGAGAGGG
Source organism: Canis aureus (assembly GCF_053574225.1). NCBI lineage: Eukaryota > Metazoa > Chordata > Mammalia > Carnivora > Canidae > Canis > Canis aureus. The sequence goes on along the minus strand of NC_135616.1, from coordinate 8,685,908 downwards.
GGTCTGAATAATAACACACGACCTAACCCTGGGCAGGTGGATGAGGACATCCCCCATACTTATGGGCAGGGAGTCAGGAACACAGAAGAAGGGAGACATAAAAACAGGACAAACAACCAAGTAAATATCTCAAAATGATCCTACAAATCTATAGGCTTCAAAAAGTCTTTTTGGTTTTAGAATACACAAAGACATTGGATGCTAAGATAACAAAATTGGCAATGAATGTGAAGAAAGTCTAGGAGTCAAAACAGGCTATCTGAGAAAAACATTAACATAGGTATGTTTATTTATTTATTTATTTTTAAATATTTTATTTATTTATTCATGAGAGACACAGAGAGGGAGAGGCAGAGACACAGGCAGATGGAGAATTAGGCTCCCTGCAGGGAGCCCAATGCGAGACTCGAACCTGGGACTCTGAGATCACACCCTGAGTGAAGGCAGACGCTCAAGTGCTGAACAACCCAGGCATCCTAACATAGGTAAGTTTAGATGCTCAAAGAGATAAATATAGGAATAATATTCATAACAAGAACCAAAAATTGTGAAACAAAACCAAGCAGTAATAAAACAAGGCCATGTAGACATGACTAAGGATCTATTTAAAACGTTGGAAATAAAATACGTTCTCATTGGCATTAAAAACTTAATAAATGATTTAAAGACTAAACTGGATATGAAGAGAGAATCAATGGACTGAAGGACTGAAGAATTACCTATAATGCAATATCAAGAGACATAATAAAAATATGAAAGAAAAGTTCAGTAGGTGGTGGATAAACTGATAGATCTGATGGCTCAAAGCTTTCTAGGATTAAAGAAAGACATGTGTCCTCAGATTGAAAGCAACTAACAAATGTTAAAACAGTTAAATAAAATAAATCTCCGACTTGACACCAGAGTGAAAATCTAGAATATCAGAAACAAAAAGAAAATCATGGAGACTACCAGGGAGAAAAGACAGATTATTGGCAAAAGCATGACAATGAGAGAGACTTTCCATCAGCAGCAGATGCAAGAAAACAGTGGACTTCAAATGCTGTTGGAAACAATTTTCACCCTTAAATTTTATACCCATCCAGACTATCATTCAAGATTGGATGTAAAATAGAGACATTTTCAGACATATAAAGACACAGACCTTCACCAACCAGAGACCTTCACAGGTTGTATTTCATCAGGAAGAAAAGAGACCTGACCAGAGATAGAAAAAAAAAAAAAAAAAAAGCCACACAGCAATAAATACAGGATTTATAAAATATGTCAGTAAATATAAGTAACAATAGGTTACAAAACACAAATAACTGACTAGGGGCTATGATTTTAGTAAAGCAAAAAAAAAAAAAGCCTCCTGAATAGTTAAATATGTTAAAGTTATAGTTTGATGTATACGTTTTGTGTGTAACGATAATTACAAAAATAATATAAATATGATCTCCATTTTCCAAACTTTCCCTGGAAGAGATAAAAGTTGGGATATAGAAAATCCTATCAACAGGTTAGGATTTAGAAGGCAGGAAGAGGGAAATGAAGAAGTGGATAAAAAGCATGATGAAGAAGACAATGTGAGATGTATTACTTCAAGTGTAAGCATGATTATGATTACATTTACCCATTGGCTTAAGACAGAAGCTATTAGAATGAATAAAAAGTAAAATTCAACTCAGGCGCCTGGTGCCAAGAGCAGGATTCTTGACCTCGGGGTTGTGAGTTCAAACCCAATGATGGGTATAGAGATTACTTAAAATCTTAAAAAAAAAAAAAAAAAAAAAGTCAACTATATTCTACCTTAAAAAAATATGTAAAAGAAAATGCAGATCTGTAGAGAATAAGGATAAGAAAAAAGGTTTCTCAGGTAATCTTCATTAACCAAATGTTAAAAGGTCATTTATAAAAAGATTTTATTTATTTATTCATGATAGGCATAGAGAGAGAGAGATAGAGACACAGGCAGAGGGAGAAGCAGGCTCCATGCTGGGAGCCCTATGCAGGACTCGATCCCAGGGCTCGATCCCAGGGCTCCAGGATCACGCCCTGGGCCAAAGGCAGGCGCTAAACTGCTGAGCCACCCAGGGATCCCCAAAAGGTCATTAGTACAAAATCGAATTTAAGGGAAAAAGCATTAGCAGGAATAAAACAGCAGGAAATTTTATCATCAGACCAGATACTATAACAATTGTGAACTTTTTGAAATAGTGATTAGACCTGAAAGAAAGACATCATTAGCATTTATAAAACTATATTCATGGTCTTTATTTTTATTCAACTCAACACATTTTGTTACATTTTAGTTGAGCACTCAATGTTTTCAGGGCTGGACTGGTAAGGAAATTCTGGTTTGTTTGTTTTTTACAGGGAGTGTTAAAATTTGGCTGATATGGTCCATCGTGACTGAACAAAATAAATATGGTCAAAAAGTTTAGTTAGATAAGTGAAATGCAAAGACAATTTTGTTATTTAGGAAAAAATTTTGGTACCTCCCTAACTCATGATGTTAGTATTAAAGAGGGCAAGCAAAGTCTTCCACAAAATATCTGTTTGTCCCAGTGTCAGAGGCAGGAAGTTGTTCTGGATCATTTTTCCTGGCACAAGATCGACATTTCTCATGTCAATGGGATGGACAATGGAAATATGTGAACTGTAGAAGCTCAGTCAGTGTGACCCCTTTGTATTGTTATTAATGCTTATTAATAATTCAAACAGAGCTCCCTGATCCTGGCTCCCTTTTCTGAGAGACTGAATTCTGAAAATCCAACAAGCTTGAGTCAAAGACAGACATTCTGGGGTAAGGGTAACAGAGATCATCGGAAATATGAACCAGAATGAACATGTGAAGTACAATACCCTCCCCTCATCAGGCTCAGTCCATGACCTCTTTTGCCTAAAAGGGAGAGTTTATTGTTATACACCTCTTGGGGTCTATACACTCAATCCTGGAAGCTTTTTTGGTAGCTTTTATAAGAATTACTATGCAGGAGTCCCAACAGTGTGGCGTTCATAACCTTTTAGAGTAGATCTTTTCATTAATTATTTAGAAAAGGGCCAGTTGATCAGAATAGATAAGAACCTTTCGCTAGCTAGCCCTTATCCATCGCTCTTCTCCCTGTGGTAGGTACAGGAATTAGGCTGGGGGTTGGGCGGTGGGTAGCTGGGCACTGATGATGGAGCGTGGTGTGCAGGGGCATGCCGGCTCACACACTTAATACCACTTGCAACACACATACCAGGATGAGATTACTTTAAACAGACAAAATTGCCTTGCAACAAGCTCTCAGTTGTTTTAAGCTTGTTCCCAGTTTTGTGGGTCACCAGACCTGTGCATGCTAGCACATCTTAGGCTCTGGGGGAAACAAGACACAGAAGAACGTTCTAATGGAGTGTTGGATGCAAAAGGATTTGGGCCAAACAGAGGCGAAATCTTCAGGTGATTGACCTAAGTTCAGATGCTGGCGTATTGCTTGTTCTGTGCATATCAGAATAAAATCACATGCCTCAAAGGAGCTAGATGGATGACCTCAAGGTTTTAGCAGTGTATAATGCTGACGTTCTGGCTCTCCTGGTATTCTCATATTAGCCCAGGGCAGCAATGAAATTTGAGAGGTCTTTGCAAATATAGTGCTCGCTGTTAAGGGGGGATACTTTATTAGCTGGTTGACCGAACTTATATTTATATTCTCTCTGAATTTGCTTCTTTCTGTAATGTTCTAAAAATAATTCTTGGTGACTTGTATAACTTTACTGAGTCTCGGCTTCATGTTTCTGAAAGAAAAGACCCTCACAAAACCCCCATGGTCCCCTGAAGTTTGCAGACTTGTTCTTTGGGGTCCAGGAGGGGAAAGCCTTAGGGTCTGACTTGTGCTCAGAGGAGTTGGTTTTGCACATCTCTTTCTAATTATGTATTCCATGATGTCATGTTGGGAGCTTGAAATCTGCCATGGGATGAGAGTACTTACACCATGAGAATTGGCATGGACGGTAAGCCAGTTATTTAAGTTATTAAAGGCTTACCAGCATTCCACTGCTCAGAATCCTCTTAGTCCACTGTTCATTTCCCCTAAGACAACCTTTCTAAGCCTGAGGCAGGGTCCTCTCAGAGACTGCTCTCTTGGAAATTTGACTGGCACATATTGACAATTACTGGAAATAGTTTGACTGAGAAGTAACGACACCAATAGCACATAGTGGTTTATAGGCATTTGTATTTCTCTGAGCCTAGGATGGAGCACTAACCTTTTTCTTCCAAGGTTAATGTGAACACAGTTATGCTTAGCCTGTACTGGCCTCTGCCTAGTATCTTTAAAAAAAATCCCAACAAAAATGTATCCTTTTGCTGAAGCTCTTGATTCTCAAACATTGTAAAATATTGGCTCCTCACCATACCAAATTATAATAATTCTTGCCAACATGCTTTCCCTGTCAATCAAGAAATAAAATATCTAATGAGTATTTTTTACATGTAAGACACAGTTGGTAGGCAATAGGCTAGAGATCCAGAGCATAATTGTATAGCCTCAAATTATTATTTTCAGGAAGGATATAATTTAGAGAGAGAGGCAAGGCATGCACACATGAAATGTTACATAAGAGAATTTCTGGAGCACTCTATAATTTGAATGTATCCAGTAAGTTTCCACCTTCGGGTCAATCTTGATGCATTGCTGCATCCAAATAAGCATATGCTGGGGTTGCTGTTCAAGATTCTTACTAAAATTTCTGAAGGTGGGCTCCAGAAGACAAAGGTGGGAATTGTGTCCTGTATCATAAAGTGAAGCTTTCCAGAATTCCTCTTTGAATATTGTCTCTCCTTCCCCACATTACCCCCATAACATCCATCCCTGTCTCTCCTTTCTCTTTTCTTCTCTGACTTTCTTTGCCCTCCCCTCTCTGGCCACGTGCTGCTGGTCTGCCCCCAGATCTCTAGATATTCGTGAGAGCTTGACACAACCAGGATCTTAGGGGGGGACCCACCCTCCTTAGAAGAGAAATGAAGAAGAGGTTGTACATGCATAGGATTTTGTGTGCATCTGCCACAAGTAATAGAGAATAGTTCAACAAGTCTCATAAGGAGCATTTGAAATCAGAGGTGAAGCATTGGTACTTTTAATTTTGGGAGGAGATAGAGATATGAAAGGATCATTTTGGAAAGGAGAAAGCTTTAAGGAGAGAGGAGTCAGTGAGTGGAAGGTCCCAAAACAGAGCAGGGAAGGGGAGTGATCCGTGGAGTGCTCCTTTCCTCTGTGTGGTCAACAGGCAAGTCACTGAGGTAGGTTCACAGTCACCCAGTGGGAGGGCAGAGGCCAGCTGCATGCAGGTACCTGTCTCTTGCTTTTCATCTCATCGTGTACATCTGCCTTCTCAAAATGACCCTGAATCCATGACCCTTTTCTCCCCAAAGAGGATGCGTTGTCTGTGTTTCATGTGGATGGAGTCAAAGACAGATTGCTTTTAAGGACATCTCCTAGTGAGTGTAGGAGGAGGGTCGCACCTCTGGTACTTGGGTCCTAACCAGGGCTCTAAAGTGCTGATGTGTTTGGTGGGAGAGTTTTTGCAGACATTTTTAAGATGACAGCGTATTTGAGCGAGAGATAAGCATGAGGGACGCCTGGGTGGCTCAGCGGTTGAGCGTCTGCCTTTGGCCCAGGGCATGATCCTGGAGTCCCGGGATCGAGTCCCAGGACCGGCTCCCGGCTTCTCCCTCTGCCTGTTCTCTGCCTCTGTGTGTGTGTGTGTCTCTCATGAATAAATAAATAAAATCTTTTTTAAAAAGAGAGAGATAGGCATGAGCTTCTCTTGCTGCAGTGTTGGCACATGAATCGCAGTGACCAATGGAAGAGTGGCATCACCATGCCGCTCCAGGCACCAGGCATGGGCCACCACACTCACCAGCATGTTTTTGGTGTATTCTGGTACCAATTAAACTAGAGAAATTTTTAGAACAGTTTTTCCTGTCCTTGTCAATGCATATTCAAATGACTTTAGTGTAGAGGTAAAGTCTATTGTCAGCAACTTTGCAAAGATCCTGGCTTGAGAATTTTCAGCCTCCTCCTCTAGCCTGGTTGATAAGTTCAGAAATCTCACCACACCATTATGACTCATTATCAAGACCCCACATTACCCGAGTGATTCTGTGGCTTTCCCATGTCTTTGTGACGGCGGAGCTGTCAGAATGGGACCTAGTGCATCCTGAGTGCACGGAATCGCCATATGAAGTCGTGAAATTAACAGCAACCTGATTTCTTTCATTTTCAGGCTATCATAATCTAAATAGCTTCTTTCCTGCTAACAATCAACTAATAAGTACTTCCACTCTCTGACAGTTTCAAAGACACTTGAATCATTCAACTGAATCTCATCAGGGTTTCAGGGCTATTTGGCTCATCTGGAGTCTGGACAATTTTTTCCATCAGCAGCAGTCGCTCCTTTTGGCCACATGACCTTGAGTGAGCTCCTTAACACTTTCATGGACTTCAATTTTATCATCTTCTCATTGAGCTAAAGTTACATTCTGTGTCCTTCCAGGTGGTTCAGAACATCCAGATTTGGTAATACATAAGAAAGCACTTGGAAACTTGAAAGCCCTATACGATACTTTAACGGCTTACATCTTCCTGGTTGGTGGGAATTCAAGACACAGTGGGCCACGTGCTGGCCCAGAAAGCTGGCCTTGGACTTTAGTTCTTAGCTATATTCAGTAGCATCTTTAGGATGGTTAACATGCAAAAGGGTTAAGGGTTTTGTAAGAAGGTTATTTATTTTATCCTTGTTTCTAATAGGTTGCCCCCAAATCCAAGTATTATTGTAGACATGGCATATTACTATGCATTCTTTGACACAGATAAATTTTTTTTTGGGGGGGGGAGGGACAAGGGATAAACCATTTGCCAGATTCACTGGTATTTTTCACAAAAACAGTATGCAGCTTTATTGATCCACATGATTTACACATGATCTAGTACGAGAGAAATTACCCGAAAAAAGAAATGCATCATGAGACTAGCACTTTTTTATATAACTCTAATTGCCTTCAAAAACTCTTCTTAAGATTCTTTTTCTCAGCCATCAGTAAGTTCTTCCCAGTTCTAACCTGGGCACGTCTTCTCCCTCCACCCCCTTTGTCCTTATTCTGCATCACACAAGGTTATGGAGCTGGTAAAAACAGAACTGCCTAGAGGGCAGGTGGAGGAGGTGAGCCTGGAGAAGAGGGATGCCGAGGACACTCATACACTCAAAACTTTTGACTCATCATGGGTATAATGACACAGCAAGGAGTTTTGCTTGAATCGCTTTAGGATTTAGACACGTCTGGAACTGGAATCCTGGAGCAGGCTTCAACTACAGAGAGTCTCTGATGAGGAATCTAGGAGAACCCTAAAAAAGAAGGCAGACAGAGAGAAGGAATAGTTGAACGGGACACATGGATGGAGGTCACCAGGCAGACTTTGGAGGGGCTGATGATTCTGAACAGGGCAGGTCCAACGGACTCACGTTGCTCTCATGAGGAGGGCAGACTAGAGACTGCAATCAAAGAGCAGATGCCAATGAAAGAGCTGGAGCCTTGAAAGAGCAACGAAGGATTGGAGGTGGGGCCAGCAGCTTCTGCCAAGATAGAGACTCGCCTTCAGCCTGGGAGTTACCTTTCCACATCAGACATCAGCACGCTCTGGGCGGGCCTGGCAGGGTGCCAGCTGTGGGCGGCAGCCTACACTTTGGCAGGTGCTGGAAGCATGACTGTTGGTTTTAGGGTCAGCGATGGTGGAGGCAGAGTTGGAGAAGAAGAAAAAGGCTGGTGCCCCAGACGGGAACCACTGGGAACATCCAAGGCACCTCTCCAGGGGTTTAAGATCCCCAAGGAACTCAGCGTGTCTGGTTCTCAGCCTTCCCATGCATTTCTGTTTCGTGAGTCTCTCTGTGGAGTGGAACATCACTGCCTGTGGCCATACTCCACTTGTCTCTCAAGCCCATCTTGGGTTAATGACACACAGTTCATCAGTATATTAAAGTTTCAGTTCTCAAAAGAATTAGATAATGTTTCAAAAAATATATAACTTAGAGACCACATAAAACCATTATATAGGGCAGCCCTGCTGGCTCAGCGGTTTAGCGCTGCCTTCAGCCCAGGGCCTGATCCTGGAGACCCAGGATAGAGTCCCATGTCGGGCTCCCTGCATGGAGCCTGCTTCTCCCTCTGCCTGTGTCTCTGCGTCTTTCTCTCTAATTTACCTAATAAATAGATAAAATATATATATTTTAGAAAAACCATTATATAGTAGGTCAGTAGATGTAACCCAGGCACATGATCTGGTTTAAGCTCCGCTCTTTCTTATTGTGTGTGGCCTTCGTGTCCACATTTGCAAAAAAGGTTGTTGATAGAGGTGATCAGAAGGTGCCTTTCGGCTCTCAGGAGTCTACCTGTCCCAAGTCACCATCGAGCGGGCTGCTCATCAGGTGCAGGGCAGAAGGCTGTCTGCATACAGAGTAATTCAAAGGTAAAGATCTGATAGGAAGGCACGTTTGGTTGAGGACCAATCCAAGAATTTGGGGGAACTTCAGCTTGCACACTGGAGAGGCTGCTAGAAAGAGGGAGAAAGTTTCTGCGATGAGGAGCAGGGGCCTTAGGTGTTCAGGTACAGAGGGCAGAAGATCTTGGTAGAGGCCTTGGGAATTAATAAGGAAGCCAGAGGAGGTACTTGGTGGAATTTTGGGGTGACAGGCACATCCTGTAGGAGCATCATAGCTTGTCCCCAGCAGAGTCGTTCCCAAGTGGGACCCAGGGTCCTGCCTGCCAACTCACCTAGATATTTAGGTGCACGCTTGATTGTGTCCGTGAGCACACACCCACTTACATTTCCCATTAGAAGACTATTGCTAATTAACATTCAATTAAGAAAATTTGGAAAATATAGAAAAATATGTCAAAAAAAGTAAATGACCCACAATCCCATTATTCAGAGGTATAACTTATTAACATGTTGCCTAATTCCTTTCCTGTCTTTTCTTGCACTTAATATACTTTTTACCAAATTGCAATATACAGTGCTGCATTCTACATTTTCTTCCCTTAATATTATATGACAGGAAATATAATATGGCCACTTAGCATTTTTTCACATATATTCAGCATCATTAACTTGACCATTCTTCCTCTGCTGTACATTTTTTATTACTAGTGTTTTTTTCTATTACAAATAATTTTTAAACAAACATATTTGTGCAGAAATCAGAAACCATATTTGGGATTTTCAGGATAGGTTCTCAGAAGGATTTGCACATTTCAGAAGTTGGTAACATATTCCTTTTATTCTTTCAGTGAATACTGGTGGATGGCAGTGCCCGGCTCTGTCCCAGCCTCTGGGACTATCAGCGGAGGAGGAAGGACTGACCAGAATGCTCAGAGAGCTCATATGCTCACAGCAGACAGGGAGGGTAGGAAGTGCTTATAATATGGTGCCCGTGTGTCAAGATGTGGAGAGTCTCTGTGCTGCTGGACAATGCAGCCAGAGCTCTAACCGTGCCCTCGGGGGCCAGGAGGCATGCTGAAGGAGTGGCGTCTTAAGCTGAGGTCTGGGAGCAGCAAGGATTAAGCCTATTATGGCAGCAGAAATAGTACAAACAAATATTTTTTTGGAGACAGTATAGGCTCCTGCAAGTTACTGAAAGTTACTGAAAGAAGCACAATGATGCTGAATTATAAGGTGTCAGAGACAGAAGTCTATAGAGACCAACAACCATTTTAAGAATCTTCTGAGGCATTTGAGGGGTTTGGTCATTATCTTGGGGATAATAAAGAGCCATTGAAATGTCTTCAGTAGGAGAAGGAAGTGATCAAATCTGCATTGTATAAAGGTCACTTGGGCTGCCAAGTGGAGAGCTTATGGAAGGTGGGAAGAGCCCGGAGGCAGGGAGGTCAGCTGGAAGCTACAGAAGTAACCTAGGTAAGAAAATTTGTCCTTAAATAGGGGAATGGCAGTGAGAGTAGAGGAGACCATTCCCAGGTTATTTAGGCAGTAAGGTAAAAAAATTTAGTCACTGATTAGATACCGGGAAAGCAAAAGAGTGCAGAGTAGATGGAAGCTCTTGAGTTTGTTGGATGTCTACAGTTGAGTGGGTGGTGGTACCAGCTGGGCAGAAAGGGCACATGGCAGAGGGTCTGGCTGGAGGGATACAGAGGGCAGGGCCTGGGTGCCTTGAGTTTAGGTGTGAATATCTCCTACTTGAAGAGGAACTACAAGTGGAAGCAAAGTGAGCGCTCCTAAGTTCTGGAAGAACTCTAGGTTGAAGACAATGGATTCAAGAGTCATTGATGCACAGAGATGGAGTGAGGAGGCCAGGACTCCAGCCCTAAAAGAGGGCTAAATATAAAACAATATAGAAACAATTATATTTGCAAGAATCCCTTATGAAGGAGGAATATTCTGATAAGTCAGTTGGGGTGACATAGTAAATCCGAACCGACTAACAGGTAACCGTCTGCTTTCTGATAAGGGTGTCTGGCCAGCTGCTGGGCTGTTGGCTTTTCTGTGTGGGCCGTGTGAACTTTGCCTCCAAATAAGCGTTGAGCAATTGTTTAGAGAATATTTTGTTTGAAGGGGTGACCAATGATCAGCCATCCTGCGCATGAGCCTGCCACTCAGGCCAACAGGAGAGTCCAGGGAGAGTCTGTAGGGTCAGAGTGGTAAGGAGGCCAGCAGGCACAGGCGTGCACAAGAAGCCCACAGGGGAGGCGGGCGCCAGGGAATGGCTGGAAGAGCCAGAAGGCATGATGGCCTAAGACTGAGGGGTTGGTTATCAGCGCCCAGTGCAGCTGGTAAGTGAGGCCGAGTGATGACCAGAGTTCGCATTGGGTTCAACCACAGGGAGCTCACTGACCGCCTCTAGTAGCACAGCTTCTAAGAGGTGTGGAGAGGGTGCCGAATCGCTGGGTGTCAGCACGTGTTGCGGGCCAGGAAGGAAAGACAAGCGGTTTACCGGATCATTCAAGAGGTTCAACCTTCCCACACTGGGGGTTATTCTGTATGTTAGTAAATTGAACACCAATAAAAAATAAATTAAAAAAAAAAAAAAAAGAGGTTCAACCTTCTATGGGAGAGAGAACAAAATGTGAACCGACCTGACTCTTTTACTGTCTACTGATCCCACGGCTTCTGTGTCATTTTACAAATGTTTCTGTGTCAAAATACAGTGTGGCCCGATTTGAACCTCTGACGTTAATCTGATTACTGGTAATCCTGAATGTTTTCTCTTGTGATAACGTGTAACCTTACTTCTGTTATTTCCGTGCTTTGCCCAATACTCTGTGTCACATGAGTCATCCTCTTATTCACGTATTTACATGTCATAACCCCTATGCGGTTGTATCCGAAAGCAAATGTGTTTTCCCGCGGTTAATTTTATTATTGCTTTTCACATATTAAAATTGTTTCCTAGTTTCATGTTACAAAATGTCCCAGTGGATTGTTGAGTTGTAACAGAAAAGTCACGGGCAGCCGTTTGAGCCACGTGGCGAGGTGGGATCACGGGGCCGGGATCAACGCCCGCGGGGGCAGGGCCACAAGGCGGCCAGCGGCAGGCTCCTGGCGGGCTCGGAGAAGCGGCCCGGGATCCTGGCCGAGGGGCATCCTGGCCCTGACTCTGGGCTGCCCAGGGCCAGACGCCCAGGCCCGCAGCGGGGACCCACGTGCGCTGCCGAAGAGGCAGCGGGGCCCACCGGCTGGAGCCAGGCTCGGGCACGCGGTCTCTAAGGGGGCGGGGCGTCCGCCGCCCCAGGTGCACCTGGGAGCCCTCGGCGTGGTTCTCTAGCGCGGCGCCGGGCGGGCCTCAAAGCCAGGATCCAGGGGCTCGGCCACGGCTACCGGCGGGGGGGACGGGGGGTCGCTGCCCCCAAACTGGGGCCTCCTGGCTTGCGATGGAAGCGACGGGATATGGCTGTGGCCGTAGCCATTCAGCCGTCGGGAGACGCTTAACTGAGCACCAGGCCTGCGGCGCACACGCTGGGCCGAGCCTCATGTGGCTCCAGCCGGGAAGGGGAGGACTGTGTCCGGAGCAGCACCGGAGGGGCCCCCGGCTAAGTCCCCGCGGGGCGCCGGGGCTGGTCCCCCGAAACTGGGTGTCGCTACCGTAGAGCCCAGCGCCCCCCAGCGCCTCCTGGGCCCTCAAGCGGCGGGGGCGGGGGTGGGGGTTGGGGGGAGGGGGCACCGCGCTGTCCTGCACGCGCTGGCAGCTGAGGGGCGCGCGCTGGGGGGGGGCGGGGGTCCCTCAAGGCACGAGCGTCGGGACGGTGCTTCCCAGCTCCGGGGAGCGGGACGGAGGCTGGGCGCGGCCGGCAGGCTTCCAGAAGTCTCTGAGCGCCAGGCCGGCAGGTCCCGCGGGGTCTGTCCCGAGACAAGCTGCGCAGCGTGCACCGAGCGGGGGAGGGGCGGCCGGGCTGTCGGCTTCGGGTCCCCTCGCCCCGGCCCCGGAAGGCAGGGCTGCGCGGCTCCGGCTGCCCGAGGGGAGCCGGGCGCCCTCTTTCACGGCTCCCCGCGCCTCCTGGCAGCCGGGCGGCGCCCTTCACCGCGGCTGCGCCTCCGAGACCCCAGACCCTCGTCGTCCGCTGGAAAACGCCGAGGCGCCTCCGAAGGCGCAGTGCGGGCGGCGGCCCGTGGCTTCTTCCCCTCCACGCGACGGCTTTTGGATAAAACGCCTGTTTTCTGGGTTGACAGCTTCGGGTCTGTCGCCTCCGGTGGCGGTGGCGGGAGCCGCAGGGGCTCCTGGAAGCCAGAAGCAGCCCGGGCCGGGGCGCGTCCCCGCGGTGCCCTAGGGCCGCCCTGCGGGGCGCCAGCCCTGAGCCCTGGGGCGGGGCCCACCGAGCCTGGGAGACCGGGTGGCGCAGCGGTTTAGCGCCGCCTGCAGCCCAGGGTGGGATCCTGGAGGCCGGGGATCGAGTCCCGCGTCGGGCTCCCTGCGTGGAGCCTGCTTCTCCCTCTGCCTGTGTCTCTGCCTCTATTTCTCATGAATAAGTAAACAAAATCTTTAAAAAAAAATTAGCGTAACTTAAATTTAGACTGATTTTTAAGTTTTAGCAGTTCCATTTAAATGCCTGCTCTACTGGGCGGTACCGCGGACACAGAGGCAAGCAACCCCCGCAAGCGTCGGCCGAAGGCATCATCCACTTAACGGTGGAAACGGAGGAGGCGAAAAGTCTAAAAGTCCCAGGGAGCAAGTTTACGTGGCAAATATACGGTTTGGATGTTTGGGTTTCCCCCCAGTTTTCTCGAGAAGTGATCGACAGGCATCACCGTGTCAATTCATGGCACGCAGCATGGTGGGGGGCCTACGGAGGGTGTGAAATGATTTCCCCAAGAGGTTCAGCTGACATCCATCCTCTCAAAGAGACACAATATGAAGAAAAGAGAAAAGGAGAACAATGTTCTCTCTGTGATGAGAACTCCTAGGATTTATTCTGTTAACAACTTTGCTATGTGTCACCCGGCGCTGGTAGCCGCGGTCAGCGTGCTGAGCATCCCTGGGACTCACTTACCTTCTGCTGTGCGCCCAGGCTCCTGGTAGAGACCTTTGGAGGCTCAGGGGTTGTCATGAGCCCAAAGACCAAAGGACAGACACCTGGGTGCTCAGTGGTTGAGTCAGGGTATGATCCTAGGATCGAGTCCTGCATAGGGTTCACCGCAGGGAACCTGCTTCTCCCTCTGCCTGTGTCTCTCATGAATAAATAAATAAAATCTTAAAAAAAAAAAAACTAAAAGGGAAGCCTTGAGTCAAGAAAGGAGAACAGTAGATGAAAATGAGCTATAGAGAGAGCACGTTCTGGAGACAAATGTGCAGATGGCCAAGAGCAGGGTGCTGACTGCAGCCCTGACTCCTCAGATTCATGGGAAGAGGGTCCTTAGGACCTGATGACTGAACATCAGGTGCTAAGCACAAAGGGCTCCTGAAAACCACAAACAGGAACAGAGTCTGGCTCAAAGAGGGTGAGGACAAATCATGGAGACTCCAAGCTGGACGTGGGCACCAGAAGATGCAGCCCCACTGTGGAGGGACTTGTCCATAACCATCCCTGAACACCTACTTTGTGTTGGACATGTTGCACATATGGTGACGATAAGGCAGATACTATTATTACCATTTTATGAGTGAGTAAGCTAAAGCTTAGAGTGGTTGAGATCTAGCATTCTCTGGGCTCTTGTCTGATCCAACTGGCTGCTCCTTCCCGGGCTTCTTTTTGAATTCATTCTTCTCTACTAGGTGTGTAAATGTTGGCATCCCAGGGTCCCATCTCTTCTCATCCCCCACCTGCTAAGAATAGTATTAGCTATTGTCTGGGAATTCCAGATTTTCCTCTCCTGCCTGACTGTCTCCTAGTCTAGGAATGACAAAATTAACCAAAGAATGGAAGAGGAAGGAATCTGTAGATATTACCATATAAATATTTCTAATTTGTTAATTAGAAAAGCAGAACAAGTAATAATTCCAAGAACTGCTTTTAATTTAACCAACAAAATAAACTACTAATTGCTCCAATAAAAAAATAGGGGAAAGTATAAAGTTAGAAATGAAATATTTCATGAGATCGCTTGGCTCAAAGTTATATTGATCCTTCCAAAAACGTAAGTGAAAAATAAAATTTTCTAGGAAAATATTACCAAAGTTCACGCAAGAGGATTTATAACTAGGGGCATCAGATTCAAAAGAAACATAGGAACCCCCCACCCTTGTTAAATTTGCATTTCAGATAAGGAAGATTTTTTTCAATATGTCTCATGCAATATATTTTTTAAAGATTTTATTTATTCATGAGAGACACAGAGAGAGAGAGAGGAAGAGACACAGGCAGAGGGAGAAGCAGGGTCCCTACAGGAGCCTGACGTGGGACCTGATCCCTGGACTCCAGAATCATGCCCTGGGCCAAAGGCAGATGCTAAACTGCTGAGCCACCCAGGGATCCCCTCTCATGCAATATTATACTAAAAAATTATTGGTTGTTTTTCTGAAATTCAGATTTAATTAGATGTCCTACATTTTATCTGGAAGCTTTGCTAAAGCAGATAAATTACCATGGAAAAATATGAGAAACTTGTCAAAAGCTAAAAGAATTTTAAGACAAGATGTTTTCAGGTGAATTATATAGATCAAATTCAAGGGATACTTTATTTTTTTCAAAGGATGCTTTAAACTCTTAAAATTATTCCAGGGAACCCTGGGTGGCACAGCGATTTAGCGCCTGCCTTTGGCCCAGGGCGTGATCCTGGAGACCTGGGATCGAATCCCACGTCGGGCTCCAGGTGCGTGGAGCCTGCTTATCCCTCTGCCTGTGTCTCTGCCTCTCTCTCTCTCTGACTATCATAAATAAATAAAAATTAAAAAAAAATAAAATTATTCCAAAACATACAAAAGAGTAACAGCTTCTAAATTATTTTTAAAAAGTTGCAACACAATGAAACCTAACCTGACAATGATAACAAAAAAAGACAAGGGCAATTCTATTTTGAATATCCATGATGAAATTTTAACTTTGATATTAACAAATATGAAAGAATAATATTTTTCTTTAAAATATTTTTATTTTTCAATTATTTTTTCTTTTCAAATTTTTATTTAATTTCTAGTTAGTTTACATATAATGCAATATTAGTTTCAGGAGTAGAATTCAGTGATTCATTACTTACATAGTTTGTCTAAAGTATCCTCCTTAATATCCATTACCCAACTAGCCCATCCCCTACTCACCTCTCTCCCTCACTCCTCAGTTTGTTCTCTATATTTAAGAGTCCTTTATGGTTTGTTTTCTTCTCTCTCTTTTTCCTTCCCCCTCGTTCCATATGTTCATCTGTTGTTTCTTAAGTTCCACATATGAATGAAATCATATGGTATTCATCTTTCTCTAACTTATTTCACTTAGTTCCATCCATGTCATTGAAAATGGCAGGATTTCATTCTCTTTGGTGGCTGAGTAATATTTCATTATACATATATATACACCACATCTTCCTTATCCATTCGTCAGTTGATGGACTCTTGGGCTCTTTCCATAGTTTGGCTATCGTTGATAATGCTGCTATGAACATCAGGGGACATGTACCCCTTCAAATTTGTATATTTATGTCCTTTGGGTAAATATCTAGTAGAGCAATTCCTGGGTCATAGGGCAGCTCTATTTTAACTTTTTGAGGACCCTCCACACAGTTTTCCAGAGTGGCTGCACCAGTTTGTATTCTCACCAACAGTGCAAGAGGGTTCTCCTTTCTCTGCATCCTCATCAATATCTGTTGTTTCCTGTGTTGTTAATTTTAGCCATTCTGACAGGTGTGAGGTGGTATCTCGTCATGGTTTTGATTTTTATTTCCCTGATATTGAATGATGTTGAGCATCTTTTTATGTGTCTGTTAGCCATCTGGATGTCTTCTTTGAAAAAGTGTCTATTCATGTCTCCTGCCCCAAATTAACAGACTATTATTATTATTTTTAGAGTGGGGGAGGGAGGGACAGAGGGAGGCAGAGAATCCCAAGCAGGCTCCATGCCCAGTGTGGAGACTGCATGGGGTTGATCTCACAACCCTGAGATCACGACCTGAGCCGAAATCAAGAGTAGGACACTTAACTGACTGAATCACCCAGGGACCCCTGACAGACTTTTGAAGAGAAAAGGAACTGAAGAAGATTTTTGAAAAGGATTTTACTAAGTTCTCTGTATTTTTCCCTCAGTCTTAACATGCCTATATATTACCTACATAATTTTTAGCTGTAAGTCATTGATATAATAGATGTAACTTTCTGGAATCATCCCAAATTAAAATTCATTGTTTTGGAAGTACTAGTCAATATGCAATTAGATAAGAGAAAAATATGCGGCGTCAATACTGAGGAGGCAAATTATTACTATTTTCAGACGATATAATTGTATGGAAAATTGCAAAATAATCAATCGAGGGAAATTCTATTAGCGATAGATGATAATTTAGTGAGATGGACTGATTTCAAAATTAATATTCACATTCAGTAACATTTCAATAAACAATATTTAGCTATACAACAGAATGAGGCAAGTTACCTTATTTATAATAGCATAAAATAGGTATAAACTTAATAATAAATATATAAGACATCAACATTAAAAAACTGTAACACTTTCTTAAGATATTAAAAACACTGAACAAATGAAAAGATTACTGTATTCTGGAATAAGAAGATTCAAGAAGGTAGACACACAAGTTTACTGTAAATCAATCCATAAATCCAATGCAATGCTCATCAAAATACCAACAGTAATTTTTATAGCCTGGTGACATATTATTAAAGTTCTCTGGAAACATCAAACTTGTGAATGTTCAAATGTGATTCCTGTATATGCAAACAATTGTGGGAGGATACGCAAGAAGCTATTCATAATGTTTACCTTTAGAAGAAGTAAGGGGTAAGGATTAAGGCAAAGAGTTGGTTTTTATAAATATAAATTTCAATATTTTCAGTAGATGCACATATTACTTATATGGTGAAAACAGTCGTTGTTTATTTTAAAAGAACATTTCCTAACAAGTAGAATAGCAATTGCTCACCCTCAGTGCTCATTGGAATCACAAGGGGGAACTTTAATAAAACATCAGTGCTCAGATCTCATGTCCAGTTTTGAATTCGGTTGGTCTAGGGTAGGGCCCGGGCATTGGTATTTTTAAAAAAGCTTCCAGTGATTATGATGTTCAGCCAGGGCTGAAAGCCACTGATGGAGAGTATCCTATGGCAGTGCTTTTCAAACTTGTGGTTACAACCCATTGGGCATGAAATCAATTTTAATGGGTTAGGACCAGGATTTTAAAAAATGCAATTGAACAAAAGTGTGTGTGTGTGTGTGTGTGTGTGTGTGTGTGTGTGTATGGACTAGATTGTGATCTAAGGCATAGCTCTGTGGGATGCCATCAAAAAAAATCAGAAAGCCCCTACTTTCTGGGACTCCAACCTCTCAGACCCTCTGAAACACCTTATCAGAATTTGTGTCAACTATGAAAGGCTTTTCATAGTTTAAAAATTATACTGTAATTCTGACTTCTGTTTGTTTATGTGGCCATTCGATCATTCCATTCATTACAATTCAAAGATTGAAATGACATATGTAACTGCTTGTGCTTATATGCTGTGCACAGTGTCTGACCTTACTAAGTCCTCAGTAAATATATGACAAATGAAAGAATGAATGGATGATTAAATTATCAGGTAATTCTTTCCCTCATTTTCCCTAGAATTATTTTTGTAAACTAGTTTTTCTTCTTCCTTCCCACCACCAGCCTCATGAAGTAATTACTCTAGGTGGAATAAAGCAAGAATTATTTATTCTTGGATGGATATCCCACAGTCAATATAACAATCAAGGCAGGATTTCCTTCTTTGCTAGCATACTCATCCAATTGAGGACTATGCTTAGTTTGGATTAGGCCATGCTGATTCTGGTCACATTCATGTTATCACAAATCACACTGACCTGGGTCTCTTCCCATGACCTAAGACATTCATGAAAGATAGAACCAGAAAGGATGTGGCTGATATGGGCTGATTTCATTTTTTTAAAAGGTTTTATTTATTATTTATTCATGAGAGACACAGAGAGAAAGAGAGAGGCAGAAACACAGGCAGAGGGAGAAGCAGGCTCCATGCAGGGAGCCCGATGCGGGACTTGATCCCAGGTCTCCAGGATCACGCCCTGGGCTGAAGGCGGTGCCAAACCGCTGAGCCACCCAGGCTGCCCAGGCTGATTTCATCTGAAGCAAGTTATGTCACTGACATTTCCCAGATTAAAAGTAAAGTCTTCAGTAAAAATTTCAATTCACTATATAATCTACTTTATGTAGCTGAGTAATGTTTTGAGTTACCAGAAGCTTAGCCCTGGGGCAAGGTGCTACAGGAAATATACGGAGGTCTTGGAGTTGCTTAAATGATGTGATGTTAATTGTAAGTGAGGGAGAAATTCAGATTGGGAAGAAAGAAAATGAAATGGGCCAAACAGAAAAGTCTTCAAATAACTAGACACGCGGGGCATCAAACATAGGAAAGGCAATAGAAGTGCCCAGGTAACACCCTAAAGCCTGAAACCTGGATTCTAACTTGCTTAACACCTCTTCATGAGAAGCTTGTTTTGTGTGACATTTTACAAACCATTAACGAAGTAACAGTCCCTAGGAAATCTCTTTGGGACGGTGGGCCTGCCGTGTTCCTTCCAGTGGGGCATCGTGTGGCCGCATGACTCAGTGGTTTTCTGGGCTGTATCCACCTCACGTCTCACAAATCACACTTTTTCGAGACATGACAGGGACGGCGAGTGTATCTCTGACTTTTGACTTTTGCAGAAACAAGCCATAGGTCAGAGTGACAACAATGGACTTCTAAAGGACCATTTCGGGGATGATGGGGAGATGTTTAATGAAGCAAACAGCCATGAATATACATGAAGATGGAGACTGGCGGGGGTGGAGGAGGCAAAATTAATAGAGGCAAAACTTGAAAATTTCAGAGTTAACTACTATGGAAATAGGTGAAAACAAAGGGATTTAGTCTGAAGACAGAGGGCTACGGAGTGACTTCTTTAGGGTCTTCAAATATATACGAAAGATGATTTTGTAGAAATAGGAGACACCAGCATGTTTACATCTTAGGCTGAAGTTTGAATATCTGAAGCTAGATCTGAAAAAGTACATCTTTTTTTTTTCTCCTCTATTTCTTCAACAAATACCTATTGAGCATTTTTTATACGCCACCCAGTTGTTAAATATTAAATTCCATTTGCCCAGAACGTGTAAGGCTCTGTGCTCACACTGAGTGCGGTAGAAAGTGCCACAAGGCATAATCTTTCTCTTCAAGGGGCTACTAGGAACCAGTCCCTGTAGGAGATCGTACAAGTGTTTTCACTAGGGGTTTTTGGAAACTGGATAATGAAGGTGATTATAATCACATGGCCCAACCATTCGAGTCACATTCTATTTCTGTTATTTTCAGAACCTCATCAAGGTTGAGAAAGCTTTGACGCTGCTTCTAAGGATGGCTGTGTGTAATTATCCACTGTCCACAGACAGAAGGGATAGGAGGGCATAATGGATTCCTGGGAACAAATCCTTTTCACCAGCTTAGTGCCCGTACAAAAAATGAAGTACACCACCTCCAGTTTAAGGTTTTTAAATCAGCGAATTATTTCTTTATTGTTTACTTCTGAAGGCAGGAAGAATATTCCAATTGTCTGCACAGAGTATGGATTGAATTGTGAAATCAGTTTCTGGCGGCCCAGGTCTGCCAAAGTGGTCATGAGCTACAAATGACTCCTCAAGTGGCAAGCAGCCACCCAGACACACACAATTCATCCTTTCCCCAGCAGTTCACAAATAGTAGCCTGCCTCAAATTCGTAGCTTGACAAACTGCCATGGACTTTTCAGAGAACTCGCCTTGAGATGGTTGATAGACAGACAGCCGATGTTAGCTAGAAGCTAATCACTTTTCCTAAAATTGAACCTCCTCTAGGGCTAATCATTTTTCAAATTAACATGCACAAAACAGATTGATTTGAAGAATTTGCCCTGTGGGGGCATCTAAGACAGTTGTAAAGCAGGACCTAGTCGAGGTACTTAGTGTTGACTCACAGAAAGTGTCAAGTCTTTCCACCTTTTTATCAGACACCTTTCATCAATTTGTTGTCCCTTTTCGTTCAATATTGTACTTGTGAACCACACTATTAACCTCAGCTACCCTACTGGAGGGCTTGAGAATTATTAGTTGGGTAATTTTTTCAGGTGACAGGATTACCAAGCATAGCCATGTGAAAACATATTCATATTTAAAATTCTTATGTGTGCATAATAAATATTAGAACACCACTGAGCTAAAATTAATGAGTCTGTATTTAAAGCACGGCAGTATTTAAAATTACCTGCCTGATGACAATTTTCACTTAATCACATTACAAGTATCTCTGATTACTTCTTGTTAATTGCTTCATAGAATCTGGGGGGTAAAGGGGCCCCAGAAGTGTCCAGGTAACAGAGTACTTAATTGCTAACATCAAACTGGTACTCAAAATAATGTTCATACTCTGGAGCCAGCCAGTTAGCAATATATACTGAAAGACACCTCTGTATGGAGGATTGTTCTAGGTCCCGTGGGGAAATACAAGAATATCTCTGCAGTTTACGGTGACAGAGCAAGAACAAAGGTTTAGAAAGAACTGAACAACACCTGGGTCTGTGCAGGTAGGTGTCATGTGAATCACATACATAGATGCCAGGGGATTTCACTCACCACCTGACCATATTTTCTGTAAGATCTGTGCACCAGCAAGATCATATTTCCACTACACCAGGCCCTGGACTTTTTCCCCTTTATCGCCTCCTATTCATCTGCATATTGTTATGCTTATGGTTTATTGTGTATCTCCACACCCCCTTGGATTTAAGCCCCACAGAAGCAGAGATTTTTATTCATTTGTCCAAGGATGCATTCCAAATGGGACAGAGTGGGCTCTCAATATTTGTTGAATGGATGAATGTAATACTTCCCACAATGGACAAAGATGAGGACACCTGTTCAGGTGAATCTGATTCATTTGAAGAAAAGTTTTGAATCAATATGTAGGTGGATCTGTGAAATTGTTTCTTCTACTCTTAGGCTTAACTTTTCAGCCCAAAAGGCATGTGAAAAGCAAATCTATTCTGAAAAAAAAAAAAAAAAAAAAAACAGAAAGGGGGCGGGGGAGAATAGTAAGCTGGCTGTTCTGGAGGATAACTTTGCAAATTGATTGAAAAATAAAAGGAAAAAATTTCAATCACCAACAGCAAGCAACCTGTCGGAGTGAGTTTTCCTTTAATAAACTAATTTTTGGCTGGTTTGACTCTTTTTGTGGGAGAGGCTAGGCCAAATGAAATTCGAATTGCTTCTTCTTGAAAAAAAAAAAAAAAAAAAACAAGAAACAATACAAAACAAATACTCCACTGCCTTCTGAAGCAAACTGTCAGAGCAGATCCTAACCCCAAAGCACGGAACAGTTTACAGAGAAACAACCGCCTCCATGGAAGCATATGCCACCCATACTCTACCCATTCACAACTAGCTGATGAAGCAACTCGTGCTCTTTGGGAATAAATCCTGTAAATACACCCTTTATTTTTTAAAAATGCAAATTAGTTAATATTGGCCAGTCATTCTTGATATTTTTTTTTCCTTCTAAAAGACCTCTGATGCCCCAGTATGTCAGAGCAAAACAGAGGCCCCCGTATTCCAAACAGTCCCCATGAGTACTTAATACAATTGCTATGAGTTGCAGTTCAACAATTGTGAAAAATCCGTTGTGGGGACAGCTGGATTTAACCTGGGACTCCTTAGCATTTTGCATTCTTCCTGCATCAATTTGCCTTGATTCCTCAATCAAAGGGAACACAATTTAATTTCAGATTGAAGCAAATGGGCAATTGATAGGTGTTGCCTTGTAGGTAAAACCCAATACAACTAGTCTGATCCCATGAAATAGAACCATCTTCTGGAGAAAAACTCGATATTTTAAACTGAAGTCTTATTTCTCACCTTTTATTTTTCATTTCCTTTTTAATCGTGGTTCTTACCTTTTTTTTTTTTTTTTTTTTTTTCCAAATCCTGCAACCCTTTAACCCTTTTCCCTGACTTTTTTCCATCTCTGAATCATTGCCATGGCCACCTTGACAAAACAGTGCTTAGGAGGCTGCAGCTTTGCCTCTCAACGCTCTGAAGTCTCCAAGGGACACACCCTTATCCAATGGGCCCCTAGTCTTCTGCTGACATCATTCAAGCACTGAGTCTTAACAGTGGCCCTGCAGGCCCTCTGGACTTGCCTGTGTGTGCATCCCAACCGGGGCCCTGGGGTGCTAGGCACTTGGACACTAGGCACTCAGCAGTGGCAGCTGGGATGTTTTATTTGGTCACTGGATTCAAAATCCATCCTTTGCCTGAAAGGGATCTCTGGTGCAGAGACTTGCAAGCAGGTAATCTCCCTGAGAAATCAAATTGTGATCAGCAATTCACCAGAGTGCTCAGTCAGAAAATTCACTTGTGTAACTCTTAGTGTTGGAGACAAGCACAAGTATTCGTGCTGTCTTCACAGCTGCATTGTAGGACTTCGGCTGTCCCAGGCTTCTAACGCAGTGACAAACTGACGGTGGGGAGAGATGGAGACCAGGCGAGTAGAACCAGAATAAGGTATTTTTGAAGGAAGAGTTTTTATGAATACATTATTCATTAATATATTTATTCATAAGAAGAATATATTTATAAGGATTCTGAATATTCAAGAGTCTATTAACAAATATATTTTTCATGAATATATTTATAAGGAGAATAAGCTTTTAAGAACAACTTGTAAGGAAAAATATTCATGAAGAATGATTCTTGAATATTAAGAATATATTCATAGGAACGCTTCATATTCAAGAACGTTTTTCAGCTCTGAGAGTTGCAGAGACAAATGGAATATTTCTTAAAATGATAGGAAACAAAATGGAATGCAGTGAAAACTCAGTATTTCAAATGGAATGAGTGACTGTGGCAAAGCCCTCACTCAACAGAAGGAGATTCCACAAAGAAAATTTGATCAAGAAATGTCAGGGATGTTCCAAGTCAGCCCGCAGCAAGGGTAAGAGGTCACGATTCAGAGCCAGGGGTTAACAGGAGTCAATCTTCTGTGCTAACACTTGGAATCTATTGAGGACTTGAGTTAGCCATGGTCACGATCTCATCACAGGCCAGGAGAAACAAGGTGTTCGGAGTTGATGAAGGAGAGATTTTTCTTGGGAGGACTGTGGGTTGTTGGAAGTGAGAGAAATTTATCTTTGTGAAAAAGTATCAGAAATTAAAGACATTCAAAGACTATGGTCTCAGAAGTCCTAAGCTCCCAGAGCGTCCTTGCTTAATGATCTGATTTCCAGTCCCATATGTGTATTTCAACGTGTTGTGTAAATAATGGTCCTTTAGGGGAACTCTTTCTAACAATCTAGAAGTTTGTTATTTCTTGAAGTCCTACTGGCAATATTTTGCTTTGTCCTGCATACTTTTCACTTCTGAGACCGAGTCTTTGCATGGTCTTTAAGATACTTGTTACGCAATTTTTGCTTTGTCACGCATATTCCAGATGGGAATCAGGAAAGAGGAGAGTAAGAGGCTAGGGGTGGTACCTGGGGGCAGCCGAGGCCTTCAAACCATCTGGGGCATTTCCAGATGCTGCCTCACTCCTTGGGGGGGGGGTCCCCTGGGAGAAAGATTTCAACTTCCAAGCTTTCCAGCCTGTCTGGAGAGGATGAGGTAAGGGGAGGGAATTTGTTGGAGTCAAAGCTGGATGTGGTAGGGCTGGGTCCAGGGCAATCAAGGCCCCTCCAGACCATCCTGAGGCCTGCCCCACATGCTTCTGGGCCCCCTAACAAAAAGCCACCTTATGTGTATTATGTCAGCTACATTCGTTTACACACATCCACAAAATCAAATTAAAAAACCCCTCGGGGTAGATATCACTTTCTTTTTACAGGTAAGTTATTCCCATCTAGGAGGTTACGGAGCTGGGACTTGACGTCGAATTTGATGCGCTTACCTCATTCACTGATGCAATAAGTAACTTACTTTGTGCTGATGAAGTGCCACATACCACGTCAAGTGCTGGGAGTAAGTGATGAGCAAGCCTGCCACGGTCTCCGTTCTCACACACCATCTAGACTAGTGGGGGGGGAGACAAGCCCCCCCTTTTTTTTTAATGTTTTACCACTCGTAACGTGGTAACGACAGCAAGTGAGGAACCACATGATGGGAATAGGGCTGCAGTGGGTCTTCCCCAACAGGGGTGAAGGGGAGGGAACAGCTCAGGCGGGGGCATCCACTTACACCCAGGAAGGTACGCTTGGAGGGAGGAAGGAGCTCAGGGTAGGTCCAGCACGGGATGGGGGCACGAGGGAAACGCTGTGACAGGGGAGGAAGGTGGGGTGAGGTGTGAAGCTGGCAGCCTGCCGGGCCAGCAGGGACCAGCTCAGAAGCTGACCTGCGCCTCGTGGGTCTCCACCTCCAGCGAACTCATGCTGGTGGGAGAAGCTCTAACACAGAAATGGCCAGAGTCAGATGTTTTGGTTTCCTCAGTTGGGCCGCTACTCTGTTCAGCCAGGAGAGGCTACTAGGACGGGACCACCGGAGTTGCCTCTCCAGAGTGGCAAGGTGAAGGCACTGGGTGGCAAGTCAGGATGTCTGGCAGGTGGCTAGACACCTGGATCGAGCTGTACCTGATTGCACTGTCTTCTAGGAACACGACAGTTCAATTCTAATTTGGCTTAGTGTTGTGTGTTCTAATCTAGATCCTTTGTTGAAACAACAAGTATTAAATATATGAAACATGCATCTCAGATCTTCCACGGAGCCTCTATGATGAACAATTGTGAGGTTCTTTTTAATTTGAAAATCTCCACTTTAACTTCTCAAGTTATTAACTAGGCTCCCTACCCAGCGTGGAGCCCAACACAGGGCTTGAACTCACCACCCTGAGATCAAGACCTGGGCTGAGATCAAGCACCAGACACTTTAACTCACTGAGCCACCCAGATGCCCCTAATTTCTCAAATTATTAACGGCTGAATTTGCTTCCCTAGGGAAACATATCCCCAATACTCGAAGGCTGACTTCTTTGTGGGCTATGCCAAGCAGCGCTTTGTTCCTCTGTGGCTGAGATAAAAGCCCTCAGGTTGTGTTGTGGGAATAGGTTATTACAACATACTCATTAAGGCATGGAGGTGGGGGTTTTATTTTATGTTTATTATCATTTAAAATATATTATAATTTTAACACAGCAGAAGCAGGAATTTAATTGTACATGGCAGTCTAAAAAAAAAACAGAAAATAAACAGCAAAGAAAACTCCACAGAAAATAAAAATTTACATGAACCAATAATATATTAAAATTCCATTTAGGTGGGAATCTTTAAAAGATGCAATATGTGCACACCTCTTAGAGAAGAATATTTTTTTTTTCAGTGACCTACAGTTTGAGAATCTCTCCAGGCCAAATCAACTTCCTTCAATCGTAAGATTCTTAATGAATCAGAGAACAATGGTCTCTACTTCCAGGGGGCCAGTGCAGCTCCGACAGTAGGTATGAACAGGTGACTGTCTTTCAGAATCATGGGGCTGACTCCACTGAAGTGTCAGGTACAGTCACTTACACAAAACAAGTAAGGTCTGACAAGAGATCAGAATTGTTCAAATCACAGCTACCAAGCTCCCTACTTCAGAGAGCTTCCCTGTTAGTGCGCCTCTATCAAGATGTAACACAGTCCCTTATTACATGTGCTGGCGGGGGGGGGAGGCGCAGGGCCAGTTCTCCGAGGCCTCCTCTGAGTGGAGGTGGGAGGGGTTCAGTGCAGGAGGGTGGCTGGCTCTCCAGCCCGTGTGGGGTGGCAGGAGGGGGGCCTCCTGCCCCGCGCTCCCGCAGGCAGCCTCAGGGCCCTGGTGAAGGGGCCTCAGAAGGGTCTGGCCAGCTTCTGCTGGCTGTCCCCCTGGTGCTCCTGGGCACATTCCAGGAGGCTCTGGGACACCAACAAGAAACGATTAATGGAACAAAAAGGAGAATTAATGAATCATGAAAACATGTGCTTATTATTATTATTTTAAAGATTCACACTTTCCTGAGTAAAGTACCCAAAAATCCCACATAAAGTCTTTTTAAAACACCAGGCCTCTCTTAGACTCACTGCACCCAGATGGCAAGTCTGAGCCTGGCTCAGACGTTCTGGTGAAACACTAACAACGCATTTGTGAGTATTGTTTTTTTTTTTTAATGTTTTACCACTCGAGAGTTTTATGCTTGAAAAATGGTTAATGGTGAAGGAGAACCACTGAAGGTGTGTGTGAGGGCTTCTTTGGTCTGTTTGTTGCAACGCATCAGAGCTGGAAGGGCCCCACCGAAGACAATGATGTTCCCGAGTCACACCCCAGCCTCTGCATCGTGGGCACTAGGACAGTCCATGGTACCCTCGAAACATCTACACCACAGCCATTTTCAAAGGTCCAAATTAAACACGGATATAACCATGGGGACATTAAACTTAAATTAGTGTGGGCCAGTTTTATTGCTGAAAGAGGAAGGTCCTGGAGCTGCAGTAGGTCGGGGGGTGTGTTTATCCTCTGGCTTCCTGGCCTGACAGAGAATCTTCTCCACTGAGGTCCTGGGAATTCCTGAACATGAGGATAGAATTATAAATCTTCAGTGCCGGACCCAGTTTGATCTTCATCACCTTGACGATGTCCGTCTGTGTCAGAAGTAGGAAGGCTTTGCCGTCAATCTGCTGCGAGGAAATAAACAAACACGGTTTACCCCCGGGGACGTTCCCTCGGGTGCTGAGCTGTGTGACTGCGACGGTGGCAGCCTCCCTGCAGCTCCCCAGCAACACGGGAGGACGGTCCCCTCCCCACCCGGGCCCGACTGCTGCCCGGCTCCGGACTGTTACCCGAGACTCTGTTAAATATGAACTCAATACACACGCGTAATTTCTAAAATTGTTATGTTTAAAAAATCTTGGCCTGAATTTGTATCATGAACCTTAAGGGAAAAAACCTACTTTCATCCACCAAGGAAATCTCCAGGAATTTCTCCTGACAGAACAAAGTGAACTACTGAAAACAGTTCAGCATTTCTAAAATAGCAGAATTAAATAAATTATGGTATTGTCTAGGTTGGGGTGCCAGGCAGTCACCGAAATTCACCTCTCAAAGAAACACTTAATGATTTGGCAAATTTTTCGTGAATTGTTAAGCAACAAAATACAACATGATGACATAGAAAGATCTTGGTTCTAACCCATAAAATTAAATGTGCATGACCACATGTACACATGCATATAATGAAAATATTTGAAGTCTTTATATGTTAAGTGAAGTCAGATTTGGCTGGTGGAGTAGTGGTTTATTTTTATATTCTCCTTTTAACTGACCTGCATTTAAAAGTTTTTTTTTTTAATAAGAAATGCCATTATAAGCAAAAATACATATAAAATAGATGTTTTATTTAATAATTTTTAAAGATGATTTATTTTAGAGAGGGCTGCGAGCAGGGAGGGAGGGTCAAAGGAAGAGGGGGAGGGACAAAGACACTCCACACTGGGCACAGAGCCTGACATGGAGCTCAATCTTGTGACTCTGAGATTATGACCTGAGCAGAAATCAAGAATCGGTTGCTTAACCCACCAAGCCACCCAGGCACCCCTTATTTATTAACCTTTAAAGCATAGTGACCTGACATGTAATAGCTTTCCTAAGATTCTCAGGATGGTGAGTGACCGCCATACAGCCCAGTCTGCTCTCAGAGTTTGAGTCTCAGGGACTGTAGGCAGGTCCTACACTCACATCACCCATTTCAACACACACAGGCTCAGAAAGCTTGCTGGTTCTAGAACCAAGATGACAGAATGAACGGGTCTTCTATGGCAACACCTTTCCCTGCACCTAGCACTGTGTTAGTTCTAACCTTTGTGAAACAGTGATGCAAACCCTTGGTGTCAATGACTCGATGAGGAGTAAGGATCCCCCACAGACCCAAGTTTTGCAATTAAAGTTTTAAATTAAAGTGGGAAATTAAAGATCTAAGAAAGCTATAAAATGCTTCATTTGGGCAGCCCAGGTGGCTCAGCAGTTTAGTGCCGCCTGCAGCCCGCGGTGTGATCCTGGAGGCCTGGGATCGAGTCCCACATCGGGCTCCTTGCATGGAGCCTGCTTCTCCCTCTGCCTGTGTCTCTGCCTCTCTCTCTCTCTCTCTGTGTCTCTATGAATGAATAAATAAAATCTCTAAAAAAAAAAGGCTTCCTGTGCATTTATGATAGTGTTTGTTGCTGAATCGTCCATTCAGAGAACGGGATACTTGCAGACTTTCCCAGGCACTGAAAAACACTACCCCTGATCTTCAAAGCCCCCCTGGAGAAGTCTGTGTTTTACAGAGGAGGGGAGGATAAGGCAGGCTAAATGATCTGCCCACTGGGGGGCCGCAGGTCTAAGAGCCAAGCTGGAGCATCGTGATGTGCAGAGACCTGTGGACCAGGTGGGTCTCGGGCATCACAGGATGCAGAGAGCGGCCCGTATGTGTGAGGCGGGGCCAACCACACC
Organism: Canis aureus; assembly: GCF_053574225.1. NCBI lineage: Eukaryota > Metazoa > Chordata > Mammalia > Carnivora > Canidae > Canis > Canis aureus. Next base: position 8,656,795 of record NC_135616.1, on the reverse strand, counting down.
GGAGCCGTGCTGGGCTGGGGAAGAGCAGGTGAACATCATATTTCCAGTGGCAGCTATCCAGACTGCCACCATACTGACCCTAATGCTGAGTTCCCTGGAGATGCAAGACTTGCTGGGCTTTGAGGAGCCCAGGACCCCAAATGCAAGAGTCCTTTCCCTGAACCATGCATGCCCTGAGAGGGAGAGTGTGTGCTACACACCAGAGGCTCTAGAGGGTAGTTTTCTTGGAGACTTCTGGAGCAATAACGATGGCTCTGGAAACAACCTGGACGGGGGCTACAATCTGACTGCCCCTTTCCTGCTAGGCTTCTTCATTGGTTGTTTGAGAACCCAAGGATAATAATTGTAAAGTGCTCAGCACAGGGCCCAGCACTTGACAAGGCCACGATAAACAATAACCACCATGGGCAGCCCGGGTGGCTCAGCGGTTTAGTGCCACCTTCAGCCCAGGGTGTGATCCTGGAAACCCGGATCCAGTCCCACATGGGGCTCCCTGCATGGAGCCTGCTTCTCCCTCTGCCTGTGTCTGTGCCTCTCTCTCTCTCTCTCTCATCTCTCATGAATAAATAAATAAAATATAAAAAAAACAACAAACAAAACAATAACCACTGTATCTTCACGATGATTCCATAGCTGGTCCAGTCTCTTCTGGGGTCCCTAGAGCTATAGCTACTAATTCCAGGACAAATATTAAGTAGTTTGGAACATTTCCAACCAACTGAGGGTAGGAAGCAGAAACCCCATAGAAGGATTTTGTGGCTTCTCTGCATTCCTCTTGAAGCAGGTGCCAAGCAGGGACATACAGGATGGTCCCACTGTCCCCTTGAAGTAAATAACTCCCTCTCCTCCCTGGGAGCAGGCTCCTAGCAGGACTCCATTCTGCCCCCAGTGAAGCCTCAAGTCATCATGGCAGAGCCTCCACAGCACCCATAAGAATTAATTGACATGTTCCTTTATTCCCTCACCTGACAGGCTATTCTTGGGCAGGCCACACGGGCCGAGCACCACAGCATTCAGTGACAAAGCCCAGAGTCTGACGCTGCTGTGCCCCGCTGCTCTGCTGGGCTCTTTCCTGCCCTGAGCCTTTTCTCCTGCTCTTATTTACATGGAAGTAAATGAAAACAAAGCACTTCTGAGCCCAGAAGTAGGGAAATACATATAATTTTTGCATTTCTTACCTCTTTCTTGAAGCACTTGGCATGCTCTTCGCAGCCCAGAAGAGACTGTACAAATTCGGCCACCTACAGAGTGAGATGAAAAGCCTGATTTAAAACATGCACCTGAAATAATTTCTTGGGTTGTAGTAATTCAACATTTGAGTAAAATATACTTCAAATCCCTCAAACACTTAGGATTTAAATATCAACTATCAAGTCACATAAGCATTTGCCAGCTCAGAAATTAGATCAACCCCAGTCTCTCTGTTGGCCTCTCATTTCCAGGCTGACCTACATAGGGTTACTGTTATGAGGACATTGACAGCCTCCTTGTGTGTGGTGCTGGCATTCTGGAATCTTCTCTCATTTGATCCTCCTGTCCACTCACCCTGGGAGGGTCAGGGAAGGCAGGAGGAAGTGGCCGTGTGCAGCAGTCTTCACAGTGACTGTCTGAGAGCAGGACCTGTCCACCTGGCACCTCAGTGGCCCCAAGGCCCGGCTAGTGACAGGGACTCTAGGGACCTAAGCCAACCAAATTCCCCCATCAGTGACAATGAAGCTGAAGCCCAAGGAGGTTTAATGACTTGCCGAAGGTCATGCATGGCTCAGAAATGCCAGGGATGGCTTTGGAACCCAGGTTTTCAGACTCCAAAACCGGAGTTCTGGAGAATCGTGCTCTTCAACTTCATTTTCTACTCTTTCCCCTACTCCCTATCCAGCCACACATACCCTAAGTTCCTTTTAATTAGACCAAACAATGACCTGGCTATATGTGCAGGAAGCTGCTGAGAGTTTCCAACTGATGCTTTTAGAAAGCTGAATGAACAAACATAATAAATCGTAGACTGTCAACGACCAAAATGACAAGTGGATGCTGGTCACTTCTGGCAATATCTGGCCCTCTTGCATGCCAGATGTTGGCTACAGTGACAAACCCGGGAGATGATGTTTGTCAGAGTAATTGTCTTGGGCTTTTCATTTTTGTCTCTGTGTCTTGTGCCAACTGAACTGTGTGCACTTGAACCTTCTTTCTCCTCTAATGGAAAAGGCCCACAAGAAGGTGGTGAGTTCAGGGTCTTGCATCAACATGTTCTACAACCCAGGCCCTGAGAGTTTCTGGCTCTCTGAAGGGAGATGGCAGTGGACACTGACCCTCCCCACACTCTGCAGAAGAGAACATCGGGTGTTGATTTCCAGCTTACAGAGCGGTCAGGGCCCAACACCCACAGAGCGAACATGGGTCCTGATGCCTGTATGCACAATCTTGACTCACAGCTCTATCTGTCCATCCATCTATTTTTAAAGATTTAATTTATTTGAGAGAGAGTGCACAAGAGAGAGCACAATGGCAGGGCGGGAGAGGGTAGGTAGAGGGAGAAGCAGACTCCCCGCTGAGCCCATGCAGGGCTTGATCCTGGCATTCCAGGATCATGACTTGAGCCGAAGGCAGACCCTTAACCGACCCACCCAGTCTCCTTCAGCTCTAATTAATACAAACATTTCAGCACCTCTTTTTAGGGGCAATCAGCACGTTGGTGTCTGCTTTACTCACCTCTGATGCCACAAAGTGTATTTTACCATGAGTCATTTACAGTCATCCTTCCAAAATGCAGGAAGATGAGAATTAAAAAAAATTTTTTTTCCGGAACCAGTCAGCACGCTGCCACTCAATGGTGTCCTCAAGCCCTAGGAGCACCCTGGTGCTCCACTCTGCCGGGAGCCAAGGCTGTTCGTTGACTTAACACGATTTGCTCTTCTAGGGGCTAAAAAGCAGGGAGCTGAGGAGAGCCTTGGAATGCCGCTGCTCAAGTTGCAGAGACACGGTAAGTGAGGCAAGTGACAGCAGGGACTCACGGAGTTTCTAGGGCCTGGGACACTGTGAAGTGGGTGTGGTCCCCTGTTCCAGGCTGCTCTCTGGCCAGGTACGTCTGACCCGGGCGACATGTGAGACCCCTGCTGGGTGCTGGGAGGGCAGGACCGGTGAGCAGGGCACGCGTGAACTTCCAACGAGTTTACGGTTTGATCAGAGGGGGAGGATTAACAGAAAATGGTGAGGATGGCTTACTGATCACTGCTCCCATGCGCGAAGTTCTAGAAGAGAGGTGGAAAGGCTTCTAGCAGGGACAAATGGCATCTCAGATGGGAACCGAGTTAAGGCAGCACCAGGGAGGTGGGAGCTGAGACAGACACCGCTGGGTGGCAGTGTTTCCACCGGGGGGCGATTTGGGCTGGACAAGTGGAGAAGACCTCAGCACGGAGCGTCAGGGGCCAGGCCACACGCCGGCTGCATAGTGCTCAAGTCATCAGCAGTGAGAAGTCCAGTTTGGCTAGAACTTCGGAGCAGAAGGGGAGACGTGGGTAAAGGCGAGGGGTGAGGTGGTGGCGGTGTGGTTTCCGGGTGTGGGCAGCAAGGAGCCCTGGAGGGGCGGTTCTCTCTCTTGGCCCCACCTTGAAATTACCTGGACAGCTTTAAACAGGAATGATGGCGTGGCTCAGGCCATAGAGACTCCGAAGTAATCAGGCTGGATCAGGCCAAGTGTTAGGCATACATTTCTAGATTCCCCAGGTGATTCTCATGTGAAGGTAGGGCCTAGGACCCTGGTGCAAGAGAAATCTTGAGAGACGATCTAGCAGTGTGAGCAGGCCTGGGCAGGACGTCACTGGGAGACACCTGCAGCTCTCCAGCGGAGAAAAGGCCCTGGACAGTCCGCATGGGACAGAGCCCAGAGCAGAAGCAGGAGGCCCTGTGAGGTAAAATCCTGAGATCTGCCCACACTGGGTGTGGGAACAAAGGAATCAAAAGCAGAGTCCAGAAAAGATGTTGGAGGGCAGCTTTGTTCATGCCAGCACTATTGACTGGTGGGGAATGATCATTCTTCGCTGTGGGGCCACCCTGGGTATTGCAGGGTGTTTAGCGGGGACCCTGGCCTCTACCTACCAGGTGCTACTTGCATCCCCTCCAACATTGTACATCTAATGCATGCACAGATGCAGTACATCTTGTGCATGCAAAAAATGAATTCACCCTTCCCACCTCTTCAGCTAACGGAAAACTGTTAAGGAAAGCTGATTATAAAGAGACCACTTGCTCCTTTCCATCAACTTTATAAGAGACTTTTAAACATGAGGTTTCAGTAGCGTCTTGTTTTGCTTCTTTAAATTATAACACGCACAAACCTTCTTTTTCAGTGCAATGCATCTAAAGTTTTGATACCTGTAACTTTTTTTTTTTTTTTTTGGTTGTGATTGTTTAAGAATCATGGATTTATTTTTTGTAACTCTTTGGCTATTGTCCTTGTGTATCCTGACCGCCATGTGTGTCAGCCCACGTCAATCAAGATGGGTGATTATGAAATGCCAGACTTCTAAATTAAACGTTTTGGAATTCAGTGGGTAAATAAATGCTGCTTTGGGGGGGGAAAAAAAAACACAGCCAAAAATGTGTCCAGATGTTGCCTATATCTTCCTTGGTTCAAAGCCACTGCTCTAAAGGAAGGTTTTCCTGAGATGGCTCTTTCACAGGGAACACTAAAAAAGTAGGACTAAGAATTAGCAGAAGACATACATTTTGTCACATCTCAATCACTAGCTCCTGTGGGAAAGCCATGCCAACAATAAGGAGCCTGGGCGACCACAGACAAAGAGAAGTGTTTTGAGAGATGGTCTTTTTAAAATACACATTCCAGGTACTTCCATTCACAGCATAGGCGTCGTGTGTTGCTTTGATGGTCTGCAGAAGTTAAAATGTCCTTTTCTGAACAAACAGAAAGAATCACATTCTTCCTCCTCAGTATTGTTAGCCAAGAAGTCACTGTCCATGTCAGAGGTAGATAGGAGTCTTTAACAGGAATAATTTTCGTGCCAGGCCAGAGAGGAAGTGGAGCAGCCCAGGCAGCTGGGCAGCCCTTGGCTGGGCCCTGCACAGCCCTCCCTGCCTCACCTCCCTGACGGCGGGGCCGCCTCGTCTCCGCTGCCTCACCATCGTGTCTGAAATCCTCTGCGTCTTTGGAAAGAGAGTCTGATTCTATTCAATCTGTCCTTTTCCAAAGTCAAAACCAAGTTCCATGAAATCCACTGAGGCCGACTTTTCTGGCCAGAATTAAAAAATATCCAAAGGCCTTGCTTGATCATTATTCAGTGCCATTATTCAGTGCTGTTAGTATTTATTCCCTCCAAGAATACATTATATTTTGAGGCTTAACAGAAAGCCCATTTTGCTGCAAATTTTAAACATAAAGTGGGGAGCTCTAACACACTGTGGAGTACTATCAGAAAGCCTCCTTCCCATTCTCCCCTTAAGAATCCTCTGATTATCTATTCAAGTCTGTGGCACATATGAACTAGTCAGACTGGTGTGAACTCTATGAAACAGAAAACTGGCATCTGTTTGCCTGAGCCAAGGTGGCCGTGTGGACGTGTCTGCTCGGTAAGGCGATGGCGCTGCTGTGGGAGCCCGGGGACCACCAATCCCCACCTTGGTTCCAAGAAGTACACCTGCTGTGGAGGCCAACATGTGCTGGATTCCCCAAGTTCTCAGGAGTAGGGTAGCCCATGGTGAAAGGTCAGCTTTATTTTGGAAGGACACTGAGTAGGTTAATTCTGGGAATGACACAGCAGTTTGGAGAGACCAAGAAAGATGACCCTGTGGCCAGCTCTCGGATGAGCCCATTACTTCCCTAACTTACTTCCCCCAGCGACCTACTTTTCCCGGCATTCTCCTGGAACTCAGAAGGCCCGTCTCCTTCAGTGGGGCTACGGCTCCCTTCAATCCTCAGTGGGGCGCTGCTCTCCATTCTGCTGAGCCTGGAGCAGTGGGCCTGATTACCGGCTCCGAGTCCACTGGGGACCATGTTTCCAGCCTGGGTCTAATTTTTTAACAGTGGAATTTGTTATTTGTCTTTTTTTTTTTTTTTTTTTTTAAGGGCCCGCTTGTACAAGGCTGCTATGCTTAATTACCAGTATCCTGAGTTTTTCAAAACACTCCCTTCTGTGGAAAGGTTGCTTTTAAAGTGACCACCATCTTTCAAAATTAATGGACACTTAGGGCACCCTTGGTGGAGGCTATGCCGATGTACACGTGCTGCTTTAAAAAGCATTTTTGGTTGTAAGGAAGCAAAGTACCCATAGGTGCACCGAGCATACATGAGCCATACCTGTGGCTCTAATGTGCCCACAACATGTCACCTCCTGCCCTCACGTGTCCACGCACACCTGGCAGGAGGGTACTGCATAAAACCCACCTCCCCACTTATTCACTCACACATTTGTCAGGCACCTACTCTGGGCAAGATACTTTACTAGAATGATGTAAGGAGATATAAAAATATTTTAGTTTCTACTCTTAAGCACTAATATTCCTTTATGGAACATTTCCATGGCCCAGAGCAAGAAATACACTTCGCACTGACCGTAACTTGAGTGTGTGCACATACCCACACGTTTCTAACAAAGGTTTCACAAGATAATAACCCTTACTACAGTATTGGTCTTTCCTCTCATCTCTAGAACCATGAAATTGACTTCACAAGCCTAGCCGTGCTTTGAAAAACTCTGCTCTCCCAGAAACAGCCACAGCGACAAAGGAGTTAAGAGCCAGCTCCCAGGCTCTGGGCAATCTTACAAAGGCCCGGTGCTGGCTTTTCTTCACAGGTAACATAATGCAGAATGGAGGACTTCCTCCCAGGCCAGGACAGCAGACAAAAGGAAGCATTCTTGCTCGTCCTCTTGCGCCACGGACAGACTCCTGCCTTCAGTCTCCCCGAGTGGCACTTGACACAAGGACACACACACGTCCATTTTCAGGGTATCCTGTCTTGGGCTCCTATGATTCCTTCCAATACTTTGCCTAATGAGAACCAAACACAAAGGAACAGCACCCTCCTTTGTCTCCTCTTGCCCTGCGCTGCCCTTTCAAATCCTTACTGCCCCATTCCCATTTTTAATGCAGTGTCTGAAACAGTCACAACTCTATTGTTGGTACTCACTGGAATGCCCCCTCAGCCAAACCCATCTGAGGGATGCCTTATTTTCAAAGATACAAATAGAACCGTCACAGAGCCCACACTCTCACCCCAACCAGGATTCTTCTTGAGGGCCTATTTTGGTTCCAGAAAACGTGCTACAGGAGTGTGAGAATATAGAAGGGAATTTAGGATGTGCTCCTTGTCCTCAAGGGCATCTAGTTAGGGGGATTTCAAGATTATGATATAGTAAGCATTAGGGGATAAGCCAAACTTTCTCTGAAATGCATCCTTGAGGGAAGTCATGGTTATGGAAGCATCACGACAGGAACGCTTTATGAAGACAGCATCACAGATGGTCGTTTTACTTTAGGTCTAGAAAGTTCTAAGGCCTCTTTCAGCATGAAAGAGCTGGTGTTCCATGTGTATCCACTACAGAGAACTCAGGGACTATGACCTTAGCCTCCTCTTAGTCTTCGATGGCATCCTCAGTCATCCTCAGTCTCCCCCGTGGTGAGTCCCTCCTTGTCCCAGTGAGACCTGCAGTGTGACAAACACTGCCTTTCTTCATCCACCAAGCCCTTGCTTTCCTGCAGTGCCATTCTTGGGACTCGCCAGACCAGAGGCCCCCTAAACTTCCCAGTCATTACTTAATGTTCCTAAAACAGAGGTTCTATTCTTTTTGGATGATGGTCCTCTTGAGACGTTCAAGGAATACACATATTGTACACATTTTTCCACTCTCACCCCCACCCCAAAGCCTAGTCCTGCAGTTCCAACTAGGAGTCCTGAGCTACATCTGACATGGGCCCTACCCAATGGAACCCTCGCCACCTGTCTTCCCTTGACTTTTCTCTTTTGTGGACACTCTCTCCCCGACTGTGGTCCCCACTGACCTTCATCCTCAGCAGCTCTCCTTGGATGACCATGTCTTCAATGAGGGCTCACTCAGGGCCCCCCATCCAATAATGACACCCCATTTGGTATTTCTACCCCCCAGAATAGGTGTTGCACATCCATTGCTCTAATGTAATTCACAGGGACCTCTCACTCAAGATGTCCCATATTTAATTCACCATCTTATCCCCTTGCCCCCAAACTGGGTCCTTCCCCCAGAAGTTTCATTTCATTTGATGGCACCATGACTTTCCTGTTCTTTCAGATGAACTCTCCAACTCACATATTGTCATCCTAGGTCGTAAACAAATGGAGTCACATTTGGCTCATTTCACTTCTTCATCTTCAGTATCTAATCTGGTTCACTGTGTTGTGTTAGTGGTGTCAACTTAAAAACGTCAGCCGACTTTGACTTCCAGTGGTTCTTCCCACGTGGCGCTCAGTGCAGGCAGAGATGATTCTACGCCAGGAGTGTGGTAATGCTCCCTGATAGCTCCCTCCCCTCCGAGGCCTCTTCTCACACTTCTGCAGATGAGTGCCATTCACATGCCCACGAAGCACCGTCTCCACGGGTGACTTTCTGCGTGAGAACCGCTCAGGTGGTTCATACTGAGAAGTGACAGGCCTGCCAGTGCCTGGCCTCACACGGGCCACTCTGTGCCCCCAGGCGCACAGGGCGCTTGGTGGGGAAGATGTCAGCTCCGGGCCTGGCTCTGCCTGTGAGGCTCCGAGAAGTGACTTAAGTTTCTAGGTGCCTCAAAATGGGCAACAGAAAAGAGTACTTGCCTTACTCTCAGTATATTAATAATGTTCACTGTCATTATGGATGCTAGTAAAGGATGTGCTGTACCTTGGCCATCCCTGTATATGTCATACTCACTCCCATGTGACCTTCTATTTTACCTTTTGACTGCAATGGCCTCCTTCTCTTTTCTGCTTGGGTATGTTCCCCTTTTGTTTCAAAGTCCAGCTCATGATGCCCCTGACATTTGACACTCATTCAACAAACATTACTGGCTTATCTAATAAGTGCCAGGTGTAGTGAGAAATTCTCAAGAGACATGCCAAGTGAGTGAAAGAAGGTCTCTACTCATCTGGTGAGGGGGCAGAAAAGTGAGTGTAGGTCAGTGGCAGAAGACTGAGGAGATGGGAGCATGGAGGTGAGCACTGTGCTGATGGCTGGAGTGGCCTCAGGCAGAAGGAAAGGTGACCTGAGGCAGGGTTGGCAGCTGTGCCAGTGTGAGAACGCCATGAGGGCATGGTAGCCCAGAGTGGGAGGACCATGGGGGGCATGGTGGGAGGTAGGGCTGGAAAGGCAGGGAGGACTGCCTACGTAGGTCCTAAGGCATGCCAAGGACTTTGGGGAGCCAGGGATCATGTTAAGATAGGCAGAGACACCCCCAGAGCTCTGTGTCTCTACCATGTTCACCCACTCTCAGGACTCAGCTGCTCTGCGCATGTAAGGCTGGGCTGGACGCAGGTGGCTGCCCTCCCTAAGACATCTTTCTAATAAGCACGATGTTGACGATGGAGGGGAGGAGAAGCCATTGTCAGCCTAATTTAAAAGTTGGTAGAACCTTGAGTGAATGGCTTGCAAGTCAGGAATGAATGACTTGCCACTAAGCTCCCCATTCTGCACCGTGATGTTACAAGGCCAGAGCTGTACATGATTGGATTACAGAGCACAATAGGTCTTAATTCAGTTGGCTTCATCATGAAGCTGCTGCATGCTTTGTAAACTGGTAAAAATTCTTCGAGGAGGGGTAGGGGGCAGGCTCCACATACTCTTTCAGGAACAGGAACACATTTAGTCACCACTGGTTGGAAAACTCCGCCAACACTCCATCATCAGGACTCTGGGGGCACTTGGAAATAGTGGAAGGGGAGGTGGGGCAGCAGGGTGTGCCGAAGAAGAGCTGTCAGCCTCTGCTGCTGGGCAGGGCAGTCCACCAGGGAGATTCTGGGAGGTGCCTGCGAGGAGGTGGCTATAGCAGGCCTGCCCGAGACCTCCAGCCTCTGCATGGCCTTTGTCACCTGCTCCTTGTCTAGGGCTGGAAAGGAAGGCTTAAACTGAAGTTAAGTCAAGCTGATTGCAGAAGTGCTCAATGAACATTTTGCAATGAATTTAACTTCAGCTCCACCATTATCTCATCCTCGGAGTGACCCTGGGGTTCTCCTTCATTTAAAAAAATTAATTAAGGCCTGACTAGTGGAAGTGATGCCTTTATTAAAAGAAATGTCAAAGAGTGTATTCCTTAAAAGAATACTGCTTTACATATGAAGCATTTCTACGGCATTACAGCAAGCACCGGGACTTACCTGGTCCTTATGAAAACCAACATGGTAATGCACAGTGATACTAAAGTTGGATCAGTTTTCTCATGCGTACAGCATCTTCTGCAGTGCTGTGATCTAACTCACATTAAACACAAACCTAAGGTTAACAGACCACCTGTGACTTTGAGTGGACAAATGGCTACACAGAGCTGCTCAGTATCGAGGACCAGGGGATCCTCTGTGGCCCCGCAGGAGCCAAAGGGAGCCCCTCAGCACAGGACAGACCATCCTGCGGTGGCTCCCCAGACAAGATGCTGCTTAGGAAGGGGTTGCCAGGGTGCAAGTGGAAGATGCTTATACGTATGTGCTTCCCCCAAATCAGTCTATGATGCAGGTCTGGAGACTTGGGCCCCTTTACCAAAACTGACCCTAGGCCCACGGTGATGGAGAACAGAGGCGGGTCTGGGATACCACTGGGGCCCAAAACCAACTGGTCTTTCCTGACTTCCTCAAAATCAGGCCTGCGTTCTCCCTTAAGTACAGCTCTTAAATTTAAATTTGATGCAGTGGATTTCATGCCCCGAGAGAAATTCTCAGCAAGAGGGTCTGGTCCACCCAGGGCCCCAGAGCAGCCCCGCTCACCTCCTCCACTGTCCATCGGGCCACCTCGCCTGCCTGGATGTTGGCCACACCTGGAAGCAGCTTGCAGTGCTGCTCCCTGCCGAGGGGAAGGTCCCGGAAAGGGTGGGCTGACACAGAGGACATGAAGACCGACTGGTGGAGAGCCTGCTGGGTCTGCTCAGCCGAGTATTCTGAAAGAGAGGCAGGTTGAGTGAAGTACACATGCGGGGCCAATTAGCGGACATCACCTAGGTCAGCCCCTCCTCCCAGGCGGCCAGGGCCAGGATAGGAAAAGTGCAGACTCAGCGGGAACCCTGGTGCTCCCGTGGCTTGGCATCATCACCAGGAGGAGTCCCCTGGCACAGGCCATGCCACTGCTCTGTTTCAAAGTAACGGTCATGATGAGAAACAGATGTTATATATGGCCTGGATGACTCTGGCTATCTGCTGAGCAAGGTCAAATAATCTCTATGAGACAGTTTGATGCCAACCAAGAGCTAGCTTGTCACTGTCGCTGGCTCCTCTCTCCTTAAATCAGGAGTCAGAGGAAGTGCAGAACTATTAAGTGGATCAGCACACGGATGCATCTGGGTTGTGTGTGCGCACAGAGAACGACTTCTTCCTGGAAGCTGCTTCATTTGTCTCCAAAGGCACCATGAACCCAGGGCCACATCTGGCTTGACAAGTCCCCCAGGGGACAATGAATGTGGAATGCAGTACTGGGTCCCCATGAGGATGTTGGTGGCAGCTGCTGTGCTAGTTCCCAGAAAGCCACGACGACACCTTGGGACTTAGGGAGCAGCCGCAGTGGAGATGTGATGGCCCTGACACAGGTACTCTTAAATGGGCGCTCTCTTTTCAGAGCAAAAGCTCTGAATGAGCTCTGGTTCTAAGACACGAAGGGCAATGGCTGCTTCCCTGCTCAAGATTGGTTGTTATCACCAAGGGAGGTAAGACCTCTCTCCTGCCTCTTACTTCTCCCCAGGCTTCCAGAACTCATTGGCCACCTTCAACAGTGACTTGATTCTTATGTTATATTCCCAACATTTATATGGGCACCATAGACCTCAATTCCCTAATTATTTTGCTTTGAATGTATAAATGGATAAGGAAAAAGAACATAGAGATTTCAGAGAAAATTCATGCCTTTTTAATGCCATTTTTAAAGATACTTTCATCACATTAGCAAAATAAAGCTGTTGATATTTTAAAATACGTTGAAAAGAAAGACCACAAAAAATTGTTTTAAGCCATCTAAAAGTCTACTTTCCTGATGCAAATGATAGTTAAGTAAGCAGTAGCCACATAATTTAAAGTCTGTTATGATGGTATTTTACTAACAGTCTGAAAAGCTATTATGCAAATATTTCTACCTCAAATTAATTACAGTTTTTAGTAGGTGAGGCTGACCTGCATTTTGCATGGACACATAGTCACATACCCACTAGTAATCAGAGGTTCCAAACTAGGAAGAGACCCATCCATCACCACCCTAGCTGCTTGGCACAGACAGCTTACGTATTTACCAATGCTTGCTGTCTGCACAGATAAAGAGACAGCAAAATTGCGGCCTTCTCCCAAATTCCTATGCTCCAGTTGCAAGCAGCAGCAAATTCATCTCTAAATGCTGATTGTCCAACACTGACCTTTTTAGTATGTAAATAGGTTATCTCCCTCCGTGTAGTTCAGCCAACAGTATGTTCAGCTGCCGGTTCTGAAGCAAAACTTCACACCTTCCTTGAAAAGCCGGTATGTTTACAAATGTAGATGTTCTTTAAGGAAGGTGTCAGGTTGGACAAGGAGCATGTACCAAACAAACCCTGAAAACTCACTGCAGAAGTGTCCCCAAGCAAGTCTGTGGTCAAAGCCACAGTGTCGCCAAGGGCTTTCCTGGGCAACAGGGAGTTAACGCGATGTGCTCATAGGGATTAAGACCTGAGCCAAAGCCCGGCTTTATTTTGAAAAAGAATCACTGCATCAATCAATTGGTTGTGTTTGCTGAAATAGCATGGACTTAGGAAAAAAAAAAAATCAGATCCGTGTCTCAAACCCTGGGTAAATCAATCACATATACTTTCCAAAATGTATAGGACTCTAAAAGGACACATTAATACATGTTGTTTTGGAGGTACAAAGATGTGGAGTGACGGTGATTAGATTTCTGTGATTCACAAATAAAGGCCGAAGGCATTACAAACGTAAAAGAACCATTGTGCTCTCCAGCAAGAACATTTTCCACACTGTATTCTGGAAGCAAATTGCCTTGGGTGCTGAGGGGTCCATCTGGAAATATATCGAAGGTTTGGTGGCCAGCCTGGAACAGCACGGAGGTTCCTCTGAACACCGTTTCTCATGGTTCCCAGTCCTGGAAGATGGACCCTTCGCTCAGTTCAAGTAAGAAGATGGCCTTCAGGTTACAACTACCAGTAGGGAGCTCGAGCTGTATGAGTTCCCCAGTAGGGAACTCAGGCAAAAGCTGCCTATGGTTTTTTGAGTTCAGTTAACTGTGCTTCTGTTAAATTGAATTATTTGTTTGAAGGGAGGTAAAAGCCAGATTTTTCAAAGGATGAACAGGACTTAATGGGGAATATGTTCTATATGACAGAGTGAGTCCTCTCATGGCAGGGGAAAGGTCTGCAACCAACTTGTTGGGTTGCCAGTTCCTTACCTGGCTTTGAGTTCTCATGGGTATACGGGCTCTTGTCTGTTTACTTACAACCTCATGTTTTGGGGAATGCTTGCCAGAACGAGTTACATGCTGAGCTTGGATAATATTTTCACTATTATCAGCTTTACTTTATTTTTTAAAAGATTTTATTCATTTATGAGAGAGAGAGAGAGAGAGAGAGAGGCAGAGACACAGGCAGAGGGAGAAGCAGGATCTACACAGGGAGCCCAACGTGGGACTCAATCCTGGGTCTCCAGGATCAGGCCCTGGGCCAAAGATGGCGCTAAACCGCTGAGCCACCTGGGCTGCCCTATTATCAACTTTATAAAATGAGATGGAAAGCCTGAAAGTTGAGTTTTCAGGCTCAAATAGATATGAGGGAGGTTAAGGAGGGAGTCTGTGAGCAGGGAGTTTGGAATAACCAGTCTGCCAACTCAAAGGTACGACTGGAGTTGAGAACATATATCGCCCAGAGCTGTTGGGTGGTGGGGAAGGAGAACGCACATAAGGGCGTGGTGTGGTCCCCAGTGTATCATAACCATTCATTGAATGGTAAGTTCTACTCTAAATTTGATTCTAAGTTCCTTGAGGTCAGGACTGATGCTCTATAAAGGGATGATGCATATTTGAAATTAACATCTTGCAAGGCGAATTTTCTAGCAGTAACAAAAGATAGGGAATGCATTCTAGAGAGTGGTTGTCTTGCCTTCTTTGTACCATTTACCAGGTCCAATTTCTTCCAAAGCTGATGATTTGGGGGTGAGATTTTCATGTCTAGCTGAGAGAATGCTAGGAAGGGCTTGCCTCAGAGGCCTATGGCATGGGGAGGAGGATAGGGTCCACATCAGCTTGCCTATTTGTGAATCCTAGTGCCCACATTGTTGCTGAGTGACTTAACTTCTCTGTATCAAGTTTTTTTTTTTTAATGGGGTAATAAGATTTATATCTTACTGAGTTGTTGAGATTAGAACAGTTCCTGGTACATAATGAGTGCTCAATATACGTTTGGTATTACATTACTTTTTACAAACTTGTTAAAAAATAGACAAGCTCAAAATGGAGTCATTTGTGTTCAGCCCTACATCAACAAACCAAGACTTAATACATAACCTAATCCCAGTTTCAACCTCTCCCAGGAATGTAATCTTAGCCAGTCAGTCTAGAATTTCCTAGTGAGCGTTTGTGAGGTAATCTGCCTGACAGATCCCTGCCATCACCCAAAGGGCGACCTTACCCAAAACAATCTGCTCTTTTCTTATCCCTGCTCCTTTCTGCCTATAAAAATCTCCTGCTTTGTATATAGCTCCTCAGAGCTTTTTTCTGTCTGCTAGACGGGATGCTGTTCAATTCACAAATGGTTAAATAAAGCCAGTGAGATCTTTAAAATTTAAAGTTGAATTTTGTTTTTTAATGTAAGATATACAGATATTTTAAGTTCTAGTAATAACGAAAAATTGGACATAAAAAATTTCCAAAGCTAGTGTGGCTGGATATGCCTCAAGCCTATGAAAACTAAAATTCAGACAAACTCAGGATCTTTAGGCCTTGTTCAGATTTCACACCCAAGTGGTCCTGGAAAGACAGTGTAGTGGTCACCAAAATCATGTGCTGAATCCTAGTAGAAGGAAATGAACGTGGGATCCCTGGCCACTGCTGACGTCGGCTAGGGCATCCGTTGGCAGGCACAACTGGTGCCAATGTGCAGCAACCGAGTAACACTGTTAAAATGCATTCAGCCTGCCAGCTTTGAAATTATGTGGCTCTTGACAGACTTTTAAAATGTGGGGGTGATTTGCATTATTTTAAATTCTGTGCATAAAATTAGACTTTTGAAAATATCCACTTAAAAGTCTGCATACATTTTTATGAAATGTGAACACACAGATTTTAACTTTTTACCAAGCCCAGCACAGCTCATGTCACATTCGATATTCCCTGAACGTTTG
The DNA here is from genome assembly GCF_053574225.1 of Canis aureus. Lineage (NCBI taxonomy): Eukaryota > Metazoa > Chordata > Mammalia > Carnivora > Canidae > Canis > Canis aureus. Next base: position 8,641,269 of record NC_135616.1, on the reverse strand, counting down.
CTAATAAATCAAAAAGCATAAGCCTATGATGAAGGTATTTATTGTCTTCAGAAACTATTATCAAATAAAAAGGATCAGATCATTTGGTCTTGCAGCTTTTTGAGTAAACAGAGGCTTCTAGATTAGAAAAGGATGTCCACCATGAACACAAGATAGAAAGGGTCTTCCAAACTGGGTAACCTGTGTACTTCAGCCACTAGGCCCAGTGTCCATCTGACACTGCTGAGGGATATGGGATGCTTCCCAGTTAGACTGCCTCGCTGCAGCAAAGATTCCTACCCAACCCCCCTAAAAGTCAGCCAAGAAAATTTAGCCTGCAAAAGGGGCCCTCCTACTAGAGGTTTTAATATTTTAATTAATCAAATTGCCTTTTACGTTGGAAGATGAAACAAACACATGTGTAATCCTGGCTTTGCCTCTAACACCAATGTGTGAGTGACAATAAAGAAAGCTATCCCGGGATCCCTGGGTGGCGCAGCGGTTTAGCGCCTGCCTTTGGCCCAGGGCGCGATCCTGGAGACCCGGGATCGAATCCCACATCGGGCTCCCGGTGCATGGAGCCTGCTTCTCCCTCTGCCTGTGTCTCTGCCTCTCTCTCTCTCTCTGTGACTATCATAAATAAATAAAAATTAAAAAAAAAAAGAAAGCTATCCCTACACTTAAGACGTCTTTCCCTTTCCAGAAAACAGAGCTTGTAATACTTGTCACCTCAGTAGTTTGCCATTTGTAGAACAGTTTGGTTGTAAGAAGATCTTTGCTACTATTTTTCTCTCTCTGGGTGTTTGAGTTTTATGAATTTAAAAAATATATTCGATGTGTTTAATGATTTCAACCGAGGCAGTCTGAGATTTGGAGCACTTGCAAGTTCCCGTGGCCTGCATGTTCAGCTGCATGTCCAGCTCTCAGGTAAGAGAGGCCCTAACTAGAGTACCAGGGGACTTGGCCATGGATCTGAATCCATTTAGCAGCACTCAGAGAGGCGGAAAGAAACGGTTCCATCTCCAAAAACATTACATCATTAACTTTCTTGCAGAGGCAATAAGTTGCTAGAACCCAGCAGACTCTCTGATGAGACATGAGTCTCAACGGCAAGTGCCATCTGCTCTTGAAGAGGAAAACCCTAGCTGGGCCCTCTTCTCCAAGTCCTTGGGGACAGCCAGACTGGTCTGGTTGTGGATGCAGTGTGACTCAAGGCTGCCTCTCAGGTGTAATGACTAAACAGATGAATAACATGGTACAAGCATCTTCTGCTTCCCCATTCCACTGACTTCAAAGAGTCTAAAGGATTTCCAGACAAAAGGATTTTAATTCATCTGAAAATAACATGAACGTAGGTCCCTGATTTCTTCTCTGCCCCTCCTGTTCTTCCAATTTCTGCTCAACTCCCACAAAGGGAAAAAATCCTTTATGGAAATGTTCTTTAAAAATATGGCTGTTTCTTCACAAAAGCGCATGCCACAAAACTGCACCAAGTCATAAATGGTAACCAGAGGCTGCATGGCTGGGCCTCCAGTTATTTTTAATCCCACTAACTACAGAGACCCATTCCACAAGCAACCTTCTCCTCAATGAAAGGAGTAGCAACTCTACTGTGTTCTTTGCTCTAAAAAGGAGGAAGTAAAAAATAAAATTGCAATGGGTCCCAATATCCAATTATGTTTTTCTCACTTACTGTACCATGACAGTCACCGACTGACTTTCCTCAATTTACCCAGCGCTTACTGGGAAGTTACTCTGCTTGCAGCACTGTGCTCCAGTCCTGGCCTCTGGGGCGGGGGGGGGGGGGGGGGGTGGGGAGGTGGGGGGGTTGGGCGCAGCACATGGGAATGTTCAGAATGGGCTTCACATTTGGCAACACTGTTTCTTCCCATGATCCCCTAGTTTCAGGTTTTGTTCTTAACAGGCTTAGGGTGGTCATGCTGTCTTGTCTTCTCTTGATTCGACCAGGTTGGATTCAGTCCCCCCTCATTTCTGTTTGTTTACCTCCAGGTTCCTCAAACACAAAAGCGAAACACACAAGAGGAGACCGGACACCATCAGCGAGACAGCCACGCGATGCCTGCGTGGGGACACACGAGCAGGCTTTCAGTTTCCCGCGGGCACTCGGCCCACGGCCGGTTCCTACCTGTAACTTCTCAGCTAGTAAATAAAACACGTGGGGTGGTTTTTTTGCTGTACATGTTTGGTCTCTTCATAACCCTATTATTTAGAACCCATACACTTGGATCGGCAGAGTGCTTTAAGGTCCGGGTTATTTGTTCTTCTTCATCACAAACATGTTTCTTCTCTACTGATTTTATACGAATGTGGGAGACAAAGCACAGAAGTGTCGGAGACTACCAGAGACTTCCCAGGGAGCTTATCGATGGAATCAGAAGTGGAATGAAGAACGCTGCCTGTTCCAGATCTGTGTACCGTCCACAAAGCAGCCATGGCCACATGTGCAATGCGGAGTGTGCAAACTGAGATGTGCCACAAGTGTACAATGTGTCCTGAATTTTGATGACTTAGTACAAAAAAATTAGAGGGTAAGATATGCCCTTAATTTTTTTAAATCTTGATTTACAAGTTGAAATAGTATTTCAGATATACCGGGTTAAAGAACATGCCATTCAAATGAACTTTTCTTGTTTCTTTTGTTATTTTAAACGTGGTTGCTAGAAAAGTTCCAGCTCGCATGCAGCTGGAGTTGTATTTCTATTGGACAGTGCAATCTGGAAGAATGCTGAGTTGTGGCTTCTCTCAAGATCTGTGCTAGGTGCAGGAAGGGTTGGGGGGCTGACTGGAGTTAACGTGACTCATGTTGATGTGATGATGATGAAGCTCCAGGCAGCCTGCACCCCACCCAGCCACTGCCACCCTGATTGCGGAGGGAGGCAAGAGGTTTGAGATTAAGGACAACCCACTTGGGTTGGCGAGTGCAGCTGGAGCTGGCTGCCTGAGCTCCCATCATGGCTCCACGGGTAACTGGCCGGGACGCTGGACTTGCCCACTGGTCTGGCACATGCTCAGCGTCTGCGGAGTTGGGTGAATAAATGACTGAATGAAGAAATGCAGGTATCAGGAAAGTAGGAATTGTCTTCATATACCACCAATGCAAAAAATGGCTCTCAAAACTAGATTAGGAACCACTCAGATTTAGAGCCACTTTCTCTGCACGTGTTGCCGCACACCTCCCAAACCACCAAATTCTCGAGGAGCCTGTGGTTACTCAGCTGCTCTTTTTCCTCACCAGCAACTGGGTGCTGGGGGAGGATGGACACACACTCCCTACTGCCATTTTCTGAGGGTCCTCAATTCTCATGGAAAGTCCAGCCTCCTCCGAGGCCCCACTTTGGGGCTTTATAATTCATCACCTCTGCTCGGAGCCAGTGGGCTCCTCCTCAGCCTTGGGGCCTCTGCCAGCGAAAAGCCAGTGGCCCGGCTCCAGGTCCCTGCGCACCCCACGGGCCCTCCCCGTCGCGTCTCTGATGATGGAGAAGCAGCACTTCGCGGCGGGCGTCCGGCCCCACGGCCCACTGCTGGCCTCCTTCCCTGCTGACTGAGCGTCTCCTCACAGCTCCTACTCAGTGGGCACCCGAACTACATCCACCCCCTGCCAGACGCTGCCGTCTCCCATTTCTCCCCCGCATGTCTCTCTCCTCCCCGGGCCCTCCGCAGGGACTGGAAGCCCGCTCCTTCCCCTTCAGCGGCGTCCTCTGGGCGCTCCTCCTGCCCCTCGCCTGCGGCCCGGCCCGGGGATGCGGTCTTCCTGGTTCCTCCGGCCTTGCTGCCGTCACACAGGTACCTTCTGACGAGTCTGCAGTCAAACACAACTGGATCCTGATGGGAGCGGTCACTTCACAAGTGGCAAATACTATGAGCTTCCTACAATGAGACTCAGTCCTTTCCTCTGGGAAGGGATTTTATTCCCGAGGGCAGGATTTTAGCTCCTCCTTTTGACCCAGTAGCAGCAAACTCTCTCTTACGGGGTCTCCAGTGCCAGGGGTCTATCCATCAGTTCCCAGATGCTAGGGTTCCTAGATGCTCACGGTCCTCAGCCCTCAGCAGGGGGTGTCATGCCTTCTCAGGGCAGCTCCCACAAGACCCTCCCTACTGGCTACTGGCTACCCTGTATGGAAACTGTTTTCTTTGCAGTCTTGATTAGTGAAGCACACGCTCAAGGGCAGTCATTTCCGATTCATCCTTGCATCTCCGTGGGTAGCGCAGGTCTGACACATGGTACAGCAGAGTACAGGCGCTTAATACCTGATGTGACTGTTGAGCCATCTGAGGAATTTTACTGCAGAGACAAAGAATGCAGTGGCAAACGCTAACTTGGTCTGCACCAGTGAAAACAAGGAGTTTCCATCCTGTGGGCTCTCTTTTGCCAAATATGCTCATTACTGAAAAGGCTGAGTATTGTTTGTGATATAGGATCTAACTAACATCTCAATTTGATTCTTGAGAAGCAGAGATCCCCTGGTTTCATTTTAACAGAAAATATAGAAAAAATCCATATTAACTTTTGATATGTTAGTCACCCAATAAAAGAGTTCAGTGCAGCATACTTTTTGGTGGCTAAAGCGTGACCTTTTCATTTAATGTCTGCTTCACACAGCTTGAGACATTATTAATTAACTCCTTTTGATTGATTACTATAACCCAATCACTCAGCATGTATTTTTTTTTATCCTCTGTAAGACCATTTTCCTTCACTTGCAAAAGGGAGACCATAATTGAACGAACACTGGCACCAAAGTGAACAAGAACTGGAGTCGCTCTTCTTAAAGTGGGCACCCCCTACCTGTTCACTTCCTACCCCTGCTCTCCACATGCAGTTATAAAAGAGCGAACCCTATTTGAGTTGGCATTCACAAAGGTGAAATGCCCTGCCCTGTTTACACCCCTGGCACAAAAGGAAACAGTACCGAGCATGAAGTAACAGTTTAATTTTATCTTAATTCCAGCAGTGGATGGTGGTGTTGGATTGAAAGGAGGCAAATGGATTTGGACGCAGACCCTGCAAGTTGAGGGCAGGGCATGGGCACCAGCCCCTAGGGTGGTAGCATATGCGACCACTGTCAGAGCCCAGGCATGTGTGTGTGCCAGGTTCTTAACTCCCTTGGCTATTTCTCAGCTCCAGCAATGAAGGGGTGGGGAGAGACGTCAACTAATAAGCTATTTACCTTAAAATCTTATACAACTTGCCTCTGGGGCAGGGGGCAGACACCTATGTCATTTCTCTTTGCGTCCCCACCCCCCCATGTAGCATACTAGCTTAACACCTGGCATGGGGTAGGGGCTCAAGAGCGGTGTGCTGACAACTGGCAGGGCAGGTAGAAATCCTGAGGAGGGAGAACTATCCTGTTGACTGATGTAAAGTCACCATGTGCATGCCATGAGGAAACACCTCATTGGGTTTTGCTGCCTTTTTCTCTGCACTGCCCTTTTCCTAACTGCTGGACACACAGTCTGAGCAAAGAGTCCATGGCCACCCAACCTCAGAAAAGTCACAGGTCAAAAAGTTCCTGAGGACTCCACAGATGCTCAGGCCCAGGGTGGAGCACAGCCAGCCCAGGGCACAGCACTGTGCTTGCTGGTTGGGAGCACCAATGACAAAGACAAAATGGCACCCGAGGGAATGAGCCCAAGGGTGACTGGTGCCACTGGGGACTTCAGAGCCCTCTGCTGGCACCAGCCCAGACTTGGGGCTAGCTGGGAACCAAGGGAACAAACATTTGCTTGTTGCCTTGGCTGTTGGTTTTATTTTCCCCACATGACTTCATGGGGACAGTGCTATTAGCTCTCTTCTGCAGACAATACAAGGGTCTCGGGCACCCTAAGGAACTTGGCAAAGGATACTCAGCAGGCAATGGCAGAGTGGGGACGCTGAGCCCACCACACAGGGGTATTCCTTTCCTCTGATCCTTCGAGAGTGGGTTCTTTCTGTCGCTGCCTCTGCATTTCTGTATAGGATTAGGGCAGATGTGACCCTGAGAAGGCCTGCTCATTCTCTGGAAGACAGAGTTGCCTCTTCTGCAATAAGGGAAGCCTCTGTGCTCCAACACTAAGACAACAGATCTCCAGACAGATCTTTGGAAGTACTGTCGGATTTATCTCAAAATAAACATGCTTCCGGGGAATCTACCTGGAAACTGTGTAGACCTGATCAAAGCAGCACTCTGAGCCTTGGGAAGGACAGGGATGGGAAGCTCAGCCTGGCAGGAGGGAAGAGGCAGAAGCCCCAGTGAGTGAGCCCAGGTGCCCACCCACCTCGGCCTGGGAATCCAGCGCTGCTGCTCATCCCTTCCCAGCTCTGGCGAGGAAAGCTGCCTCCTTCCTTGGCAAGGAGCTCAGCACAGACGCTCCCTCCAGAGCAGTGCCAAGGGCTCCCCTCATGGAGGTGCTGACGTGTTCAGAGACAGCCTGACAAATCAGCCTGTGCACTCAGAGGTCCAAGTGACTGGTCTATGTGTCTGGGGAGCCAGCCTGTTTTCACAGGCTTCTCTGCGCCTGCCCACCCCGTGGACGAGCTGTTTTCTTTTGGAAGTGGTCCTGGGGGAGCTCTTCCAGGCAGGACAGCCCTGAAGGCCAGGCAGTTTCCATCCTGAGGCAGCTTCCACCACCCCTCTCCCACTCTGGGAGACAGAGGAACTTGGCAGGAGCTAGCCTGCCCTAGTGAATCAAAACTGAGCGCGCCCCCCCTCTTAGCTGTTTATCGTATCTTTTACGTGTGAACCTTTCTTTTGTTGAAAACACACTGACACATTAGTTTGTGGATTTCTTTTCACATTTCCCTTTTGGGCAAATCCAATGAGGAAGCAGCTTAGGGGATGTTTTCTTTTTTTAGGAGTTGTACATATTTCCAATATATTCCCTGCTTTCAGAGAAGCCAGACACAGCAGTGTGCCCAGGAGAGGCTGCTGGTCATGCGGTCCTCATTCTGGTTCCCTCGGAAATACTAAAGTGAGGGCCAGAGAGGCAGGAATCGCTGGCAGCCACTGTCTGTGATGTCTGTCTCCTGTTGGCACCCATATCGGATTTCCCCACTACATGGCTTTCTGGTGGGGCTCCCCACCCATGTTCCTGGTTTTTCCCATTCCCACAAAACATGTGTATGTCCTTACATTCTGTGGCATGAGCTGCCCTCACCCCTTTCGGGTCCTCGCCCTCCTTGGCCTGGGTCTCAACTGCCCATCCCAGGGGGCAGAGTGGACCATGAAGAATGGAAGACATACAGGCAAAACAGAAAATGATTTTAAGGCTGGCTCTCCTAGGTATAAGAAGAAATTAGTTATCTTGGTATTTTATAGACTTCAGTCATTTCCTTAACAATTATTAGAAGTATAAGAAGAAACACTAAATTATACCAACATTGAAGAAAATCAACTTGTTCTGGAGAAGATAAAACATGAAATAACCCCTGTATTCTTCATTAAGTGATTCAAATTTTGTCAGAAACTGGGTATTAAGCCACATAAAAGCTGCTCTGTTCAGTCATCTATTTTTTGTCCCCAACCAACATCACTTGGTGCCAATATGAACAGATCACATATCTAACTTTTTCTAATTTGCTAGCTTCAAGAAAACAGAAAGCTTTTACTGTTCTCAGGTTGTATATATGTGTGTGTGTTTTGGAAAGAAGTGAAAGGAAAAAAAAACTCCAAATATTTAGCTGGCAGGAACAAGCACCTGGCACAATTTAAAAACAAATTAGGAAGCAAAGAGATTATGAAGGAACCAGATCAGCCACTACAGTCTGCATTTCAACCTTCCTTTGAACACCGGGAATCTAGCCCATGGAAACGTCAACTTCCACTTGAGTGACACCTGTGCCTTCCTTTTCCTATGAAGTTGCCCATCCCACCTGCACCTTGGTCCTGTTGCCTGCCCGTTTCACATTCTCCCAATGGCATGCTCCTTTAGTGCCTGCCTTGAGGAAGCTGCTCTGTCTCGTTTGGTGGGCTCCTTCGCACTGTGTGGAAGTGGTTTCCCAGGTCCATGGAGCTGTGGACACAGTCGGGGGTAATTTCTTGATAATATGTTAGCACAGGAGCTGAGAACAGGCAGGATAATCTGAAGCAGAGTCTCTGTCCCCTGAACGTCACATTTTCCCATTAGAATTCCATGCAGAAGCACAGAACTAGAGGAACCACCAACAGAACCATTCAGGAGCCTGGGATGCACTGGGTCTCCCCTATGCTATGGAAAATGGCCAGCACAGCCCAGCATGCTCTAATGGGCATGCCTCTAGAAAATACAGATTGAAAAATATATTCTTTGCCAATTTAAAAAGTAACCAGGATAAATTAAAGCTTAGAAGAATCAAGTTATGATCCTATTGTATTGACGGTATACATTTGCGGCAGATGCTACCATTACACATTCATACTACCTCACAAAATGACACTCTCATTTCCATTTTCAAAAAACAAACGAGATTGGATCAAAGCTAACATGTTTATCACATGCATGCTCAGAGGGCCAGGAAGGTGGTGGGATAAGAGACAGTACGATCGCTGACACGTGTTTCGGCGACAGACAGACAGGCAGACAGAAAAGAGACAGTATGATTTATCCTGGAATTGATTGACTATTAGTTCCCATTTATGTGAACATATAAAATGATGCAGAATTTAAGAATTATATATTTTTTTTTTTACCAGCATTAGGAAATGCAACTAATAAGCAACTATTTCAGGCTAACTTCTATGTAACTACTTCAAACCTATCATATTAGAAATTCAGTTAACAACCAAGGGGCAATTGAAGAACTGGCTGAGGTCCCCAATACCTCAGCTGCAAGGTGATGATTTTCTCAGGTCTTTCACTCTGTAGGGAGACAGTAATATGAGAAGCTGACGGGACTTTGGTATGGGAGCCTCATAACAAACATTGCCCATCTTACAAGGAAACAGGCTGTCCTTAATTAAGGCCTTCAAGTCCAACATGGAGGCAATGCCTTCCTTATACTTCCTCGTACGGGGAAACCTGTTTCTCAAGTAAATGATACTTGCCCACAATACCATGCTTTGCACCTCCATTGAGAATGCAAATGCATTTGGAATCAGTAATTTTCTCTAAAAGGCTACTTTCCCCTTGAAGATCTTGTGAAAGTGCTGTCACTTAAACGAGGTGACGTCTGAAGTGCCGAAGGCTTCAGGATTACTCTGTCACAAGAGACCTGCAAATCTGTTAATGAGTTAAGAGAAAAAGGTGGTAACACCAACACCCGACACAATCACAAAATCTTGTTCTTAATTATCAACCACACAAGGCAAGCTGCTAATACCTGTGTGTTTGTGTGGGTGGGGTTTAAAAACAGCACAGGGGAAGAAGAGCCTTTTAATACAGCCTGTAATACACCCTGACTCAGGAAAGCTGTCACCACGCTCTCACAACTCTGTTGTAAGGGGTGATATTTAGGAACATTTTGCAGAGCTTCTCATAAACCATTCAAAAGAGAAAACATTTGAGAACAAGATTGAATGGCAGCTGAATACAGCGGTAGTGACGGAAAATGTGCCTGCAATAAATGAGAAACAGCAAGTTTCTGAGGCCAGACAATCCTTCCTGCCTCCCCAGTAACCTTGAATTTTTCAGGGAATGAGATTGACCCTCCATTCTCCAGTCTTCTTTTAGGGCTGATATCCTCATACTAAATATTCCTCAATTACACAGCGAGGCTGCATTGTGTCCAATTTCACTCTCACTTTGGAATAGCAAAGTCATCTTGAACTCTCTTCTGAGGCCGCAAAATTTGAGTGTCATCTGTGGGGCGGGGGGGGGTAATGGCAGGATAAATCATCATGGCTGTATTTCTGAAGTATGACAGGGCTGCTGAGGCCTGTCACTGAGCTACCTGATTCTAGAATACTCCCCATTCAAATCTCGTGACAACTTATCTGTGTCCCCTAAAAATGGTTTCTCTTCAGTCATTTTTATGGCTTCCTCTTTTAAGTGATTTCCAATATGTTATTCAAAACTGAAGATGTTGAGGAATGACTACAACTCCAAGGAAAATGTTACACATACTTAATTATGTAACTGTAACAATGCAAGAAATCCTGGCTACAACTGAGTATTTGGGGGAAAATGCCTTTCCAAATATTTCAGTGGTTACTCCATTTCAGATTTTGAAAAGAAAAAGGGAGACTTCTGGGTAGCCCCTCACCCCTCATTTTCACTTATTATTTTACCAAAGGCAGCTCCTGCTGCTTGCATTCCCATTTCTTGGTGAGAAAATTAATGGATATGCTAAAATAATTTGCATGCAGAGTGAATCTGAACCTTGTTTCTGAATTATTTTTGGCCTCATGGATAACAATCTAGGTGACTTTGGGAGAACTTTAGGAGAATGATCTAGGTGACTTTAGGAGAACCTCAGAGGTGGTAAACACAGATAGGTGGAGATAACTGGCTGAAGTCATATTGGTCAGTTCTACATAAGGAAAAGGGAACTAGTTCCGTGGGCCTCAAACTGGGCTTCCTTGATGACTAGGAAAAGATCATTCTTAACTTTTCCTTTCCAAGAGCTCCAGATAATAGCACTATGGGAAAAGGAGGAACAATGTAATGAAAGCTTTTACCTGCTGGCTGGACCTAAGCAACCTATTTATAAACGCCTCTGAAATTGAAGTAGAAAGCTCTTACCTACTCAAAGTTCAAATGAGAGCACAAGGCAAACAGGTGAAGACACAAAGGCAAATCGTGGACTGGGATGCCAAAGACATAAGGGGTTGAGCCAAAGGCCATTGTGTGTCTGGTGATCCTGGGAGAATCAATGGGCAACTAGAAGATGGGCCTTAGCTAAGGCTGACCTGAAACAGCCCATGAGGGAAGCTACTGTTGGGGGTGGAGAATATATTATTAAACACGGAGCAAACTGTTCTGCTTGTTCTGTTCCTAGGACTAAAAGCCAACACTCTTTCCTTCTGTCTCCCCAAGCTGGTCCCACCTCACAAGGCCCCATGCAGTAGTCTCTGTGTGTCAGGTACTGTTTTAAGCTTTTTAAAGTGAGGAAAATGAGGCACAGAGAGGGAACAGAATTTGCCTAAGAAAATTCCTAAAAGTGGCAGAGTTGGGATCCATAATTAAGCTGTCCGGTTTCCTGGTCTGTGCTCTCAATCACTCTAGGACACTGACTTTATTGAGCAATTTCTGCATGCTGACGTTACTAGGGATATTGCCAGCACATAGGCAACACTTGGTCTGGAGATGGAGTGCTGGAAGACAGTGTGCTGACGGAGCTCTTCACCTGCCTGGGAGGCGGTGGTTAGACCCAGAGGTGTGAGGTCCACTGAGCAGAATTTAGAGAACCCAGGGCCAGGTACTGAGTAGGGTTGACGGAGATGGGTGCACACTGCAGATGGACACTGACACTGGGGGACTGGCTAACATGGTGGGCAGACTGTGTGGCTGGGGCCCAGGTAGCGCATGCTATTGGGGGTAAGAGAGGGACACAAGTTAGGAGTGACTCTGGGCATGCCTATCTGGGACCAGCCAGCAACCGAAGGGAGCAATGACGTGGTCTTGATTTAGGTATGCGATTAAGAGTGCCTGGTCAAAGAGAGTGAGCACTCCGTGCACTGCTGGGGGCAGCGGATTGATCTGAGAAGAAGAAGGGGCTGGAGACACTGAAGGAGGTACATACCTTTGATCTGTCCCGTCAGACCACAGGCCAGGAATACACATGAATGAGAACACCCCTCCCCGGTGAAGTCTTATGGAGGCTCAGCAGTGCAGTTCACATGCTCTGGTATTTGAGCTGTACCTCAGCTTTGTGGGACACTGTGGTCCCCGATATGCAGGGTGCCCAGGAACTTGTCAACAGTCACAGAGCTAGTAAATGGCAGAGGCAGGGCTCAAACCAGCATCTGCTTCCCATCTTGCTGCTTCTTCCATGAACTTAATGCTGTCTTCTCATCTCTACCAGCTTTAAGTCTCAGTGTTTGCATGCAATGTCATAAGACAAGGTAGCCTTTAATAAACTTTCCCTGGAAGCCTCTAGAGGAAGGTTTCATCTCCCTTCCTTGCCTCTGGTGGCTAGGTTTCTCTCTCTCTCTCTTTTTCTTTCTTTCCTAAACATTAGAATGTGCCCTTAAGCAAAGATTTAAAATAGGTACTATTAAAATCTGCTAAAAACAAAACGAGAGTTCTGTTCCAGAGTGTCCTATATGGGGAACTGCCTGAGTGTGTGCCTCTGGCTGCGGTAACTGGCATGGCTCAGTGTAGGGGATCACAGATGTGGGTGACAGGGTCCCAAATCGGACTCCACTCTGCATTCCCTTTTACACTTCATCTAGACGTCCGACTTCCCAGAGCCTCAGTCTTTCTAACTGGAAAATGGAGTTAATAACACAGGATTGTTTAGGGAATTAGATCACTTGTATGGGACAGCACTATGTAAATGTCAGGAATTACCCCTTCCTTGTCTCCTACTTTTCCTCCCAGGCCAGGGAGTAAGCAACTCCCAAATGAAAAAGTAAGTAGGGGGCATCTGGGGGGCTCAGTCAGTTAAGCGTCTGCCTTCAGCTCAGGTAGTGATCTCAAGGTCCTGGGATCGAGTCCTGCGTCAGGCTCCTTGCTCACTAAGAAGTCTGCTTCTTCCTCTCACCCTGGCCCTCACCCTTGTTTGTGCCCTCTCTCTTTCACTCTGTTCTTTCTCTCTCAAATAAATAAAGTCTTTAAAAAGAAAAACAGGAAAGAAAGAAAGAAAGAAAGAAAGAAAGAAAGAAAGAAAGAAAAGAAAAAAGAAAGAAAGAAAGTAAGTAAGTAGGTATCTCCTCCTGTCAGTGAGAAGGCTGGAACCATCTGTTTTCGATGCCTTTGAGATCCTGCTGCTTGGCTGGAGCCTATGGTCTAGCTCTGGCCTTAGGTAACCCGACTTCAAGGGGCCCTTGCACAGTAAATGCCACTGAACTCCTAAAAAGGCTCATGGTTGGGAAGGGTCATACCAAAAGGTATGCTCCTTTTGTTCAGTGGGTTCTGACTCCCACGGGGGAATGAGAAGGTACCAGGAAGTGAGAAGAGGGACAACAGAATGGGCGGGGGGGCACTCTAAAATGGGTTTATTTCTCAAAAGTAGAATGAGATTTAAGCCTTAACAAATTCACATGCATCCTAATACTGGTCCACTGCCCTCCCTTGCTCAAGCCCCAACTGTCCACAAACCCAAGGAGAATGTAAATGTAACTGAAAACACCATGTCACTGCTTAGCTTCCCAGGGACAGGAGAAACATGAGCAAGCTATATTTTAGTTCCTGCTCTTTATTCTGTCTTTACATCCACCCATCATGGGCAGCATGGATAAATGAGACCCCCAACCTGCTCCAGGCATGACTGTCACCTCTATCTCCCTCTCCACCTTTGCCTGTGATCATAATAAATAACATTAGTCCATATGTGCCTCCTTACATCTCCCTCACTCAGACTGCCTGTTGGTAAAAATTCATAAAACCAAACAAAAATTACTAAAAGTAGGTTAGTGGAAAGGTGAGCGATAGAACTTCTGAAATAATTCTAAAAAGGGCGTATGATTTGGGGATTTAGCCAAGTGAACTGACAAACTAGGCCATTCAAATGTATTATACCAATATTTTCTCTGGCAAGAGACTGCTTGTTGAATTTGCATTCAGTTTCACGTTAGGATTTAATTCCTTGTTTAAAAAAATAGGAGAAAATTTTTCCATTAGCTGTATTTTACCAAGACCCAATTCCAAAGCCTGGCCAATGCATATTACAATCTATAATTAACCCTAATTACATTAAAATATCAAATCACTATAAGCTATTAGAAATAATGAAATTTCTTGCATAAAGTCATCTCATGAACTACTCTGGTGATTGTCAGACCCCTAATCAAGTGATTCTGTCCCAAATGGCAGAGATTCCACTCACCAGGCATCACAGTTTATCAGCAAATCTGGGGACTGAGAAGGGGGAATGGTTTCATTAAAACAGCAGCATGAGCAGAACTTTCCCTCTAATGACATCATTGGATGAACACTTCCGTGCCATGAATGGTCAAATTCTGATAGTAATAAACATGATTTTAAAGTAATTAACGGGAATCTCTGGGTGGCTCAGCGGTTTAGCACCTGCCTTCAGCTCACGGCGTGATCTTGGGAGTCCCAGGAATGAGTCCCACATCAGGTTCCCTGCATGGAGCCTGCTTCTCCCTCTGTCTGTGTCTCTGCCTCTCTCTCTCTCTCATGAATAAATAAATAAAATCTTTAAAATAATAAAGTAATTAAGGCACAAATAGTATTTTAGACTTAATAGACAATGCAATAAAGTGATTGTATGATTGCTGAAGGGGCTCCGTACAATATATTCATAGTGCTTGCTGGTATCTTCCAAATTTCTGTTTTGTAATAGGGAACACAAATTATATTTAGCTCAAGTCAGTGTTTGAATTCAAATCCTTAAAAGAAAAAATGTAGTTTCTATAAGGCATTTTAAAGCAATCTCGCTTATAGTACTCACTTGTTTAGCAAGCTCTTTTCCATAGATAAGGTAAATGATAGGCCACTAGACAAAACTCTCATAACATGTTGACTCACCAATGTCCAGAGTAATGAGGCTTTATCAAATCCTTTCAATTTATGCACGTAAGCATATGTGTGTGTATATATATATATTTTTTTTCTGACTTTGGCATGTGTTTTGGTTTTATTTCGAAAGTAATATAAATGGACTACATCAGTGGGGCTCAAGTCAGATTAGGATCAGCTGTGGGAATTTTAAAATCTGGTAATGCCCAGACCAATTAAGTCAGGATTTCTGGGCAGTGCTGATGGGAAATGGGCACTGGTATTTTTATAAGTTCCTGTCACCAGGGTTGAGAATCATTATAATGTGGCAAACTCCATGAGGCTGGCTCACTCTGAGTACTTCTAGGTCTTGGCATAGGTTCTCAGATTCCACTGTCTCCAGGGGCCAGAGACATGGTGGGGGCCATGGTGAACTGGAGAGCACGTCTCCCACTTATAGGGGAAGAACCCCAGTGCCAGCTTACTATGGCATCAGGAAAGTGGGCCTTGAGCTGCCCAATTTTCAAGAGAAGCCAGGTCTGGCTTTTTATGTGAAAAACTGTTCATTTCTAATGAATAAAAAATTTATGAAAACTGTTGGCCACACGAACATGTGTATGACCAAAAATGGCCTACAGATGCCAATTTATAATCTTTGCATTAGCACCATTCCCTGAATGTAAGCATAGCTCAGATATTTGCAAAATGCAACATGAATAATATCTGGGAAATGTTCATCTTTTCAACAATATAGATAAGTCTCTAATTGCTTGCTTGTAATTTGGTTGTGCTCTGCAGAACCAAATAGGGTACCTTATATTAATAGGTCCTCAAAAAGTTTGCTAAATGAAGAATGATTTAAACCTTAGGTATATAATCATTATTAAAGCAAACACACAAACTAAAGCACCCACCCAACTTGACTCTATGAGCCTTTTTTTTTTTTTTTTTAAGAGAGGGAGAGAGAGAGGTGAAGAGGGGCAGAGGAAGACAGAGTCTTAAGCAGGTTCCATGCATGCCCAGTACAGAGTCTGACACAGGGCTTGATCTCATGACCTTGAGATCATGACCTGAGCCAAAATCACACATCAGATGCTTAAATGACTGAGCCACCTGGCCGCCCCAACTCTGAGTCTTAATGCAGGGCCTCTCACACTGCTGGGCAGTCGTTTCACGTGGGAATGTTGTTAATGCAGGATGGAAGGTGGAGGACCTCTGATTGGATAGGTATTACAAGCTCTTAGGTGAGGCTAATATAGTTGGCCTAAGGACCATCTTTGTAAAGCAAAGCCTTAAGTCACAGAGGCTGGGCATGATAGCACAGCCTTTCAAACTATAAGACGGGTTGCTCCCTAAGGGGACACACTGCTTTTCCCTATGCCTGGCACATACTAGGAGCACAATAAGTACTTGTTGAGGGACTGTGTGAAGAATCAGTTTGGAGAGTTCCCCCTCTAGGCCAAACCAAGTGCTTGGGTAGATGCTAGTGGAAGTGTGAGTGGCTGGACCAGGAACCAAGGCAAGTAGGGGGTCTTACATTTCAGGTGGAGGGAAAAGATACAGTCATCTGCACAGGTGGCAGTGAGGTCAGCCTGTGGTTTCTAACTGGGGAGCCAACACAGAATGTACACAAACAATAAATGGAGACGCAGTTGGAGGGATATGGGTTCTGTTCCTTTGGCCATAGGTGCAAAAAAAGGCATTTAAGTAGGGAAGTAAGATGATCAAAGTACATTTTCAAGATTATTTTGATAGTGATGTGATGGGAGGGCTGCTAGGACGAGGTCCTTGGAGGGCTCTGGTTCAGAAACTAAGGTTCATAAGGTAGGAAGGTTACTTGTCCTGCTGGCTGCTGTGCCATCAATTTCCCATTTATGCTACACAAAGTAAATCATCTAAAATGGCAACTGCTTTACAACTCTGCTCTTGCTTAAGTGCCTGGTTATAGATACCTGAGAATCTTTTACCCAAAGAAACCTATGTCTCCTTAGAAGGATTAAACCTGAAGAAAACACGAGAACAAAGAGAAGTCAATGTTTGGTTGCTATTAATTCACACAGGGATTCATGGAAACAGGATACACTGAAATGATCTTGTGGAAAAGAATGCATCTCTGCTCTAGTGAAACTGAACCACCTCACCTCCAAATAAATGGAATTTAGTCACAAACCCAGAATTACCTGTTTCCCTGTGGAAAAAAAAGGGCTACTATTAAAAAATGAACATACTTGATTCTCTATATCCTGTCTTCTCAGTCTTGTTTATGCGCATGGGTGGTAATTTAACACATTTACTAAGTACATGTGAGCTAAGGTAGAGAGCGAGGAACAGTAGAAGCCAGAGCCCTTTCCTTTAACAGGACAGACAGGTTTTACCCCAGCACAGAAGTTTGGAGGTAGAAAGAAGTAGGTGACACATCGTTGATTCTGCCCCACTCATTTCACTGTAATGCAGACCCTGAAATGCTATCCTTGTTCTTTCTTTGCTGGAATAGAGTACCCTTCCCAATTCCCCACAACCATGCATACTTCTACCACTGGAATTACTTTATTACGCCTGAAGCACGCTGCTGTAGAAGGAGGAGGCATGGGTTTTCAGGTCAGAGAGATGTGGGTTCCAATTCCAACTACTGCACAATGAAGCTGTGTGAGCTGTGTGGGGAAGGTTACTTAACCTCTCTGGATCTCACAATTCGTTTTCCATAAAATGCCATCTCATCTGAGGTAGCAAAGGAAGCCATCAGCTCAACCTAGAGCATTATTACACATTCTGAGTCCCAAAAGTCCAGATACCTTGACAATTCCTTTCAGTCTGTAGTATGTTTCACATTTTTTATTTGTCTTGGAATGAATGAAGATGGGCTTCACTTGTGTTCTAGTGCTCACCAAGGGTACCTTTCATGTGACAGCAGCAGTCAGGGGTGGTTATGAAGATGAAACGGGATATGCGTGTACAAATCTTGGTACCCGGGACTGAATAAACAGCATCTCTATCCTCCCTAATGTACTCACCTCCCTCCCTCCTTCTCTGACCTCCTCTCCCGCCTTCGTCCTCCCCATTCCCATGGGCCAGCCACAGCAGGTCCCCTGAATGTGTCTCCCTGTTCTTCCCTTCCAGGACGCCCTCTGTCTTGTCTTTGCTTGGCTTGGCTGCCTCAGGACGTCAGCAACAATGGCACTTCCACACAGGCCTTTGCTAGATCCGAAATACAACTGAGGTTCCTCTCACCTCTGTCCATTCCTTTCATTCTCTCTGGTGCCATATTATCCCTTTTCATTTCCCTTATTGTTCAGTGTGTGTGTGTGTGTCTATATTTTCTGTTACTGTACAAGCGGGGCTTCATACAGTGCCTTGCACACGTAGGGCCTAACTAAGTGCATGTTAACCAAAAGACTGGATGAATATTAAGCTTTTTTTTTTTTTTTTTTTTTTTTAGGGTAGAGTTTATCTCTCATTGGTCCTTGTGGTGGGCTTGACAGTTATTTAATAGATATTTCAAAGTTCTGCTGATTGATTTTAAATGACTCTCTCTACAAGTCACACTGCAAGCTTTTATTTTTTAAAGATTTTATTTATTTATTCATGAGAGACATGGACGGGGGCGGGGGGGGGGGGAGACAGAGAGGCGGAGACACAGGCAGAGGGAGAAGCAGGCTTCCTGCAAGGAGCCTGATGTGGGACTCGATCCCGGATTCCGGGATCACGCCCTGAGCCAAAGGCAGATGCTCAACTGCTGAGCCACCCAGGCATCCCTCCACTGCAAGCTTGATACTTAAAAATACCTTCTGTCTATCCCAGAGCTGCCTTTTCTATTTACCAGCTTATTTTCACACTTAACACTATTCTATAACTGGGGTGGGGAAAGAGGAAGACGACAGAGATAAAACAAGAAAAAAAACCACAGCCAGGAGTGTCAGCACATTTTCGAATGAGTTTAAAATAGCAGTTATCAAAAAAAAAAAAAAATGCCCTTTACTTAGCTAGTCTACCTTTAAAATTTCTGTAATAAAATTTTAATATATCAACTTTAGTCCCATTGGAATTTTGGGGAACTGTTTCTGTTTAGCTGGAAAATAGTAGGTCATTTGAAAAATTCGAATGTCTGTCCCAGTCTAGGGTGAAATGGGCCACCCCTGGAGACTGGGAGGCAGGCATCCCTGGCTTGGTTCCTACATGCATTGGTGGTGCCCTCTCTCATATCGCCACTTCTCTTCTCCCCCTCTTATCCAGAGTCCTCTATGGCACAGCCCTGGGCTCTAGACTCTGCAAACAATATGAGCGTTCATCCAAAGCGATACCAGGTGCTTAGAAGACAAAAACCAACAAGATGTATTTTTTTGTCCTCACAGAATTCATGATCTGGGAGGAAAGGTGGAGGACTAGTTATGGCAATGCAGTAACACCATGGCAGAGTCACGTACACAGTTCAAAAGTGGGCACAGAAAAGATGATGGTAGTTCATGGAAGGAGATGCTAGGGCTGGGTCTCCCGCTGCCAGGTGGGAGGAATGTGGGGTTTTCCAGGCAGGGGAATGTTGCTCTGTTGAGGTGACAGGGAACCACCCTTGTTTTTTCCTAGTGGAATGCATGTTCTAGGTAGGTCTGGGGACAACACTCTACATTTATATGTTATCAAGCCAGGGGCAGATCTCCACAAACTGAACCAACAACGTTTTAGTCATTTCACTGAATCTGAAAGAGAATATGCTCCATTATGGGCAGTGAAGCAGCTTTGCTATTTTACCCTTTAGTTCCAAACCCAAACCTGATGGGCGGGCTGACCCTGACACCTCTTTGAGAGCATGCTGATGATTTTGTGTGTTTGCTGTTTTTCTATTTTCTTAGGATTAGGCATAATCAGAACTGTTCATTTATACCAGATGAGCTTCACTGTTCATGGCTAACAAAACAAAAAATTCCACAGATAGATCTTTCAAACAAAAATTTTATAAAATTATGCATTATCATAACAATTGTACAAATCCGTTGGCTATTTCAACTTACGTAGTAAAAATAATAGAAGTGAAAATGTGATTATAGCCATTATTTTCTACATAGACACAACATGAATAAATAGTTTTTTTTTGGATGGCATGAGAATGGAATTGGAAAAAATTGAAAAAGTTTATATAAGCTTCTAACAGATTAAAGTTCTTATTTGAGAGAAAGAGAGAGAGAGAGAGAGAGAGCGAGCACAAGACTGAGCATGAGCAGGGGGAGGGGCAGAGGGAGAAGCCGACTTCCCACTGAGCAGTAGCCCTACACGGGGCTTGATCCCAGGACCCCCGCTGCCCTGAGGTGAAGGCATTTGCTTAACCAACTGAACCACCCAGGCACTCTTAACTGATTAAAGTTCTTATTGGGTAACTAAAAATTATGTTTATGCACTAGGAAGTTCTAGACACTCACCTGTCAGTAAAGCTAAGTAAATGAATGAACGAATGAGTCAGTGGCTGGAAAGAATCATGGCTCTAAACGAAATCAGCAGAGCCTCAAAACGCCAGCAGCAGTTAAGAATACTGGGAGGAGAATCAGCTCCCAGCTAGGAACAGAAGCCTACCATCTCCCCCACCTCCCTGGTCCTGGTCCCACAGCCCTTCCCCCGGGTTCCAGGAACCTCTGCGAGCCCCTGCTTCAGCGTCCTGTCAGGGGAGCCCTCTGCAGATTGGGCACTGGGGGTCTGTCTGACTTTCTCCAGCATGAGATGTGAGCTGTGTGGATTCTGGACCTGCCTGTGTCTATCTTGTTTACTGCTTAGCACAAAGGAGGCGTTCAAAAAAGATCTTCTTTGGTGTTTCTCAGACAGCTTAGAAAATATTTTCCTTAGTTACATTTAACAAATAGTCACATGGCACCTACTATGTACTTGTTACTCATTGTCTTAACAGTTTTTTTTCCCCCCAAATATCAACTCCTCCAAATGACCAACCCCATGATGGGGAGGAAACTGAGGCAGAGAGGGGTTAAGTAAGTTGCCAGAGGTTACAAAGTTAATGAGCAGGAGAGCAGGACTTGGAGCCTGTGCTGGCACCCAAGTTGCTGAGCTGGCCCCTTGGAGTGCAAGGGATCTGGGTTTCCCTTGATGCAAGAGCCCATCTCCCACCTGCCACCAGCAGCAGCTCATCCCCCACGTGGTAAATTGTTCTGCCTCAGCAGGCACATGAATGCACACTGGGCTTTCCTTAGGTTGAAGTTACAGTGCCTCCTTGAACTTCTATCCATTAGCCCCAGTTCTGCTATCTTGAATAACCCTGAAATAGTCAATTTTCTTTTCCACATATAAAACCATGATCTTTGTACACTTAGATGTCATGCCTTTAAAGGCCTTTACAAACAGTCCACAGTTTAGGTGTTTTCACCTCTACTAAGATAAGCCCCCCTTTCATCATTCTGATTTAGTGAGACTTTGTCATTATTAGAAGAGGATGCATCCAGAAATGTGGTTTTTGAAAGGAGATTTAAGGCTGGTTTTCAAAATGGTTGGAAAATAGCTACATTCCCAACACCAGCTAGAGAAACCGAATGCATTCAGGAAGGCTGTGGGTTTGATGCATGGCCTGACAGCCACCTTCTGTGCTTTCTACAAGGGTGACCATGCCATGCAGGGGTACTGCAAGGTAGAGATGCAATCAAGGACATATAAAATAAAACAGCAGTAGGTTCACTGGATTTGATTAAATCCCAACTTCTCAGTATCCACCAGGTTCTAGCTTTACTGTCCTGGGGAGGGAATGCTGGAGGCCAAACCTGAGACTCGGTTTTTAAAAAAATCCAACACATTACAGATAGGTTATATTTGAAAAGTTATTTAGAAGATGGTCTTTCTTATTTGTGAAAATAAGAACAGGAACTCAGAATTCAGCTCAGGTGAAGGCAAAACAAATACATCTCTTGGGCAATCCAGCGGGTGCCTGGCTTTGCGCTTTTGCTGAGGTCTGAATAATGGTCTCACCCATGTCACTAAGTAAGGCCTCACACTTCTACAGACACAGACCTAAGCAGAGAGCTGAGGGGACTTAAAAGATACTTCCCACATTGTGAGAACAAGCGCAGTGAGAGGTGAAAGAGTGGCTGAGAAACAGGAAAACGTAAACCTAAGGGCCATGAGTGGCAGGGAGCATGGCCAGGCAGGGGGCCCTGCAGTACTTCCTTTTACTCCAAGCCATGCTGATTCAGTTATTTTGCATCTTCACCCTCCATTTGAGGAGAGCTGGAGATTTTCATCTATCAAACAGGTCCCAGCTAAAACAGCACGTGGAACACTGAGAAAGCCCAGGAAAGGCATCTGTGGGGCGCATGCGCCCTGGCAGCTTTCCCAGGCGCTAGGGTCTGGGCCCCAGGCACTGCTCTATCTCACCATTTCGGAAACGGAGGCCAGGGGAGGCTTTTCCATGGGCAAGAGCTGGGCACCTGACTGTTCCTAGCTGTGGATTAACATAAGTGGAGATTATGAAGCACACTGAAGATGCCGGAGCTATGCATTTTAAGGCCAGGAATCTGGAAAGCAGCAGAAAGCACACTGGGGGCACTCAAGTTGTTGAGGAGATGGGGACGCTGGGTGGCCCATATCATCTTATAAGGAGGAGGACTTAGGCATCATTGGATACTAAATTCATGGATCTTATACATGGATAAAAGGAAGTAAAGCTAAATCATCAATAATCAAAAACAGCGTTTAATATTTTTCCCTCCTGATTTCAACTCATTTGGATGCTTGGTACTGGGGGATTGAAAAGATGGGGAGAAAAAAAAAAAGATGGGGAGAAAACTTAGGTGAGATGCATTTGAGAAATATGTGGACCATGAAGAAGATTTTTTCCCCCAGGTTGTGTTTTACTTTTGCAAGGTAAAATAGAGGAATTTGCCCCTCCCTATATGAGAAAAACCAAACTAAAACCACAGATACCAAACAGCAGCCAAAACCCACGGTGTGCTTCTCCCTTGGGTGGCCACTGTGGCCCCAAATCTCTACCCCCACCCCTTGATTTTTCTACCCCCTTCCAGTTCTAAACTCTTGCTCAATGAGTGGCCAGGTTTGGTTGACCCTGCACCCTAAATGATTTGGTGCCGTCAAATAAAAAACAAGTGAAGAGAGACTTCACTCAAAAGGGTTATTTGTAAGAGGGAAAGGGGTTGTTGCAACAGGTGGCAGCTCTGATCAAAATAATCAGCAAGCTCCCAACAGCTAGGCAAAAATGAAAACAAGGATAAAAAGAACAGGGTGTGGGGCACGGGGATGTAAGGGCAACAAGATCTGCCTGCAGCTCATAGAGGCCAGTCTTTTCCTGGATGGCTCTTAAGGAAGCGGGTGGTGCTGTCTGCTGGCTTAGGCAGAGGGTGGGCCAAAGTTTAGGGATCTGGGAGAAGAGGAGAAACTTAAGCACTGGTTTAGAGGCATCTAGTTCCCAGTTCATCTAATCATTTATAAGGCAAAGAATGGGAATTTGGAGGATCTGTGTCTGGCTTTGTTACAGGTAAGCAAGGATCTACATTGCTGGTCCCTGTCCTCCCATTCTGTCCTCACTGCCAGCCTCCTACCCAGATACCACCCTCTATCTTCAGGCTCATCTATTTCTAAATCTTCTCCAACTTGCTGTCAGATTTTTTTCATTCTCTCCAAAATCAAATCAAAACAACAAATAACAAACAAAGAATGACTGAATTAAAACCATCCCAGGGGCAGCCCCAGTGGCGCAGCGGTTTAGCGCTGCCTGCAGCCCGGGGTGTGATCCTGGAGACCCAGGATTGAGTCCCGCATCGGGCTCCCTGCATGGAGCCTGCTTCTCCCTCTGCCTGTGTCTCTGCCTCTCTCTTTGCTCTCTCTGAATGAATGAATAAATAAATAAATCTTAAAAAAAACAAAACAAAAAAAAACATCCCAGAACATCAAGTCCAGGATGACACTCCCTAGCATGATGCTCCACACTGTGGGCTCTCACAGTCCATCCACCCCCTCTCCCTGACTCTCTCTCTGATGTGTCCTGCACATCTGATGTGTCCTGTAGCCAGTTTCCTGCTGGGTCTGGAAAATCCTACACTGTTCTAGTATTGTGTTTTTGGTTACTGATTTTGCCCATCAGGAATCTCTTTTCTCCTATTTATATTTGTTGAAATATTACCCACTATTCAGGGCCCAGTTCAACTGCTACCTGCTTTGGAAAATTTCTCTGATTTTTACAGGAAATGAATCTTTTGCTCTCTTCCAGACTTTTTGGGTTGAACCCAGAAAGTAGCACTTGTCCCACGTTACTTATATATATAATGGTTGTCTTCATTTCTAAACCGTCACTAAAGAAGAACAACTTCTTCTGTGTCCACCCTATGGTCCTAATAGAAAGGTGCTACGCTTACTAAAGATGTGTTGAAATAAAAGAAAAGAGAATGTGGTTTTATTATAGTCATCTCAAACATGATAATCAGTAAGAAATATGGCTGTGAGCATTTTCTCTTATCCACCTGGAACCATTCAGAAAAACAAAGAAAATAAAACACAGATTTCGTTTTCAGTGAAACTAGGAGGTAAACATATCCCCTGGATTCCAACATATCTGTAAGAGGTGCCAGAAGGAACTGTGATTGCCAGAAGTTGTGCAAAGACAGGAAAGAAAAGAAGGGCTCTGAGATGGTAGATCTCTGTAGGCTTCCAACCACAGAATGTTCCTTGTCTCCAAAAAAATAGATGCAAGGATTTGGGGTCAGCAGGGCTGGTGGAAGAAGCCCTTCTGGACTCGGTTTGGTTCAGAGTTAGAGAAATCAGAACTACACAAAGAATAATTCAGATGACCCATATCTGCAGTAAGCAATGTGTCTCACTATCAGTCAAGAAAAAGAAAACCTTCAGTTGTGAAGCCTGAATCCCAATACCCATCACTCTGGAGGGATGTGCAAAGAGCTAGTCTAGAAAAATCCAACCCATTCAATAATGAGTGATCTAAACAGAAAGAAAAGAAAAGGAATTAGTACACTGTTGTGCAAAGATGCCATGGAACTCCTTTGTGCAGGACCCTGACAGAAGCTATTATAGGTTAGAAATGCAAGCAGGAAAAATGTTGCCATTGAGGAGACGCGAAAATAATCAGACATGTTGACATGCATTTAGAAATACAAAACCAAAGTTAGTGAAACAATCACTTCTGTGAATGAAGAACACAAAGTAAGAATGCATTAATTCAAGGAAGAGATGGCAATGGATAGGAAGAAAGGCAGAACTCAAGAAAGAAGTAAAGGGAAAAATAAAACCATCATTGAAATGAAGATGAAACAGGAAGGAGCAGAAAGGGAGAGTACATCTCTTATAATACAGAGCAGGGGACATAAAAGGTAAACAAAAGAAATGCAAGAAAAATGAAATTGAAGTAAGAAAATATTTTTTAAATAAAGATTAGAGGGGATGTAGCAAATGCACAACTAGCATGTCTGAAGAAAAACTAAAACAACGAAACAAAATGAATATTTAAACAGTAATAAGAACGACTCTTTTCTGAGCACCTAGAATAGCTCGGCTTAAACGTATCTGAAATACTGAAAGAGTACACTATGCACGATATTAGGTGAATTAGAATTCAATAACAAGATAGATCTTAGTAAAATCATTGGAGTTTAAAAATAAACACTCATTTGGGCATCTCATTTGAGGTATCTCCTCAAAACCTCCAGAAACAGAGCACAAGGAGGACGGTAGGTAGGTAGTGCCAGGAGTCCAGTCCACTGCCTCATCCAGACAGGACTTGCACTGGCAGACTCTGAGTCTGTAAGAATTTTGGAACTCTGGAATATATTTGAAGACTTCCATCTCCAGGGGAAGGTTTATACAGAAAATCACTGTGCGTTTTGGTCAATTTCAGCTATTAGTGTGGTGGTGCTTACCCATTCCCCACCTGCTGGCCCCATGGTAGGCAGCTGAGTCCACATCCTTGGAGATACTTGCATGTGACTTGAAGGAGCCAGGCTAGGCAGTAAGGATCTGGTCCTCTAGGTATCAAGCAGCTGTATTGTGACCATTGATTGCCGCTTCATATTGTAGAAGTGCAGGCAACAGAAGCAGCCTCTGTTGTTGAAATCACACAGGCTGAAGTAGCTTCCAGAATATTTAAAGAAACAGTGCTTTAAGATTTTCTTCCCTTTCCCTCTTTGGAAGCTAGACAGTTAAAGATTAGGACATCCAGAAGCAATTGCATATAAAAGAGAATTTAAAGTCACTGCACATACCCAGGATAAAATGCAGGTTCAGAAAGATCAGAGAAGAACTTAAATTGATACCTCAGGCTGATCCCCAATACGAAAACAACCTACATGAATTAAAAGCAAAAACAGAACAGCAAAACCTAGGTAAGGGGGAAAACTCTAATTAATAGAGATACCGTATCAAGAGATTCTAATGTCTAGTTTTCAACAACAAAATAGTTAGAAGGAAGATATGCAAAGAAATAAGAAACTATGGTCCATTCAGAGGAAAAAAAACAGAAAACGTCCCTAAGACCAGATTACAGACTTACTAGACAAAGATATTAAAATAATGTTCTTAAAGATGCTCAAAGAACTAAAAGGAGACAGGAACAAAGAAAACAGTGTGAAACAGGGACAAAGAAAAAAGTGTGTAAACAGATTAAAAATAGCAATGAAGAGGCAGAAATAAAAAAGGAACTAAAAAGAATTTCTGAACTTGAAAAATACAATAACTAAAATGAGAAATTTACTAGAAGGATTCAAAATCAGATTTGAGCAGCCAGAAAAAAATACACTTGAAGACAGACCAATGGAAACTATCAAGTGTGAGAAATAGAAAGAAAAATGATTGAAGAAAAGCATATAGAATCTTTTTTAAAAAAAGATTTTATTTATTTGAGAGAGAGTGCACACACACACCAGTGGGGGGAAGGGGCAGAGGAAGAGGGAGAAGGAGGCTCCCCACTACGCAAGGAGCCTGATGCAGGGCTCAATCCCAGGACCCCAGGATCTTGACCCAAGCTGAAGGCATATGCTTAACCAACTGAGTCACCCAGGTGTCCTAAGTGAACAGAATCTAAGGGACCTGTGGTACAGCATCAATTGGACCAACATACATATTATGCAAGTCCCAAAGAAAGAGAGAAGAGAGAGAGATGAGAAGTAATAGATGTAAGCCTCCCAAATTTGAGGCAAGATGTAAATTTACAAATCTAACAAGCTGAATGAATCCCAAATAGGATGAATTCTAATACTCTCAAAATGGAGACACATAATCAAACTGTTGAAAGACAAAGACAAAGAAAGAACCTAGGAAACACCAGAAGCTCATCATGTACAAGGGATCTTCAAGAAGATTATCAGAGGGTTTCTCAGCTGAAGCCTTACAGACCAGAAGACAATGGGATAATATATAAAAATTGCTGTAAGGAAAAAAAACCCCTCCAGCTAATAATTCTACATTTGACAAGACTATCTTTCAAAAATTAGGAAAAATTAAAACATTTCCAGACAAACCAAAGCTATGGGGATTAATTACCGCTAGTCTTGCCCTACAAAAAATGCTAACAGGAGTCCTTCAGGTTGAAATGGAAGGATGTTAGTAACTAAAAAGCATACAAAAAAATAAAGTTATCTTGTAAAGACACACATATAGATAAATATGTAGTAACAAGTATTATTGTAATTTTCATTTGTAACTCTACTTCTTATATATGATTTAAACAACTGATGTATAAAAACAATTATAGTCCATATTTTGGAAAACACAATATAGAAAGATGTAATTTGTGATACCAATAACTGAAAGGTGGGGAGGATGGAGTTATAAAGGAGCAAAATGTTTGTTCTTATAAATTAAAATTAGAGTGTTATAACATTGAGATGTTAAATGTAATCTTCATTGTAAATGAAAAGAAATTAACTGTAAGAGGAAATGAAAAGTGAATTAAAATGTCTCACAACAAAAAATCAACTAAACACAAAAGAAGACAGTAATGTAGGAAATGAGGGACAAGCATACTGTAAGGTATACAGAAAACAAACAGCAAATGGCAGAAGTAAGCCCCTCATTATCAATAATTAAGTATAAGTGGATTAAACTCTCCAATCAAAAGACAGATTTGCAGAATGGATTAAAAATATGATACAACTATATGGTGTCTACAAGAGACTCATTTTATTTATTTATTTATTTATTTATTTATTTATTTAGAGATTTTATTTATTTATTCATGAGAGACACAAAGAGAGAGATAGAGGCAGAGACACAGGCAGAGGGAGAAGCAGGCTTCATGCAGGGAACCCGACGTGGGACTCGATTCCGGGACTCCAGGATCACACCCTAGGCCAAAGGCAGGTGCTAAGCCACTGAGCCACCCAGGGATCCCCAAGAGACTCATTTGAGATCCAAAGACACAAATATGTTGAAAATGAAAAAAAGGGTAAAGATATTCCATGCAAACAGTACCCTTTGAGCCAGGGTGGCAATACTAACATTAGACAAAATAGACTTTACATCAAAAAAAGTTTACAAGAGACAAAGAATGGCTATATATTAATAAAAGTTTCAATAGTGTACGGAGATATAATAATTATAAACTGTTATGCAACTAATGACAGATTATCAAAATATATGAGGCAGAAACTGACAGAATTGAAAGAAATAGTTATATAGTAATAACTGAAGACTTCAATACTCCCCTCATATAATGGATAGAACAACAAACAGAAGTAAGGAAACAGAAGACTTGAACAATAAAATAAACAAACTATATCTAAAATACATATACACAACATTCTATCCAATAACAGAAAACACATTCTTCTTGAGTGTACCTGGAACATTCTCCAAGACAGATCACAGACAACAAATCAAATCTGAACAAATTTTAAAAGACATATTATACAAAGTATCTTTATTGACCACAATAGGATGAAATTGGAAACCATTAATAGTATGAAAACTGAAAAATTCATAAATGTGTGGAAATTAACACACTCTCAATGAGTCAGAGAGGAAATCATAAAAATTTAGAGACAAATTTAAATGAAAATACCACATCCCAAAAGTTATGGGATGCAGCAAATACAGTGCTAAGAGGAAAATTTATAGCAGCAAATAATTACATATATTAAAAAAGATGTCAACTCCGCAATCTGACTACAGTTTAAGGAACTAGAAAAAGAATAGCAAACTAAACTCAGAACTAACAGAAGGAAGGAAATAATAAAGATTTGAGTAGAGATAAATAAAACAGAAGAGAAAATCAATGAAACCAAGAGTTGATTTTCAAAAAGATTTACAAAACTGACAAACTTTTAAGATTCAAATTCTTAAATTAGAAACGAAAGTGGGGACATTACTACCAGCTCTAGAGAAATATAAGGGATTATGAGAGAGTACTATGAATAATTGTATGTCCACAGATTAGATAACATGGATGAAGTGTAAAAATCCTTAGCAACACAAAACCTACCAACGCTAAATCATGAATAAATAAAATATCTGAATAGACCCATAACTAGTAAAGGAGGCTGAATCAGTAATCAAAAAGTCATGAATTCTACCAAACACTCAGAGAACTTATATCAGTTCTTCTCAAACTTTACCAACATAATTAAAGAGGAGGGAACACTTCCTAACTCATAGAAAGGCATCCAAATTAAAAAGGAAGAAGCAAACTTGTCTTTGTGCAGAAGACATGATCGTATACATAGGAAACCTTAAAAAAATCCTAAGTGTAACATCAATGGCTGAATGGATAAACAAAATATGGTATATATGTACATTGGAATATTATTCAACTCTAAAAAGATGGAAAATTATGATGCATACTACAAAATGGATGAACGCTGAAGGCATTATGCTAAGTGAAATAAGCCAGACACAAAAGTATACATACTGCATGACTCCATTTACAGGAGATATCTAGAATAGTCAAATACGTGTAGACAGAAAGTAGGACAGTGGTTATGGGGCTTTGGAAAGTGGAAATGGGGGTTACTATTTCATGAGTACAGAGTTTCAGTTTGGAATGATGAAAAAATTCTGGAGATGCACAGTGGTGATGATCACTGTGAATATGCTTAATGCCACTGAACCACATACTTATTAAAAAGGGCTAAAATAGTAAGTTTTGTATTATGTATATTTAGCTGTGATTTTTAAAAAAGATTTAATTTATTTATTCATGAGAGACACAGAGATAGAGAGAGGCAGAGGGAGAAGCAGGCTCCCTGTGGGGAGCCTGATGAAGGACTTGATCTCAGGACTGGGACCAAGACCTGAGCCAACGGCAGATGCTCAACCACTGAGCCACCCAGGTGCCCTGAAGTGTAGTAATTTTTTAAAGAGAAAACTAGAAAACAATAGAGCTACATGTATAACATACCTAGAGAAAGAAAGTGTAAAAAAGGATTTTGTGTCTGGATGAATTGTCCTTCAAATGTTATCGGCATGTTTGTAACATACAAGAACTCAAGGGCTATGTCTCCCGTTAGTTCTTCTTACAGATGTCCCAGAAGAAGAAAAGAAGGACTGGTGCTGAGTGTGACTATGTTTAACTCTTGATCTAAAACAAAAAGAAGATAAGGGGGATGGGAATGGTTTAACAATACCAGCTGACAATGGAGAACACAAGAAAAGGAAAGGGGAGTAAGGTGAAAAGCAGAGAAAGTTCCTTTTCTGAAAGATAACAAATCAAGTAAGAGAAGTACACAAATATTAACAGGACAAAGATAAATATCAGTTAGGATAATATTTTTTATTAAAGTCTGATGTGAAAGGGAGGAGAAGAAAAACATACTAATTTTTTTGTTGCTTACAGTAGGAAATAAGTAGCTAATGTCCTTTGAAGAGAAAGAAAGCTAGAAGTTTTCTATAAATTTCTGAAAGATAACAAATAGAAAAAGAAATTTTCTATAAATTTCTATATTTATAAATCTATAAATTTCTGAAAGATAAATAGAAAAAGAAATTTTCTGAAATTTCTGAAAGATAACAAATAGAAAAAGAAATTTTCTATAAATTTCTGAAAGATAACAAATCAAGTAAGAGAAGTACACAAATATTAACAGGACAAAGAGAAATATCAGTTAGGATAATATTTTTTATTAAAGTCTGATATGAAAGGGAGGAGAAGAAAAACATACTAATTTTTTTGTTGCTTACAGTAGGAAATAAGTAGCTAATGTCCTTTGAAGAGAAAGAAAGCTAGAAGTTTTCTATAAATTTATAATGCTGACCATCTGAACAGAAATAAAGCTTGTTAATTTCAGAAGAATCACACAAAAATGTTAAAGCAATCAAATCATATATAAAAGACATAAAAATAGTAGAAAATAAGGTATTCTAGGGGGAAAATATAGAAACAACATTTTAAGCTTAGCTGTAGGTAATACATTTGAAAAGCAGAAGAAATGGATGATTTTCCGGGAAAATGTAATTTACTAACACTGCTCCTAGAGGAAATAGAAAATCTAAACAGATTTTTTTTTTCCATAGAAGAAACAGACAATAGTCCAAAAAAATCTACCCTCCTTTACTCTTGGCAAAGGTCTAGTTCATTAAACTGTACTTAAAAAGGTCTGGGTGGCTTTGTAGGGGATTCCTACCAAATTGCTTGAGAACAAAAGATTCTAGTGCTATTCTTTCAGAGTTCAGGAAAAAGGGAAACCTCCAAATTCATTTTATGAAGCAAGTATAATATTGATATCCAAATTTGATGGCATGCATGCATATACATATCAAGAAAAACTATAGACCATCCTTGTTTATTAGTATCAAAGCCAAAATCTAAATAGCAGCAAAATTATGTGTCATGACAATACAAGGTTTATTCCAAAAATGCATGCAAAATTATGTATCATGACATTACAAGGTTTATTCCAAAAATTTAGTAACAGGAAATTTATTCATATCAAAAAGTCTAAGAGGAAAAAGTTGTGATCATCTATCTCCATGGATTTTTTTAAGATTATTTATTTATTTATTCATGAGAGACGAGACAGAGAGAGAGGGAGAGAGAGAGAGAGAGAAAGAAAGAGAGAGAAAGAGAGAGAGACAGAGACACAGGCAGAGGGAGAAGCAGGCCCCATATAGGGAGCTCCTGTGGGACTCTATCCCAGGTCTCCAGGACGGAGCCCTGGGCTGAAGGCGGCGCTAAACCGCTGAGCAACCTGGGCTGCTGTATCTCCATAGATTTTTAAAAGGCATTTATTGAAACTCAATAATCATTATTGATAAAAACACTCAATAGAGGAACTAACTGGCATAGTTCCTTAACACAATAAAATATCTATATTTTATTTTATTTATTATTATTTTTAAATATCTATATTTTAGTATAAAAGTTAGCTTCATACTTTTATTGGGGAAGCACTAGAATAATTTTAAACAATACTGTGGACAGGAAGGATGCCTGCTATCACCATTACTACTTATTATGGGCATCCTTCTCCTACGGGGGTCAAGGCCAATTCAAATTAGATCAGAGAAAGATATGAGAGATGTCACATTTACAAAGCAGAAATTAAAACTATTATTATTGCAGATGGTATCATTTTAAGTCCAGAAAATCATAAGGATCAATTGACAAACTCCAATGAAAAATAAGAAACGTTGAGAAATTAGCAGTGTACCAAATTAAAATACTGACAGCAAAAGCCCTCATTCTCCACAGATAATACTAGTGAGAAGATATGCTGGAAGGGCCAGTTTACAATAGTCAAATACCTAGGAGCACATTTAACAAGAAATGTGTAATATTTGTTAAAGAAAAATTAAAAACACTTCTGAGGGACACAAAAAAGATTCCAGTAAACGAAAAGACAGCACATT
This sequence comes from Canis aureus, assembly GCF_053574225.1. NCBI lineage: Eukaryota > Metazoa > Chordata > Mammalia > Carnivora > Canidae > Canis > Canis aureus. The sequence goes on along the minus strand of NC_135616.1, from coordinate 8,608,968 downwards.
CCCATAGAAGAAGAATCAACATCATAAAGATCTCACATCTAAGTTACTCTCATACATTTACCATGATTATCAATAAAAATATTGACAAGCTAATTGTGAGGTTCACACGGAACACAAAACAACAAAACAAAACTAAATAAACAAACAGGAACCTCGATGAAGTGTGACTGACCAGATATTAGAACATTTTATGAGACCTCAATAATTAAAATGATGCTGCAGGGGACATAAGCAGGCTGACAAATACAACAGAGTAAGAAATTCATAAATAGAACAAGTACTTATGGAAATTCAGTGCACACTACAGTAGAGCCCAGATTAGTGAGGAGATGGTGCAGAGCTGGCTAAATCAAGTGGGTAGCCTTGTGAATCAAAACCAAATAAAGGTGTGTTTATAGCTGACATGACTGGGATAAATTCCAAATAAATGCAGGATATGATGTAAAAAAATAAAAACCCATAAAAGTACTAGCATAAAAATATTAACAGGACCTTGTTGTGGTTTGGGAAAGACTCTTTAACTGTGTTATTACATCCAAAAGAAAGTAAAACAATTGATGAGTAAGGGCAAGGTGAACCTAACCCATCAGCCAGCCAAATAAACATAATACCCATAAGCAAAATCAAAAACTGAAAAAACAAAGTGGGAGCAAATGTATGCAACCCATACCATAGAGACAGGGCTAATTTCTTAAAATCCATGAAGATAAAGAGCTCTTTGAAATTGCAATGAAAAAGGCTAAAATGCCAACAGAAAAACTGGCAAAGTTCACAGAAAGGGAAACACAACTGATGCTTAAACACAGGTAAAGAAGCTCAATCTAACTCACAATAAAAATGCAAATTAAAACTATATAGGTAGCATTTTTCAATTACCACATTGGCAAAAAAATCTAAATGTTTGATAACAGACTTTGTTGGTATTAAGAAATGGGCATTTTCAAAAAGTTGCTGCAAAGAGCGTAAATTAGTATACTTGTTCATGGGACAAGTGACAGATGTGTAATCCCTCTCATTTATCCATTCCCTCACTTTTGGGAATTTATGTCATAGACCTAGTAGCACCTGCACAAAGTTACATACAAGACTGGAAAGAGTCTGAGTGTGTACAGTAGAGGATTAGTGACACAGCGGTGCCTTGTTTGGTGGAGTGCCACCATGCAGTTGTAAAACTACTCTCCAGGCACTGAGAAGATGTTCTGTGTACAAATGGGGAAAATCCCAGCGTATACTGTTGGGTGAAAAAAACTGAAGTGAGAACAGTACATACGGCATACCGCTTGTTGCGTTAAAAATAAGGAGGTGGGATAAGAAAATATATTTATATTCACTTCTGTGTGTATAAAGAAACTCTAGAAGGATGCACAAAAGACTAACTAACAGTGGGTATCTGTCAAGAGGGGGAGTACTGTGTAGATGGGAGTGGGTGGGAGACTTCTCACTGTGTACCTTTTTATATATTTTAAAATTTTCATACCATGTGAATATGCTCCCTATTCAAAAATTACATTAAGAAGGCAAAAAAATGCTAAGATAGTTATGTATTGTGTCTTGCTTTACCGTAAGATTTGTAAAATAAGGTCCATACCTTATTTCGAGATTTAGAAAAATCTGTAAGGAAACATGATCCTTTTTCATCTCTGAGGACCAGTGGTCATGAGGATCTATCCTTGCAGTCCTGGGGGCACTGCTCCTACCCCCTCTCCTTGATCATGTGCCCCCTTCTCCACAGCAAGCCTGTGACCCTGCCCTAATCTTGATTTCTGCTATTATAGGGGCATGGGGCCATCTGTATCTAACTCAGAGATGTACGTGGACTCCTTGACAATGAAAGGATGGAAGATGGTGCAGATTTCCATCCAAGCACTTGGATTCTGTATAAATTCCCAAACTAGCCACTGTTTGTTACAACTTGGTCTTTCTCTTTTGCCAGTGCATTTCCAAGACCTTAGGTCTACTGACTCTACTGATGAGGCATGAGTCAGTCTATCAGATCTCTGACTGACAGAAACCATATCAGACAAAGGAGAGCCTCTCCTCTGTCCACAGACCTCCCTTAGGAACCTCCTTCGAGGTTTAACAGCTCCTGGTGGGCAGAGAATTCCCTCTTGTAAGCCCACAGACATCAGCGACTGTCCTTCAGCACAAGTCCAGGGCAGGGCGGCATGCTTGGAGGCAGGGATTTTTGGCTAGGACAGGCCCAGGATGGCTGGATGGAGAACCCCTGGATGCACAAAGGCTGTTGGGCGGGCAGGCCCTGGACGTCTGTGGTGACTTAAAAGTAAGGGTGGTAGAATGTTCAGGAGTGGGGTGCCAGGCAGTCTGCAGCAGGGTGTGCCTTGGAGGAGCAACAACCAGCCCAGAATGAGGCCAAGCCCCAATCCCCAAGTAGAACGCCACGGCCTGGGTGAGGACAAAGCTAAGGAGGGTCCCTAGGAGACGCTGAATTCCCAGTGCCCACCAGGCCTCTCTGACCTGATTCAGTATAACCTTCACATTTCCAAAGCACATGGACAAGCCAGGTTCTAGAAGCCAAATGAAGTACAAGCACTCAAGGATGCTTAGTGTAGCCTTCATTGTTGATGGTTAAATTTATTTAATTTACTGCTATTCTTAATTGAAACGAAGAACAAAGTTGCCCACCATCCCTAAGGCAGGTCAACCATGGGCCCAAGAATCATATTTCAGTTAGTTCCTTAGTCACTTCTCAAACAGAATTTTAAAAACACACTGCAGTCCTCCATTACAGTCCATATTTTTGGCTCTTAGGAATTAGCTTGTCTTCTCTACCCTGGTCAGGTTTTCTTTGTGTCTTTTAAATTCTGGTTAGGACTAGCTATTCAACGAGGTTTGTTTGCTTGTTTTTTGTTTTGTTTTGAAGACGGTAAATTGAGAGTAATACATTTCTGACTAAGAAGACTACTCTCTCTTTCTTTTTAAGACAGACTTTAAAATATTTAAAAGCCAGAACATGGAATAAGAAGTGCTAATGAAAATGTCACCAAGTGAGAGTTTAGATTTTAAAATGTTGCTAAATCTAATAAGAAATACAAGATGAATGTGAGGGGTGAAACAGCTCTGATATGATCTGTTTTATGCCTTTGAAATGTCCTCCAAATTTCACATAAAAAATAATCTGTGATTCATTTTGATCAGTGATGACTCACATCATTAAAAAAAAATCAAATCTGAACAAGTCCGTTGGAAAGCAACCTCTCTGAAACTGGTACAAATGGTTTCTCTAGTCAAAGTATTTGGAGTCTTAACACTGCACCATTTCTCTTGTAAGACAGATCTGGTTTCAATCTGCATTTCTTCAATTTTTATCAGTGTTGGCCTAGATTTCCAAAGCTGAGCTAAAATGGAAATATTCTTTTCCCCCTTTAACCCATCTGTCTCCTTTTATTTACATAATATATTTTCCCTGAATAATTCTAAGTTTTTTAAAAAGACAAAATGGAAGTAAAATAAATAGAAAAATCTTCATCACAAAGGGAAAATTGGGATCTTCTTTTTGGCTTTTTACCCAACTGGATCTCACGACCAGTCTGAATTTAATAAAAATTAGTATGAGGTAAGGCTCTAAAGCAATGAGACCTTTCTCTAAGGTGCCATCACTTTAGAATCTCACTTGTCAAGTGACTAGTGACTTCTCCCAAAACACGGAATGAAGGAATATTTCTGAAAACTTACTAATGTTGGCCTTCATATTCTAAAGGGAGGAAACTAGGCTGCATAATTACTCTGCTAAGTACCAGCATGGGAAGGGTTTACAATTATGCAGGCTCTGTTGTTACCGCTGCCAACAGAATAATTTATCAAGTTATGGTGTCTCATTGAGGGAACTGAAAAGCACATTACCAGTAAGAAATGATTTCTAAAGAAGACTTAATTACTACTATATGTGTTTTTAATGTTGGCTGAAAATACACAGAAAGACAAGCTGAAGTGGCATGTGACAAGTCCTCATTTAGTCTGTCAGCCATAATAGCATATTTAGAATGACATAAAAAATAAAAAATATCAAGAGGTAGAAATAGATTCTCTTGTCATCTCAAAATAATTGCAGTATTTGCTGGTGAGGTCAAAGTTTCTGCAAATTGATAACCTGGCAAAGACAGTCCTACAAACTTCAAATGAAAATGAGGAGAGGGGCAAGTGACAAGTCAGTGTGTGAAGATGTTGATCCAGTTGTATTTTGACGGATCCCCATCTGAATTGCTAATCTATTTCCATATTTACTGATCCCCGAGACTCTAATTCCCTACTTAATCTATTCAGAATGAACCACTCCGCTCCTTCTTGCTCTTCTGGCCAAGATTTATTTGCCCTCATGAAGGCAGCAACATAGCAGTACCCTTAGGGCACCCTGCCACATCTTCATCTTCAACGAGCAGGTGCTCATCAGCTATCGATAGACTGCCTCAACATAAACACAACGGGGTTGAGGACGGCTACTGACCTTTTAGAGAGCACAGAGGCCAAACTACTTCCCTATCTTCATAATATCTTATGATAACACAACTACACAGAACAAAATAACAGAACTTTTGGCTGAAGAACTCTTACGGGATTTTTTTTAAATCAAGAAAGAACCATCACTCTTTAAACAATGGCCTGGGCTGCTTTACTAGCCAAGTTTCTCTTTAAAGCAGAATTTTTGGTCACTGCCCCAAAGTGCAGGCTGGGCATTTCAAATGCTCGGTCAGGAACTTGTGCTGCAGTGCCGCATAACTAACTCGTAGATAAACAGATTAGACGGAAGGCAGATGGGCTGAGGAATAGCTATGCTGACGAGCTGTCAGGAAGGGACACAGCAAGTGTGCTGGGAAATTTAAACTTATATTTAGTTGCCTGTCAATGAAATAAAGATCAGGGAGGAGGAAAAACCTCATGGAACAAGGCAAATTGTCACAAAGGTAATAAAGAATTGCAGGTTTCAAGCCCCTGGCATAGAAAATAAGTTCTCAAAACATACACAGGTGTCTGATTGTGATGTCAGTTTTGCCAGAAATCAATTGGATTAGCCATTTTTCTCTCTTGATTAGTGCAGACAGGCAAACATTAACATCCCTGGCATTTTTCACCTTAAACTGTGTAAAAACCCATGAAAAGACATGTAGTTTCTTGTGGATCTACGCACTTTGGCAGTTCACTTTCCGTGTGAGCTTGTCTCTCCTGTCCCATCTCTAATCTGCTCTCCTTGCACCTGATTCCTTTCCTCCTCTCTTTTTCCCGTCTTCCTGACCCATGGGGTGGCCAGAGATCCTTAATGCTGTCCCCCAGGCCTGAGGGATCAGAGGGGCCGAGTGCATCACTCATATACACACTCACTTTTGTAAGGGGCACCAAACCAGCACAAATCTGCAGTCCCTACCTGTAGGGCCCCTGACAAGGTTCAATTCTGCTGCCAGGGAAGGGCCCTGGCTCAGAAGAACTTTCAATGAGTAGTTAGAGGCTGGCATTGGCAAGCAAACATCTGCCCACTGGTAACAGGAGAGAGCTTTTTAAAGGTGACCATAGCAGTGAAAGGAAAACTCATTTGCTCCTTGTCTGTGCCAGTTTTCTCTCCTTCCAGCTTCTTGCACTGTCTTTTCTTCCCCCAACTTCTCAGCTGTAATTGGCTGGAGCACCCATGTGCTAACTTAGAATGGAATTCCGGGAAACCTTTAAGTTAAATACTTTGTCTCCTTTACTGTTCTGTGACCTGCTCTTCCCTGACTTACCCTTTCAAGAAACTAGTGGATTTCTGCTAAAGCGTCTGGAAACCTTCTACCCTGCTCCTGCCTCTCCCAGCCCAGCCTCACTCCTCCCTAGTAAACAGCCTTAAAACCTCCCTGGTCTGGTCAGATGTGCCTGCCGTCTCTGTTCTTGAGGTACCACATACACCTGCTTTCCTAACTCTTTCCACGACTGTAATTTCACACTATTTTCCATGTTTTTGATTTGTCTGCTTCTTCACTGTAAATGCATGAGGCAGACACAATGTCCATTTTAGCGCACCACTACATCCCCAGTGTGTGGCACAGATACATACCCAAAAATATGTGCTGAATGACTGAATAAAAGGGATTTACTTGATATTTGTTCTTTTTTCACCATATGCTTTCTCTACCATTTTCTCTTTTCCAAGACCTTCCTGTTAGAGAAGACAGTTACTCTGTTTTCTAGTGACCGGCAGACAGGAGATGTTTGGGCCTATGGAGGCTGATTGGGCCTACAACAAGGAGACCTCCTTCTAGTTCTGTATGCAAATCCAGTGTGACCTTATGCCATAGACTTCATTATTCTGGGCCTCAATTCTGTCTTTGATGAACAAAGCTTAATATTTTCTGCTCCTTCTTCATCATGTGGAACTATCAACTCACCTGGGCTTCTGGTGTGACAAAACTGATTTTTAATGGTGCTGTATAGAGAGGTATGATTACACAAATATAATGCATTTTTTAAATAAAATACTTGGTGGCACTTCTCCTATCATCTCTGATAATTTCACATACCATAAATGAATCCCTTGAGTGTGGGCCTTCTTCAAGATTTATTTCCATAGAAGCTACCTTTATAGTAAACAGATCATCCACCCATCCACCTGTCCTCCAAGGAGAATGTTACTAAGCAATAAATGGTCCAGCAGTGACAAGACAGCATGATTAGACTTATGAGAGGAGAAGCAAAGCTGTTTTAGGGGCAGGAAAAGGTGCCCTGGCCGGATCTTGAAGTCAGAGAAGGCTGCCAGGCAAGTGAAGTTATCTATTATCTAGACCAGTAGAAGTTGGCCAGGGAATGGTGAGCATGCATGTGATGCAGAGATGGGTGCTGGTGGGCACCAGCAAAGGCAGAGGCCTAGGGCCAGAGGACCAGAGAGGAATCTAACAACAGAGCGGCCACTGTGGCTGCTGTGCGACATGGGGAAGGACAGTAGGAGATGGCCAGAGAGAAGAGGGAGAGGAAGGAGAGGCTAGAAGGGAATGGATGAAAAAGGGTAGCCTAAGAGCAATGGGGAAGCTTTCAAGAGCTTTGAGAAGAAACCTTTATTTGCTCACATTTGAGCATTTGATTACATTTGATGTTCAGAAATATGACTTTGGCTTGTTGTGTGAAGAACGGATTAGAGAGGGCAAGAGTGGACACAGGACAAACAACAGGTGGCCCTTGTCACAATCAGGTCAGAAATCTTGGTGGTTTGGATTCAGGTAGTCACAGGAGGAATGGAGGGATGTGGGTGGTATAAGAATCGACAGGCAGAATCAACAGGACTCAAAAACAGGGATGGTGTTGAGAAAAAAGAGAGAGAAGTCACTGCTATTACTCTGGTTTCTGGCTTCACTTGGTGGAAAGGGATGCCATCACTGACACACAGATGTGGAGGAGCTTGGGAACATATAAATGGAGTGTCTGGCAAACAGCTGAATTTCTGGGTCTTGCGGTCAGGACAGAGATACTGTTGGAGATACAGGTAGATTTCAAAGTGTTCAGCTCAGCCGACAGATTGCTAACTAAAGCCATGGAGTAAGTGATACCCCCCCACCCCGGAATGTGTAAGGAAAAAAGAGGTGAATCCTCAGAATGGAGAGGGCCCTGCAAAACTTGAATTCAATGGTGGGCAGAGGAAGAAGAATCTGTAAGGAAACCCAATTAGGAGAGACTGTGATGCGGGAGGGGAATCAGGGAGATATAGTGCTGGTGAAGTTCCCACGGAGGAAGGGCAGTCCATCATGTTTAGTGCTGTTGAACATTAAGTTCTGAAGCAAGATGCTTTTCTCAACACTGTGCCCCAAAACATGGAACTCAGATTTCTGTATCCTGGGGGTGATGGAGGCAGGCCTGTCCTCAATGCCTTTCCTTACTCTGTGCCCCCTGGAGTTCTTCTTGACCTCTCCAGCCAGAGGTGATCATCCTCTCCCAATTTTTATTGAGACACTACTTTCTCCACTGGGCATTTAAAAACACATAAAGTATGGTCCTTGAGAAGGGAGAGTATTTATATAAAAATAAATCACAACTATACTGAATGTAATCTACACTGAGTGTCCTTTGAATGTTACAGAGGGTAAGTGTTCCTCTAAGGTTGAGGTAGGGGGAAGACCCTGGTTGGCAGAAGGTTTGACACTGGGTCTTGAAGGGTGTGGCTTAGAAAAACTGAGTTAAATGAATATTCTAGGTGGGGTTATCACTGGATGTGGGATTAAGTGGAAGAACAAGGAACAGACCACCACACTGTCAGAGAAGAGGACTCTTTTAGGGGAACAGAAGGGGACATGGCAGGAGCATTTGGAAGGGGCCAGATGGGGGTGGGTCTTGAAAGACAGCTGGGATTGTGAATTTCATTGGGCAGATAATGGGAGGCTGCCTATAAGTTACTCCCTAGACATCATTCAGCTCTTATCTGCATAATCTCATTTGAGGGGTCATGGCTCTAATTTCTTTGAAAGCAATTTGCAGGTAGGGGAACATGTCTTTTTAATCTTTATTCAGAGGGACGAGTTCAATGCCTCTAACTCAAGTATTATTCACCTGGATGAAACTGCAAAGATGATTTTGTGGTCTCTGAAGGCCAGGAATGGAGGTGTATAGCTCGGCTAGAACCACCAACAGCCACAGCCTTTGGTTTTAACTGCAGCAGTGGGGTGTAGTTGTGAGAGCTCTGCCTATCTTCAGAGCAGCTACCCTGTTCATGTCATCACTTCTGAACTGGGCTTCTTGTACTCAACCAGCACTTAACGAATATTAATGGAATATTTCCTATAGCCAGGAGCAGTGTGAAGTAACAGAAAAAATGGTGGCTTTGACACAGTTCCTGCAGCAAGTAAAGAGGCAATCTTCTTGTGATGTGTTAAGTCGATAATACCAGTGAGGAGGGTAATAAAAGGCCTGGGGGCCCCTAAGTCAGGGTGAGGCACATCAGGGCAGTTTTCTTCCTGCACAGAGCTGAAGGGGCAGGGCAGGGTGGTGGCTGCGGGGAGCCCCACGTGAAGAGCTGCGGTGGGTGCACACTGCGGCCCAGAGGGTGAGGGGTGCAGGGACCGAGAGGCAGGCTGCCAGCTTGTCCCACGTCCACGGTCTCTACTTTCTCACTAAGGCAGAGTCAAGGCACAGTATGGAGGAAGCCACAATTGCCCATCTCAGCTGCTATCTGGGAGGTGAAGCCCACAGACACCCAGGGTGAACACGCTCACCCTCAGCAGGATCGTGGTCCGGCCCATTCTAGAAATTTGGCAAAAATAAAAAAGAGAACAACTACAAGCACCAGATGTCCTCAACAGAAGACTGCATTTTCCCCCCTCAGAAAGACATTTCAAAAGCTGATGTTGAAAGAAGCTTATAAAGTGGACTGAAACACTCTTAATTCTCACGGACAGCTCTGGGCCTGCTGGTGATGAGACCCTTCTCAGGAAGTGACAGAGTGGGAGACACTGGCACCACGGCAGCCCCAGTGAGAGGAAAACAATCTACTCTTGATTCTGACACTGAGTCACGAAGCAGCAGCTGTGGAATTTTATTTACTTTTCTAGATTTTACACTGTAATTTAAAATGATAAATATATGTTGTGTCACAAAACACTATGGTCTATTCAACACACATTTTCTGAATTGTGCCAGGCACTGAATTAAGGGTTGGGACACAAAAGTGAAGATAGCCCTGCCCCTCCTGACCCAGATCCCTGGACAACAGTGCCTAATATTGCACGGAGTGGGGACAAGAGTGGAGTGAGCATAGCCTGTGGAACAGAGGAACGGATGCTGAGTGTTGGAACCAGGAAGAGTGTGCAGAGAAAAACTTAAAGCACTGGCCTTCAAAGTGCCACCATGTTTGTCTGGGAGTTGACTGGAGAGCTTATCAACGACACCCCACCTAGACCCTATCCCAGCCCTACTGCATCTGAATCTCTGGGATGGGTGTGTGGGGCATTGGAGTTTTTCAGATGTTCCAGGGCCTTCCTTATGCATATTAAAGTTTACAAGCCACTGTTTTAGAAGATGAGAAGGTCATTAGTAGATGAGCAAAGGGACCTGAAGTGGAAGTGACACCCCGAAGAAGATGTGGAAGGGACAGATATGGCTGGAGTACTGGATGCACAGAGGCAGAGCAACTGGGAAGTTGTACTGTAGGGTGGCTGTGAACACCCTGACTTCCATGCATAGGGTAGTGACTCCCAAACTTAGTTGCATTTCCAAATAGCCTGTGAAAATAATATCCAGATTTTCCAAATTATAATCTCTTTAATGGGGCTTGAGCACGTGCAATAAAAAAAGTTACACCAGTGATTCCAAATTACAGCAGGGGTTAGTACACTGTGTGGACTATATAGAATCATGGGAGGTTCTGAAGTTCAGATTCATACCCAGTTCCTTCTTTTATTCATGGACATCTTGATGCAGAATAATGGTAGATTCTCAAATGGCAATTACCACTGACTATTCACTAAAGACTTTGGCAGCATCTAATGATCACAACAAGTGAGAGATATCTCATGTGTTGTGAACATGCAATGTGATTCTTAAAAAAAGGCAGGAAAAAGCTCTGCACTCTGAATTCCTCAGGCAAATTAGAATTTGTTCTTCCTGTAAACAAACCACTTCTACAAGTCTAACCAGGAACATTAATTCAGGTAACTGGATAATTCTTTAGGGAACTTCAAACCAGCACCCTGCCTGTGCTCACAGAGTACAGGTTTGGGGAATATCTGAAAGCAAAGATCCTCATTAGCAAGGTTAGAGAGAACTACCAGGATCCCAACAAAGCCACCCACAGCTCTGCATTTAATTAATAATTTAACCTTGGGACTCCAAACTAACTGAAACCAACTTGTTGACATTCTGAAATGTCAAATGTAGAAGTAGGTGTAGAATTAGGTGATAGAAATTTCAGGATATTATCTCTTTAGCATTGGAAGTACTCAGTTCAGATCACCAGCAACATAAAGAATATGCTTATAGGACACGGCTCTCTTCCCAAGGAAATAAAATATAATAAAGGGATATTACCTACACCTTTTGATTAGAATCACATTTCATAGCATGTGTCTCCAAATGCATTTCTGCTGTTGCACAGCCAGCCATATATTTTATATTTTAAATTACACCTCCCTAAGTATACCAGGCTGATAAAGCTGAAGTCCAGAGAAGAGGAACCTATTACATAATATTATGCAGAATCAAAACTGTGGATGAATAAAGATGATCTAGCACTAGTAAATCACTCTGTGCACGAAGGTAACAGTGCAAATCATTCCTTCAGGTTGTATTAAAAGGAGTTTTCTAGTACAATGGCTGCCCCTTTGGTTCTTAATAGCACACTGCAGGTGTAAGGGAGGCAAATGATAAATTATATACTAGGCCATGGTTCAGAACCTTCTTTTATGAAGACCTAGGCTGAAGTTGTAAATTTGGCCACATTCAAGAAATAGATTCTTTTTTCCTCATTTGTCTTCAGGTGCATTCATTCAAGCAGCATTGAATAAATACACTTAAGTCCATTCAAATTATAAAACAACTACTGTCTTGGGTAGCTCAGGTGGCTTAGCGATTTAGCACCTGCCTTCAGCCCAGGGCCTGATCCTGGGGACCCGAGATCGAGTCCCACGTCAGGCTCCCTGCATGGAGCCTGCTTTTCCCTCTGCCTCTCTCTTTCTCTCTGTGTCTCATGAATAAATAAATAAAATCTTAAAAAAAAACCAACAGCTACTGTCTCTTGAGCACCTACTAGATGCCAAGCTTTTGTATATGTCATTTAACTCCCTCCATGTAATCCTCCAGACAGTTCTCTGTGAAGCAAAGCATTCTTATCTTCACTTTTCTAGAGAAAGAAATTAGGGTTCCCAGACGACAGGTAATTTCCCCAAGATAAAAAGGCTAATTAGTGGCAGAGCTAAGTCCAAGGCTGGAGCACCTTATGTCAGCTCCTTCCACTTTTTAAAGATCAACTCAAGTCTTCCAGATGAAGTGAGCCATTTTCTTTTCTGTGCTAATTTGGATGGTGTATGTGTTTCTATTTCTGTGCCTATTATGTGATACTTATTTATAGGCTTTGCTTATTTACAAGATTATGAATTCCTTGAAGGCAGGATGCAGATCCTCTCATCTATCTCTGCATTCCCAGGCAGTAGCATTTGTTCACCAAGAGTTTCCTGAACGCCTACTGTGTGCTATACACTAAGTCAGGGTGGCAGGTAGGGGATGGACAAGATGGATATGGTCCTTGCCCCAGGGAGCTCACATTCTAGGGGGAATGGACAATTAAACAAGCAATTAAAATAGAGAATAGGGGTACCTGGTTGGTTCAGCCGGTTAAGTATCCAACTCTTGATTTCGTCTCAGCTCACAATCTCAAGGTTGTGTGGAGTTAGGGTTTGCACTGAGTGTGGAGCCTGCTTGGGATTCTCTCTCTCCTTGTGCCCCTCCACCCCTCTGCTCATGCCCTCACTCTCTGAAAATAAATAAAATAAAATAAAATAAAATAAAATAAAGCACAATAAATGCTATGCTGGGAGAGGTATGAGGATAGTAGAGTTTACGAGATTAAAGAGCAGGGCTCCCGACCCTACTGGAAGGAGGTGGGGGGAAGCTGGTGGTGGCAAGGACTAGAGAGGGAAGATATGTAGGATGAGGTGAGAGGGTTGATTCTGATTTAGCCAGGAACTGGGTGGAGGTGAGAAGGAGGAGAAGATCCTGGGACGAGGAAGCAAAACATGCAAAGGCAAGAGGTAAGAGGAAAAATGAGAGGGAGGCCAGAGACGTGAGCAAGGACCAGATCATTAAGGTCCTTGAATGCTTATTATTCTGAGGTCACTAGAAAGGCTGCTAATGAGACTGAAGCACTGAGTGACATGACTGGGCTTGAGAGTCACTTTAACAACAAAGGAGAGAATGGAATGTGGAGGAGCAAGTGGAGAGGTAGGAAGGCCAGGTAAGAAGATCCAGTCTTGGAGCTGAGAAGCCAATGGCTGGCCCAGGCTAATGCCAGCATGCATGGAGAGGAGACTCTGGGTGCAGAATCAATAGGTCTGGTTTCTAACTGGAAATAGGTGATTAGTGAAGGAGGGAAGTCAAGGAAGAACCTAGGTTTACGGACTGGGCCATTGGATAGAAAGTGGAGCCATCTTCTGGGTTAGGTGTAGAGAAGATACTGAGTTTAGTTGTAGACTAGCTTCCTTTGTCTGGAGCAGATGAGCTCATAAGCAGATGGAGGTCAAGAGTGGGACAGGAGCTGGAGATGGAACTTGGGAAGTTACCAACCAAAAACTGAATGAGATTACCCAGAGACCGGTAAAGAAGATAGCTCCAGGAATCATATTTAAAGTCAGACAGGGAAAAAGGAGGCAGTAAAGGACCTGGAGAAAGAAGAGGGGCCAGAGAGAAGAAAGTCTAGGACAGTGTGATGGCTAGGAAGCCAGAGTAGAATTTTTCAAGAAGGTGGGAGTGGTCTCATAGGACCAAACACTTTTCCAAAGTCAAGTCAGTGAAGCGCTGCGTTTTGGATAAACTTTGCAATGAGGAGAAGCCAGGGTTCACCCTGAGGAGGGGCAGTGCCAGGGCCCTGAGGACAGCAGAGGCCAGCCTGCTGTGGGCTGGAGAGCTGCTTAGTGACAAAGGTGCATCTTGAACCCAAGTCTCACTGAAATCCTGAGCAGGATGGAACTTTAGTTAGTTTCTCCTATTCAGTGTATTTCCATGTAGCTGTGGGAGATGCTGCCAACAAGTCTACCCACAGGTTAGAATGACACTTGAACAAATCAGAAAGGGACAATGGAAGAATGGACTGAGGGAGACAAAGAGCTAGGACCATGAGTCACTATTTTCAAAGACACAATCTGTCCTTACAAGGCCCATTTCCTTTTGTTGCCAGTAGCAGGAGCCGCTCTCCAGTGGAGGAGATCCTGCCTTTCATGGTACTCCCTGCACCGAAGTGACTAAATAGCAGTATTCAGACTACTTCTGAGGCATGAACAAAGGGCAAAACACTGATCGTCAGGGTACCTGTAAAATCTTATTCAATACGGACAAAATGGTTACGATGAAGATCGTGTGCCTGGTCCTCCTGTAGATTCTGTTTCTCAGCCTCCTCTGCAGGCTCTCCCTCCCTCCCTCCCCCACTTGCCTCTACTCTTCTTGGCTCTTTCTCTGAGCCACACCTTCTCTCTGAAGCCATTCCCTTCCTACCCCCTACCTTTCTGTCACAAAGATATATTGAGCACTTCCTAAGAGCCCCATCGTGATGGGGATTTTGCTAATGACGAATCAATACCAACTGATAGTCACTCACTCCCAGGCTTACATCTGCCATCCCCTTTATAAATCACAAATGTTGATCCATATCAGACGTAGCTTCTGAATGCCTAAGCCAACTTCTGATGGACATTTTTTCTCAGGATTTTTTTTTTTTTTTGGTAGGAAACCTAAAATTCAGCATGTCCCAAACTAGCCTTACTATTTTCACCATAAAATCTATTCTGCATTTCATATTCCCTATTTTTTAAGAATACTATCACAGCCACATACTATCTGGTTGCTAGAGCCCTCAGGGTCATGTGTAAGTACTCTATTTCCTTACCCCTATATTAACCGGGTAACTCAATCTCTTCAAGTCAACCTGTACATTATCTAGGGGTCTGCTCTCCCATTTCTACTGCCCTGTCCTACATCAAACTTTCACCCTCTCGTGCATGGACCACAGGGAAGCCTCTGACTATGTGTCCTTGTTGTTGGCCCTGCTCTTACCCATTAATCCTCCACAATCCTTTCAAACTCTTTGCTCCAAAACACAGGTCTGATCATTTGCCTCCTGGACAAGTTTATACACTTTCAATGATGCCTACTATCAACAGATGACAGCTGCAACTCTTTAGCATTGCTCCAAAGCTCTTTAAAAATCTATCTTTACAACCTTATCATCCACCCCTGTGCCATGCACCGTGCAACTTTCATTATATGCAGTATTACATGGAATCCCCACAACATCTCTGGAAGGTAGGTACTATCATCTTTTGTTGCTTTGCAGAAAGGAAGGACTATGAGATAAAGCGATTTGGCTGAAGGCCACCGTGCTACACTAAGCTAGGAGTCACACCCAGAGTTAGTGTATTTCATAATGTTTTACTGTTCTTCACTCCACCTAAGTCCACATGTATCACTAAACACACGCGTGTTCTGTCGGGAGAGCACAGCTCTCACTCCCCGCAGACAGCCCTGCACAGCAGTGACTCCTGAGTCATGCTGTTCTGTGTGACTCTTGCCACCCTTGTTTCCAACCTGGTGGTGGTGCCTCAATTTCTTAAACCCCTCTGGTCTCTAGTTACTCCCCAACAAAACCAGGGCACCTGGGATGCTGTGAGGATTCAGCAAAATTGCAGATGCTAAACCCTTCCATGGTGAACCTGGGGGGTGGCCAGGGCTCCAGGCAGGTAAGATCACACCCAGGGCACTGTCCTATTCCTTCCCAGGTTCCTGGGAAAGGTGTGGATCTACTGAGAGCTTAAAAGAAATCGCTTTTGTGGCTAGGCATACTGACTTCTATGGGAGAGGATACACCGGACCAGTTGCTTTGATTAGCTTCGGGAATGACAGTAAAAACTGGAAAAAATGAGGAAAGTGGAAAGTGGTCTTTGCATTTGAGTGCACTGATTTAAGATTTGCAGAAAGATAAAAGAAAACTTTTTTTATAGTCTTTAAACCTCAAATGGAAAATAAAGTAAAAATCTACAGAAAGTGTCAGCTTCATTTTCCTTTTGATAGAGTGTAGAAGATTCTAGTGGAAAATGTAGGCTGATGTCATGGGAAATGGCTGATTTCCTACAGAAGAATTTAACTTATACTTCACATATACTTTAAAAGAGGAGAAAGTAAATTAATTAGGATTAAACAACTCAGCTCCCTACAAACATTTATTAAGTACTAGTTTTTACCAAGCGTCATCCAAGATATTGTGGGAAATACTTAAAAATGAGGCGAGGTGGGGTGGGGGAGGAGGCTGCAATCTATTAAAAGTGCTTGGAAGAAGTCTTTTAAGTAATTTTAACTAAAAACTATTTTCATATAAAGGGATAATAATAATAAATTATTTGCCTTGAGCCAAGCTGCACCTCTCCCATAGCATCTCATCTGGTCTTGAGTCACACGGGGAAGTATGATTATCTGTTACATCCCAGGTAAAAACTGAGGCCTAGAGAAGTTAAGAAACTTCCCCAAGTTACATGGTTTGAAGGGGCAGACTTTTTTTTTTTTATAAGATTTTATTTATTTATTCATGAGAGACACAAAGAGAGAGAGACAGACATAGGCAGAGGGAGAAGCAGGCTCCCTGAAGGGAGCCTGATGCGGGGGACTCGATCCTAGGACCCCAGGATCAACCACTGAGCTACCCAGGTGCCCCTAAAAGGGGCAGACTTTTGATGTGGCCCCAATGTGCTTTCTGCACAATGCCATGTAAATTCCTGCACAATGCCAATGCAAATTCATAGTGACCACACTTATTACAAGTCTGCTAGCTTTGTTTTAAAAATCTACCAGTGTGGCTTAGTTACAGCACATTTCTTATACTGGAAGAGGTTATATTGAGATTAAAAATAAATGTACTCCACTTTATGCAATGGATATATCCCTGAAAAGTTATCCATAAATCAACATTTTCTTAATAGTGTTGTATTTCTTGTTGTCTTGGTATTTTTGCATATCACAGATGTACAGTGACAAACTCGTGATTTCTCATTTATACAAAATTGATCACTGTTACAATTCTCTTGCAATTCCTCCTTATTTCTTAACTGTACCCATTTGCAATGTTCACTGCTGTAATTATTCATCTTAAAGACTAGATGGTCATCTATTGGAATTCCATGGGATGAGGGTATTACCATGCATTTTAAAAAAATAGTTAACAATCTCAATGCAGTTGGGGGGTTCCTAATTTCCCCTCCCAGGCCACCTCTCTCAAACATTCAAGAGATGGCAATTTCTAGATATTTTTGTATTACAAATACAGCATTTACATTTACATAAATGGCTTTTCAGGGCACCAAATACAAAATGAATCTGTCATTGCTATTTGCTAATATATTCTAGAATACTGCTTTGCTAAAGCCCCAGAGACAAAACAACACAAATCACCTGCCTTTTCCCCTTTAAGGTGCGCTAGCTGAAAGATGCCATCACATAAACAGTGCCTCTGCTAATTAATTACCGTTGGCCATATTCATTTTTCTAAGCTAACAAATGTAACTGAATAATATAATTTAGTTTTTTTCTCCCTATTCTAGTTAAAATTTAAAAGGCCAGGATAAACTCAGCTGAAGAATGTTGCTTACAATGATTCCTTTTTTCTAATTACTCAAATCAATGGGTATTAAAAAAAACCTCTCATATTCATTTTGGTTGTTGGCTTTACACAATAGGGTGGCTAATTAAAACTACTGCACATTCTGGCACATTCCAGTATGCAGTTTATGATTGTGAAAAGGTCACATACTTGAAAATAAAGTTCAGTACGCCTCCCACATTTAGCTAAATAATCACAGAGGGTGTTTAAAAATAATTTCTATCCCTCTCTTCCAAGTAGCTTCTTTTCTTTTCCCTGCTTACTCAGGAATGCCCATCAATACCACATCTCTTCCTCAGGGTGATTATTCTTACATGAGATCCCTCCAAATGCCTCAGCAACATGGAGGGCATTAGAAAACGAGGATTTTGGTTTGGCTCTGGTGAACACAACAAGAGACAAAATCCTGAAAATAAATGACATTCCAGGGCATTCCAGAATACTTAGCTAAGCGTCCCCTAATATCTGTAGCATTCCGGGTAAATGTGACAAGCATATACTTTAAAGCCACTGCTTCTTGGTTGAGAAGAGTTGACCTTTGCTTCCCTTTGCAGGGGCCTCTAAATTCAGATAGGGCATCTACTTTCCCATCCCTCACCCCACAGTCCTCGCCCACCCAATGAAACCCAAGCTTCATCTGCTTTTTTTCAGAATGAATCATAACTTCAAGACAAACCTGGATCTTTCCAGGCTGTCAGTGCGGGTTAGCCCATTTGTGGGTGAGCTCCAGGTTTGCTGTTTCTAAAATTCACTCCTTTTAACTCTCCCGAATCTTTACTATGTGTCATTTCATACAGCTCTTTAGTTCCTGGACTCCTACTCTGTGTTTTAAAGTGTTGGTGGATATTTTGCCTGTCATCTATCTGATGTCTGGTAGGAAAACAACTGTTGGTTATGCAGCATCACTTAAATTACATCAACTGCAGATAAACAAGACTTTAGAAAGTACATAGATTCATCATGCTATTTTTTTTTTCATCATGCTATTAATGACTTCTTTCAGTGGCTTCTCCTTTTATTGGTCCTTTCTGGCAATGGACTTTTTCCCCCTAGTCTTATAAACTTTCTTTCTATTCTTTAATCTAGCCAAATGCTAGATTAGATGAAAGATAAAGATGCGACGTGTAGAATTTAAAGGAAATTGTGGTCATTGCCCCCATTGACTCTTATTTCAAATAGAGTCACTTTGCTAAATCAAAATATTTATAAGCCTTCAGATAACTTTTTGAAGGCAGCATCTTATCCCTAGGTCTACTTGACTTATACAATGGGTTTACAATGACTTTTGCAAGAGGTTAAGTGTTAATCCTTCGCTTTCTGAGGTGGTGGTAGACAAACTGCAGGGAGGTAGTATGATGTAGTTATGGTATGCTAAAGGCAGCACCTTATGAAAAACCTAAGGTTGCAGGCTCTATCCCAGCTGCTCCTTCAACCTGCTGAAGGAGCATGGGAGAAATCATGAAACTTACCCAGTTTCCACAGCTAAAATGTCATGTGGGATCAGAATAACCACAGTGAATAATATCAATACAAAGGGTTGTTTAGTGAGGACTCATAATAATGACTATAGAGTATGATTACAGATATAAGGAGTTGACTATCCAATATTAATAGTTATGTTAATATTAGGGGTGCCCAGGTGGTTCAGTTGGTTAAGCGTCAACCTTTGGTTTAGCTCATGATCCTGGGGTCCTGGGATCAGCCCCACATAGAGCCCCTTGCTCAGCGGGCAGTCTGCTGCTCCCACTCTCTCTGCCCTCCTCCCTGCTTGTGATCTCTGTTTCTCGCTCTTGAATAAATCAATAGAGTCTTTAAAAATTAGTTATGTTAATATAAAATGCTAATTGACTATTTAATAATATTACATTCAAAAATTGAAAATTTCAAAGTAGAAAGGTTAAATGATTTGCCAAGGGCTGCACAGAAACTGAGCTAAGATTCTATCCACAACTTCTTACATTACTTTTCCTCCCCCTTTGTTAAATTTAACTACAATAAAACTAAGATGATCAATCCTCTCTCAGGCAGGAATCTTAAGTGCCTTAGATGCTCACTAGTGAACAGCTAATGTCCATGCAGATGAGACCCAGGAGCATTCTGACACTGCAGACTGCTCTGACTGAAGTTAGAAAGAAAAGATCTTAGTTCCTCACAAGATCGCCAATTTTCAGATGAGGCCACAGTAGAACACACTCAGTATTAAAATAACACTCCATATATTTTTAACTGGGTAATTTTAAACTTTGGCAACTTAAGCATTTTTTTTTTCTCTTTGAATGTTAAACAGAATTTGTAAGGACACCCATAAAATCAAGGTTTAAATTACTGAAGCTGTGACCACGTCCTATTCCATGTTCTTTACTACTAAACAAA
This sequence comes from Canis aureus, assembly GCF_053574225.1. Lineage (NCBI taxonomy): Eukaryota > Metazoa > Chordata > Mammalia > Carnivora > Canidae > Canis > Canis aureus. The sequence goes on along the minus strand of NC_135616.1, from coordinate 8,589,284 downwards.
TATGAGAAGTGAATCACTGTAATTTCTTTCAGTAAGTAAGGGACTAGCCAAACATGATCACAATAAAAGGACAGGTAGAGTTAACCAAGTGCACACGGTAGCGGGGTTCTGGTTGGTCATCTGGGAGATAAGGTTCTGACATCTCAGAAAACCCCCTCCCACTCGCCAGAGAGAAAGCTTACTGTCTAAAAGTCATGAGGCTACTTCAGCAAAGGGAAAATAAAAATAAAACAGCTTTCAATAAGTAAAGTAATTATTATCTGTAGATGGCAGGTTCATTTACTTGGAAAACACACAACGATTCCATGGAAAAATTGCACGTAAGAAGAGAATTTGACCTAGTGGTAGGGTCGAAATTAATGTATAGAAACTGACCAGCTTGACATATAAACAATGCTAGCTAGAGGACACTAAGGAAAAAATTATTCCATCTGTTGCAGCAACAAAAATAATAAAATACTTAGGAATAAACTTCATCAAGAAGGCTGTGATTTCCACACAAGGAAACTAAAAATACTATCAAGAAATAGGAAATATTTGAGCACAGAAAGGCTTATTATGTTTCATAATATGTTATGCTTCATAAAGGGGAAAATCCAAAGTTAAGCCATGAATTTAATCCGATCTCAGTAAGATTACCAACAGGATTTTTTGTACCAGAAAAACTGATACTAAAGTTCATTTGGAAAAAAAGAGTAAAGGAGAGTAGCTGGGGAAATTCTAAAAAGGAAGAGCGTTGAGAGAGACACAGTTGCTATACAGATTTCAAGATCTTGTATAAAGCTACAGTAATTAAAAAAAAAAAAAACAACTTGGTACTAACCCATGAACAGACAGGCAGATCAATGCAAATAAACCAACATACGTAAAATAATGTAATATATATGAAAAAGGTGGATTTGGACCCAGTGGGCAAGAGACAACCCATTCAACCAATAGGGTAGGGACATCTGGACAGGCAGCTAGGAAAAAAGGAAAGGTAAATCTCTACCTCACACCTGACACAGATGTAAATTCCAAATGGAGCAATACTTATAACTGAAAAAAAAAAAGCAATTAAAAAGACAACAAACCATGGTAGATTTCTTTTTAGGGAAATAAAAGCCCCTCAATGGGATACAAATCTAGAAGCCACAAAAGAAACAACTGATATATTTGAAAAAATAGATTTAAAAGCCATAAAAATGCTATTAGCAAGTCCAAAGACAAATAATAAACTGAAAAGCAGTAGTTATAATTTGCAATACAGAAGAATGGCTACTTTCCCTATATACATACATACAGACACACAACTAAGTAGAAAAATGGAAATAGGATTTAAAAGAGTATTGACAGAAAAATGAATACAAACAACTCTTGAAATATGAAAAGATGCTCATCATGCTCCCTCCTAATATTCTTTTTAAGCCTACTTGATTAGTGGAGACAAACAAATTTCCTAGTACAGTATGTGCCAAGGGAGGCCCTCTCATCAGGTGGAGTATAAAGATACCATTTTTATGGAGAAAAGTGAGGCATTATCTAAAAGGCACATCCCATTGACTGGCAATGCCATCTCCAGAATCTATCTTCTAGACTCTCAGAAGTGTAAAATGATTAAACTGAAATTCTGTTAAGCATTCTTTCCATAGCAAACATTGAAAACGACCTTAACGACTGTCGACAGGGAACTGGTCAAATAAATTATAATATAGCCACATGGTAAAAAAAAAAAAAAAAAAAAAAAAGGTGAGGCAGCTCCATAGGTACTAATATGAACCAGCTGTCACATTTTATTGTTAAATGAAAAGAGGGAAGTGTTTAGGAGTCTATACAGTCTATATCACATGTATAAATACAAAACATACATATAAGGAAGTAGAGTTATCTCTGGAGAGGTGACAGGAAGACGGTGAGTGGACTGCCCTGGGGAGAGAGACTGGCTTTGCAGGACAGGGGAGCAGGAAGGGGGCCCGTTTTCCAATGTATATCCCTTGATACCTTTCGAATTTTATACTTGCACATGTCATGCCTATTAAAAATCAATAATACCCTTTTTAGCTTTCTAAAAATCTGGGTGAGAGACCTAGGAGCTAACAAAAAGCCAAGTCTGGGAAAATTACATTCTTTAGTGAAAGTAGGCGGGACATATGTGTATGTACATTTTCTGACTTCATCAAGTATTAATTTTCATTGTTTACAATAACAACAACGAACAAATTAAGTATTAGGTCTGTTTTCAGAAAGAAGAGGCTTTTATGGGGGAAAAGCCAACCCTTCTCAGATTTGCTTGTGCTTATGACATCAGTTGGAGCATTGCAAGTTTATTGCAGAGAAGAGAGAAAAGGAAAAAAAAGAAAAAAGAAAAAAATGTATCTTTTTTATTCCAGAGTCTCAAGGGTGATAAAACTTAGTCAACAGTCTTATCCAGGCAGGCCTAATACATTTGTTTTTGCCCTCCACTTCAAATTTCGCCAAATAAACTGTTCCAAAATTGTCTTATTTACTGCTATCTCAATTTTTCTTTATTTCATTAGTTTTCTAGGAGTTTTCTTGCTTGAAATTTCACTGCATTTAAAAACCCCTTATAATAACAATGTAAAACATTTAAAAACAGGTATATGAACACAGAACACACTGCAACTGACCTATATCAATCATCAACAGCCAGGCAGCTAAATCAAACTCAATGGTTTAATAGCGAATAGCATACTGTTGTGAATTACTTACTGTACTACCAAATCCATTATTTCTACCATCATGTGTTTCTCTTTACCTAACTGGTTCCATTGTTTCAATTTTACAGCTCTTTCACTAGACTGACCCAACTAAAATACTTAATCCAATGGTTACTTGCTAGGAAACTGAAGTTTGTGAATATTGAGAAAAGCCTCAGTGGACCCAAGTTTCAAGCCCAGCTTTTTTTGTGATTTATGTGCCCCCATCCCCAGGACCAGGGTGGTCATGAAGCATTACTTTATTGTCAACTTAAAGGGACTTTTGCAGCTGATCCACCTGTTTCCAAGAAGCATAACATAACCATGAACACAGTGTCTTTCTGTTCTTGAGAAGATAAATCCGTTCTTACACCTCATTTCAGATTGACAGAGAATATACAAGAAATGTTACTTCTCAGTGCTCAACTTCTGAGCCATATGCAAGTTGCTGGGAGGCACCATCTTTGCCTCTTGAGAAATTCACAGACCAGAGCATCTTATTGTTGAGATGGAGCAATTAACTGGGATATAGTTACTATGATGTGCAGGAGGCTTCCCTTGGGGGTAAAAGCTAAGACTTTTCTATAAATTCCAGTCTATTTTGGCTTGATATATAGTAACAGGTTATTTTTCTTGCAAAATGCAAATGATAACTGGTGGAACACACATCTGAAACTACAACCACTTGCAACTGCATAGCCAACTGTAGCCTCTGTAACATAGGCTTGAAGGATTATGGTTTGGAAATCTCTATTCCGTACTTCCAGGTAATGATATTTGTGATCAGATACAGGAGGTTTAATGATAAATGTTAAGGAATATCTGGCTCTCCAAAAATCCAAGTACAAATTCACTCCTGCTCCAGGCCCCGTCTCTCTCATCTCTCTCTCAATCTTTTGGATGAGGACAGCACAAAACTTCAGCTAATGTAAAAAAGTGTTGGTTTTCGGTGCCTGGGTGGCTCAGTTGGTTAAGTGTCTGTCTTTGACTCAGGTCATGATCTCAGGAATCAAGCCCTGCCGTGGGCTCCCTGCTCAGCAGGGGAGCCTGCTCCTCCTTCCCGCTTGTGCTCTCTCTCAAATAAATAAATAAAATCTTTAAAAGAAAAAGTTCTGGTTTTATACAGAACAGGGAAATAATAGTTGGCTCTAGAGGAGTAGTTGGGACTGGGAGGAAAGGAGTTGATAGAAGACCTTGAAAAAACATAAGGAGTAAAATAACTCACATCCACAGGAGGGAGAAATAATACTTGGAACAAGTTAGGATAAGTAGAGCATCTGTGTACTATTCTGGTTCAGTGACGAGAGAGAAGGACAAGGACACTGAATCTATTGACTGCATCTGTCTTTTGGGCCAGGCTAGTAGGCTTCACTCTTCCTAGGTTGGAGACTGATGTAAACTATACCAAAACAAATATAACACCCCTCAAAGATAACATGTGATCTAGTTCCTGGGGTACTGCCCTCTTGACAGGCATCTATAGCATGGGTGATCCTACAAATAACACAACTCTCTCTACATGGCGTGGAGGGAAGCGCTGCCAGAGAAAACATACTACCACTGAAGAAGATGTGTACATGAACGCTTACTAGACAGATGAGCAAATATGTATGTACATACCATCATACTCCTATGTCAGTTTCAGCAGAATGGGCATCATCTGAAAAAAAAGTGCTACTACAGCTGATTCAATCTTAGCTATTACTGGAAGGATATTACTGTGCTAAGAGAAAGTGTTTATAACTGCACCCAGTTCAGGAGAAAGGACAGGAATTGCCTGTGCAACTGGGAAAGCCAACTCTGACCTCTGTTTCAAACAGACTCCAAATATCCCCTTGGGATTAGGGGAAAGATGGATTCCACGATGGAGCAGAAAACTCTACTTCTCAGCTATCTGTGAAAAACAAAATTCTGTATAAAGAAAATACAACAAGTGGGTCATATCCACAAGTGGCTTCTCCAGGGAAAGAGACTCATCTGCATACTAAGGAAAGATAGGATATTCTAGAGTAGAACATGTGTTTTTAAAATGATTCTAAATATCTCATTTTTGTTTTATCATTTTCCCTTTTTCCCCATTTCTCAATATTTAATATAGATTTATTTCACCTACATGCTCTTATCAATGTAAATTCTAAAGCATTAACATACCATTTTTCTAATCTCATTATAATGGTACCAAAGGGCTAGCAAATAACTTTCATTGTAATGAAATTTTGCTGTATTAAGTATTTATGTCACAATGAGATTTAGCCAATACCAATGCAGATCAAAACAAGTTACTTAAACAGTGTCTTAATTAAAACACTAGAAAACAATTCTAGAGGATACTGGAATCATTTTTGACTTTTCTCCTGACTTGATGATCTGCTAAGAGACAGTAACACTGAAGGGAGGAGTGGGTGCATTGGTAAATAAAAGATGGGTGCTACCATTGTGTCAATACTGAAGGAGCAGCTGACAGAAAGAAATTAACAACACAAATGCCTACATTCCACTGAGTAGGCAAATATTATTCAAGAGAGAGCTTTTGGTCAAACAATCACTGCCTCATCAGTAATGAACAATTCTATCACCCATTTCTTTCTTTTTTTTTTTTTTCTATCACCCATTTCTGCATGTTATCATCGAATAGGTGCTATGGACTGAATGTGACCCTCCCCCCCCCCCTTAAATTCGTAATGTTGAGGCTCTAACTCCCAGTGTGATGATATCTGAGACAGGAACTTTGGTAGGTAATTAGGGTTGGATTAGGTTATGAAGGTGGGGCCCTCATGATGGGATTAGTACCCATATATTAAGACCTGCCAGAGAGCTTATGCTCTTGCTGCCTCCCTCCCACCCCTCACTCTTCTGTGTACACACACACACACACACACACACACACAAGAGGTCATGTCAGCTCACAGCCAGATGGCAGTTGCCTACAAGCCAAGAAAAGGTCTCAGAATGAAACCCATCTTGTTGGCTCCTTGAACCGGGACTTTGAGCCTCCAGTGTGTACTATTTTGTTTTATCAGCCAAGCCAATTCAGATAGTAGGCTTCTAAGATCACTTGTGATGAAAATATCGAATGAAAAAGAAAAACTTACTCTTGCTTTTACTTTTTTAATTTTTAAAAGATTTTTATTTGAGAGAAAGTGAGTGAGAAAGAGAGACAGAGGGAGAAAGTATGAACCCAGGGTGGAGGAGAGACAGAAGGAGAGGGAGAAGCAGATTCCTCCCTGAGCAGAGAGCCCCAAAGATGTGGGGCTCAATCCCAGGACCCTGGTATCATGACCTGAGCCAATGACAGATGCTTAATTGACAGAGGTGTCCCCTTCCCTTGCTTTTAAAAATACTCTGCTATATGCCAGAGTTGGCTCTTAATCTAATGACTTTTTTTCTCCTTTTTGAATGTTTATGCTAAAAGAAAGCCATTTTTTAGATTTTCTCTCTTTCAAACCTATGCAATTTAAGGGGTGAGGTAAAGGTGCCCTATATCCTTTTTTTTAAAAATCTTTCTTTGATTTGTTCTGCAGAATCTATTAGTTGATTGATTTTTCAAAATTAAGTTTGACTGGGAGTTTATTATTACTTACACAGACATACATACACATACCCCCGCCCCCCGGCCCCGGCTCTTCTCTCTGTTCTGGGTCCTCAGACTCTTAACAACAGTGACACTTCCAAGTGTGGTTATCCCAAAGCCTAGAACTTGAATTGATAGTAGATTATGACACTGCTGATCGAAATACTAAAAGTCATGATAATTACTGAACAAATTAAATAAATAAAATTCACAATTATAATAGATGTTCATTGGCTCACACCAAAACGATTGTTAGGATAATGTTTGGATATCAGGAAGAAACATATACCTTTAAAAGAATCATTTTCATATATTAAACTTTTTTTCTTTTCTCCCTTTTAAATTGTAAGAGCAATGTATGTAGAGTGGAGAATCACGAGACATTTCAGAAAAGCCGAAGAATACAGAAAGAAACTACAACACTTAGAATTTCACTGCTCAGGAATAAACCATGCAAGATATTTTGGGTTACAGTTCAGACTTTTTCTCAGCAAATAATCCAATAAACTTAAAAAAATTCAAGAGATCACATTAAAGATTTCCTCTAAACCAGTGATTTTCAATCTGAAACAATTTTGTCCTCTCCACTGAAAGATAATGTGGAAATGCCCAGAGTTATTTTTTGGTTGTGACAATTGGGAGTGTGTGTGCACTAATGGTGAGTAGAAGCCAGGGATTCTGTTAAACATCCCACTATGCACGGGCAGCTCCAATGACAAAAAATTATCTGGCCCAAATGTCAATAGGGCTGAGATGAGCAGAAACCCCACCCCAATCCATTACAGAGCTAAAAACCTTACTAATAAGAGTCTACTCCATATAACAAGCAATTAATGAGCACCTGCCATAAGTGTGTATATTCAAAGATAAATTAGGACCCAGGCTCATCTTTCTTGAGTGTGGGTGACAAATAAGCAAGTAAACTTAAAGGAGTGAACTTTTTTCTCACATCTCTTTTGAGGCAAGGAGCCCTTTGAGTGGCCTAACTCCTCTGTACCTGACATTGCAATTTATGGTTTATGAAAGCAACCTAAATTAGTCCTAGTCTGAAAAAGGGAGGCACTCAAGGATAGCAAGCACCTGAGACACCCTGTTTTAGGCTCAGCTCGCCCCTCACTCTGGCATCCCCACAGCTGACCTGCGACTCTCAACTCCCAGCTATAGAGTCAGAGGAGAAAACATTAAGTCAACATCATGATATTGCCATGTTACAAATCACACTGTTTCTATAAAATCCAAAATGTCTTTTGCTTTTTGACTCTTGAGAGTTAAAATAAAACAATAATGACAATGAAACATGTGGTCTGCCTAGAAGATGCCCACGTCACAAGAAAAAAACATCAGCTTCTCATATTTTTTATGAATTCCCAATCAAAAGTCAGGTATTGTGCTGTTGCGTGCAGCCATAACCTTATTCAATCCTCACAATCACAGAAAGCTAACGCTGGTTTCCAGGTGAGCAAGCCAAGGTGTGGGGGGTAAGGAGCCTGCTCTCTACATGTGTTCTTGAGGCCTTGGCCATCAAGCCCATCCATCCTGCTGGTGTGGCCTGTGGAGCCTGCATCTCTGGGTCCAGGGTCACACCCGAGGGGAGAAGCAGAGTCCTCCAGCCACAAGCCTCAGGGACTTCCAAGACTATACCCACTATGCCTGTCCTGCCTCTTGTCAACCCATCAGCTTCCAACTATTTGATTAGCTGCTGGACCTCATGGGGATCTTCAAATGACTCATTCTCTTAGTTGCTCCCAACCTCTTGGCCTTCTTTCTTCCTTACCCTCCACGATCTGCTCAGATTCAGTGGAAATTTTTTCATGTCCTGCAAATACTTCACATTTCCCTATTTCTCTGTCTTTTCATTGCAACCATCTGGCCAAGATTACACAGTCTAAGAAGAGTCTCCCTAACTGCTTTTTCTGTGCCTGCGGAGGCATCATACAGGGCAGACTGGTCCCACTAAACATTCACAAGTATCAGGAGTAAGGAGGAGGTAGCCCTCAATGCTGCCCACCCAGGGGCCCCACTAGTTTTCCGATCAATATGCCCAGTTCCCTATAATCCACTCTCCCTGCTTTAAACCCAGCAATGCCTTGCCACTGTGTTCAGTACAAAGACCAGACTCTACATCTCCAGGCTCATCTTGAACCATGCTATCTTCACAACCATTCCTTTTCTTCACTCAAGCTATATTGACTTTCTTTTAGTCCCTGATGCTACTGTCCCGCCCTCCACAGGGCTTTTGTACAACTACCCTCTGCTGCTATATTCCTTCTTCCCTCCCCCTGCCTCAGCCTCCCCTTCTGCCCATCTTTTAAGTTGTACATAGCGCAAATGGCCCCCTTCTCAGAAACCTCATATTATTTCCCCAATTACATCAACTCCTGTTATAATAAATAGGCACTGAAAAGTCTCTTTTCTTTATAACACTTGCCACAGGTATAGGTTTATATTTTAAAAATATGATCATTTTATTGAATAGTCTTCCCAGCTAGAATGTAATATTTCGTGAAAGTAGGGGGCTATTTCTAGTCTTGGCAAGCAGTATATCCGAAGTCTAACACTGTGCTTGTCAAGCAGTAGACTACCTATACATGAATGAATGAATGAATTCCAATTCTTATACTAGATGAATGTGTACTGGATGGATGAATGAAGGAATTCTAATTCCTGTAGTTTTTGAGTTAAAGTACAGAACGATGAATTTTTAAATTTCACTTCCAATGACCAAGATTCTCCAGGGCTTGCTAACTAAAAAAACAATTTGTTTCTGTATTTCTTTACTTGGATCAGCTACTGTCAGGTTGACTAAAAACTCACAGCGCTGGACACACAGTAATTGGCCCATAAAATGTTTGTTGAACAGCTGATCTTACAGTAAAAGGATCCTCTAGTAGCTTTATTATTTTGTAATTTACTTTCATTGAATCAAAGTAAATATGGCTGTTTTCTCAAGAACACCAGTAACTGATAAGTACTTTTGCTTTTCAGGGAAGCTTGGACTAGGCAAGGTTTTGAACTGTGTTTGGAATGCAAGTACCCAGATGACTGCTTTAAGAAAAGTCTCCATAAGAATGCAGTAAAAGGAGACTAGTATTGGCTATGGCACTAGTTCTCTGTATCTTGGTGAAAATACATTTATTTTTCATTTGAGTTTATGTTCATGTTATGACCGCAAGTGAATGTGGTAGGCAGGGCTGCTGGCCAATCCATCTCTCATTTTGTCTCAGTTAAAGTGTTCCTCATGCAGATTTCACACAGGTTGTAGACCTCAGCCTCTGCTGCCAGGTTACTCATCAGGACATTATTATCTCACCATGCTGCCTTCATGGTGAATGACCAAAATCTGGGTGCTGGTGCCAGTCAGCCATTTATTAGTTGTGTGGCCCTGGAGAGGTTATATCTCGCTGTTTCTCCATATGAAAGAGAAGAAGGTAACAAGAGAAGCACTTGCTGATGCCTGGCACACAGTGAACACCCTTCACCTCCATCCAGTCTTCTTCTAATTCTTAAGTAGTTCATCAGAAGATAATTTTGCTCCTAATGATCACAGAAATAGCTTTGCTTCTGATTAATTTTTTTTTAAGTTTAAGTCTTGACAAAAGATTTGCCTGTGAGTTAAACTTATACCTCCCTAGGAGATTTACTGAGGGTCTTAAGAAGCCTGCAGAGTACCGCCTGGCTCATAATAATAGGTGGAGATGGAGCCACAACTGCAGCTCAGCAAGATCTGCATCCTTCCTTTCTCCATGATTCTGATTATTTCTTGGAAAAGGAGGGAGTAAAAATAACAATGGGAACTTTTCAATTTGTGTTATTAAAGTGGTTTCAGAAAAGTAATTTTGCACAATAAGCCCAATTTATAATTGCACAGAGCAGCAAGGCAATTCTACATGCTGCACTTGTTAAAATCTTTAACCAGTCAAGATGTGAGCTAGCAAAATGCCACAAAACATAGATGTGAATTCAGTAAGACAGTAAATGCAGTATTTCAAGTACTAAACGCAATTAACCACAGCACTAATACTACTCAATTTGCTATAATTACCAAGAGGCCAAACTTTAAAAAAATCATTACAAAGTACCTGACCAGGACTTTATTCTATAAATGCTATAAAAAGTGACACAATATTTGGAGGTCAAAAGAAGGGTTCAATGTTAATTCTCTGTATTCTTTTCCTCTAGATAAAGAACTTTGTATAATCTAACTTCTCACTGAATCCTATTTTAAATGCCCACATACTTCCCTATAGTGTGTCAAGGAAATTCTTTACGACCATATAAAATCCTGGCTAATCTAGTCTTACTTAGCCTTTTCCTTTAGGTAGAAACTCTGTAAAAACTAGTTAGTCTCACCACTTTGAAAAGCAATTAACCTCGTAGTCTTAAAATGGTGAAAATATTAATAATGTCCCTGCAGTTTTTCTAATTTAAGAGCAGTTTCTTACTCTTTATAAATGTTAATGCTATTATTAATCCCTCTGCACATTAATTTCTAAAGTATTTAATTTTAAGTAACTCAACATAATCAATGCTTAATATTTTCCAAAATGTAAATGTAGTCTGACTCCAGCAAGCAGAGCAGCTCTCAGATTTGCTATTTGAAGATCTGCTTTGTCCCCCAGTAGCTCCATAGGCTGTTGCTGTGATGTGTACAACTTCTGCTTTTATAATGGAGAGGTTCCCACTCAGCCCTTAGGGCAGTAACATGGATTGGAAATGAGTTCTGGAGAGACAGAAGGAAACTAAAATGAAGAATTTTGTTTTTTCCTAGTAGGTGACCTACTCATAATGGGAAAAAAATTTAGGTTAAGTAAATTTTGTTGCAAAACATATATTGATTTGCTCCTAAATTCTTGGGAGTTTTCTCAAGATGGTACATATTAAAGAAGGTTGGAGAAGTGACAACAAGTTTGTAGCCTACTGAGTCTCCTATGCTGTGAAATTTGTTTTCCTCTTGCCCCACGTCCCTGGGGGAGGCACATATGAAAGGTTATGGTGGCAGCCGCTTTGAGGGTCACATTAGGCTGTGAGAACCCTCCATGTTAACCTGAAGACTTTCTCAGCCTCCCAAACAGCAGAGGGGTCCTCTGTGACCTCCTCATGCTCTTATTCCCGCTGCGTCATGGGCACACACCTGTCAAGAACATGCAGCACCAATCTAATTTGGCTGCCCACGTGGAAAAGCATTCTTATTATAAAAACCCTGCAGGGTCAGAAAGGGCTGGTAGGATATATTCAGGGTCCTAAATGAGAAGAACATGCAACAAAGAATACTTTATCCAGCAAGGCTCTCATTCAGAATAGAGGACAGATAAAGAGCTTCCAAGATAGGCAGAAAATTAAAGAATATGTGACCACGAAGCCAGCTCTGCAAGAAATACTAAGGGGGATTCTGTAATAGAGGAAGTCCAAGGAAACAATACATAAAAACAGGGACTGAATAGGTATCATGACGACACTAAATTCATACCTTTCAATAGTAACTCTGAACGTGAACGGGGTTAATGACCCCATCAAAAGGCGCAGGGTATCAGACTGGACAAAACAGCAAGACCCATCTGTTTGCTGTCTACGAGAGACTCATTTTAGACCTAAGGACACATACAGCCTGAAAATAAAAGGTTGGAGAACCATGTACCATTCAAATGGTCCTCAAAAGAAAGCAGGGGTAGCCATCCTTATATCAGATAAACTAAAGTTTATACCGAAGACTGTAGTGAGAGATGAAGAGGGACACTATATCATACTTAAAGGATCTATCCAACAAAAGGACTTAACAATCATCAATATTTATGCCCCGAATGTGGGAGCTGCCAAGTATATCAATCAATTCATAACCAAAGTTAAGATATAGATAATAATACACTTATACTTGGTGTCTTGAATGTAGCGCTTTCTACAATTGACAGGTCCTCTAAGCACAACATCTCCAAAGAAACAAGAGCTTTAAATGATACACTGGACCAGATGGATTTCACAGATATTTACAGAACTTTACATCCAAATGAAACTGAATACACATTCTTCTCAAGTGCACATGGAACTTTCTCCAGAATAGACCGCAAACTGGGTCACAAATCGGGTCTTAACCGATACCAATAGATTGGGATCATCTCCTGCATATTTTCAGACCATAATGCTTTGAACATAGAACTAAATCACAAGAAGAAGTTTGGAAGGATTTCAAACACGTGGAGGTTAAGTACCATCCTGCTAAAAGATGAAAGGCTCAACCAGGAAATTGAGAAGAATTAAAAAGATTCATGGATTCATGGAAACTAATGAGAATGAAGATACAACTGTTCAAAATCTTTGGGATACAGCAAAAGCAGTCCTGAGGGGGAAATACATCGCAATACAAGCATCCATCCAAAAACTGGAAATAACTCAAATACAAAAGCTAACCTTACACCTAAAGGAGCTAGAGAAAAAACAGCAAATAGATCCTACACCCAGCAGAAGAGAGTTAATAAAGATTCAAGCAGAAATCAATGAAATAGAGACCAGAAGAACCGTGGAAGAGATCAACAAAACCAGGAGTTGGTTCTTTGAAAGAATTAATAAGATAAACCATTAGCCCGCCTTATTAAAAAGAAGAGAGAGAAGACTCAAATTAATAAAATCATGAATGAGAAAGGAGAGATCACAACCAACACCGAGGAAATACAAACGATTTAAAAAACATATTATGAGCAGCTATACGCCAATAAATTAGGCAATCTAGAAGAAATGGATGCATTTCTGGAAAGCCACAAACTACCAAAACTGGAACAGGAAGAAATAGAAAACCTGAACAGGCCAATAACCTGGAGGAAATTGAAGCAGTCATCAAAAACCTCCCAAGACACAACAGTCCAGGGCCAGATGGCTTCCCTGGGGAATTCTATCAAACGTTTAAAGAAGAAACTGTACCTATTCTACTAAAGCTGTTCGGAAAGATAGAAAGAGATGGAGTACTTCCAAACTCATTCTATGAGGCCAGCATCACCTTAATTCCAAAACCAGACAAAGACCCCACCAAAAAAGGAGAATTATAGACCAATATCCCTGATGAACATGGATGCAAAAATTCTCAGCAAGATATTGTTGGATACCAATAGGATCCAACAATACATTAAGAAGATTATTCACCATGACCAAATGGGATTTATCCCCGGGATGCAAGGCTGATTCAACACTCATAAAGCAATCAATGTGATTGATCATATCAGCAAGAGAAAAAACAAGAACCATATGATCCTCTCAATAGATGCAGAGAAAGCAATGGATACAGCATCCATTCCTGATCAAAACTCTTCAGAGTGTAGGGATAGAGGGAACATTCCTCAGCATCTTAAAACCCATCTATGAAAAGCCCACAGCAAATATCATTCTCAATGGGGAAACACTGGGATCCTTTCCCCTAAGATCAGGAACGAGACAGGGATGTCCACTCTCACCACTGCTATTCAACATAATACTAGAAGTCCTAGCCTCAGCAATCAGGCAACAAAAAGAAATCAAAGGCATTCAAATTGGCAAAGAAGAAGTCAAACTCTCCCTCTTCGCTGATGACATGATACTCTACATAGAAAACCCAAAAGCCTCCACCCCAAGATTGCTAGAACTCATACAGCAATTTGGCAGCGTGGCAGGATACAAAATCAATGCCCAGAAATCAGTGGCATTTCTATGCACTAAGAATGAGACTGAAGAAAGAGAAATTAAGGAGTCAATCCCATTTCCAATTGCACCCAAAAGCATAAGATACCTAGGAATAAACCTAATCAAAGAGGTAAAGGATTTATACCCTAAAAACTACAGAACACTTCTGAAAGAAATTGAGGAAGACACAAAGAGATGGAAAAAATATTCCATGCTCATGGACTGAAAGAATTAATATTGTGAAAATGTCAATGTTACCCAGGGCAATTTACACATTTAATGCAATCCCTATCAAAATACCATGGACTTTCTTCAGAGAGTTGGAACAAATTATCTTAAGATTTGTGTGGACTCAGAAAAGACCCCGAATAGCCAGGGGAATATTCAAAAAGAAAACCACAGCTGTGGTCATCAAGACAGTGTGGTACTGGCACAAAAATAGGGGAATATTCAAAAAGAAAACCAAAGCTGTGGTCATCAAGACAGTGTGGTACTGGCACAAAAACAGACACATAGTTCAATGGAATAGAATAGAGAATCCAGAAGTGGACCCTGAACTTTATGGTCACGTAATATTCGACAAAGGAGGAAAGACTATCCACTGGAAAAAAGACAGTCTCTTCAATAAATGGTGCTGGGAAAATTGGACATCCACATGCAGAAGAATGAAACTAGACCATTCTCTTACACCACACACAAAGATAAACTCAAAATGGACGAAAGATCTAAATGTGAGACAAGATTCCATCAAAATCCTAGAGGAGAACACAGGCAACACCCTTTTTGAACTTGGTCACAGCAACTTCTTGCAAGATACACCCACAAAGACAAGAGAAACAAAAGCAAAAATGAACTATTGGGATTTCACCAAGATAAGAAGCTTCTGCACAGCAAAGGATACAGTCAACAAAACTAATAGACAGCCTACGGAATGGCAGAAGATATTTGCAAATGACGTATCAGTAAAGGACTAGTATCCAAGATCAATAAAGAACTTATTAAACTCAACAGCAAAGAAACAAACAATCCAATCATGAAATGGGCAAAAGGCATGGACAGAAATCTCACAGAGGAAGACCTAGACATGGCCAACACGCACATGAGAAAATGCTCTGCATCACTTGCCATCAGGGAAATACAAATCAAAACCACAATGAGATACCACCTCACACCAGTGAGAATGGGGAAAATTAACAAGGCAGGAAACAAATGTTGGAGAGGATGTGGAGAAAGGGGAACCCTCTTGCACTGTTGGTGGGAATGTGAACTGGTGCAGCCACTCTGGAAAACTGTTGAGGTTCCTCAAAGAGTTAAAAATAGACCTGCCCTACGACCCAGCAATTGCACTGTTGGGGATTTACCCCAAAGATACAGATGCAATGAAACGCCGGGACACCTGCACCCCGATGTTTCTAGCAGGAATGTCCACAATAGCCAAACTGTGGAAGGAGCCTCGGTGTCCATCGAAAGATGAATGGATAAAGATGTGGTCTATGTATACAATGGAATATTCCTCAGCCATTAGAAACGACAAATACCCACCATTTGCTTCGACGTGGATGGAACTGGAGGGCATTATGCTGAGTGAAATAAGTCAATCAGAGAAGGACAAACATTATATGGTCTCATTCATTCGGGGAATATAAAAAATAATGAAAGGGAATGAAGGGGAAAGGAGAAAAAATGAGTGGGAAATATCAGAAAGGGAGACAGAACATGAGAGACTCCTAACTCTGGGAAACGAACAAGGGGTGGTAGAAAGGGAGGTGGGGTGACTGGGTGACGGGCACGGAGGGGAGCACTTGATGGGATGAGCACTGGGTGTTATGCTATATGTGGCAAATTGAACTCCAATAAAAAATAAACAAAAACAAACAAACAAACAAACAAAAAACCCCTGCAGGCCCTGGAGCCATGAGATGTCACTGAAGCCACTGCTGCCTGATCTGTATTTTCATTCATTCAAGAATTGGGTAGAAATCCTGGTGCATTCCCTTGGTAGGGCAGATTCAGTGGGTGAATTCAGTTGTTTCTTGAAAATTTCAGCAGTAGATGGAATTTACTCTAACCCTGGTGGAGACACTGGCCCTTGCCCTGAGACACCACCCACTCTCCTGCCTTCAGTGGGAGTTTAAAGGACGCAGTAGCCGTGCTGATGAAAGGGTCTGGAGGGGTGCCATGCTATATTTACGGACCCTGGCATGACAGGTGCCGTGTTTACCAGCAATGGCTTTCAGTATATTGCATTATAAATTCCTGGCTTTGCAGTATGAGTGTTAATAGTAGGGCCGATTGATAGTGGCAGTTGTGGCTGTGGGAGTGGATATCCCAGGTCCCAGCAGGGTCTTGCAATATCTCTAAACAGTTAGCTACTCTGTCTCATTAAATGCTGATGGTACTTACTTGGCCACTGAACTCTGGGCTTGATTACTGATGGGCTTCCCTCATGGTTTCTCTAATATTACATTGTCCAATTATAAAATGTCTCTTTTGGAGTTATTTGCAAAGCAATTGGAGGTAGTTCCAAGACTTACTAAGAACTTAGAGAAACCTTAGTAATGACTAAAATACTGCCTTCAACTCAATTTCCTAAGCATTTTTTCTTTAACGTGTTGGTTAAAAAATTACAATTATGGACAGGTACTGAAAGCCTGTTACCAATTGGAAATTTTTATTAACTGGCACTGTTGCATCAATCAGTACAATTTAAAGTGATGTTAAAACAAAGGCTCAGAAGTTTAGGAAGTCTGTGGAGTGCATTTTGAATGATCAGTAACAAAATATGCTCAGTGTATTTTCCATTTCAAATTAATTATAATTTTCAGAATAGGGCAGTTGATGTATTACAATAAATATGAATCAGTGTCTGCTCCCTGCCAGATACTAGTCGCAATGAACAACAGGGCTTACTGTACTTTATCTGTCTCTTGTGGAATGATAAACACCAGTTTCCAGACATTTAAGCAAATGGCAAAAAAAGGTCAAATATCCTTGTTTGACCTTTGCAGCTGAAAGGGCAGTGAGTTACAAAATTCATACGCATTTTTTCTCCATCTAACCTTCTGAGGAAAAAGAATTTCAATTTAAGTTTTGCAAATAGCTAGCTCTTACTTTGCCAATAGTGAAGAATTTTCTGTTTGAAGATTCAGTGAGTAAGTAGGCTAACGGGCATAAAGAATTCTGACATTGTTAGCTTTTAGAGAAAGAACAAGTCAACAAACTGGAATATGTGCCGCAATGGCCCAAAATTGGGCTATGCAAATTGAATGCCACACGTCTCTAAACCACAGTGCACACGAGATGGCCAGGCAGGAACCACTTATAACTCACAGAATTCCGATAGAATGTTCCATCAGCTCATACTCTCCACAACGGATTTAAGATCTGCAAGAGCAAGTCCACTGTTTGAACACGTGATTATCATCCTGCCCTTGATCCTTATGTCTTCCTATTGTTAAAGGTATAAGGAAGTGTCTTCCGTATTTCCAGGTTGTTGGCTCTTTAACATACACGATGCTGACATAGTTAAGATGTCTGTTATCTATTCGTGTGTAAGACAACTGCTTGCATAGCTGAAATATAAATTTGATAGAGCAGTAAATACTCTACAGAGAATGGGGCAAAAGGGACTCAGTTCCAGAAACGCTACAAAATGCATTCAGTGCTGAGTGTCCACTGCAGGGCTGGCAGGAGGCCAGGCTCAGAGGACATGGAAATAAGTAGATTCCTGGCTGATGAGAAGTTCCCAGTCCAGTGGGCGTATCTCAGCAATGTCTACACCTGTGCTCTCAACAGTCAGGGCAGATGAACTCACTGTTGTCTGACGGGTGACTGAAGGCCGAATCAGGGCACACAAGTGCCACTGCAGAGCGCGACTGACTGCCCGGGCCCAGGGAAGCTCTGTACTTCTCACACTGCCCTGCCTGTGAGACTGGGCTGCGGGCAAGGCTGCTTAAAGTCCCTGCTTCCTCCCCTCCCTGCAGACAGGCTGTCGGGGCTCTCGTGAACCTGCCTGTGTAGTGACATGTCTCTCCCACCAAAGCCTCTCACACACCATCTTTAGAGAGTCACAAATCCGAGTGTGAGAAGTAATGGGCCGAGACACCCGACCCATCTTTTTGGCAAACAGACCACTGGCGTGCCACCCTGCCCTCACTCTACCCCCTGGAAGTGTCTGCTCACATTGGGGGGGTGGGGGACGCAGGGTGGTGGCCCAGGGTGTGGGCTCTGGAGTAGGGGCCAGGTTCCAGCCCTGGCTCCATCATCCTTAGCAGCAGAACCCTGGGCACATGCTGCAATTCCCATACCTTGGTTTCCTCTCAGTAAAATGGGGTGAGAAACAGTATCTTTAACAGAGGACATAGACTATCCTATCAGATCATCTCATCAATAACACACATGGTACTCACACTGTCAGCTCATGGAAACACTCCACAGACAGCCTTCTCTCCTCTCCTTGCCCTCTCCCCCTGCATCTCTCTTGATGTCCAAATCACGTCTCTTCACCCTTCAGAAGTGGACCTCAAGTCACTTCATCAGAGCAGCCTCACTGACCTTCTGCACACCCCCCCGCCCAAATGCTGCTCTTTTCTGGCACTAACCTCAGCTGCAACCTGCCGCGGCTTAGTGTTAGCTACCCTCACTAGACTGTGTGCTCCAGTATGCTGAGACCAGCTCTGCTCCTGTTCACTGGGGTATCCTCCATGCCTTAGAATGATGCTGGGTGTGTAGAAAGTAGGTGTTGAATGGCCATATGAACAGATGAAGGATTCTGGCATCACAAAAATGGTTCTGTGGGAATGCCTCAAGGCCCTTACACTGCGATAGAACAGTACCAAGTGGGTGGGCTCAGCTTTTACCTGTTTACTTCTAGATTGCCCAACTCCGCCAGAAGACACAAAATACAGTTTGAAAACTACTTGTTTTCCTAACTCCAAAAACTATCTGAGGAATCTGTAAGATGTTATGACTAGATACTTCCATGTTGTCTGTTGTTGAAGAAGCAACTCAAATTGCACACCTCTCTTATTTTTGATGAACAGTTCTATCACCCCAAAACACATAGAAAAGAGAAACCATTTTACCTACTGAAACTTCCCTAAGGAATTTTCTTCAAGTATTTGAAGAAGTTTTAACCTTAAGTAGAATGGAGCCCCAAGGACAACTTCTAATATTCTGGCATTTATTCCAAGATTAATTTGTATTGATTAATGACATCCAGGTTTAGCATGGTCATTTTGCTCATACCCAAGCCCCTCTCAAATCACAAGGCATAAAAGTTATTCAGCACTGGATAAAGGTATTGGCTTCTCAACAACTCAATCCTGGCTACCATGACCACCAAGACTTGAGCAAGTATATTTGAAAGTAAGGTTTCTCTGATAGTAGGGTCAAGATATAGAATTCCATTCAGGACAATGATTTGGAAAGATTTTTCCGGGAATGGTCTGAATTTTAAGGTTAGACAGTAAAACAACTCCAACAAAGATTATTTGAAAACTTATCCTCTGACCCCTAAGTTCAAAGAAGCAAAAAAATGTAATCTTTTGATGTAAATAAAATGAAGAACAAACAACCCCCACCCCTGCAATTTAGTCAAGTGCAACCCTCATCTGACGGATGTGCCAGGAGGGCTGTCCAATGCCATGGCGAAAGTTAGCGCCTGAACCCAGAGTTGTAGACCCCCAGGGAAGGATCGCTCCACTACACTTCAGGATATAGGTGTGAAACACAGATGACTAAACTTTTATTCTTAGCCTCTTCCCTGTATATAAAAATTTGTGTTTCTTTTTAAAACGTACCAATATGAACTATGAAAGCAATTGCTTCTGCAAGTGGCCAGAGGAGGATTATGTAAACGTGAGTTTTTACCAGCAAGGCTGAACACACCTGGGTTTTTTCCTCTATTTTGTGTTAAAGTATGGCTTTGGGTAGATATGTCCATATTTCTTTAAAGTAAAAAAGAATTTGGGCTACAAAATTCATTAATGGTAAGAGAGCAATTCTGTCATCTTCGGAGGAGAAATTTCTGACCAAGCAGAAAGGCATTCTTCTTAAGAAAAGGACTGTCAACAAACAGTAAGAACGTCAGAGACACTGAAATGGCTTTTGACACAGACTTCAGTGCCAATCTATTCAACACAACACAAAATTCCCCATGTCTCTGCAGAAGAATTTGCTTTTATGTTTAAGTGAGGACTTAGCAAGGGTCAGAGAGGAAGCAAAATTACACGGTATCTACAGTACACCCAACCCTGGGAGCCCAAGGCGCCCTTCAGGAGGTTCAACAGAAGGTCTTATTAAGGGGGCCTGGGAGGCTCAGTGTTAAGCATCTGCTTTGGGCTCAGGTCATGATCCCGGGGTCCTGGGATTGAGCCCTGTGTTGGGCTCCCTGCTCGGCGGGGAGTCTGCTTCTCCCTCTACTCCTCCCCCTTGCTCGTGGCTCTCTCTTTCTCTCTCATGGCCTCAATCAATCAATAAAACCTTTAAAAATCTTATTAATCCACTGCTGGGGAACATACAGAGAAATGTCTGACTATTGGTCATACCCTCATAGATACAGCACTTTGTTTCTGATGCCCTTTCATATTAATTCTCCTTGACCCAGTTAGCTACTACTTTGAGAGGTAAAAAATGCCTGCCACCTGACAGGTGAGGAAACCAAGGCTCACAGTCTGGATGCTTCAGCCACATCAGGCAGCAGGTTTGTGGCTGGGCTTAAAGCCAGTTCTCGCAGCTCTCCTTCTAGCAACACCCTCCACAGAGCCATACAGCCAGTCAGCTCCGTGGGCGGTGTGGAGTCTCGAAGAAAACCTGGGCTGTAACTCTCATTTACCAGCTGTGTGACCTTGGACAAGTGACTTGTCCTGTGTCTCAGCCGTCTGAACAGTAAGTAAAATAGTTAACCACAATTCTTTAGATGGAAAAGAGGGTCAATAAACATGGATGTGCTCTAATATGGAAAGTGAGTGCCCGATGAATCTGTTACTATCCTTTCCACTACCATGGGGTGCATATTAAGGAAACAGCTATTAGTAGATACCACTGCTAAGAATTTTTTTTTTTTAGAGAGTGTCTTTTTAAAGGATGTAGAATAAAAATGAGGCAAAGTATATGAATGAAAACTGGGTGAAAAAAAATTTTTAAAGCCTCATCTTCATAAAGACAAATATAAGAAAATAAAAGGCTATCAGGTTAGCTACCTTTAAAATAACTCAGGAATCTTGCCTTCTATTTTTTTAGTTTAGTTTCCAGTTTCTTTAAATACTTGCTATTTTATTATTTATTTTCTTATGATTATTTTATAATCTGATTTTCTGCACATCAGATCCACTGAAGTCTTAGCACTCAGTCTGAAGGAAATAGCATCAGCTAAAATTATTCAAGGAAAAGAAAACACATCAATAAAGAAAAACACAAGAAAACAGTGAATGAGGGAGAACCATGTAAATAACAGAAGGAACTGTTGTCTCTGCTAATAAATAAAGTCTACGACATAAATGGTACAGGATGTACCCCCACAAAGCAACAGTAACTATAGCAACAAGAAGAGATGCAATGTACTTGGAGTGACTCAACCAAATACCTAACTGATATACAGGTATATTTCAGGTACATTTTCTTTCTTTTTTTTTTTTCAGGTATATTTTCACATGGTACTGAAGTAATATATGCCCCTTATTTATGTAAAATTATTCATTTTAACAGCTATTCCTTTAATTTATAAACAAAAATTCCTCATGTCTCTCAACTTATATAATAGGTCAGCATGACTTTTGAGAAAACCACCCAAGTGTACAGGGATCAGGAACAAAACTCTCATTTTCTACTTCTCAGAAGTAATTTTTAGGCCCAAAAAATTTTAGTTTAGAAATATACCATGATGACTGTCCAATGATATAATTAAGAATCATTCACATATATTCAAGATCCCAAATCCCGATTCTCTATTTAGACACAAGGTGTTTGGCTTCACTGTTTACATCTTCTCTCTCCACAATCATGGAATGTCAAAACATCAGCATTGTCCAGGTAGAAAAACCCTGGACAACATTTGGGTAAAGGGCTTTTAAGAAAAGGAATTCCACTGCCTCATTCCCCCAACTCCTCCAGCATCTTTAACATTCTCTCCTCTCTAACCTTTCTCCTGTATCCTTTAGAACAGGCCCTCAACTCTTATTGAGTATATCCTTATGGGGTTTAAATCCCAAGTTTAGAAAACTTTTTCTTATAAAACAAACTTGTTCTCTTCAAAGAGACTGTGTATCTCAGTGCAGGTTTGTTTCAAATCCTTAGTACCTGTCACCAAAGCAAAAAAGTGCCTCACAACATCAGCTTGTTGGAGAGATTTAGGGTCTTTCTTTCTTTGATCCCCAATATATTTGAAAGGCAAAGCTTCTTTGCTAAAGCCTGAGAATATTTCCCTTTGGCACTAAAATTAGAGATGAAAGAGACAAGACCGTAAATGCCCTGAGAGACTAGCATAGAAAAGCTTTGCTTTGGGGGCATCCATTCTACCACAAGTCATGCGATTCTTACACATTCACAGAATCTAAGAAGGGAGTATCCACATCCTTCAAATCTGACACTAGGAAGAAGGCAAAGTTATTAGAATTCCCCCATCACCTTGCCTGGAATGACGACCCTAGAATCTAAGAACCTAGGAATCCCATTTAGGCCCTGGAGAAAAGAATATGGTGGTGTTGGAAAACAAGCTGTGATTTTATTCCAGAAAAAAAGTCCTATTTTTTCTGGACTCAGAGATAACCGTCTCTGGTTTGTCCACTTTTCAAACTCTGGACTGTAAACAGGTGGAGGCTCCTCAGCTTGATAATTGGTGTCTGCTCACTCTCCCCCAACAATGTTCAAGGGATCAGCTAAGCATGCAGGCTGGAGAGACTGGGATAGGTACGTAAGCTGTATTCTCCTATCACCAGAGACGGTGTCAGTGTGGAGAGGATGTGTCAGAGGCAGATTCCAGTTTGAGAGGGCTATTTCTGGAATTCAAGGAAGCGTATGGCATGGCTGCCCACACTGCACCACACTTGGTGCTACGGAACTGAGTTTTCAGAGTTGTCAGCCCTTCAAGCCTTATAACTAAAAATAAGTATCTACTTATTAAAGCAGATTTATTTTTATTCAAACTTTTTTATTCTTGCACTATAACTTTTCTCCACATTTGAATTTTCAAAATATTTTGTCAATAATGCTCATGTGTTCAAAATCCATAAGCTATAAACCATATCCAGATTCCATCAAAACTATACTGGTTTTCTCATTTTCATGTGCCTCTGGAACTTGACAGGGAGAGTTTTCTCAAAAAGAAGGGTGAAGGGAATTTTTGGAAAGACAATACACAGACAATATTAAAAAACAAGCTTAAAAAAAAAAAAAAAAAAAAGCTTGAAATATCCTAGAAAGAAGGCTAAGAGGCATCCAGACCCTTCCATTTACTTCCAAGAATTTTCTTCCTGCTTCGAGTCTCATTGGCGGCTATGCTGAAGCTACCAGCAGGCTCAAGAGTGTAGGTGTTTCAGAGCATCTTGCAGAGAAACAAACTCATCATTCAAATCTCAGCACCTCCAAAATCTCTATCTCAACATCTCTAATCTCAGCTGGTCTCCAAATTGGGACTCAGTGCTCTGCTATTTTTTTTTTTTTTTTAAGCAAAGTTAAGGCTAACAGCTCTCCTGTTTAATGAGAAACTTTTGTTACATTCAATTCTACCTTGAAAGCCCTTATTATTATTTCGTGACATCTAAAGAAAGTAGCAGACTGCCTGCAGGAGAGTATTATCAAGAACAGAGGCTGTATCAATGCTCCAAAAGAACCAGTGCATCCTGTATTTTGTCTTACAGCACTACAGATGTTTGTGATGGCTGTCAACAACTTTCTAGACTGAAATTGTGCATATTCATCACGTATGCCTATTATGCCATCAGTTTCCTTTCACTTGTCAGAATGTTCCCCTTGACTTCATTGTGGGTACCAAGCTCCTGTCCTTAGAATCACCTTGTAGCCACCTGCAGACAGTTTCCCGCCTCTCCCCACTGACTCCAGCTTGGTCCATTCCTTTATCTGGCCCACATCACACTAAGTATTGCAGAGTCATTACAGAAATACTAAGTACTACAATCACATTTTTAAAAATATTAATGTTTTATGTTTTAGAGCAGTTTGGGGTTTGCAGTAAAGTTAAACAGAAAGTACAGAGGGTTCCACCGGTCCCCCTCTCCCCCCAACCCCTCAGAGTTCCCTATTAATATGGGAACTATTAGCATCTTGCAGTAGTATGGTATGCATCCTACCAGTGATAAACCGATATTGATACATTATCATTAGGGACTAAAGTCTATAGTTTACAGTAGGATCCAGTCTGTGTTACATGGTGCCATGGGTTCTAACAAATGTATAATGCCCTGCATTGATCATTATGGTGGATAGTTTCATGCAGAATAGATACACCTTCCTGAAAGCCTGTGTGTTCTATGTATTCATCTCTCCTTGCTCTCCTCCACCCTAAACTCCTAAAAACTACTGATTATTTTTGTTTCTATAGTTCTGCCTTTTATAGAATATTCTAGAGCTGAAATCATGGAGTATACAGTTTTTTTTTCAGACTGGCTTCTTTCACTGAGCAATACACCTTTTTTTTAAACTCATTTCTTTTTAATGTTGAATAATATTCACTGTATGGATGTATAAAGTTTGTTTATCTATTCACTTACTGAAGGATACCTTGGTCGTTTTCAGCTTCTAGTTATTAGGAATAAAGCCTCTATAAGCATTTGTGTGTAGGTTTCTGTGTGAACATGAGTTTCAAACTCATTCGGATAAATACCTAGGAGCAGGAATGCTGGACAGTATGGTAATTCTGTGTTTAGTTTTCAGAAAGAAACTGCCAGACTCTTCCAAAGTGGCCATACTGTTTTGTGTTCTCACCAGCACTGAATGACAGGCCCTGTTGCTCCACACCCTCACTGGTTTGGGGAATTTTAGACATTCGAACAGGTGTACAGGGTATTGAACTGTTGTCATCTGCGGTTCCCTGATGACATACATGTTGAACATCTTTTCATGTGCTCATTTGCCATCTGTGTCTGCCGAAGTGTCTGTTCATATCTTTGCCCTCTTAAGAAGTGGACTGTCTTCTTATGGTTAATTTTTAACAGTTCTTTTATATTTTGGATACAAGTCTTTTATCAGATATATGTTTTCCAAATATTTTCTTCCAGTCTGTGGCTTGTCTTTTCATTTGCTTGACAGTGTCTTTCACAGAACAGAAGTTTTTAGTTTTAATGGAATCCAACTTCTCATGTTTCTCTTTTATGGATTGTGCCTTTGGTGTTGTATTTGAGAACTCACTGCCAAACACAAGGTCATCTAGATTTTCTCCTACATTGTCTTCTACAAGTTTTACTGTGTTATGTCTTACATTTATATCTTGATCCATTTAGCATTTTTTGCACTTGTGTCTTTTTTTGTTTTCTCTCTCTCTCTCTCTCTCCCTTCTCTGATTTTATTTATTTTTAAAGATTTTATTTATTTATTCATGAGAGACACAGAGAGAGGCAGAGAGGGAGAGGCAGGCTTCCTGCAGGGAGCCCAATGTGGGACTCCATTCCAGGACCCTGGGATCATGCCCTGAGCCAAAGGCAGACACTCAACAACTGAGCCACCCAGTCGTCCCTCCATTCTCTGATTTTAATTGAATATTTTACATAATTTGATTTCTCTCCTTTCTTAGCTTATTAATTATACTTTCTTTAAAATTTCATTCATTTCACTTATCCATAAGTTAGAATCACCCCATAAATTGGTGTTATGATCATTTTGAAAAGCACTTGAACAAACTGTGATCAGTTAAGAATATGAAAAATAGGATATTTTAATCCTACCTACCTCTATTTGCTCCTTTTTTTAATGCCCTTTCTTTATATAGGTCTGACTTTCTGACCCATATCATTTTCTTTTTCTCTGAAGAACTTCTTTTGACATTTCTTTCAAGGCAGGTCTACTGGTGATAAATCCCCTCAGTTTGTGTTTGTCTGAGAAAGCCTTTATTCCTCTTTCACTTTTGAATGATAAACTCCCTGTGTTCAGAACTGTTGGTTGTGTTTTTTTTTTTCCCCTTTTAACACTTTAAATATTTCACTCTACTCTCCTTTAGCTTAGATGGTTTCTGAAGCAAATCCAAGGTGATTTTTTTTTAAGATTTATTTATTTATTTATTTGAGAGAGAGAGAGAAAGAGAGAGAGAGCGTGAGTGAGCATGAGTAGAGTAGGATGAGGGGCAGAGGGAGAAACAGACTCCCTGCTGAGCCGGGAGCCAGATGTAGGGCTTGCTCCTGGGACTCTGGGTTCATGACCTGAGCCCAAGGCAGATATTGTGGGACCCAGGAAATTTAAAAAATCCCCTACCCCTGGACAAGCAGAGCAGGACTAACTCCGTCTTGTGCTGCACCCGCCACCTCCTGTATAACCCCCACATGACCTGCTTATTGCTTAAGGCGCTGCCCTACCCTAGTCGAGCCGCTGGGCACACCCTAATCGGAAATCGGCTCATAGCAATGTAACCCTGCTTTGTGCCCCCCAAAACTGCGCCGATTCTGACCAAAGTAATAGGCCAGCTCAAATGGATACTATAGGGTAAATTGTAATTCAATCGGCCACCTGCGTGTGGACCGACATGACTGTGCAACTTTCTGTGTATCCCATTGGCCACTGGCCCCTATAAAGCTGCTATGCCTCTTAGTCTCGGGGTCCAAGTCCCTGCTCCGCTGTCGGGTATACTTGGACCCAGGCTGGAGCTTGTAAATAAACCCTCGTGTGTTTGCATCGGTGTCTGCTCCTTGGTGGTTTCTCGGATTCGCAATCTTGGGCACAACAATATTTAACCGACTGAACCACCCAGGTGCCCATCCAATGTAATTCCTATCACTTGTCTACAGGTAAGGTGTTTTTCTCTATGCCTTCCTTGAAGATTTTGTCTTTAATTTTTTTTGTACTTTGAATATGATATACCTACGTGTAGAACTTTTCATATTCATCCTCTTTAGTGTTTTTGTGCTTCCTGGATCCAGGGTTTGGTGTCTGTCATTAATTTTGGAAAATTTTGAGCAATTACTAATTCAAATATTTCTTTTGCTCCTGTTGATCTTTCGTCAAGTCTTCCCATTACATGTATTTTACTCTTTGTAATGGTTCCTCAGTTTGGATATTTTGTAGCATCTTTTTCATTTTCTTATTTGCTTTTCAATTTGGGAAGTTCTACTGACATCACTTCAAGCCCACTGATCCTTTCATTGGCCACAAACCATGATGAGCCTGTCCCAAGCATTTTTCATTTCTCTTACAGTGTTTTTTATTTCTAGCATCTCCTGTTGATTCTTTTTTAGAGTTTTCACCTCTCTGCCTATATTACCTCTCTATTCTTGCATGTTGTCTTTTTTTCCAATAGAGTTATCATAGTTCTATAATTACATAGCTATATCATGATTAAATCCCCATCTCGATAATCCAAAATGTCCACCATATCTGAGCCTGGTTCTGATGCTTGTTTCATCTCTTTAGTCTGTGGTGGGTTTGTTTTGCCTTTTAGCATGCTTTGTAATTGCTGTTGAAAGCCTGACATGATGTATCAGATAATAGGAACTTGGGTAAAAGGTCTTTTGTGTGAGATTTTATGTTAAAATGGCTAGCAGTTGGGCTGCTCAGTGTTTGGTTTATCTGTAGAATGTCAGGCTTCAACTTCTTCCAGTGTCCTGTTTCCTTCTCTATTGTCTTTGGGTTTCCCTAGAAACTCCTTAAACAGTCTGTGTCTCAGGTTCTCTGTTATAAACCTACTGTTACTATATTGGAGTCCTACTGATGTGGTGGTCAAAGTACAGATGGGAGAAGTGGTCTAGAGTCTTATGGTTAAAACTAGGGTTTTTTTTTTTTTTTTTTTTGACTTTTGTTTTGTTTTGTTAATGGGCTTAAGTCTCTGTGGCTTTAGGAAGTTTCCTAGCCTTTTCATTTTCCCTTTCATTCTGTGAGACACATAGCTGGAGGGGATTGGAGCTGTTTAACTGCCTTTCCTCCAGGGCATAACAAGTAAAACTGGTAAAACAGTTTCCCTTGAGTGCAGGACCTCCACTCTCTGATGTATCTGAAAGACTTGTTGATTTTCAGTTTGTTCAGCTTCTTTCTTGTGAGGATGAGAGGGATGACTTACACATCAGAATTAAACCAACAGTTTGCTTTTTATCTGAGATGACTCCCATGGACAATGTCAGAAGTCTGTGGCAGAGTCACCTCTTCCCTCAGTTCCCTGTGAGAGCAAAGCCACAGGGCATGAAGCCCAAGAAGGCCCTTAAAATTCAGTGTATATACAGCTCATAGCATAAGTCAGTTTTCTAAATAATATATTACTCAAAGTGTAACCACTGATAACTTTCTATGTTTCTATCCTTTACCTAAACTAAAAATGGAGGAATGTATTTTCACCAATTTTAAAGGCCATGTTAGTGGTAGTCTCTAACCTAATGAAGAAATTATGCAGTAAACATGAAATTCACTCTGAGGGATCACTGAGCATTTCCAAACTCTGAGCAATCCGTGTCTATGGAGCTGCAACACTGCTGGTCTGAAGTGAGACAGATGCTTGGACAGACAGAACACTAATTTGAAACATGAGCCTCAAAAAACCACCTCTTCAGAACCAAAAACCCAGTGCTGCTCCAAATATCAATTTGCTATTAAGCTCCCTCTCTCAGACACTCTGCTGCATGCTCCAGCGTAAGTAGTAACAACTTATTCCTTCAGTGGTGGTTAAAGATCTCTAGGCACACAGAGGAACAACTACTTTTGTGATGTGCTTTTGGTTTTGTAGCAAAACTCTAGGCCTTCACAGCAACTTGCACTATAATTCCATGAATTAAAAATTCCTGGTAAATAAACACACAGAGGCTGTGCTGGAGGCTTTTTAATGTGTGTGTAAAACCAGTGAGTTTCGTAACTCTGAGCCTCCTTCTAGAGAGAACTAAGTGAAATAAAAGATGTCTGAGAAGATTTATGTCTTTTAAACCTATGAGTAGGCCCACAAGTTACGGCTTTCTGGTATACTGCTTAATCCTTCATTTTCATTTTTGGCTCCCTCGTTGTGGTTTCCCAACTTCCTGTTACTCTGATGCTATGTATCTCCTTACTCTGATTTTCTTCAGTCTCTCCAGACTTTGACTTTCTAATGATACCTCAGCAGTGGCTTTCCTCCACTGTATTCAGATCTCTTTGGTACAAGGCAGCACCCGCAAATCTAGGTATGAAGGGAGTCTTGGACACACACATAATATCATCGATGGTAGAGCTTGTAAGTTTCAAGCATATGACAGAACTTCCTATATGAAGACTATTCAAATTAGTAGGAAAATAAGATAGGTTATTTTTTAAATGTTATTGAAACAATTCAGGAATACAATAAGCTAGACTATTACATTAAACCTTACATAAAAATCTGGGGTAACTGGGTGACAGGCACTAAGGAGGGCACCTCATGGGATGAGTACTCGGTGTTATACTATATGTTGGAAAATTGAATTTAAATAAAAAAATAATTTAAAAAAGCCTTACATAAGAATCAATTCCATATAGAGTACAGACTTAAATGTTAAAAAGATGAGACCACAGATTTTCTAACACAATATGTACTCCTTATGACCTTAATGTTGGAATAAGGATGAAATTAAAACTAGAAACCATGAAAGAAAAAAGTGATAAACCTGAAAATTCATATTTAATTTAGTTAAAAAAATGAAAAAAGCATTCAAGGTAGGAGCACAAGATGGGAGTATATACAAAAATTATTAAGATCTATAACAATGAATAATTGGTATCCATAATACATTAAGTCAGCTTCAAATCTGCAATAATGACATAAGGAAGAATAAAATGGACAAAGGGCAGGAATAAGCAATAGTCATTATGTGCAAGGGTAAAGTAATTATAATTACTTTCTTTTGTTGTTAGGAGAGTATATAGGTATGTACACTTTAAAGGTAGGTTGACAGTAACACTCATAATTTATAATGTGCAACTTTTGATTAAACAATTTCACTTTCAGATATTAATCCTTAAAAATATTCCCACAAATGCCCACATATAATTGTATGAGTATTTACTGTGTGTGGGTTTTAAATGTAAAGGCTGAAAAAAAATGTTAATAAATGAGAATTAAATTAAATAAATTATTGTAGAATCACCCAGTGAAATTTTGTGGCTGTTAAGCAAGAATATGGCAGGAATTCTACCCCCAGTTATGATGGAGTAGCTTTAGGAGACCAACCTTCTTACAAAGGATGACAAGAAAAGCGGGCCCACAGATGATTCAGATTAGAATTATGAGACACAGAATTAATAACTATGACTAATGTGCTTAAGAAATTAGATGGCAAAATAAAGAACTTTACTCAAAAATTATAATCTATTTTAAAAATCATAATGTGTTGGGATGCCTGGTGGTTCAGTTAGCTAAGTGACTCTTGATTTTGGTTAATGGTCTCAGTCAGGATCTTGGGATTGAGCTCTACATCAGGTCTATGCTCAGCAGGGAATTTGCGTGAGATTCTCTCTCTTCCTCTCCCCTTCCCCCCTGTGCTCTCTCTTTCTCTTGCTCAAATAAGTAAATAAATAATCATAATATGAAAAAAAAATAATCATAATATGAAAATTTCAGAACTGAAATATGCAGTTAACTAAAAATTCTTTGGGGAGAGCAGTTTGGAAGCTGTTGAAGAGAGTATTGATCTTAAGGAAAGGTTAGTGGGAAAAAAATCCAAACTAAAGCATATAGTTCAAAGAGGAAAGAAAACACAGAAAATAGCACGTAGGACATATAATCAAGAAATAGTGTAATATATTTATAGGTAGACTCTTAAAAGAAGAGAAGGAAGAGAATGGAGCATAAGCAATATTAAAGAGATAGCAGTCAAGAAAAATTTCAAAATAATAAAAGTCATAGGTATACCCACAGGCTTAAGAAGCACTATGAAAAAAAAAAGAAAAAAGAAAAAGAAAAAAAGAAGCACTCTGAATCCCCCAAAGACAGAGGCCTACATCTGGGCACTACATAATAAAACTTCTGAAACCCAAAGACAACAAAAATATCTAAGTAGCCAGAGACAATAAGATACACTCCCAACACACATTCCTTTCGAAGGAGACACAATAAAACCTCAAATGACTTCTCGAGGAAAACCATGTTAGTTAGAAGACAATGAGACATCATCTTTAAAACCTGAATAAGGGGATCCCTGGGTGGCTCAGTGGTTTAGCACCTGCCTTTGGGCCAGGGCATGATCCTGGAGTCCCCCGCTCCTGGCATGGAGCCTGCTTCTCCCTCTGCCGGTATCTCTGACCCCCCCTCCCCCCGTGTGTGTCTGTCATGAATATATAAATAAAAAAATTAAAAAATAACCTGAATAAAAATTAACTGCCAATCTAGAATTGTATAACCAGTATAAATATTCTTCAAAACTTAAGGCAAAAGAAGGACATTGATGGACAAAAAATATCATAGCCACTCATAGCCATCAGAAATACAAGAAGGAGCCTTTCACAGAGGAAAAATGATCCTATAAAAAGATGGATACTAAATCAACATTAAAATTAATGTTGTTTTCTACTAAAACAACATTAAAAATGCACAACAACAAGGTAACATATGGGGAAAATGGTATGATGAAATAAATTCTTGGTTAATAAAGTAAGAAATATAAAAATAAACATGACACTATTAAGAAAAATAGAGAATTATTAAAGTGATTGATATAAACCCAACGTAATAGTAAAAATATTACATATAAATGTATTAAATACTCCAATTAAAAGACTACTACAGCCAGTTTGATATCAAAGTAAATATCACATATCACTTGCAAGAGACATACTGAAATATAAACACACAGATGAGGATATAAAAGGATGGCAAGACTAACACTAACCATCACTAACCATCCAAATGCTAACTAGAAAAAACTGACGTGCTACATTAATACCAGACAGAGTAGACTTTAGGGAAAGAAGTACTAGAAGAAATAAAGATACATTTCAAAATGATAAAAGGAATGAGACCATATAATGTTTGTCCTTCTCCGACTGACTTATTTCACTCAGCATAATACCCTCCAGTTCCATCCACGTCGAAGCAAGTGGTGGTTATTTGTCGTTTCTAATGGCTGAGTAATATTCCATTCATTCATTTGGGGAATATAAAAAATAGTGAAAGGGAATAAAGGGGAAAGGAGAAAAAAATAAGTGGGAAATATCAGAAAGGGAGACAGAACATGAAAGACTCCCAATTCTGGGAAACGAACTAGGGGTGGTGGAAGGGGAGGAGGGCAGGGGGTGGGGGTGACTGGGTGACGGGCACTGAGGTGGGCACTTGACGGGGTGAACACTGGGTGCTATTCTATATGTTGGCAAATTGAACACCAATAAAAAATAAATTTATTTAAGAAAATGATAAAAGGGGAATTGATCAGGAATATATAATAATTCTTAGTTTATATAAGCCTAATAATATAGTATGAAAATATATATAGTAAAAGGAAAAATCATAAATTTCACAATCATAGAAGAGTGATTTAACACATTTCTTTCAGGAACAAACAGAAGGAAAAAAAAGCAGAAAAACCAAGCAGACAAAAAAAAAAATAGTATCAGTAAAAATAAAGAAGATCTAATAACATGATTAACAAACTCATTGTTCAAAATATGTTTTTTGACCACAGTAGAATAAAGCTAGAAGTCAATAAATAAAAGATAATAAAATCCACAACTATTTGTAAGTGAAGTATTACATATCAACCTATAGATAAAATGATTCACAGTGTAAATGAGAAAATATTTTGAGTTAAATGATTATGAAATTTGACAAATCAAAAAAAATTTAATGTAGAAAAGTGATGCTTAGATTAATACTAATAGCTTTAAGTGCATATATTAAAAAATAAAATGATCTAGGTAGTCATTTAAAGAAGTTAAAAAACAATAGTAATAATAAATCACAAAAAATTAAAGCAAGAAAATTGAAATATAATCATAGAATAAAGGAGAAAACAAATGCACAGTAGAAAAAAATCAACATAGTCCAAGTAAAACATTTAAAAAATCTAAATACTAAGTATCTAAATACTTAAGGAAATTGAATCTCTAATTAAAATTCTTCCCATTAAAGGAGAGAAAATGAGTGGGAAAAATCAGAGAGGGTGACTAAGCATGAGAGACTCCTAACTCTGGGAAACAAACAGGAGGTAGTGGAAAGGGAGTTGGGCGAGGGGGATGGAGTGACTGGGTGACAGGCACTGAGGGGGGGCCTTGATGGGATGAGCACTGGGTGTTATACTATATGTTGACAAATTGAACTCCAATAAAGAAAATACACACAAAAAAATTCTTCCCATTAAAAAAGTCCAGGCTCAGAAAGTCTTCCTGGTGAATTTTGTCTAAATAGCTACGAAAGAAATGGCACTATTCTTACTTACTTAAACTCTTTGTGAGAATGGAAAAAGAGTACATAACTTCCCAGTTCATTTTATGAGGTCGTCATACTCTTCGTACCTAACCATAATGAGGTCTTTACAAGAAAGAAAATTCATAGACCAACTTCTTTTATGAACATATTTGAAAAAGTCCTTTATAAAATATAAGAAGTTCTCTCAGCATGGCAGTTAGACTGTAAAAATGATCGTGCAAGCTGAAAGTGAGCTAAATACAAGATGGGCTTAATAAGCAGTGAGGAAAACTGATTTCCCCATGACCTTTATAAATTTGATTTCTCTATGACCTTTACAAATATTCAAAATAGTAAAAATCTTTTACTGTCAATTATAATTATATAGAGAAATTTAAAAAAAATAGTAGCAATATTTTTAGTACACTGTGATTGAAAACATTAAAGACACTGAGAGTGTTTTATTTCTTTCTAAAAAACTTATCAAGAGTTGAGTAGTGTTGACTTTCCTCTTGTCCTATAGTTATGATGTAGAGCAAGCATCTTTTCTATGCTTTGGTAAATTATCAAACTCCTTTCCAAGTTTGGATCTCCTTCCAACATTTTATCTTTTCCATCTACAATGCTGTAAAATCTCTCTGAGTTCCCTTAATGTGAAGGGATTTTTTTTCCTTCCAATATCACTTCCTACAGGACATACTCACCTAGTTTGTCCCAACCATCTTCTCATTTATATCAGAGAGTGTTTTCACTGAGTTCCTCTGGCAGCACAGTTAGAATCTCTCAAATGGGGGCAGTGCCAGCATCTCCATGGTTGGCTTTTTATATAAATCTGTTGACATTTGATTAGAATTTCACTTCTAATATTATCACTTTGTTTTTTTTACTGTACTTTCATATATATTGGCCAATACTCTTTGGAGTACCCACTTTTGTAAAACAACACGTGTTTCTCACTGGGAGCAAGTAGGCAACATAACCACATTCACTGCTGTCAGTATGTGAACTGAATAACAGATGTGCTGGGACCAATTACTGACAGACTGTGAAAGAAGAGACATCACTGGTCACTGATCATTACGCAGATCTGTTAGGTAGTGATTTGTGGACAAGGGCTGGTACTTGGTGTAATGGCCCACAGTTAATACACTGTGTAACTAAAATCTGAATTGTGTTGTTAGGGGACTGGAATTATTTAATGAAACCATGGTAACTGAAATTCACTGCATATTCAGTAAGGTGGACTCTACCTGCATTGGTAAAGAAATATTGGTTCTATGTTTTGATCTGGGTGCTGATACATGAATATTCATTTATTGAAATTTATTATTACATATATAATTTACACAAATTTTTCCAAAAATATGATAACCTTTAAGAAGAAATTTCCTTAAGAATCTTTATAACTCATCACATTAACAGAATAAAGAGAAAAAACATGTGATCATCCAAATAGATGCTGAACAAGCATTAGATAAAATTTAACACCTATTCATAAAAATAAAAACACAAACTAAAAGAGGAGGCAGTTAAAAAAAAATAAAATAAAAGAGGAGGCAGTTTTCTCAATCTATTAAAAACATTACAAAAAACTGTAGCAAACCTCATACTTAATAGTAAACTTCTGAAAGCTTTCCTCCTGAAAGATCTGAAAGATGCCTTCCTATCATTTATCTATTCAACATTATACTGTAGGTCCTAGCTGAGAGAAACTGCCTAACATTATTGAAAACTACTAAAGAATGCCTAATTAAATGGAAGGATGTACCATGCTCATGAATTAGAGAATGCCAATTCACCTGAAATTGATCTATACATTCACTGCAATTCCAGTCAAAATCAGGGTATGCTGTTTGGTGTGTGTGTGTGTGTGTGTGTGTGTGTGTGAATAGATAAGCTCTTTAGATATGCAAAGGAACAAGAATAGCCAGGCAATCTCAGAGAAAAAGAAAAGAAAATGGGAAGAGTGGCATTTTGGCTATCAGGATTTATTATATAAAGTTAAAAAATTATAGTAATTAAATCAGTAAGGTACTGGCATGAGAATAGACAAGCCAAAGGAATAGAACACAATCCAGAAATAGATGCATACAAACACAGTCACTTGATTTATGATAAGCAATAGGGGAAAAGGTCTTTTTTTACTAAATGGTACTGGGTCAACTGAATATTCATATAAAAAGTTAATCTTGGCTCCTATGTTATGCCATTTATAAAAAATCAGCTGCAGGTGTATTGTAGATCTAAATATAGATTTAAATCTGAAAGATCAAACAATAAAGGTTCTAGAATAAAAAACAGAATATCTTCATGAACATGTAATAGGCAAAAGTTTTTAAATAGGACACTAGAAGTGCTAACCAAAATGGAAAGGATTAATGTACTCTATTAAATCTTGGACTTTCTATTTATCACAAGGCA
Organism: Canis aureus; assembly: GCF_053574225.1. Classification (NCBI taxonomy): domain Eukaryota; kingdom Metazoa; phylum Chordata; class Mammalia; order Carnivora; family Canidae; genus Canis; species Canis aureus. Next base: position 8,553,466 of record NC_135616.1, on the reverse strand, counting down.
CCATTAAGAGAGTGAAATGGCAAATCATAGACTGGAGAAGATACCTGCAATATATCTAACCAACAATGGATTTGTTTACAGACATCAAGAACTCTTATATATCAATAAGAAAATGACAATCTAAAAGACAAATGGGAAAGATATTTCACAAAAGAGGATATTCAAATGGCCAGTAAACACGAAAATGTGTTCAAGCCCATTAGGCCTCAGGGAAATGCAAAATTAAAAGCATAATTAAACAGTACTGCAGACCCAAATAAATGGCTAAAATTAGGGACTGACAAGCATTAACCTGCTAGCAAGGATGTGGAGTACCTGCAGTTTCCAAGCTGTGCTGGCAAGAATGTACTGGTGCAAAGACTTTGTAAAAATATTTGATACCAGCTCCTAAATGTAAACCCATTCAATTACCCAGAAATTTCCCTCTTCAGTATGTACCCTACAGAAATGCATACACATATCCACGAAATCACATACAAGAATGTCCCTAGTAGCACCACTGCTGAGAGGGCAAAACTGAAAGCAACCAATATTAAAATGGACAAATTGTGGCACCTTCATAAAATTGAATAAGATGCAATTCTGAGAATAAGCAAACAAGCAAACCACGATTCGAGTGAAATTCACGAATGCAATGTTAGCAAAGAGTCAAACATAAGATAATATATACTGTGTGATTTCAGTTATAAAATGATCAAAACAGGGCCACAGCAGCTAACAGTGACAGAAATCAGAAGAGGGATTGTCCTGCCAGGAGGTGATAATTGAACAGCATGAGGGGGGCTTCCACTCAGATTCTATTTCTTGACCCACCCAGTGGTTAAATTTGTGTAATCTCTTGACCTTGTCTAAAATTATTACTTAAAAAATAAGAAAAAGAAACTAGCCAGTGAATATGCACTGACTTATTAGAAAGAGAGCCATGATCTACCAGCAACTAGAGAAAAAAAGTCAATGGTAGTTCATCAAATATGATTTTATAATGGTAACAAAACCAAAAGATGAATTATTATATCAAAAATTAGTCTGTAAGGGATTATTAACAATGTTTATCTTTGTCATGCTTATCTCTTGTATTTTTTGCTTTATGAAATTTTTGCATTTTTTAAAGATTTTTTTTAAGATTTATTTATTTATTGATGATAGACAGAGAGAGAGAGAGAGCCAGAGACACAGGAGGAGGGAGAAGCAGGCTCCATGACGTGGGACTTGATCCCAGGTCTCCAGGATCACGCCCTGGGCTGCAGGCAGCGCTAAACTGCTGTACCACTGGGGCTGCCCAAATTTTTGCATTTTTATAAGGTGAGCCTTAGTTACACATTTGAAAACAAAAATAGTAAAGAGTTAAAATAAAAGCTTTCTAGCTGAACATTCCACAATACCAAAGATGTCTCCTGGGGTAGAGCTATGCGGTGACCTTGATAGTGACATACATCTATGGTACCAAATAGTTGAGTTTTAGCTGCTCTGGGTCTGGGCTCTCTAAGTGGGCAAAAGGGCAGATCACTAAAATGAGCAGGTCTCTGACACTTAATGGAAAATGTACTTTAATTAGCTTCACTCAACCTGTATTCAAAGGAGATTTTGTGCAGTTCTCTGTGGGACACTCACTGAGCAACAGTAAAAACCTGAAGGGCCACCACACAGATGCTCAACTCAATTCCAGAGAAGGGATGTGGTGCAGCACATATGGCAATGATATCTTCATGCATTGTTTTACATAACAAAAGGCAGAAAAGAGAACTACCATTTGCCGTGTCTCATGTGCAAAACTCAGTATGCTTTACCTGTAAACCTATAGATTAGTAAGACAAATTAACTTCTGTCAATTTTACTACCGGACATTTTTTTAGTTAATCATGTTTCCCTCAACAAATTTATAGAGGTACTTAAATATTTCTACCATCCAATATTACTTTTATACATTATTATGGTAAAAGGAAGAACGTTGTATCCCTAAGAAGTATCCTTGAAAATTATAGGTAGTTTTTTTATTATATATCTGCCAAGAATATCTATTGTGAGTAAAATTTAGAAAACAAAGATGTTTACGAGTAAAAATTAAAAATACGCCCAGGATATGAAAAACACAAGCTGCCATGTGCGTGTGTACATATGTACACACAATCCTTAAATATCAAAAATGTAACATCTGCCCTCATAGAAGCCTAGAACAAATTTTAGCCCATTTTCCTTTTAAAAAAAAATGCTCCTGATGAATTAAGAAGGTATTTATTCAATCTATACTCAACGGCAAGAGTAAGAATTTGGAATTTATGCTCTGATTTACAGGCAAAAAAATAAAAGAAAATATTAAATAATCATTCAATGTCATGATCACACCCTCAACTCTTCCTCTCCTGCAAAAGCTTTCATTCAAAGCAACTTCCTCTTTTTTCTCTATAAAGTAACATTCCTCTCCTTTGTTTTTGGGATTTGCCATTTGCTGGTGGTTTTATCTTAGATTGCTTGTCCCTAACTGAAATTCTTTGCTCTTCCCAAATAAACTCATTTTGCTGGTAAAATAACTGGCTGTTTTATTTTTAAGGTTGACATAACAGACCTTTCAAAAGCGATGCAGAAAAGAATAAGTATACACTGAACAAGCTAGAAGAGATTTCATCTTTCACATTATGCAAATACATTTTGCTAGTGATATCTTCTATTTTTATAAGGATGATCCTCATTACTACTTTTACTATGTGAATTACAAAATTGACTGTGTATCTGTTTTAACAGGAACATATACATAATTACTCTGCGAAGATAGTTTCAAAAGTGTCAAAATATGAATTAAAACACTGACACTTTTTAAGGGCTCCTTATATGGTTCCAAAACACATGTTGTTTACAGTAAGGAGGCTTGGTAAAATGGATTAGAACATTTGTATGGAGCAGTTTCTAAAATATCAGTAATTTATTTTATTTAAAGCAATGTTCAGATCTGATGATGTTACACAGAATTCTTCTGGTTAGGGAGAAATGTGTGGATGCACCATGAAACCAAAGAAACTTAACTGCCTTCCATTTTCTGTGGAAAAGATTCCTCCTCCCTTCGTGACTGAGATGAAATCAAGAGTTGTTCCAATCACAAGCTGAGTTTGGTCCCTGCCTGAAGTGAACAGGTTAGCTTTGCTCAGAGATATCATGGTTCTTTTTGTTCGGTGGCTGCCAACCATATTCTTTTTTCCTTAAGAAAAGTGTAATGGGTAATAATCCTATCGGAGATGAGTGCAGTGCTACAAAGTTGTGCTTATTTGTTGCACTTTTTGGTCAAGTCAGCAGAAAACCCACTGGATTTTCTTTTCCTCTGGAAGAGGAACAGGGCTCCTGCTGTCTGTTCTGGGAGATGTTAACACGCAAAACTATGATGGCAGAAGACACAGGACACTAATATAAGTTACCAATGTTTTCATCTGATAAAATAAAAATTATTGCACTTAGTAAACACAACTAAGGGGAAGCTTATTCCTTAGCTTGCTGCAATATAACCTCAAAATTATAGATGAGATTCTGTCTATATCGAACCTTAACTGGAAAGAAACAGAATTAAATGAAACCATGCAATTCTTTTTCCTACACTCCAATAATCCTTCAGCTTTCAGTTTTAAGTTTAAACAAAACTTTTCCTCCAACAACCTTCTTGCCCATCTTAATAATGAGGTACATTTCCCAGTCCCCCGCACCCCCAGCCTATAAAAAGACCATGAGACACTTCCAGTTTCCCTCCTTCATGCTCAGCAGATGGCAGAGATTCCACCACAGAGACCTCTACCTCAATAGGTTTTGGTTTATCCTATCATGAGTGAGGACCACAGAAATTGCAGTCTAGTCCTGTCACTTTAAAAATGAGAAAATCAAGGTTGGATGGAGAAGTAGTGGAACCTATCTGTCTGTAGGGTTGAGATTAGAACACAAATCTTTTCCTCTCATCAAGCTCTATTCCACTCTCACCTACAGGAATGATAAAGTCAACCCAGCAAACAAATAAGACATTCTTGACAACAAAAAGCATAGTCTGTGTTTTTCCTTTGTTTTTACCTCTGAAGAGATTATCCAAGTCAATATCTTCTTTTCCTTTGATTTTCAAACACTTTGCCTGCTGTACAAGCCTGGGCAAAGAACAGAAATAAAATCTAGATTCATTATCCTGTGAGGTAGGAATAAATCATGACAGCAGCACAAATTTAAATAGAAACCACGGAGTAAACAATAGTGAATTAGCAGGTATTTTGCTGCAGAGACTTGTTACAATTTTTCTTCAGTTGAAGATTTTAAAAACATATTTTCTTCAGAAACGCTAACTTTGAAACCTGCAACTTGAAAGTTCTCCCTCATTCTGTTACAGCAAAAAGTTTCTAAAATTCTCTGGAGAATAATCTCTTCAGATTCTGAGGAGGAGCTATCAGGGATGATAGGGGTAGTATGGTAGTAAGTGGGTAAATAGTAATTGCTACTGATGATTTTAGCTCTTATTTTAATCAGAAAATTATATACATTGTGCTTAAACAACTGTATAAAGTAATTTAGTTACACAGTTGAATGTCAGAGAATTAATTAACTTTTAAAATGCTCCCATATGCGGTAAGGACTAATTTTGTAACTCTTCCATCATACAACTTGATTAAAACTTGAGGCTCATGGAATATGTAAGTTTGTAATGAATATGGAAGTTTCTAAAATGAAACTTTTCGGTGTTGCTAATTACCTAGTAATTAATTTTAAGTAGAGACCTTAAGATACTTGATTAATTTATCCATATATGTATTTACGATTTTAATGAAAATTATAATAGCTTGTTTTGCAAATGCATTTTCCTATTGCACTTGTACAGCAGCACTCTCATTTTATCCTCTCTGACAAGTTTCTGAGTACTGTTTCAATTTCTGTTTTAGATGAGGATACCGATTCAATCACCAAAGCCTTACACAGAAACCTAAGTGACTTGTACATAATTGGAGGTAATTTTATCTGTATATTCTATAAACATATATATCATGATAAAAACAAATTCTATTTATCAGCTTTTTTCCCCTTACATTAGACACTTTTTTAACCAAAAATGCAAGAAACGGAGAAAGAATTTCTTTTGAAATCCCATGTTGGACCTTAAAAGGAAGCCCTACATGGCTACTGTGGCATAGTCTAGCTCTGGGCAGTGAAGCTATGATCTAGTGTGGATACCAGCACGCTCAGTGGAGAAAACTGCATCGAGGCTCTAGGCTGCTACTCCAGAGTTCATTTTTAAATTCTATAGATCTCAGCTTCCCAACCTGCAAAATGGAGACTGGATTTGCCTTACAGGGTTCATTCTGAACCATCAGAGAAACATTATATTATAAAATAATCTACAAGCTTTTATTCAGCATGGACATGCATAAAAATGTGAGGAATAATTTCATTAATTTGATATGCTTAATTTTCATTATACTCTGGATATATACAGATCATCATGATTTATTTACATCCTTGTAGGAAAGAATATTAACAATAGAGGGTTTAAATTGAAGCAGTGAGCATCTGGTGGAGAGAGCTGGTCAACATGGAATGCTAGAGGCACAACATGTGCACTAAATAGCATGATGCAGTCATTTCTCAAAGTAGAAGATGAAAAAAAGAACAATTTAGTCTGCTTATGTACTTTGGAAAATATTTGTTTGGGTATATTCCCCCAAAATTTACAGATTTGATGAAACTGAGTTGATTTTTAAATCATCTTAAAGCATCCCTCTACAACAGATTCTGATGAAGATCTTGATTCTATCTTAAAAATTTGAAAAATAGAAGCTGGTGTGCTTTATATAACTTCGATGGGGATTTTAAAAAGCAATTTAAAAATAAATAAATTTACTGAGTAGCTTTAAAAATATTCCAGGCACTGCCACTAACCACAGATACATTTCAGTGCAGTTTGCTTTCAAAATTATTACATCACTAGGGAGATACACCAAGTCAAACACTAATCAGTTCAGGTTCGTTAACATTTCCTGAGTGAGACAGGTACCTTCTAAGGATTCCTAGACTCTTCACTTTGTTTACCCTCTTTTCATTTTCACAAAACCACTCTAAGGCAGAGAGGTATAGTGCCCTTGATATAAGTAAAGAAACTGAGACTCAGAGATACTAAACCACTCGCCCATCTTGGGCACACAGTGAGTCAATGGGGAAGCCAGAACACAAACTCAAGTCTGCAGATTCCAAATCCAGGTTTCCCCTTACTCTGCGCGTCACTGTCCATGCTTGCTGAGCATTTCCAGAAGGCATCAAGAATGAGATGTCATAGGCACAGCAAAAGAAAGGGATGCTCCTGGCCGCTGGAGGGAGAGATGGTCTGGATCTGGGCTAGTGAGGAACTCTGTGGAGAATGCAGTCGGGTCTGGTTCGGAAAGAAGGGAGATGTGCAGGACTGATGGGCTTATAAAGCTCTAGAAAATCAGGGTGGGATAAAAGCAGAAACTGCCGTAGACTGGGCATCAGCAAAATGAGAGGGACAGTGTTTGCGGACATGAAGAAGCTAATCAACCTATTAGGCCTGCTCTGTGCAAGGAAAGGAGGGATCGAAGGTGAGGATAAAAGAATCTGCTAGAGCCAAGCTGTGGAGAGCCTTACTCACTGTTCTCAAGTGTCTGGACATCATCTTGCTGGCAGAGAAAAAAAGCGATTGAAGTGTTGCATCTTAAAAGAATCTACTGCATACAGGCAACAGAAATGTTTGGTGATGATTAGGTCAGCAATGTGCCAAAAATTAATTATTTGTTTGTATTTTAGTTAAAAAGGCAATACCATTGAAATCTCCGGGTATTATTTTTCACCAGTAACTCTGCCTGAACCTTGGCCTATACCTTTCATCATAGTTCCAGCCACTCCAAACAATCTTCAAAATCTTTTATTAATGCTATTGCTGTTGTAGCAGCAAGTGTCAGGCTAAATGTGTGTCTGTGTACCCTCAATTCACCACACAGGAAAGCATATGAATTAGGGGATTACTGCTTCTGTTGGTGAGACCTGCCCCTGTCATTTCATAGTCTCTGCTATCCCATTGGTTTTCCACTTACCTTATCCTTAGGATTTTGCTACTTCCTGTTGGAAAAGGGGGCTGCATGCTCTCTGACCCCCCTTTCTATGCTTCTGCTACATTTAATAAGGCAAGTTAGTGGCTACTGTTTTTCTGGGCTCAGGAAATGCTGGGCCCTGAGCTAGATGCCTAACATGAAGGAGGTAACATTAATCTAATATCTCAGTCACGCAGTAAGTAGAAGAGCCAACATGGAAAAATCAGAATTTGGAGTTAAGTCAGGTTAGTCTAAATGTAGCTAGACACCCTCTAGAACAGGAGTTGCAAACAGCAGCCCAAGAGTCAAATCCTGCCCCTTGCCTATTCCTGTGAATGAAATTTTAGTAGAATACAGCCATGCTCATTCATTACTTACTGTCCACAGTTGCTTTCACACAGGAGTGGTCAAGCTGAGTAGCTATAGCAGAGATCTTAAGGCTGGCAGAGCTTAAAAGTATTTACTATGTGGCCCTTTCGAGAAACAGTTTGCTGACTCTTGTTCTAGCAGTAAAGGAAAAGGTTCCTAAACCCAAAAATATACATATGATATGTGATAGTTTTATATTACTACCTTTTCTCAAAACTGCCTTAATAACTGTAGTTAGTTATTACTTAGAATAGGGCTTCACAGGCAAATATCGAACTCTACTTTTTATTTTTTAGACAAATTGCCCAGGTCCAATCAATATTTCTTTGAGCTTTTCCCACATACGGGTATTACATTCAGCCAAAATGGTATCTGCCACCAAGAGGCTCATAATCTACCAGAGGATACAGATGTGTGCAGTGCCAACTTTCACACAAAGTAGATTGAGAAAACGGCTACACAAATGATGAGAAACTGCTTTGTGGGAGGGGATTTTCTGCTTAAAAGATCAGAAAGAAAGCTTTCAGGGAGAAAGGAGTCTGTGTAGGCCTCAAAGCAGAGGGAGAAGGCAGAGGGAGAAGCAGGCTTCCTGCAGGAAGCCTGATGTGGGACTCAATCCCAAGACCCTGGGATCAGGCCTGAGTCAAAGGCAGAGACACTCAACCACTGAGCCACCCAGGCATCCCCTATGTATGCAATCTTTCTTCTGTGTGTGTATGTGTGTGTACACTTGTTTATATGTGTGTTTGTATATGTGAATTTATAGTAAAGCAAAATAAATAAAAAACCTGTAAGACTCTAGAAATCTAAGGGCAAATTCATATAGTATGTTTAGTTTATAAATAAAATATAATTCAGCTTTTAAAAATACTGCATTATAAACCATCAACAAATGACACACATATGAAAATGTTAATTGTACCATTATTTAAAGAGGAAAAATACTGTAGACGATGTCAATAGGGGAGTTAACTGAATAAATTAAGGTATGTCCACAATATGAAATATGATACAGTTATTTAGAGTTATTTAAAACAATGCATTGGGGGCACCTGGGTGGCTCAGTCAGTTAAGCATCTGCCTCCAGCTCAGATCATGATCTCAGGGTCCTGGGTTTGAGATCTGTGTCAGGATCCCTGCTCAGTGGGAAGCCTGCTTCCTCCTCTCCCTCTGCTACTCCTCCTGCTGTGCTCTTTCTCTTTCTCTCTCTTGCTCTCTCTCCCTCTCTGTCAAATAAATGAATAAAATCTTTTAAAAGATTAAATAAAAAAAACAATGCACTGGATCCATTTGTATTAATATGAAAAATTACCCATGATATAATGCTAAATAAATAAAAGATATTTTTAAGCTAGTATCTTTTATTGTCAGACTTTCTTTAAGCCAACAAACAATGGTTTTATATGGCAGTCCATAAGAGATTAGGCAAATTTGTTTTTTCTTTGTGGGTAGACTTAGTTACTTAAGTCTTTACAACTTTTTCATGTAAAAATAAAAGTCCAAGACCAGATTATTTTTCTTGGGCCATAAATGCTGACTTATTTACAGGTGTCTTGCTCAGAGTACATTTTATTAAAACTTCAGTGTTTAATGTTAGGGTCCTTGAAAACTTCACTCACATGTTAATCTGTCAGGAATGTGGCCTCTTTCCCCTACATTCAACATGATTATATCCTAACCTATCCAGAGTAATACAAGCTAACCTTGAAAGAAACATTAACACAAAATTACTGTAATATTTTTTAAAAGACTGAATGTATATCTGAATATCCATATGTGTACATAAATACAGAAAAAGTATAAAAGAGAACATGATCACACAAGTAACCTCAAGACACACCTCAGAGCTGAAGAGTAGGCAGTGATAAATTACATTTTAAAAATTTCTTTATTACCTGAATTACTGCAGTGGGAATTTTATCATATTTTTACAAGTCTGTAAGTTATGTTATTTGACCAGAGAAAGTCTGAGTATCACTATTTTTTTATTTTTAGGTTTTTTTTCTTTTTACTGATCTATATTTTCTAATTTTCCTATAATACACAAGAAGGCACACATACAAATGCTTTAGTTATGAGAAAAAAAATCATGTTAACTGTCCCAATTTTACTATTTGCAATGAATGGGAAATGACTGTTTTAAAGTCGGATCAATTGTGTAGATGAGAAAAAATGCCCACTGGTGCTTGGGCAACAAAATTATGTTTTTCTGGTGTGCAGGAACACCAATATTCCTTTACGCAAGGAACCATGGAGATTTTAGTACAGGCTGTTCTGTAGCATTTAATTAATAAGAGCCTGGGCCAAGGCAGGATTCGAGAAATCCAGAGATCCACAATAAATTATAAAATGCCTGTGAGAACCAGCTTAGAGAAAAATGTTTAAATATCTTTCAAAGGCATACTTTGAGTATTTTATAACATTTCGAGAGAAGTGCAAATTTGTTTACAAACCATCAGACTATAATGAAGGTGCCAAAGGAACCAAGGCAAGAGGGATCCAATGAGGGCCAAGTCCTTTTACCCCAGCACTGTTACTGTCTACACTCCTGAGCTGATCCTGGCACGACTCACTTCATTTTCAATTTGCAAAATATTCAACAGAACCACCTCCCTCTTTTTTCCCTAATAGCATGGATCTGTGTATGGTCTCTAGGAGGTTAAGATAGGTAATTGCTGGAAACATTTTAAGTGTTGCCCATTCACTGCCTTGTTACTTCTTTCATGGCACTTAACCACAGTCTATGATTTCTCCTCATTTATGGTTTACTTTTGTTTGCTCTCCTCTATTGCCTCTATCTGACAATATGCTCCCGGCAGCGATGGGGCAGTTTTGTTCACTGCCATATCCTAGTGCCTACCACACTACTCAGCCACAGCAGAAGTTCCACATGTATTTGCTGATGTAGTGAGTGAATCAACATGCCTCCTGCCAAGTCATCCTTCCTGAGTTCAAGTCTTCATCCTGCCACTTCACTAGCTAGGGCCATTTTCTTACCACCCAGTAAAAGCTTACTGAGGTCAAGGATTTTAGTCTGTTTTGTTTTCTTCTAGCTATCACTAGAGTTTGAAATATTACTTTTCTAAGTATTAGTTCAAAGAATAAATGTTGAAATAATGAAGGATTAAATATGTCCAATTTCAGGCTATGGCTACAGTCAGGATCCTGATTCTGCAAGATTAAATGCCATTCAGGTATTTATATGCCATAAGCCAGTTCCAGTTCTATTCTAACCTAATCTTAATTCTAGAGGAGGAGGAGGTATGGAATAGGAGCCGAGCAATGACCCAGGAGTCAGAGTGCTTAAAGTGGCCATTCATGACAGTGTCAAGGAAACTTAATTCTTTGGCTCTGATAACCTTATTTCTCTGTTGAAGAAGTAGGACTAGACAATCATTGAGTCCCTTCCCATTGCAAAGTCCCAGGACTGTCATACTCTGTCAGAGGTCCCTCAGAGTGTGCCTGGAAAGTGTAGAGAGTGAGGGAGTTTGTCTGGATGGTGATAGGTTTTCTGTCCAGCCATAACTTCTACAAAAGGCTTCCTGAGTGCACAGGAAAAATCCTGATGTTTGACCACTGCTCACTTGATTAAGGGGTATAATTAAGTTCCAGATGCAGAGGAATAGCTCATAATAAATAAAGGTCTAAATTTTAATTTTGGTGCAAAGATGTATTGTATATACACAAGCAGAATTGGCCCAGTTGCAAGACTTTACTATCAACAATTTTTATAAAAATGGAAAAAGATATTGATACTCTCTATTACATGCCAGGCCCAGTTATATTTTCTATATACCTATATTCAAGATCTAAGCCTTGTATATTATATTCATTTCACAGGTGAAAAAATTGAACACACTAATTATTGCATACTAATGAACACACCCAAACCAGTCAACTTAGATTTACTAAGAACCTAGAATGTGACCAGAAATGAGGAAAGAACAAAAGCATAAATGAAAACTGGTTCATACCCTTTTGCCTCCTGTTCTTTTGAGAAAATAAGGCACACATACAAAGTAAGCACTAAAGAGGCGCATGCAGACACACACACAAACAAGTTATTGGTGTGTAGTATAGACCAAAGCCCATAGGAGTGCTAAGAACAAGGAATGGGACTATCTCTTATTAGATCCAAATCCTCAGGCCTACCAAGTCCCTGGCACAGAGTGGCTGCTCAAAATCTATTTAATTTGTTAAATGCCTACTGAGTATCAGGCATTTTAGCAGGTGTCAGCAAGAGAGAAATGTATATGGTGTGATCTCTAACCTCAAGATGCTCATGTGGGCTGGAACTGCTGCAGAAAACTTTAAGATACAGCTGAGCCTTTGAGAAAGGAGAAGATGCAGGTGGGAGGAGATAAGTTAGGAAGAATGAGAACAAAGGCACTGGCCCATAATAAAAACAATATTATGGGTGATTACAGGGAGTGAGTAGGACACTGAGTAGATTTTATCTCCCAAAGCAGAGAATTTATGTGGGAAGTTGTGAGAAGAAACACTGATAGATTAAGGAAAACCTATGTAATGATTTGAAAGGCTAATATGGGAAACAACCAACTAATACTGTTTTAATTCTGAGAATGGACCCCATAGAAGGTATTTATGGTGCAGCTAATTTGAGTGGTGGAAATAAACTAGCTGGCTCATGGCAGCGCAATTTATTATGAGGGTCATTAAAGGAACTATTTTACTACATGCCATTCTCTCTGATTACCACAGCTTCTTCAGCCACTTTTATTATCAGTATAGGCCTTAGGGAAGCGCATAAAATTTATAATATGGAAGGCATGAGGAAAAGCAAAATGATATTTATTAGGCATCTTCTTAGATTTCTTTCCTTTTAGAGAGAGAGAGAGAGTAGGGGAGGGGCATAGGAAGAGAGAATCATAAGCAGGCTTCATGCTCAGCAGCACTGAACGGAGCCCAAGGTGGGACTTGTTCTCATGACCCTGAGACCATGACCTCAATCAAAATCAAGTGTCAGATGCTTAACTGACTGAGTCACCCAGGCGCCCCTTTAGATTTTAATAGTAATGAGTGTGAATATGACTGAATATTAACAATGGTGGTTCTACCAATTGTGTGAATTAGAATATATTAATCACTGCTTTGGGGAGGAGAAAGAAGTTATTTAAGACTACTTAAGCAAGGGGATCCCTGGGTGGCTCAGCGGTTTGGCGCCTGCCTTTGGCCCAGGGCGCGATCTGGGAGTCCCGGGATCGAGCCCCGCGTCGGGCTCCCGGCATGGAGCCTGCTTCTCCCTCTCCCTCTGCCTCTCTTTCTCTCTATGTCTATCATAAAAAAATAAAAAAAATAATTTAAAAAAAAGAATACTTAAGTGAGTGGGAAATGCCTGAAAAAATGTTCCACGTAGGCCTGACGAGGCCAGCTAACAATACGGGGGGAGGGGGCAGTTGCATTTCAAAGTAATTTATGATAAAACTGCTCTAATGAGTATAACTTTATTCCCTTGTTGCAGAGAGAGGCTTTTAGTTTATTATTACTGAAACGTGTCTAACTGAACGCCTCTAAGTCAGAATCCCGCCCAGGCGGAAGGATAGAGCAGCGCCACGGGCCCTCGGTGGCCTCGGATGGCCTCGGATGGCCGAACCCCGCCGCCCCACCTGCAGGCCACCTGGCGCACCGCGCATAGGCCCAGGCCCCTGCGGAGAGCCCCTCCTCCCGGGCCGGGGCGCAGCCGTAATGGGGGCCGCCTCCCTTGCCCGTCACGCAACCCGTGTTCGTGGGGAACCTGGTGCTAAACCATTCCTAGACGGCCTGCTTCTGGGTCAGGTTTCGTATGTAGCAGAGCAGCTCCCTCGCTGCGATCTATTGAAAGTCAGCCCTCGACACAAGGGTTTGTTAAAAAAAAAAAGAAAAAAAATGAAATGTGGTTCAAGATGAAAGATTTTATATTACATGTAGTATAAATAAGAATAAAGGTTTTGGGAAATCATGGTAAGATTCTTCCCCTCCCATAGTTCTATTTTCACAAAATAAGAAACAAATGCATCATAAGATGACCCTGAGAATGCTAGATAGAGTAGAAAGTCATCTAGAGGGCAGCCCCGTGGCCCGGCGGTTTGGCGCCGCCTTCAGCCCAGGGCGTGATCCTGGAGAACCAGGATCGAGTCCCACGTTGGGCTCCCTGCGTGGAGCCTGCTTCTCCCTCTGCCTGTGTCTCTGCCTCTCTCTCTCTCTCAGTGCCTCTCATGAATAAATAAATAAATAAATAAATAAATAAATAAATAAATAAATAAATAATTAAAAAATATTTTAAAGAATAAATAAATAAAATCTTAAAAAAAAAAAGGCATCTAGACATAATCAGCCAGGACCTTATAAGTGTTAAACTGACATTCCTTTGCTAGTCTAATGTAGTTGAGTGTATAAAATTTATAGAGTTAGGCAGCTCTAGACCTTTCCTACTAATTGTGTGATCCTGAAAATTGTGACCAACCTCTCTGACCCTGCACGTGTCTACACTATAAAATCTAAATAAGAATACTTACCATACATAGGATGTGTGAGGATAAAATGAAATTAACACAATGATATATACAAACTGTTTAGCACAGTGCTTTGTGGACCAAAGTAAGCGTGTGATATTAATATTAGATAGTTATTATTCCTGATACTTCTGGTATTACTATTAGTTTACTGAAACAGGAATATGCTGGATTGAATCAGAACACCTCTATTTAGGTCCCGATCAGTTACTACCAAGGATCTCAACTTTCCCACCTATAAATGGCAATATTATGCTGACAATAATAACTGCTTTTCCTAAATCAAAAGATTATGGGTAGCTCCAAAGGCAAACTATAAACTGTCAAATTAAAAATATCCCCTTCTCACTTTGACTATATACCTAAATGAAAGATACTCAAGTATAAGGTCATTTGCCTGTACTTTTTTTTTTTTTTGCCTGTACTTAATACACATGAATGTAATACTACTCACTCTATTAGTGCAAGGGAGAAAAGATTAGTTTTTCAGTAATGATGACCTATTGTGAGATTGGCTCTTTAAAGTTGTATTAACATATAATACTACTGCTATCTATGAATGTGAATCTTGTAAACTTTTAGTGGTACATAATCTACTCAACTTGACCTTGACCTTCTATTCAGAAAATGCGAACCTAAGTACATGATTTACTACTAATAATTCCCTCTACCAAGATTAATATGAAAACAAACATACTTGTAATCACAGGGACGCCTGGGTGGCTCAGTGGTTGAGCATTTGCCTTTGGCTCAGGGTGTGATCCTGGAGTGCCAGGATTGGGGGAGCCTGCTTATCCCTCTGCCTATGTCTCTGCCTTTCTCTATCATGAATAAATAAATAAATAAAATCTTGGAAAAAAAAAGTAATCACAAAATTGGGATGCAGTTAGGAAAAAGACAAAATTCCCTAAATTTTGGGGCAGCATCTAATTGATTTTGGAAGAATGTCAAGAGTTCATTTTACATTTTGTACTTGAATTCTCAGAAGGCTGGAGATTCTAAGGTGACAAGTGTTGCTGGTGTAAGCAATTACAGAAGGCCTGTCCAGAGCTCAGCGATGGACTAGCAGATGAATGGATAGATGTATGGACGAATGGGAGGAGAGATGGAAACTATAACTCTAAGTTTCACTAATTTATCCCCCATGCCTATCCTTGGATATGAGCCAGGTAAAAATCATTCTCCTCAACACCTAGAAGAAAGAGATGGAATTTAAATATTTTCCTTCACCTGTATCTGATACCTTGTGATTTTAAAAGCCAAGATTTGGGTTAGAGAAAAGTTAGTCTCAGGAAACCACTACAAATAAACTGTGAGGAGAGTTAAATATAATTTTTCTGCTTGTAATTATCCCACATATGATTCCTTTATGACTTCTTTATTCTGGTTTTTTCCCTACTCTGAAATTCTAGACCATGAACAGGATGTCACAGAGATGGGGACAGAATCAAAGTGGGCACTGCAGCCAATACTATACAAACATTGTCATGATGGTTGGTTAAATGAAAAAATAGTAGACTGGGACTGGAGTAAAAGGAAGGCTTTGGTCTTGAGACTGGAAAACAAAAGAAAGTTTAAGAATTCAATTATGCACAGTATGACTCCCCTCCCCTCACTCAGCTACTTACACAGCACTGGGCATACGTGAATAGAATCCTACAGGATAGGATAATGTATGATTTTTCTGCTTGGTTGTCAACTAACACTCTCTACTTCTTTCTACCTATAGCAATTATGCTTATCTGATCTAGTTCAGTGCAAATCCCCTTCAAAATGGTGAAGCACATAATAATATACTGAAAATAGTAAGTTCCTAAGAGGAGTTCAAGAGAGGGGAGGCCATGAATCCATGTTTGCTAAAAGGAAAGGCTTAGCTAGCCTCAGAGAATATGGCAGTTTAACTGTTTTTTTTTTTTTTTAAAGCAGTTCAAATGTCTGTTTTGTCTCTCCAATTTTTGACATTGAGGTTGAATGCCTAAAATGTTTACAAGAGAAACTGACTAAGTTTTTATTTGGAGAATAAAAAGATAACAGAACAAAAAAATATGGCCAACAGGATGTACTAGTCTCCATAATTCTGGGATAAATAAACACCCTTCCTCGGAAAACAGTTTTAAAAAAAGCAAAGGAAAATATTCTCCCTCCACTGGCACATGGAAAGGATGCGGGAGCTCTCAACTACTTACAGTTGTAAACAGTGTGGGCGGGGGGGGAAAAAGCAGTAAAGAACAACCAGACCCTGTGAAGTTTCAACAAGAGAAGTGGGTGTCTAACGAATAATAAAAATGCGAGATACAGCTACGAAAATAGGCATGTGGATCCATAGGAAATAAATTGTGCAGGAAAGGAGAGATAATCTGCACAGTGGTATGCAGAGAGATTAAAACCAAAATTAGCTGTTCAACAAGAATGAAATGGTATCTAAATACACTATACCAACATTTGCTTGAAAAAGGACAAAACATACACTTTGCACCAAACTCTCCCAATGGACAGGTCTTCCCCTGGGAGGGAAGTAACAGCCCTGCTGAGATTGAAGGCATAAATGAGCATGGAATCATTCCCCTGGAATTCGGGCTCCTGCATGATGAGAGGAGCTCACCTCTTCCTTTCACATGGGCTGAATGGAAAAAGCAAGGCTCTGGAGATGGGGGAGAAGCAGCAGCCCATCAAGTAGCCGCTCCGCTCCCTCAAAGCTCACACAAGGAGGGTCTACTGGTTTTCAAGGGCTTGAGCAGGAGTGCCTTCTGCTTGCAGCTGGATCTGAAAAACACTCGCTCCCCACTTCTCTGCCCAGCCCTTCTTGGCTCCTTCTCTGTCTGGTCTCCAATTACTGAGTGTCAGATTTTTCTGTGTTTGTAATTCCTGGCATAGGTTAAAACATCTGAATTTATAAGGTTGCATTTGCAGCTCCCTAGAAAACGGTAACATGTAAATGAAAAATTGGAAATCGATGCTTTAAGCTTAAATTCCCATTTAAGAACAAAAGGATAATGTGTTACCAATGAATCAACATGGAAACTGTTTCAAGAAAGAAGAAATCCTATCTGAAGTGGACGTATCTGGATTAACAAGGACAAGACAGACAACAGGCAGGAAAGGAAATCCTGGTAGGACTGCATGGATGCAAATACTCGGCCACGTCCTAAAGACAGCCCATCTCTGAAACTATCCCAAAGAATAAAGAGGTTTTCAAGGCAAAAGAGAACTTACGGAATTATATAGATGAGATGTGCTTTCTTACTGCTTCCATGTAATATGTAGATTTAGAAAGAGGTGAATTCCAATTTTTGAGAACGAAGACATAGAAAATGTCTTTTTACATGAACATTAAGCTTTCGCTGAATTCTATGAGCCAGTGAACATAATAATATCCAAAGCCAAACATAATTATTTCAAATAAATATAAGGAACTATTTTTTTTATTATTAAAAATTTTGTTCTTTTACCATTCTACATGGTTTACTTTCTGGTTTACATTTTCAAAAAATTCCTTACCTGGGCTGACTATTCACCTTTTCATGTTTTCCATTGAAGCTCAAACTGCAGAGGTTCTTTGATTTTGAATGTGAAGAGTCAGATTCCAAATGTGCCTGTGTTTGTTCTCTCAGACGGTCATGAAGAGTTGCCTCCTTTTTCAAGTTCATGTCTGAATACGGGCAGCCAAAAGCACTGGTTTGTATAAAAATGGGTGCACAGTTGTCAGTTTAGAGTGATAAATCAGGAATCCACTGTCACTGGAACAGACTTACATCCAAATTTTAAGAACTGGATGGAGACCTTATTCTTTCACTGAACACACCCTAATAAGTTTCTTTTCCTATTGCCCCTTGAAGAAATCTCATGTTCCAGTCTATAGCACTGATCAGCAGAGTATGACAGGTAGAGTTATCAGCACATACAGTTTATACAATTTTGGAAACTTAAAAATCTAAGAATAACATAATGTGCTTCTGGTAGACCAATGGAAATGTTATATAAACACTTGATTCAAAGTTTGTATCTTCTGATATTTATGCCCTGACTTGACTACCAACATCACAAAATACTACAGGTCACTAAAAATATTCACCAGTATCAGAGAATATTATGCTTTTATTTAACATTCATGTATACAGAAAAACTGTGTCTGTATTTCTGCTTAATCCTCCTGAAACTTGCTAGGAAGTATTGTGTTTGAATGTGAAGGAACACCTAAGATGAAAAAGGAGAGACCACAGTAAAGCCTGAATCCCTAATCCTGGATGTTGTCTAGAGCCTAATTGGCAAGGATTTGCCAGGACATGTGATCTGATCCTTTCTACGGACTGCTTGGTAGTCTCTGCCAGGCTTCTGTGCCAACATTCCTGTCTCCAAAAAAGCTCCAAGCTTCTGCTGCTGCTTAGGAGTGAGGGAGCCTCTATGAGGGAAGGCACAGGTGTGACAGGTCACCTGCACGCAACCTCATGGAAGGTGTTTCACGCTCAAGCTTTGGTTTCTCTCCAGTAAAATGGGAAAATCAGATCCAACCCTAAGGTTTGTTGGAACCATGATAAATCTCCCCCCCTCTCTCTCACACACACACTCCAATATAGTAGTGCTATCATCCTCTCCATCAAGGGAAGCACACAGTCAAATACATCAATATCTTGGTAATTGGGTCTTTTTAAGAAATTTACTTCCAATTTATTGTACACTTGCTGACATATGATGCAAAATAAATTCTTTTTGGATGCATGAATGTTTTTTTTTGTTGTTCTTTTAATGTCATGATAAAATCAGGGACCAATGTGGTTTTTCCTCTATTTTAAAGTTGTTGGAGTTTTCCAAGGAGAGCCTATAAGAGTCAAACTTCAGAAGGCCTTTAGTACCAACCTACATCTAGGGTTGATCTTCTGGATGACACCAGCCTGACCCAACAAGCCAGAGTGAATATGAACTGCAAGAGGGATGATCAGCAGCATTTGCTACAGAAAAGAGGGTCCTCTTTACATGCATGTTCTATAATTCGTAATATTTGGCATTGATTTATTAACTTATTCAGTTGTTGATTCAATAATCCATTAACTGAGTATCTGCTACATCATAGGAATTTTAGAGAATATAAACCTAGTGAAGAAGCTAACTTATTTATAAATAAATATAATTTATAATAAGAACAAAAAGCTGTCTCTACTGAGTGTGTACTATAGGTCCATTAAAACTCAAAGTTTTCTATGTATATTATTTCTGGTATTTATTACTAAATACCCAAAGATGGTATTTATATATTTTTGTGCAGTAAGAAAACAGTCACAAACAGTCACACAACTTTGGAAAAGTTGCTTGCCACATTTTTGAAAAGCCTCAAAATAGATCGCTTAATTAATAGCACCAATCAATCAGGTGGGCAGAAAGGGGACAGGATTTTAGCATCATCAAAAGAAGAAACATGAGAGAAGTGTGGCATAATTCCTGGTGCAAAGAGAAGCCTAGGCAGGTGTTTACAGGGTAGAGCAATACTTTGTTTACTGTGACTAATGGCTAGGGGAAATACGTCAGCATATGCTAGAGTTCTGTGTGAGAAGCAAAGATGTGATAAAGTACTGTTTCCAGTAACAACACAGCAGGAGTGATCTGTTTAAGCTGCTGCATACTAGATCTAAAGGAAATTTTAGGAAGAACTTTCTGCAGATAAAAGTTGAAAGGCATGAGGCTATCCTAAGGGAAACTGGGAAATGTTTATTTCAAGCACAACTGAGTTTTCATTAAGATATTATTACACAGAAGTTTTGCTCTCCATCTAACACTCTCAATTTGAGACTTTGAAATGACGCGTTATAGTCACGAATTTTCTTAATTCCAACATGATTTGTGTTGTGTGGCACTTATGCTCTCTTCCTAAGGCTTATTTGTCCAGCACCACAGACAGCCGCCACAGACCCTCTCATTCTGTACTTGCTTCAGTTGAGAGAAATTTGGTTTCCCTCAACCATTCAACCATCAGTCCCTCTAGTCATTTAATGGCCTGCTTGTTCCTTCCTAATTCCATTTCTAGCCCCTCTGTCTCCAGTAGTGAGGAATGGAACACCCCGAGCTCACTAGAATAGGGCACCTCCAGATTCCACCAGGCAAGCTCTGTGAGGACACATCTCCAGGTTATACAGATTAGAATGAAGTGTGAAGTGCAGAAGAACATATTATTATTTTTTAAAGATTTATTTATTTATTATCTATTCATGATAGACACACACACAGAGAAAGAGAGAGAGAGAGAGAGAGAGAGGCAGAGACACAGGCAGAGGGAGGAAGCAGGCTCCATGCCAGGAGCCCTATATGGGACCCGATCCCGGGACTCCAGGATCGCGCCCTCGGCCAAAGGCAGGCGCTAAACCACTGAGCCACTGGGGCGGCTGGGGGGTGGAGCAGGGATCACCCGCAGAAGAATATATTAAATGACAGAAACATATGTTGCGTATTTTGGTGAATAACTCAAAAGAAGATAATGATGGGAGACACGAGTACAAAAGAAGTGGGGATGTTAGCATCTCAGATATAAGAGTCTGTACCCTTTCCAATCTGCTGTTGTGCTGTGAACAAATTTCTGTATTACAAACCTGTGCTTACTTGTGTTCTTGGCACATAGAACATAGTCATGTTAAAGAGATGGCATTCCAAACTTTGGCCTGCCTTTCTGCAAATGCAGACCCTCACTCATGTGCATATGTGTGTGTGTGTGTGTAACAGCATGCATATTCATAAGTACATATAAATCTAAATACATAGGAAAAAAACCCCACTGAATTGGTTGCCCTAGGTGTGCTAAAACTTCTAAAACTTACTTTTGGTTTAGCTAAATATTGGAGAAAGGAGGTCCTGAAGATACAGTCTCTTTAGAAAACTGTTGACATAAGCTGAAATTTCTATGGCTTAAAGCTCTGTAGGTCAAGGTAAAATTTCAGTTTCTGACTGATAGGAAAGTAGTACATTCAAATTTTAGCTCATTATGGCCAAGATAGGAGTGTAGACACTGTGGGCTGAGGGAGAAGCACTAAGCACCAGTGTTGAGTGGAAGACACAGTTCCTGTGACGGAGCAGATGATTTCCCCAGCCCTCCTTAATTAAGAGTGTGTTTGCTGTTGGCAGGAAAAGAAGGTAGAGACAGCAGGAACTAATCAGCTGACCCATATGAAAGTGCAGTTCCTAAAAGACAATGATAGTCAAATATCTGAATTTCATATGGTTTGATCGAATAATTGGTAACAAATGTCAGCCCTAAGTTCACCAATAGCAAGGCACATGAACAGAGTGTAAACACTAAACAAAGCAAAAAGGTACCAGGCAGTTGCAGACAAGTTTTCCGACAGATCTAAAACTGAGGTCCCAGCAATCCTCTTCATAAACAAAAAGAAACATAAAGATGATGGCAATTAAACATACTAGCTTTGCTTTTTAGGATACGTAAGCATAATGTTAACATCTGAGGATAAGCGGCAAAGTAAAAGTAAATTTTATTAGTGTATGTATTTTTTCTTTAGAAAAACGTCCTGCACTTCTTCTAAGAGCAGTATTCCTGACTGTTGCTCTGCCTTCGAGCTGTGGCAGGGTAGGGATGGACATAGCACTGCCCGGCAGCTGACACTGAATCCCTGCTTTTTGTGTCTGGCCTCGTGCCCTCGGCCTTTGGATTCTCCTCCTTCCTTCTGTGCACAGGTTGGTGAGCTTCCCCTACATTCCCAGGATTAATCCTGATCTGAGGCCAAAGGTATTTGCTAAACCCAGTCATTCATTCTAGGGTTCAAAGGTCCAGACCTGAAGCAGTGCCCACTGCTGATACCTGTGCTCATGCCTTGTTCAGGAGTCTAGGCTGGCTAGTGGGCTCCGGGTTTCCTATAAAAGCATATGCCTTAGTCCTTGTTCCCAAGTGCCTCCTCTACTGCTACAGTGAGAATTTGGGGGACAGAAGCCCTATGTTCCCATTTTCTTCCTGGCCCCCTCCCAGGATTTCTGCCTAGGAGTGAGGGGCCACTTTGCAGATACCACCTGGCCAGTCCTTCATGTGCTTCTCACCCTGAATTACTTTCTATTACTGTGCTTTGCTCTCTAATTGGGATCCCTACCTACATCATGGATTCTCCTATCTGGCCCCACTTCTAAGTCTAGATGAGGACTACTGATTACCAGACCCCCTGGACTCTGGTTCTTCTCATTCTACTATATTATCATCTGTGTCAACACTGTGTTCATTTTCTCATACCCAAGTTGCAAATTTGGTTCCTGCTTCTCTTTGACTACCCTGTTTGGTGAAAATAATGGGCCATGCTCTCTCAAGTCCTGGCCAGTGGGCAGTTTGGCCCATAGATTATAACTGAGTTGTCACAAGTAACATAAGGGTAGCTTCCCAACCGGTATACAGCTACACTCTCAGGGCAGCTGGGAGGGGCCTGTGGAGCCAGAGTCCCAGCTCAGTCCTCCCAGCCACGAGCAGTCTCCTCCAGGCTCTAAATCTCCTCTTGTTCCCAAGTACTGATTATCATTTTCTCTCTGTGACATGACATGAAAATGTTGGGAAGTGTGACAAATTTCAGCAAAACAGCAAAGATGAAATAGCACCCCCCCCCCCCGGCCCCAGTGCTATATTCCAAAACAAATGAAAACAACACAGAGGTCAGCAGTATTTCAGGAAGAGTGTCAAGTCATTGACAACCTTTCTCCTGATCCTGAAAAGTGAAATTGCCAGAAACAGACAGTAGCTCCCAGGAGAAGCCCTGCTCTAGGAATATGGCCTCATGTAGCCCACAAATTAGAGACAGAGTGAGACTTTAAGGAGTTCTTCTCTAATGTAACTAACTCAGCCCCGATGAGGCCTACCGTGTTTTAGATTTTAGTCTCATTTATTTTACTAGCCAACAATATATACTCTTGTCCTGCTATAACCTACAAAAGACAACACAGAAGAATCATCTCAGCTAGGAGATTAAATTCTAAGTCTCTTCATCTATCTTCAAAATATGAAGAATTACTTGTTGGAGTGGGTAGAAGCATCCTATTTGGAAGCATTCATGAGAAGGTCTGAGAGGTTTGCCTCCCCAAAACAACAGGCAAGAGGAAGCACTAAATAGTTGCCTCCATCAGATCATGTGAGAGGCCACTGAGACTGGGCAAAGAAAGGGGGTCAGAGAGGAAATGGGAAGGAATTAGAAAAATAAATGCTGCCAATTTGGCCTTGGGCTCTGAAGCGATAAGAACTCATCCTGTGGCAGGTGCCTGGCATCATACCGGTCATGATCACATAAGAGGAGCAGCACCCCCACTCCACCACACCCCACCCCACACTTTTCCAGTAGACTCAAAACTGTTTGTTCTCACTGTCATTTAACTATATGAAAATAAGCTACTCCCTTTCAGTCTGTACGTGGGTAGTCTAACCTCGCAGAGTAGAAGAATGTGAAATTAACATCTTTTATTCTTAAGAAAATACTTATTTTGGCCAAAAGACACTGAAAGACATGATAAATACTAAAGTTCAGTTTTTTGAAATTATGTAATACCTATAATAGTTTTTACAGAAACTTTTAAAAGCTAACGTGACTTAAATTATTGATGATTTTGTTTCTATGAGGAGAGCAAGCACAAATACTCATATTCATCACTCCTGTTGACCAAATAAAACTAAGTAATGTTCTCATTGCCAAAAAAAAAAAGGAGCAAGTACAAATAATAATACATGTTGGAATACAGAGCAGGAAGAAAGAAACATCATAGTTTAATATCTGAAGATGTAACACAATTTCTATCATATTGTTCTCAAACACATAAATGGGCAAAAACCAACTGGTATAGATATAAGATGCTTAGGTCTTAGGGCTAGTTTTCTTCAAATTCAGCTCGTTTTCAAATAAAGTCATTCCTCTCCATAAAATAAAATAATAAAATAAAATAAAATAAAATAAAATAAAATAAAATAAAATAACATTAAATTTGCCCAAAACAAATTATGGATAAATCTTCTCCGAGTCTGACTAGTTTTTGCTCATAAAATAGCTGACATCATCACTTAACTGTCATTAAATGTATTAGATAATTGAATGCACATAGTAAGCAAAAAAGAATAAATATTAAAAACAGAAGTGTCATAAGTAGAGTTTAAAGAAATCTACAGCTATTGAACTCAGAATTCAAAAGGCTGGATAAAATGAATTTGGTTCTAAAGACACATTTCTGTGGGGGTAATGCAGCCTGTGAAGTCATGCTAGATATTATGAACTTGCTACAATGGGCAGTTAGGAAGTTGAAAGAGAATTACTACATCAATGGAACATTGTAATTGGTTGAATAAAGTGCCAAAATGCACGGGTTTAAGAATCGGAGGAAACTGGATTAAAGCTCTTAGCTCCAGAACCTTGGGCAAGCTATTCAACCTCTGTTTTTCACTTCTTCACCTATAAAGGACTTAGTTCTTATAAGGATTTTTGTGGAAATCAAATGGACAAATCAAGCAAGATCATGATATAATGACTAGCACAAATTAAATGTTCATGAATTTTTTATTTAAAAAATTTTATTCTGATTTATTATTCTTTTGACACATAAAAAGTTGTACATATCTAATATATACAATATGAGGAGTTTGGGATAAGTATACACCCATGAAATCATCACCATCAACAAGGCCATAAATACCCCCAAAACTCTCCTCCTACCACATTTAGTGGTAGGAACATTTAATATAAGGTCTACTCTCTTAAAAATTTTAAGTGTATGTAACAGTTATTAGCTATAGGCACTGTGCTTTATGGTAGAAATGTATTGATCTTGCATAACTGAAAGGTTGTGCCTTTTAACCCTCCAACCTCTCCATTTCCCCGCCCCCCCCAACCTCTAGCATCTGCCACTCTACTCTCTGCTTCTAGGAGTCTATTTTAGATTCCACATTAAAGTGATTAATAATACAGTATTTCTGATGCTTATTTTACTTTGTATAATGAACTCCAGGTCCATTCATGGTGTCAATGGCAGGTTTTCCTTCTTTTTCAAGACTAATTTTCTGTTGTATGTATATGTCACATTTTTTCAATCTATTCATCCACTGATGGACACTCAGGTTGTTTTTATAACCTGGCTCTTGTGAATAATACTATAATGAACATGGGAGTGCAGGTATCTCCTCAAGATTCTGATTTAAATTCCTTTAGATATAAACCCAAAGTGAGACTGCTGGGTAATATAGTAGTTCTGTTTTTAATTGTTTGAGGAAACTCCATACTGTTTTCCACAGTGGCTGCACCATTTTACACTTCCACAACCATGTACAAGGATTCCCACTTCTCACCCTCACCAAAACTTATCTTTTTATTTTTATTATAGTCCTCCTTCCTGGTGTGAGGTCATATCTCCTTTTGATTTTAATTTGCATTTCTCTGATGATGAGTGTGGTTGAGCATGTCTTCATGTGCCCATTAGCCTTCTGTGTGTCTTCTTTGGAGAAATGTTTATTCAGGTCCTTTGTTCATTTTTAAATTACGTTATTTGTGGTTTCTGTGATTAAGTTGAATGAATTCTTTATATATTTCGGATATATTTCAGATTTATCGTATATGTACGGTTTGCAAATACTTTCTCCTATTCTGTAAGTTGTCTTTTTATTTTTTGTGTGTGGTTTCCTTTGCTGTACAGAAGCTATTTGGATTGATGTAATCCAATTTGCTTATTTTTGCTTTTGTTGCTTGTGTCATTAGTATCACATCCAAAAGATCATTGCTGAGACAAATGCCAAGAAACTCTTTACCTATGTATTCTTCTAGAAGTTTTAAAGTTTCAGGTCTTACATTTAAGTTTTTAATTCATTTTGAGTTGGTTTTTGTGTATAAGAGTCCAGTTTCATTCTGCATGTGGATATCCGATTTTCCCAATGCCATTTATTAAAGAGACTATCATTTCTCCATTATGTGCTCTTGGCACCCCTGTCAAAGATCAGTTGACCATGTAGATTTACTTCTGGGATCTATTCTGTTCCATTAATCTGTGTGCCTGCTTTTATGCTAGTGGTATACTGTTTTGATTATTATGTTTTGATTATATTATAGTATAATTTGAAGTTAGGAAGAGTGAACTGCCTACAGCTCTGTTATTCTTGCTCAAGACTGCTTTGGCTACTCAGGGTCTTTTTTGGTTCCATATGAGTTTTAGGACTGTTTTTTCTAATTCTTTGAAAAATGACATTAGAATTTTTATAGGGATTGCACCAAATTTGTAGATATTTTTGGGCAGTATGGATATTCTAATATTAATTCTTCCAATCCATGAACATGGGATATTTTACCATTTATTTATAACTTCTCTAATCAGTGTTTCATCATTTTCATTGTACATATCTTTCACCTCTGTGATTAAATTTATCCTTAAATACCTTATTCCTTTTGCTGCTGTTATAAATGAGATTTTCTTAATTTCTTTTTCAGATAATTCATTGTTAGTATACAGAAACAGTTTTCAATGTAATCTTTAGGATTTTCAATATATAAGATCATGTCAACTGCAAATAGAGATAAGTTTACTTCTTCATTTCTGATTTAGATGACCTTTTAATTGTTTTTTTGTCTAATTACCTAGGCAGGCCTTACAGGACTCTGTTGAACACAAGTGGCAAGAGTGTGTTTCCTTGTCCTGTTCTCATCTTAGAGGAAAAGCTTTCAGCTTTGTCATTGAGTATAACATTAGCTGCGGACTTGTCATGTCCTTTATTATGTTGAGCCATATTCTTTCTATACTTAATTTATAAGAGTTTTTATCATGAAAGGATGCTGAATTATCTCAAATGCTTTTTCTGCATATATTACAATCATACATTTTTATTCTTCATTCTGTTAATGTGGTGCATCACATTTATTGATTTGCATTTGTTGAACCATCCTTGCATCCCAGGGATAGATCCCACTCAATCAGAGTGTATGATCATTTTGATGTGCTGTTGAATTTGGTCTGCTAGTATTTTTAAAAAAGATTTTATTTATTTGACACAGAGAGAGATAGAAAAAGAGAGAGCACAAGCAGGAGGAGTGGGAGAGGGAGAAGTATGCTTCCCACTAAGCAGGGTATCCAATATGGGACTTGATCCCAGGACTCTGGGATCATGACCCAAACTAAAGGCAGATGCTTAATTGACTGAGCCACCCAGGCATCCTGTTCTGCTAGTATTTTGTTGAGGATTTTTGCATCTATGTTCATTAGGGATATTGCCCTATAAATTTATTTTCTTAGAGTGTCCCTTGGTATTAGGGAATTGCTGGCCTCATAAAATGAGTTTGGAATTGTTCCCTCTCTTCACTTTTTTGGAAGAGTTTGAAAAGGACTGGAATTAATTTTTCTCTAAATGTTTAGTAGTATTCACCAGTAAAATCATCTGATCCAGGGCTTTCCTTGGTTGGGAGGTTTTTGATTACTCATTCAATCTCCTTACTCATTAATGGTCTATTCAGATGTTCTACTTCCTCGTGATTTGTACTCAGAAGGTTGTTTGTTTCTAGTAATTTATCTTCTAGGTTATCCAGTTTGTTGGTATGTACTTGTTCATATTGGTCTCTCTTGATTGTTTATATTTCCATGGTTGCAGTTGTAATGTCTTCTCTCTCTTTTCTAATTTTATTTACTTAGTCTTCTTTTTTTTCTTAGACTAGCTAAAGGTATGTTAATTTTTTAAATCTTTTCAAGAAGATAACTTTGTTCCATTGGTTTTTTTATTGTGTTTCTAATGTCTATTTCATTTATTTCTACTCTAAGCTTTATTACTTCCTTCCTCATGCTAATTTTGGTCTTATTGTGTTCTCCCCCCCCTCCCTAGTTTCTTGAGTTGTAATGTTAGGATGTTTGAGATTGTTCTTTTTCTTTCATTAGGCATTTATCAATACCAACCTTCCTCTTAGAATTGGATTTGCTACATCTCATAAGTTTGATGTATTGTATTTTATTTTCATTTGTTTCAAGGTTTTTTTTTTATTTCAAAAATATTCCCTGTTGATTTCTTTAAATTGCTAGCTATTGAGGGATGTGTAAACATTCACATAATTCTGAATTTTCAAATTTTCCTCCTGTTACTGATTTCTAGTTTCAACCATTGTGGTTGGACACTTTACAGGACTTCAACCTTAACAAATTTGTTAAGATTTGTTTTGTTATCTAACCTTTGATCTATCGTGAAGAATGTTCAAACTGTGCTTGAAAAGAATGTGTATTCTATCCTCTTTGGACAGATGTGTGTTAGGTCTATTTGGTCTACAGTACTGTTCAAATTCACTGTGCCCTTATTGAATTTTGTCTGGATGTTCTATCCATTGCTGAAAGTGGGATACTGAAGTCTACTATTTTATTGCTACCTATTCTCCCTTCACTTCTGTTAATGTTTACTGTATATATTTTGGTTCTCCAATGTTGGCCACATATTTATAATTGTTATATTCTCTTGATAAATTGACTCCTTTTTCATTATATAATGAATGCCTTTCTCTTATGATAATTTTTTAAAATATTTTATTTTTTTAAGTTATCGCTACACCCAACATGGGGCTCAAGCTCACAACCCTGAGATCAAGAGTTCCATACTCTACTGGCTGAGCCAGCCAAGCACCCCTCTTATGACAATTTTTGACCCACAATAATTTTATCTGACATAAATCTAGGCATCCCTGCTATCTTTTGGTAACCATTTTCATGGAACATCTTCTAATTCTTTCATTTTCAGCCTATGTGTGTTCTTAAAGCTAAAGCGAGTCTTTTGTAGGTAGTACAACATGGTTGGATCTTTTTTTTAATCTATTCAATCAGTCTTTTTCTTTTGACTGGAGAATTTATTCCATTTATTTTTAAAATGATTATTGATAGGCAAAAGCTTATTGATGCCATCTTGATTAAGTGCTTTCTGAATGTTTTGTTTCTTTGTTCTTTTCTTCCTTTTTTTCTGTCTTCCTTTGTGATTTGATGATTCTTTTGTAGCGGTATACTTTGATTCCTTTCTCTTTATAGTTTATGTCTACTGCAGATTTTTTTTTCTTTGGGATTACCATAAGGCTTACATAAAACATAGTTATATATTTGAAGCAATTAATAACTTAAATTCCATTGTATATAAAAACTCTATTCTTTTACTTCTCCCTTCTACTTTTTATGTTGATGTCACAATTTACATCTTTTTATATTGTGTATCCATAATGGATTACTCTAGCTATAGTTATTTTTTAACTGTTTCCTTTTTACCTTTTTTTACTAGAGTTAAAGTGACTGATATACCAACATTTTATAGTGTAAAAGTATTCTGAATTTCCATTTACACCTACTTTTACTAATAAGTTCATAATTTCATGTTTTCACACTAATGCCAACATCAAAATGACACAGATGACAGAATTAGCTCACAAGAATTGTAAACCAGCCATAATAAAAAAAAAAACTTCAACAAGTAATAATGAACATACTTGAAAGAAATGAAAAAATGGAAACAACCACTAATTCAGGATTTATGAGGAGAAAGAAAACAGGGAATTTATCACTGTGCTGTTACTCAGGTCTAGAGATCTCTAGATGGTCTGCCTCCTCCTCTGTACTTCATAGCCTTCATGTTTCTTTTATATATAATGTTCAGGTTTTAGTAGGAGTAATAGAGAAAAGTATGTCTGCTTCATCTTTCTGGATCCTAAGGATCCTTTTAATGTGAGGACACTTTATTACAGGCTCCTCCTTTCTTTACTTCTCTTTTTAAGGGAATAATTTATCCCACTCATCTAAAGCACTTGAGGAATCCTACAGGGGCAAAAATGGCTTTAGAGACAAAACCAGACTGAGTTTCAATCCTCCTTCTACCACAGATTCTCACCCTCTATTGATCATGGTCTCATCACATGTAACATGAAGAATCATATTCCACTCACTGTGTCAACGTAAAGGTTACACTGGATGCAGAGTGCTTTATAATAACTGGCTCATGTGAATTCAATGAAGGCTACTCCAACCTTAATTAATCCCTCTGTAATTCATATTACTGTTAGTTATAGGAATCCAATTTTCACATTGTAGATGAAGTTCAGAAAAAGAGAGGTATCATTTTTTTCCTTCCTTCTACCTATTATAAATGTATGCTCTTAGACCCAAATTGAAATTCTTTTGCATACATTCAAGGACCCCCTTGATCTGGCTACCTTTCAAAACCATCTGTACTTTATCCATAAAACCTAAATTCTGGTCATATAATAATAATTAATGCTTTCTAGATTAAACACAAATTTTCCAACTTTTATGAATATGTATTTTATTATACGGTTAATTGTGCATGTATCTATCTATCTATCTATCTATCTATCTATCTATCTATCTATCAATCATCTATCTATCTTTCTCTACTCTAAGCTTCTTAAAATAAGAGGCCATAATTGCTCAACCCTGAGATCAAGAGTTCCATCAAGAGTTAAGTGTAAACTGAGTAAGACTGGGCTACCTTGTGCCACACCACCTTAGCAGCATATCAGGTACTAAAGAAATAATAGATACGCAGATATAAAATTTACATACATATAACTTATCTGAATGTATATATGGATGTCACTCCAATTGATGCCATGCAGGATTTCAAACATAAAACCCAGAGAAGAGACTCAACCATCTCAATCAGCACAGAATTTCAGTCCTTTATTCAGTGTCATCTAACTCAGCCCATCTTGGCTCTTCTTTTTCCAGGATCCCTATTTGGCTAACCCATACTGAATCTTCCCTCCTACAAGCTGCCTCTGTTCTTAGGGAAACATTAAGCTAGCTTTTCTGGCATCTCTTCCCACTGCCCAGATGAAACAACAAAGGCCCAACTGTAGAAGTGGAGAACCAGCCCCTGCTTGGAGAAGAATTTAGCCCTTATCACAACTAGCCTCCTGGGTTCCTAGTGTGGTTTTCAAAAAATTCACAAATTTGAAACTGGTAAAGGCAAGAGTACATGCCAAGAATAGGAACCCCACTGGTGGGCACAGAAATAGATAAAAATTAGATGCAATGTCCACTTATTTTTGTTTTATTAGAGATATGAACTTGGTCACTTCATTAACGTCTGTTCTAATACTAAAAAGTCAAATCTAACATATGACATTTACTTGGCATTCATTAGGAGATACCCTTTAGTTGAGTGTACAAAAGTGTTGTTTGAACTATTCTGGTATAGGTAATATTTTCACTAAACTATACAGGGAAGGAAAGATGCATCAAGAAGGAAGGTTAAAGTGGTGTGTGTGTATGTGTGTGTGTACTCCCTTTTCTCTAAATACTTTAGTGGAGGGTTACTAGAAACTTTCAAGGTATAAATTATTCTCAAGGAATGTGACAGTATGTATACTAAACAGCACACTAATGGCATTTACAATTTTATGCGAAAACCAGCTTAATATACTAAGAAAGTAATTTGTATAATCTATGCATGGAGAAGATGCGAATAGAATCTACAGCTTAAAAATATCAAACAGAAAAAAAATTTCAAACAGAATGCTATTTACATGGTTAACATTAAGCAATAAATTAAGTACAAGTCATTAAGACGCTACATTAATTCAATCAAAACAATTACAGTAATAGGTCTGTGTTTCTATTATTACAAAGAACATTTTTATTACTATATTTTAGTTGTTTTCATCTTTTTAAGTTTAATATTTTGGCCAAGTGGTATGAACATCTCAAGGTTACTTTTTATAGCTTCTTAAGTTGTCAAAGTGCATTTTCAATTAGCATTTTCTAATTCGAAATAATTTAATTTCTGTAAAGGTCTTTAAAATACTTTAAAGACTTATACTTTCTATAACTATGCATTGTTTTAAGACAAAATTTCACTGAGAAGGGAGAACATTTTTCAGGACAGTTGTCCAAAGGGCATCGGTAGAATATCTCAAGGACAATTTTTAAAAATTCTCCATAAATTAAAGGTATACATTTTGGCTATCAATCATAATGAAATAATCCCATCTTTTGGATGGCTTTAAATTTAATATATTTAATTTAAGGAAAATTATAAAAAGTAATTTGGATATACATGGAGATGTGTTTGTATCTCTCTGTGTGTGTGTGTATATATATATATATATTTATTCATTTATTTATTAAAGATTTTATTTATTTATTCATGAGAGACACACAGAGAGAGGTAGAGACACAGGCAGAGGGAAAAGCAGCCTCCATGCAGGGAACCCGATGTGGGACTCAATCCCAGGTCTTCAGGATCATGCCCTGAGCCGAAGGCAGACACTCAACCGATGAGCCACCCAGGTGTCTATATGTGTGTGTGTGTGTGTATATATATATATATATATACACACACACACACACTCACAATATATACATACACACAAGCATCTAACCCTTGTGTTAAATACTAATATTGACCCAATGTCAAACAGGGCATTGAAATGTTTTGAGATATTCTTTCTCAAGATGATAAATTCACCATCAACTTGACAAACCTATAAGCTAAGATTAGGAGTGCAGTCTGTGTGATGGAAAAAGCAAAACCAAACCAGCCCACGTCAGAGAACAAGGCATCCTTTAGCCACCTGAGTGAAGGAGTTCCAAACACTAACAGATAAAAGAGAATTTACAGAAGTCCTGCTGCTTCTCTCTCCCCTGTAAGCAATGCATTAAAGAGTCTTTTGGAGTACTACAAAGGCTTACATTTTGGATCTCTATTTAAGAAGTGACCTTTTATCATTCTACAGTCTACAAATAAAAACTCATCTGTAAGTTCAAATATGCACAGGCAGGCTCCATATTAAAGAATTTGATGGCCAATTTTCTTCCCTCTAAATTAGTTAATACACCAAAGGCAAATGTGTACTATAATTTAGTGTGTGTAAAGCAATATCGTCCTAATTAGAAGTAAGACCTAACATTAGAATTAGAAATATTTCATTAAATCTTGAAGGCAACTGCTTACAAAAGTTTTTTTTAAATATAAAATAATCCTGAGATATTAAAAATTGGGGTGTCATTGTAATCCTTGTTAAAAATAAATGTCTACTTCCAAGAAAATATGATTAATACTACTTTTGCTACCATAAACTGTTCTAAAATATTGTTCAAGTAATTTTATTATTTGTTATTGAGAACCAACACATAAAATTTTTTCTAAAAGATGATCAGGTTAATCTAAAATATATAAATGGATGTTTTTATTTCTACTAAATTTAGGTAGTAAAGAGTCTTCAAAAATTCAAGGAAAGAAACCACCAAAACACAACTTGATTAGTCTAATATTCATAATAGGTTATACTTCTATCTATAGTTTTCACTCTGCACTATACTTCGATTTAAGCTCTTTTTATATGTTAATTCATTCAATCCTCATAGTATCCCTCTTACATATGCTTTTTATAGACAAACTGAGGCACAGAGAGCCTCAGTCATTCAAGGCCACATAGCTTAGAAGTTGCAGATAAGGGACTGAAACCCAGGAAACCTGATGCCAAGATTTAGACTTTTAACTATGCCAAACTGCCTCTGGCATTAGATCTTCCTCTGAATGTATTAGAGAAAATAGAAATTTTGGAACATCTGGAAAAATGCCTTGCACATACTAGGTGCTTTGCCAAAAAGATATTGATATATTAATATATTTATGTAACATCTTTGGCATTGTTGATTATGTAGGAAGAGCAAGTGGGGAAATTAGACTACTTTAAGAATTTAGGCTGTTTAGTGTTTTTTTAAATTTCATTCTGAAATTTACTGAGTTGCCACAAGAATAGAACATGTGCTAAAGAAGGGATTCTTTAGAAACAAAGGCACATTCCCTGCATGGAATTAAATGTAATGTGAAGAGCCGGCCATCTGGATAATTTTTTATTGGGACAAGCTGTAATTTATAAAACTGTGAGAAAGGAGAAGAAAATAGAGAAGAGATAGCCTTGATTTTCTGCCAGAAAAAGACTTTAAAGCTCTGTCCCTAGCATGTTTTTAAATGAGAATTTCAATACTTCACATCCACATACATCTTCACTCAGGTTGCATGGCCAATTACAACATCCTACCTAATACAGCTACACGAGCACCCCAACAGTATCCTGTTTCAGTGGAGGTAGGAGGAGAAGACAAAGCAGCTGTTATTTCATTTCATCCACAAATATTTACTGAATACCACTGTATGTGCAGCACTATACTAGGCATTTTGGTAACCCAAGTATGGCAAAGATCCTACACCTCAAGGGTCAGAAAACAAACAAAAACCTAAAGGGCAAAAGAAGCATTTGTTGTGGTTTATTGTTTCTATGGATAGGATATGTTTAATAATGAATGATATAATGATAACAATAGGAATATGTACTTAATATTTCATTTACAACAAGACATTATGATAAGTGCATACCACATCATATGCAGTATTTCATTAATAAATAAAGTCTAGGATGGGATTGTTTTCATGAAATTGTTTTTCCTGTCACTGCTGTTGGGTTAAATCAGGACCGGGGAAGGCACGGGGGCAGGTTCTTGAAAAAGGACTCATTTAGTTAGTCCCAAGGCTGGAGACAGAGATGCAAAATTGGGTGAAGAGTCCCAGTGGGCCAGGGAAGAGGGCTGTGGATGACACTGGTTCACCATATGGGACCTTGAATGCCTGGCAGAGAGTTTCTAGTGGTCAGAGATGCAGTAGATTATGAATTGGGAAAGCTGGTGCTCAAAGCTCAGGACAGTCATTCTAGGGGCTCTGGCCCATAGGACCAGCCTGAGGCAAGCGGGGACAGAATCTGAACAGCAGCTGTGAGGGTCTGCAAAGAGCTGCAGGACCAGAAGGGGAAGGTGGTTCTGACACATATTGCAGAAAAACAATCGGTGAGGCTTAGCAAATCTGGGAGTTGCTAAAGAAAACGCTGACATATATAACCTTGTGAGTGTGATAACAGAGATGGGTGAGGCAGTGTCGCTGATTTAGGGGGTGAGACAATGTTCTTTGTTTCTAACATTTTAAACCGGAGGAGTGACAAGAGAATTCTGGACTTCTTTTGCAATTGGTTAGGACAGACAACCATGCAAAATGAGAAATTGGACAGGAAGACAACGTTTGGGGCACTGCCAGCAGACACCTGTGGCTGCAGAGAGGACGACGCGTTCTCCAAGTTCCAGCCTGAGCACGGGCTGGCTGTTTCTCTCATTTCATAATTTGTACTACTTAATGTTGCTGAAAATCTCCAAAGGTTTTGTCTATTCTGCACACGTCACCTTGTATACTTGCCTGGCTGTCAAATTCTTTCGAATCACTGAATTAACCGCTGAGTCACCTACATCATCTTGTGAAACGACGATGGGCAGGAGATGGTGTGAACAGGTTTCTCCCACCCCCTGCAATCCTGGCCCTTGATTCTCTTCTGCTTTGAGCAAGTAGACTCTCTGCCTTTTTCACTGCCTCTTGCTATGCCGAGACACAACCGGGCACCACGTGTGGTCTCTGGGAACATAATTCAGAACAGATTAAAATGGAACAAGGAGATGTGCTTTAGTGCTAAAGAGCATTCTTCAGATGGGAAAGCCATCACTGCTATGGCTGGTGGAAGATCCCAGCAAGGAGGTGGGACTAGGGTGTGGCACAGAGGGTAAATGATATTTGAAAAGAAAAAGTTTTCTTTTGTTTTTAATCTTGTCTATTGCCGTCTCTTCAAAACTTGCCTGCACAAGAACAGCCTTACTAGAAGTGTTCCAGTTGTACACTTTTGTTAGCACATCTGTCTAGATAAGCAGGCATTTCAAGCTCTCTAGATATGTTAGTTTCGCAATCTGAGAAATCTGAAATGAGCTCCAATTTGCAGGAGCGCAGACTATTCAGGTCCATAGACTGCTCTCGGTGTGATTTTACAGAACTGGATTTCACACCTAGTCACTGGGAATCCACTGAGAATTAACGGAAGCAGAGTCCTTCTCAGGGTAAATGGGCTTGTCCAGAATGTGGGAGCACAGCGGTAGTGGTCTCATCTCCTTCTTCCCAGCCTTCTGAGGAACAACCCCTGCCCATTTGGGTACCTGCAGGCTTTCAGGGTGCTGGGAGTCTGTACAGATGGGAGATGGGTGTTTGTGGAGACTTCAACATGGTCGTGTTCTGGGGGAGGGAAGGTAGCAGAGGTAGAACAACATTTCTTTTTCACCTAGAACGCGAACTCTTCTCAATAGTAGTCTACTTTGGCTTCTCTCTGATAAATGGTCGATTTCTTTGTAGATCAGTGGTGGGCCACTTTTTTAAAGCAGTGCTTGACACAAATGTGAAATTAACCCATGACTCCATCCTGGCAGTGGCTGTTCCTTGTTTGTAAGTTTCTTTGGGACTTCAAGTACTCTACATGTTCACTTTGTTAGATTTACAAAATTGCTTAAGTCTCTATTGACTCATTAAATTTTATAAGTTTGACGGAGAATTACTGATAAGTGTTCTGATTCTTTATAGACTTTAATTTCAGTCCCATGCTTCCTATCTATGCTTCAGATAAGGTTTCCTTATCTTCTTAAGACCATGAAAATTACTTGGGAATTTTATTACCTTAGGACCTGAGCAGAGTTTTATTTGTTCTCATTTTAGCTTTCACTCTATACTGAAGTTTGCATTTTTAAAAAAATCATAAAAAATTATAATATATAATTTAGAAGTATAGTATAACATCCTATCCTAGCATAGGATGTTAGTAGAAGAAAAAGTGTTCCTCTATCCTACTGCAAACCATCAACATTTTACTCTATTTCCTTCTGTTTTTCCATTCTGTACCATGTGTGTAGGCATTATCTAAGTGTGCCCACATATGGAGATGGGTTTATTCATTGTCAGAATCACTGTCACGAGGGTTGCATTTCCCGCTTCTAGGTTAATAAACTCCAAATTTTCCAGAGGCACCTCTGTGGGTGATAGGCTCTGTCTGTGGATGGCCCTGCCTTCTTGCTGGCTCGATTGCCCCTCCTCCAGGCTTCACTCCCTCAGGTGAGCTCTTCACTCTGTAGGGCCTTTCTGAATGTTTCATCAATATTATCCCAGAGCTTATTTGGGGTCAAAATCCTTTTGAAAATCTGCTGAACATCATGGATTTCCTGGCTGACAAGTGCACATGTGCAAATACACACAAATGTGGCATATACTTTTACTGACTTCACAGCCATCCTGGAAGCCCTCTGTGCACCCCAGAAAATGCCCAGGCCAGTGAGGGTCTGAACACACAGAAGGTGTCCAACAACTACAGTTCTCCTGACCTTTTCATTTTCTTTAAACCTGAGAGAGATTTTCATTACTCTTTCATACTTTCCTGTGGTCTCTTTCTAATACTTTCTAATACTTTTCTTTTCCCTTTAAAGAAAAAGAAAAAGAGAAGAAAAGCAGAAGGCCACGGCGCTTTCCTGGCACTGAGTCTCCTGTCACCCCACAGGCACCACTGCCAACAGACTCTGTATCTGGAACAAGGGCGGGCCTCAGGAGATTTGCACACTCAAGAGTGAAGGGAGGCGTGACCCTGATAGGCATCAAGCTGCAGAGCTAGGGACATATCTTATAGTGAGTATTTACTATGTCGGAAGAGATCATTTGAAATTAATACGGTTAAGTACAATTGCTCAATATTCAACCAAGGGATTTGCAGACTGCAGTGGCTCCGTTTCCTGTGGGAAAGACCTCTGTCAAGTTTCAAAATTTAATCTTCAAGTAATAGAACAAATAAATGTTACAGTTAAACATAACATTCGAAATGTCATCTCAGTACATTTAGATGAGTCAGTTTTTGCACACACATTGTGTTCTGCTTTTGTGTCTCTTTCTCTCCCCTGTGTCTTCAGGGTGTGTGTGTGAGAGAGACAGATAGAGAGAGAAAGAGAGAGAGAGCAAGTGAGTGCACAGCAAATGACAGCAGCCCAACTGCATCAGCAGCTTGTCTGTGGCTATTATTTTGGAGAATGACAGAAGGACGGGATGGAGGTGAGTGCAGTGCAGTGTTGTCACAGCACGTGAGCTTGTAAGGGAGGAACTTCACAGGAATGACATGCCAAGAGAAGGAGAAGAAGAAAGTGCTGGAAGCTGAGTTCTTATTTTCTGCGTTTGCTCGTGTTGCTCTCCAGTAGCTCTTAGACCTTTAGGCTCATGGCTCTCTCTTTTACTCCAGCCCTTTGCCCTTCACCCTCACCTCTCCCCTCACTCTCCCTCCCTCCTTCCTTGGCAATGAGCAGTAACCAGACTCAGAGGAGTGTTTCCTATTTGCAAGGAAAAGAAAGAGAACCTAAGAAGAGAAGTAATCAGGGAGAAGAGAACCAGGAGAAGTGCAACAAGATGGAGATGGGAAGTATAAGAGAAAGAAGAGCTAAATAGCACTGCACAGAGGAGTGAACACTAGGACAGTGCAAATGGATAAAGGTTTCTTAAGGGGCCAAAAATTGTTCCAAGATTGATAGTGGAGATGGTTGCGTGACTGTGAATTCACTAAAAACCAATGAATTAGGAAGCCCTTGATAGCTCAGTCAGTGAAATGTTTGCTTTTGGCTCAGGTCAGGATCCTAGGGTCCTGGGATGGAGCCTCATGTTGGGCTCACTGCTCAGGGGGGAGATTGCTTCTCCCTTTGCTTCTGCCTGACAATCCCCCTGTTCGTGCTCTGTCAAATAAATAAATTAAAATCTAAAAACAAAACAAAAACAAAAACAAAAAACAATGAATTTTACCCTTAATGGGTGAATTGCATGGTATGTGAATTATGTCTTAACAAAGCTGTTATAGTTGCAAAAAGTGATGTAGGATTTGAAAAATTACATATTAATGTTTCAGAGCACACCAGCCCCTCAGCCAACTTCACCCACAGCAGAGCTGCTCTGCTAAGAGCCCTACTTCAGGCCATAAGGTCACTGACATATCGAGACTCCCTGGCAGGTGGCCTTTCCTTGCCACTAGAAATCTGTCAGATGAAGTTGAAATGCAGGAGAAAGAGATGCAGAAGACAAGAAGCAGCCTGCTGCAGGGCCACCTGACTGTTTCTCTGGAGTTTGAAGTGATGAGCATCAGTCCTTTTTTTTTTTTTTTTTTGAGTTCCTGAACACATTTTTAATTAGGGAAAACCGACAGTTAGCTAGTGGAGATGCCCACTTGTTTATCAATGTTAGAACCCAAATTCTTAACCTCATGTCACTGTAAAAACAAACCTGTCTTCTCTCTAAAATAATAATATAAACTTCTAAATCCTTTTTAAAAAAGGGACTGATCCTAATCCTAAATTCTTCGATAAACAAGGATCCTCTCTTTTCTCTGTAGTTAGTGTACTTCCAATAAAATCCTTCTCCTTTTTTTGCTTTGGCACTTCTCATTTACTAGACCAGAAAAATGCACAACCATGTCTTTTGAAGTATTTACACTGAATGTAGCACACTCTATAGCCTGTTAGTAAAGTATGTAGACAGTATACACATTATTGGTCTGCTTAAATCCTGTCTCAGTCTTAGGCCACAGAGACAGAGGTGCTGAGTAATAACTCACCTTCCCGCACACAAGGGGTGGCCATATTTTGGAATCTCTACTCCTTAGAGATTTCTGAATCAAATTGATAAAACAATTTTGTTCTGAATCTTGAGCCGTACTTAAAATATAGTAAGAATGTAAGTTACATTTAAAATACGGCCAGTATAAAAAAAAATACGGCCAGTATATATTCTCATTATTTAGAAACTTAAGAATAGAGTGTCTGGGAAGTCAGAGATGTATTTACAGAAAAAAGTTGATTTCTGGAGAGGAAATCTCTTCTCAATGGAAGTCAAATTTAAATTAATGAGAAGTAATCTTTAAGATGCATGATTGATAAAAATAGATTCTTTCTGGATCTTAGTACATTTGTGAATAATCAAGTTATGTAGCAAATTAGTGGGAGAAATGGCCTCTACAATGTCTGGGAATGCACATAGTAAATGATGAGTTTTTCCATTAGTGTTAATGAACTGTGCCTGGTTAACTCCCCAGCACATCAGAAGAACAGAGCCCAAATCATCTATCTTTCATATTTAATTCAATTTGTTTGTATATTTGCATCTTTCATTCAATGTTTCCCAAAAAGCAATTTCAGGAAAGATAAGATGATAAGAAAATACCTTATAGAGTTGTATATATTGATATCAAAACAAAGAAAATGGAAAAGAGTCTTTGGAGAACTAAAAATTGCTCTCTTGTGTTTTGCGCATGTCTGAGTGTTATCTGATTAGTATTGGTGGCTAACATATTCATACAGTAAAGTGGGAATTCCTTCCTCTGCTTTCAGAAACTGTGAGAGAGAAGAACAAAGCCTCAAAAAAGAAAGCATATTAAAAATAGTTCAAAAAGCTATACCGTATAACCACAAAACTGATCAAGCTTTGTTGCATTTAAAGCAAAACTATGACACATATATAATTGGAGGAATGTGTGAAAAAAAAAGAAAAACAAGAAATAGCAACTTGTATTTATATAACACTTCACTTCCGATATGCTGAAAGAATTACAAATAAGTATTTGATAGTGACTCTCATAGGCTCCTTGGAGTCCTGTAATTGCTATTTTTTCTTTTCTTTATTTGGTAAATATACATAATAGGACCAGATAAGGATTTTTCAAAGATATTCACTGATTGACCTGTTTCAAGAGAACTAGACCACTACCTTCCTCTGCTTCACTCCTGGGACATGCCCTATGAATAATGGACAGCTCAAAGACAATTTGATTTCACAGTCATAATTATTTTTTCAAAAGCTGTATATTTAAATCCCAGATAATAATAAACCTGAAACAAAGTG
Organism: Canis aureus; assembly: GCF_053574225.1. Lineage (NCBI taxonomy): Eukaryota > Metazoa > Chordata > Mammalia > Carnivora > Canidae > Canis > Canis aureus. The sequence goes on along the minus strand of NC_135616.1, from coordinate 8,512,805 downwards.
CTTTAAGTTGCTCCAGTGTACTTATACCAAGTATGGAGGAACCGGCCACATGGAACTCATTGTCATCATCTCTGCAATATCCACAGAGTATCTACTCAGAGATTAAAACCAAACTCAAATGTGAGTTCCTTCCTCTCTTTGTTCTCTTTTCCTTCTATCTAAAAATACTGAGCACCTACCATGTGCCATAAAGTGTCCTAGGTGGACATACCACACACACACACACACACACACACACACACACACACACACACAAATATAGATTTCCAATGAAGGCAAATAAAGGACAGAGGTAACTGGAAGGAGCTGAAGAAATGAGCCAGCACCACCCCCACCCTGTTAAGAAACTTCCTTTCCCTCCCCACCTTCTCCACACACTACACTGGCTGACCACTCATATCACGGTGTGAGCATCACTTCTTCTGGGAAGCTTTGTGACTGATCTGCTGCAAATTAATCTACCCTCCACTGAAACCCTAAATACTTATCTGTTCTTATTATGCAATACTTGTCATTTTCTATTTTGTATTAAATCACCTGTATTCATGTTTTTCATATATTTTCATCCTTGGCAGACAACAAGCTTCTTTTGAGTTTGTGTATATCCTTTATGACTTCTTGTAGCTTCTATCATAGTGCCAGGGACACAGCAATATTTCAGCCAATGTTTCTGGAATAATTAGTCGGTGTAATGGCCTGTTTGTGCCCCTCAACCCAATTCACATGTTGGAACTCTAATGTCCAATGTTTAGGTATTGGGGAGGGCTTTGGGAGGTGTTTAGGTCATAAGAATGGAGCCCTCATGAATGCAATTAGAGCTCTACAGAGCTCCCTCACCCCCCTTCCACCATGTGTGGGCATAACGAGAAAATACTGGCTATGAACCAGAAGGAGGCTCACACCAGAACACGACCATGCTGACACCTGGATCTCGACTTCCAGCCTTCAGAACTGTGAGAAATAAATTTCTGTTATATATAAGCCATCCAGGCTGTGGTATTTTGTTATAGCAGCCTGAACAGATGAAGACAGTCAAAAATATCACTGAAACAAAATCACATTTGAAAATTGCATCTCTCACTGCTCAATAACTACGTGCCATTTGATTTCCTCAGAGAAAAATGTCTTCCATTACTTAATTCTTTATCCTGCAATTACTGAATTTTTTTTTTAACTTAGGAAGGCTATCTTATTACTTTCCATCACATGTGTGCCAGGCACTGGGTGAAGACGCTGGGCCCAGTGATGATCAGACCCCAGTGCCACCTTCGGGAACGCTTCCAATGCTGAAGACAAGTTAATGGACCTGCAAGAGTGCTACAGGTATGCTGGGGAGGGAGCAGGGCATGCTTTGGGGGCACACATGAAGGCACACAACACAGACAGGGGGAGCCATGGAAATCTATGAATGATGTCTAAGTTTTGTTACAACGAGTAGGGGCTCACCCAAGAGAAGTGTATGCATGAAGAGAGACTGCAAGAGGATTTCCGGAAGTAGGAAAAGCACATTCAGACACGGTGAGCCTGGAAATCTGTACACAGCTGGAGTTAGATGTGCCTTATAAGCCATGTTAATACTTTTTTGAGGAACAGAAAGCCACAGGTGGTGTTAGAAGCAGAGTGGTAAGACCGTCTGCTTAACGTTTGGGAGACCAGTCTGATTGCAGCAAGGGAATCAGACAGGAGAGAGCTGACCAAGTCACTGAGAAAGAATGGCATGAAGTAAAGTGACACAATTGAGACCATTTAGGAAGCAGAATCTACTGACAAGACCAGGTGACTGACTACATGCCAGGTCTAAGGAGGCAGGACAGGGTAAGGATGCTTTCTTACAACGCAAGTCAGGTAACTGGATAAATGACCATATCATGCACTGAAATTCTGCTGGGGGCAATGAATACAGCTTTGAACAAAACAAGACTGAGGCACCAGGCAAGCATCCAAAAGCTGGTGCATTGGGCAGCTGGCTATATAGGTTTCTGCTCAGGAGTGTCTTAGACTAGAGGTATATGGGAAGTCATGAGCATTTAGATGTCACTGAAAACATGGTAGTGATCAGGCCATGAGTTTATAGAATAAGCAGGAGAGAAGTGGTTTTCAGCCCCTGTGCACACTGGAACCACTTTGAGACCTTTAAGGCAACCCCACAACCTGGGTCTCACTCCACGTCAGTAAAGTCAGTGCTCAGCATCAGGGCTTGTACAAAGCTTCCCAGGTGATTCCATCCACAGACAGTGTGAAGAGTCCCTGAAGTGGAGTGATGAGAGGGAGGGACTCTGGGAAAGAGCATGATAGGAGTAGGTCATGTAGGAAGCCAACAAGGAAGACTAAGAAGAAAGAGAAGGACATAGAAGGTAATGTTTCGGAAACCAGGCAAAGAGAGGTCAGGAACAATCTCTGCAGAAAAGCAGGACCTGGAGAGGGACAGAAATGACCACAGGGTCCAGCAACAAGGGGGTAGCAGGTGACCGAGGGAAGTAGCCTCAGAGGGCCAGGTGGACAGAAGCTCCATGACACACCTGAAGGGGTGCTGGAGGGGCAAAAAGGGAGGGACACAGCACCCCTTGGCATATCTGAAGGTGAAGGCTAGAGGGGGGACATGGAAAAAGTTAAAGAGGGACTTGAAGAAAGTTTTTTTTATTTTAATGTAAGAGATTTAGGTATGTTTAAATTTTTATTTTTTTGTTGGATGTTTCCTATATACAAAAAGACCAAAATACATATGTATTTTGTCTAAAACATAACTATAAACAAATACCTGCATACCTGGCATCATGGCCAAGAAACAGAACACTGCCAGCACTGCAGAGTCCCCAGTGGGTCCTGTGTCAATCCCTTCTTCCCTCTATCATTTCTTTGCTTTTACTTATAGTTTTACCAGCTTTGTGTAGATCCCTATACAATAGAATTTGGTTTCGTCTGTTGCAAAACTTTATAAAACTTGCATCATGTAGAACACACATTGTTTTGATGTTGCTTTCTTCACTTAACATGATATTTGGAGAGTCCCACACGTCCCTGTGTCTGGTTGTAGTTATTCACGTTCTCTGCTGTGTAGTGTTCCTTTCTGCAGATATACTAAAAGTATGTTTAGATTTTGTGGGGAAGATGTCCTTAGAAGGGAAGTGATTGATTTATAGGCAGACGGGTGATGAGGGCTGGGGGCAGGTTCACACACCGGTGCGGAGCAGGAGGACTCCTCTGTTCTGCCCAAAGGAAGGAGGCATGACTGGACAGCGATTTTTTTTCTGTAGGAGCTGAGGTCTGAGGCAGGGAGCAGAAGAGCTGGTGAGGCAAGGGACAGGAAGGACACAGAAATTCTATGCAATAGCTACAGTAAGGGAAGTGCGCAGAACCCCCCCTCCCCGCCCCCCAGAACGTGTGAGCCCAAGCAAGGGTGGCAGGGCCTCAGCTGGCCTGACCAGTGGCCCTAGCTGTAGCATTTCCACAGCAGTCATTGACCGCTTCCTGGATTTAACAGCAGGGGAGGGAGGTGGTACTGAGTGTAATGATCAGCACAAATCCCTATATTCAAATCTGGCTCTGCCATTTCTTGAAAAACCAATGGCCAATCCTCTGAAACCAACCATGGTTTCCTCATCTATAAAATGGAGATAATATGTATCATGAGATTCTTTTTGTGACAGTTAAATATAGCATCATATATCAAATTCTTGGCACACAACAGAAACCTAATCTTTAAGTGTCAAGAATAAAAAAAAAAATTCTCAGTGGATTATTAACAATGAGACCACAATGTCATTGTTAGAAATTAAGTACTCTCGATATCCATATCCTGAACTAGCTGGAGAGCACTGATAACCTCACAGAAAGAATGCCTAAGACTCTGTATTAGTAACATGAGAAGGAAAATCTAGCCTTTACTTTTACTATAGAAGTTATCTTAGTGGTAGACAGTCACCAGCATAGGCACCCAAGAAAAACAACCACCAGGATGAACACAGACCCGAAGGCAACATGAAATGTCTACTCTCAATCTCTTTTCTGAGAGGCTATGAAGGCAGAGCCAGGAAAGGTTGGAATCCTTTAGGAGCATGGCGGTGGCTCCAGTCACAATATTAGTCTAATCTGTCAGCCTTCATCCTCCACTATCACTGCCCAAGTCCCAGCTCCAGATATTTGAAATTTCATGCAACCACACACACATTTGTTCTGCATCTTTGCTACTCTTTCTTCCTGGAACACACCTTCTTTGTCCCTTTGCTTCATTAAATCTTACTCATCCTTCAGTACTTAAGGAAGATACCATTTTTTCTGGGACACTTCTCTTGAAACTCTTCGATTAGCTCCAGGTACCCTCACAGGACCACCCACACAGAGCTACCCAAACATACTATTCTCATATCATTTAACTAGCATTATAGATATTATTCATCTCCTCTCCTAGACTGTGAGCTTCTAGAACAGGAACAGATCTATACACTGCAAAACGTTGGGCATATAAAGAGCATTCAATAAATTCTTGTTCAGAAAGGATGAAAACTGTATGATCAAGAGATATACATAAGCCATCCCACATGATATATTTTTATTAAAGGCATAAATAATTCTTTTTATTGAACATCTAAACACAAAATTTTAACTGTTTTTTAAGGCATACATTTCTACAGTGTTTTTTCTCTTTAGTACCTAGCTATTCTTTTCAAGAGAAACCCTTAAAACACATAAAAATTTCATCAGCCACTTACATGGCCTTATTTTTAAATAATGTTAAGTAACACCAGAAGTCACTGATTACATGAACACCAAGAACACTTTGTTCTTCTTGAACCCTGCCATCTGTTTTCATGTGTTATAGAAGAGCAGGACTTCAATCGCACACAAATGTTCACGTCAAGGTCCAGCTATATATTTAAATTTATCTAGTACTTCCTAAGGATCCTAGTGCAGACTGTTTTGTTACCAGAACAGCATCCTTCCCCGCAAAGAGCCTCCTTTCCAAGCCCGACCCACACCTCTACCAGAGTGGCCCGCAGCCAGCCCATTGCCGAGTTCCCACCACTTACTGACAACCCTAATTATACAGTCACAGATAACGAGGGAGAGCACTGGTTTCTCTTGCCACCAGTGTCTAGGCTTGATGTTTTAGAAGGACGGTAGCCAGAGAACACTGTGCTGAAATCCTTAGCACTTATCCCCGTGAACAAAGATTAGAACCTGTTGGAAGCGACTGTCAAAAGGAGCCATCCATGATCTGCTACAAGCGCAGGGGCGCCAGAGTGGCTGCCCACACGCAGCTGGCCCGGAAATGCCAGGCGCCGGCTCAGAGGTTTTCCTTGTGCATGGGCTCTAACACCAGTTTGCTGTTTACTGGAACATGGCTCTCAGTTCCTTTTTAAAAGACGGTGTTAGTGTTTCTGAATTACCAGCAAGGAATTCTTAGATAAACGTGTGGGATGCGAGAAAGAGGCAGGGTGTCAGGCTTGTGTGCATGTGGATTCCTGTTCAGGAAATACTCAGAGTAGTGGTATATCCTATTCTGTTCTGAGATTTTGTCATCTATTTTACAAGCTAGTTTAAATAGCACAGAAACCTGGCCAAATACCATTTGATGGAAGACTCATGCCCACTGTGTGCATGAAAGACTTAATTCCAGGATAAAACCATGGTTTTCCATGAAATAGAAATCTTATTAGAAGCATTTAAGTCTGCTTTCATTATCCTGATATCCTTCCCTGCAAGATCTCTTGTCTCATAGAAGGAAAAGTCATTTCTCTACCTCACTCAATGTTTGGCATAAAGGAAGCAAAAAGAGAACAGCAGTGGGTAATATACTCCAGAACATAGGGCTCTTAATTGCTTGTTTGGTAAAATTTCAACATTTTATTCTGTTCTATTTGTTTATTATTAACCCATGATAGAGACATGCAAAGCAGATTACAACCTAAGATGAGCACTATGGACTGTGAGGTTCCAGTGAAGGCATAGGTGGACACAGGTGCGTTTACAAGTCACTAGACAGACAGAGCAACACCAGGCCTTAGTACTGGCTACCTGCCTCCTGAGCTGGTTGACCGCCCCGGGGCCTGAATGAGGCCATGAACAGCCTGCACCCTGGATGTGTCTGCTCTCTCTGCCCTGCCATTAGAGGTCTCTGGAGAGGTAGGAAAGGCCGGGCGGCTTCCTTCCAGCTCAATGTCACTGACTGACACGTCAGACTGTCGAGGGTCCACATACAGAAACATGTGGGGATGTCTGCAGGGAGGGCCACTGCAACACTGCTGAGGTAACCTTTCCTTGCAAGCTTTTTTTTATTGACATAGACCTTACATTCAGAATGCATAGATTGTAAACTGTTTTTACCAACTGAACACACTTGTCATGTGCACCAGATCAAGAAACAGAATCTGGCCCCAGAAACTCCTTCCTCCTTTTTCCAGTCACACCCCCAAGGGTAACCAGAGCCCTGAATTTTTATATAGTCTGTTTTTGTATCTTATATAAATGGAATAATTTGGTATTTACTGTTTGTGTTTGGCTCAGAGATTTCAGTCAACGTTACATTTGTGAGCTGCATCCACACTACTGTGTATAGTTAGAGTCGGTGTGTGCTCACTGCTGTACAGCAGCCATTATGTGAATGTGCCATGATTTATCCCTCTGCTGTTGGTAGGCATCTGGTGAATTCAGGCTTGGGCTATTATAAATGGTGCTGTTACAGACATTCCTGTACAGGTCTTTTAGTGAACTTATGCACACATTTCTAGTGGGCATATAACCAAGCAGAGAATAGACATATTTTTTAAAACAAATTTTAGTATTCACTACATAATTGATGTTTACCACATTGTATAAATGGCCTCCAAGATCAAAGCGTAGTTTATTATATCTGAATTATCTGTCCTCCATTCATACTTAAACCTTCTGCAGCGCATTATTATAATTGAGGTCAATGGCACTGTGTCTATTTTAGTAATCAGCATGATCTTTTGGTATACATAGCACCACATTATTTACTTTGTATTATTGCTCTGACATTTCTAATGCAGTCCTAAACCATCCTCAATTGCACCCACTGTTATCACTGAAGGAATGAGAAAATTCACTAATCGCAGCTAGTTCTTATAAATAGGCAATGTACCTCTGCCATCTGGCTCCACATAAAGATGAGCAAATGAATATTAAATCTGACATATGTAGGCACTGAATTATAATAACAGAAATTAGAGTATGTATATCATCAAGATGAGAATAATTGAGACAAAGGGGTAATGAAAATCATACCTAGCTTAGTATTTTCACAACCAGAGCCTTTATTTCAGATTTCTGATTCATAAGGTTTTTACTGATAGTTCAGGTTTTACAAGAAATATTTGAATTGCTCCACATATCAAAGAGGAGGCAGACATTCAGGAAGCTCACATTCTTCTTTATTGTCTAGAGCAAATTATGAGCAACAACCAAAATTGTCTTTAAGAGTCCCCTTCCGGGGATCCCTGGGTGGTTCAGCAGTTTAGCACCGCCTTCGGCCCAGGGCGTGATCCTGGGGTCCCGGGATCGAGTCCCACATCGGGCTCTCTGCATGGAGCCGGCTTCTCTCTCTGCCTGTGTCTCTGTCTCTCTCTCTGTGTCTCTCATGAATAAATAAATAAAATCTTAAAAAAAAAAAAAAGAGTTCCCTTCCTTCTGTGTGTGTGCATATATGTGTGTTTGTGTGTGTATATTCTGGAGCTGGGAATCAAAAATGTACAGTTTGGAAGGGATCCTGAAGATCATTTTGTATTGCTTTTCCCTCATGAGGAAACTTTTCTTAACAGTCTTCTTAACAGCTGATTATCCAGATGGAATAAGTTTGTGGGTAGTTTTGTCTTGTCAATTCCCTTTCTGACCTAAATCTTCCTTATCTATAAGTCAAAGACATAATTTCAACTAGCACTTCAGTTCTACACATGCATCCAGAAGTAGTTATAAGTGAACATCACCCACTTGCCAGCTGTGTGTGCCACAAGAAGACACAATTTTTCCAGGACTCACTTTCTTCATTCATAAAATAGAGACAATAAAATTTATATCATAGGGCTGCTCTGTGTATTAAGATGATGCATGTGAAAACATTCTGCGAGTGGTTACATGATATGCAAATACAACATGTTATTAATTGGTATTTTTATCTTGTATAAGAGGCTCTTTCCAAAGGAGAAACATCAACATTCAAATTTTGTATCAAACTTAGTCCACCCTATTGTTTGCACTGCAAGTAACTTCCAAAAATCAGATATACTATCAGCATTATCCTCATAGACAAAAGGCAGACAGGCCTTGGCTATATAACCTTTTAATAGTGGTACTTATCTAAAAATTAAGAAAAGAGTCTCCAAAAGAATGACATATTTTGGCTTTATCTATAAGAAAGAAATCACACAGAATGACAAACTAGTCTTAGGATGTTATTTCTTAGGGGAAGAAAAAAATCCATTTTAAATTAAATTATAGAGTTTCCTATGCATTTAGATTAGCAAGAACAAGCTGACAATTTGAGCAAATCAAGGAAGTCACAGCAAACTAAGTGTGTGGCATCATATTCTTTTCTGCTGTGCCTAGTAGATAATGGAAGGATCATTAATCTTGATTCTTGAAGTGTCTTTAGGAAAGGGACTATTTCAATCCAGTTATTTCTACTAGCAACAGTTTTGTAGTTATGGGTTTACATTTGGAATACAGATCCTGAATGCAAGATATTCACATTTTAACACATAGTGAAATTTACATATGAGTAAGTTCCTTGCAATCGTAGTAAGTTCTGTTCAGGCAGTATGCTTTAGTTCTTAAGAAGATTATGTTGATAAATATCACTTAGAGTAAACAGTATGGTAGGTGATCTAACTAAGAAGGAAATGACAAATCATGTCCAATCACCTTTTTTTTTCTGATTGGAAAACTGAGGCCCAGGGATGATGTGAGCTTACCCTTTGTCTAACCACTTGAAATTAAAAAAGTATTCTTAAATTACTTTTAATTAAGGGCTACATGCACTTGAAACTTTTTATTTTGAAAAAAACAGATGGAGAAATGAAACATTCCAGGTAGGTGATAAAGGAATGAGTTAGGGGCAGATGGGGCTAGGCAGGGAAAGATAAGGGAAAGTCAGGCTCCCAGGAATCTGTGGGCTCCCATAAACCTCAAGGACACCAAAAGGCCAAGAGTCAGGCTTCTACCCCCCCAAGAAACAGAGATAAGACAGTCAAAACAGACAAAAACAAACCTGGCTCCCTAGCTCCAAAATGTGAGGGTTGATGGTTACTAAGTAATCACAGAAACTCACCAGACCAAATAAATAAATCATTACGGTGTTATCAATAGTCCCTGCTCAAACTATGACTGCACAAGAATCTCAAGGCCGTGGGCTCCCTGGCTAGGTTCTCAATAAAAGACTGCCACCAAAAGCCTTCAGTGGCAACCCTGTCAGGACATCTCTCACTTCTGAGAGATTTCTCTGTATTTCTGCTTAATAAACTTCCATCGCTTTGCTCACTCTCCGTTGTCTGCGAGATTCATTCTTCGACTACGGGAGACAAAAACCTAGGTCTCCCGTATCATAGAGATGATTACGTGTCAAGATCAGCTAAGAATTTTGCATCTGAAATGTATGTCCTAATACTTGCTTAAAAGGAGCCACTGGAAGTAGTACATGGTGATGGAGATGAATGAGAAGGGCCAGGAAAGTTTGCAAGGAGGTGTAATAGAACACCCATATGCACCTAATATCAAACTAGCTTTATCTCAGGATGCAGTGGGAAAGAATGACAAACTGCAAGCAATGAGAAAAAAAAAGAGAGAGATGAAAGACAGATGCAGAGGATCCAATGTCATTTAAAAGAAATTTTAGAAGAATATAGAGAGCATATAAACAAAACCTTACAAAATATTTGGAGAAAGATGATTGGATATGAAAGAGGATTTTGACATAAAAACTGTGAAAGAACATATAGTAGTACAGGTAAACTAAAAAAAAAAAAACCCAAAAAACAAAAAAATCATATCTAGACATATGCAGGGAAATTTTAAATTTCATATATATGTAAACACATAAAGATATTCTATAGGAAACCTTGACAAAAGGAGCGCAGACTACCTCTGCCACCATCAGTGGGACTGGCATTAGACTTTGCCAACATGACAGGAACCAGAAGGTGATAGGAAGCAACGCTGATGAGACTTTGAAGGAAAAGGTCTGGGCTTAAGACATCTATCTCCTCTCAGACAGATTTCATGATAAAGGTGCACAAAGATTTTAAATATAACATGCAGGTGCCACAGACAAATTAAAACAAACCTTGAAAAGAACTGTGCCAGAACAAGGAATAAAAGACATTAAATCAGTAAGTAAGTGAAGGGGATTAAGGAGTACACTTGCCGTGATGAGCACCAGGTGATGTATGGAAGTGTTGAATTACTATATTGTACACCTGCAACTAACATAGCACTGTATGTTAACTAACTAGAATCAAAATAGAATCTAAAAAATGCAAAAACTGCATCGTAAAGGGCTGAAGATACCACTGGGACCAGTAAAATATATAGAAATAAGGGTACAGGGTTGTTTTAAGTATGACTGTAAAATTGTTTGCTCATTTTTGTTCTTTCCAAGAATTGATTCTATAGCTTAAAAATTGAAAAGAAAGAAAAGAGTATGGTATTATAATCTCAAGTTCAATTAATACAAGTAGGTATGGTGGATTAGGGAAAAAAGAATAGCATTTAGTGTTTCAAGTTTTACAAAGGAAAGCCAGACTAACGTTTTTTTCAAGTTTTACAAAGGAAAGCCAGACTAACGTTCTATTACTTTGACAGTTGCATAAACATAGTTTAGGAATGCATTGGAAAATGTCAGACTAACCATTAGAAAAACTAAAGACCTTCCTTTTATTTATTAATTTAAAAAATTTTTAAGACCTTCCTTTTAGAACTTACTAACCAACAACAAAATGCTCTAGGAAAAGGAAGGGAAAAATGAAGGAAGGTGCCTTCCCTTGCCCGACAACCATCATTTAAGAAAAAAAAAAAAAAAAGGGAAAAACTATGGCATAAAAGAATATGCACAATTTATATAACAATTATAACAATAACTGCAAATAGGTCAAATTCTGTTATCAACAGAGGGACTCTTATATGGGATTTTACTTTTAAGACAGTTATATGCTTTTCACAAAAAGCACACCCAAATAAAATGACGTGAAAGGCTAAAAATAATAGAATAGACAAATATTTTCTGAAAATTAAAAAAAAATCCTGCTTGGCACTATTAATATGACATAATGCAGAGAACAGGGAAAAAATAAGGATGAAGAGTCATTTCTAATTAATACAGAATCCATAATACACACAATGATCATAAAACTTTTGTACCAAATAATATCTAATTAATATACCTGAGAAATTTTTAACAAAAGGAGAAGTTGTATATGCTGTCTTGATTTTACTCATGGAAAACACACATATATGACAAAGTCTGAAAAATGAAACAGATTTAAGGCATATAAGTTTGTGGTTGGAATATGAGTGGTTTTTATTTATTCTTGAATACTTCTGTACATTACCCAAAGTTTTACTATTGACCATGGATTAATTCTTCAATAAAATGGTATCAATTCAAAGTAACATGGTAAAATTTCTAATTTTTAAGAGAATGGACTTTGTCTATATTTTACTTTGATTTTTTAAATTTTATTTTATTTTGGTTTTTAAGGTGATTTAAACTAACCAGATATCATCATTTTAGCATACCATTAATTTCCATAATCTGGTCTCACACAGAAATAAAGTAAAAGTCACATCTACTTTCATCATAAGGATACAATTTCTACAGCCTTGGCAATCCATGTAATTTGAAATTTTGTACTTAATAAAATCCTTAGAGTATGCCAAAGGATATAGTCTCTTTGGAAATCAGTGCCTCAACTGCTATAAAATTAAGCATTCAATTTATGCAACCTTCTTTAAAGAAAGGGAAAAAAAAAACAGAATTCTTACACAATTATTTCCCAATGAGTAAAATCAGACGTGTACATTAACCTTCAAGAATTCTAAGTAATGGAGAGAAGTGATTTAAAGACCTGAGGCTGATCTTTCATTACTTTATCAATTCTTTTACTAAATTGAGTAATTAATCATGTTATTTTGAGAATTAAAAGTGTTACCCAAAGTCAGATCCTCTTTTTCTTTTTACTTATTAAAGTAAAAATACATCTTCAAGTTTATTGTTAAATTTCTACCCAGTTCAATTTCACTATGTGGTTACATAAAGTCAAAGAAAATGACAACCCAAGCGACAAAGGAATTAGATAAACGTGAACACATGTCATAAAGGTACTCTCTTGGGATCCCTGGGTGGTGCAGCGGTTTGGCGCCTGCCTTTGGCCCAGGGCAAGATCCTGGAGACCCGGGATCGAGTCCCACGTAGGGCTCCCGGTGCATGGAGCCTGCTTCTCCCTTCTCCCTGTGTCTCTGTCTCTCTGTCTCTCTCTCTCTCTCTGTGTGTGTGACTATCATAAATTAAAAAAAAAAAAAAGGTACTCTCTTGGCATGATAAAGTTTTAACTGAAGGTGACAATAAATTAAGAAGTACTGTGCATATAAAATTAAAATCATGCCTTTGAAAATCCTTTTGAACACAGTATTCCAATCAGCCACTACAAATTCATAAATTTACAGAGCCAATAAAAAGACATTCTACACAATCTTTTATTTTCTATGGATATGGAGGAGAAAGTGCTATTATGATAAGGTAAAACAACAACAGAGAAATAAAATTATATAATATTAGCTTAACTATTATTTGGAGGGGGGTAAATCAAGTTTTAAAACTAAGAAAATATGACAGATTGGAAAATTAAATTTATCCTTTCTCTTTCATAATAAATCCCTCCTTTCATTTCTTTTTTTTTTAAGATTTTTATTTATTTATTCACGAGAGACAGACAGAGAGAGAAAGAGAGAGAGAGAGGCAGAGACACAGGCAGAGGGTTCCATGCAGGGAGCCTGACATGGGACTCGATCCTGGGACTCCAGGATCATGCCCTGGGCCGAAGGCGGCGCTAAACCGCTGAGCCACCAGGGCTGTCCTCTTCTCTCATTTCTTAAAAAAAAAATCAAATAAATGAATGAGAGGGTATAAATGCATAAACACAAAACAAAAGAGAAAAAAATGACAACAGATAAGTCGATATATTTTTTAAGCTGGAAAATGGATAAGGCGACAGCCAAGAGTCTGCAGAGAGAGGATGGCATAAAAGCACCCAGGAAATGTTTGGGAGCATTATGTCTGCTGGAAGGAACTTACTCAGAAGAGGAAGTTCACTGCTGGTGGCGGGCTCCTTGGCCATGGCTGGGTCCCTGCCTGACCAGTTCATGAAACTCACCAAGCAGGCAGGCCCCAAACATGCATGCAGAGGTGCGTACCAGATTTCTGATGCCTCGTTCTCAAGAGTGAACATGGAGAAGGGACTGCTGAGATTACAGAAATGTCCTTCATATAACAGAAAGAAGCCAACCAACCTCACCAAAGCCAAGTCAAAACACAAGTATCTGGGTGGAGGGGAAAAAAAAAAAAAAAAACGGTGCAGGGAGCAGGAAAACAACAGCCTCAAATACTGTCAGAGAGTTTAAAAAAAAAAAAAAGACACACGATCCATCAAATAAGAACAGGATGCAATAAAAGTAAAAATAAAAAAAAATCAGAGAATAAGGATGTGTTTTGAGAAACCGAAAAGATAAATCAGAGTATAATTAAGAACTTCAATCAAAGGAGTGTAAGTCAAGGTTGAGGAAGTAGTCCATAGAAAGGAACAAAAGACAGGGAAATTCAAGCTGGAGGAGGACATGGAAGGGCTGGTGCGGGCACGCAAGCAGAGCACACAGAAAGGAGGTATCACTCAAGAAATACCACAGGAACATTTCCCAGAAACAAAAGGCCTGAGTTTGCAGACTGAATCTATGAATGCAAACTCATTTCAGAACACCACTGATAAAGAGAAGGTCCTGAAATCCAGGGCCTGAAATTCTTGCAGAGGATGGGGTGGAGGAAGAGGAAGACCAAGCTTTTCCTGAAGTGAAATTTGAAAGGCAGCTGACTTCTGGTACACAGAGGGAAAATGGAGTGATATCTTCAATATTCTGAAGCTGGAATTCTATCCATAAGTCAATGACTATGGTTAAAGAGAAAGAAAAGATATTTTTGATATTAAAAACAAACAACCCAACTACTACCTCCCACAAATCCTACCCCAAAAACTAGCTAGGAGAAAATAAACCAGGGAAAGACTTGAAACCCAGGAAATAAAGCATGTGACAGAAAGGAAGGCAAGGGAATCCCAGGAAGGAGGCTCCCTACGGAGAAACCGGTTCACAGTGGAGGGAAGGCAAGGACAGGGAGCTGGGGAAGGTCACCAGGAGTGGGGAAATGATGACTAGGCAGGCCACTAAGGGGCCCAACTGTGGCTGAGAGAGACTTAGGAGGAGAGTTGGAGCCTGGGTGGCAGGGCTGGGAGGGATCAGAGGCTGGATGCAGGAGTTTGTGCGCAGAGGCCCTACTGCCACCCACCTGCGGAGTGTTTGCTCAAAATGCACCCAATGGGCAGGAGAGCAGCACAGCAAATTCTTGAAGAGGAAAATCTACTTCTAAGAATGCCAGGAGATCAAGAGCCAGAGAAGTTCAATAGGCCCCAATCGCATACCACATATACATACATCACACACATACACCTACACCACATATACACACACACACCCCCACACCCCCACAAAATCCCCCCAACACATACTACGCTACACCGACACCCACACCCTATCTGCACTCACACACACACACACATCACACATGTGTACACACCACATTCACACACACCCCACACATACATACATTCTATGAAACCCACATACCGCACTGGCAAAATAGTTCATAAATCATGAACAGAGGCTGAGTTGTGCCGTAAATTTCCATGAACAGCACTCAAAATGTATAGTGATGTCCTCACTTGTGAGCAGTAGATGTCCTTTTTTTCATTTGTGTGGGGTTTTTTTTGTTTGTTTTAATTTGTATTCTTTATGGTGCAACGCCAGCAATGTGTGTCCTGTATGCCACACAGGAACACTGGGGCAAGAGGTCTTTGCCTTGTGACAATACCTGGCTCTCTGTGTAAAGAATGTAATTATTAGCTCCTAAATAAATTACCTTTGTATGTTTTCTTTAAGATTTATATTTATTGAGACAGAGAGCAAGAGAGAGTGAGAGCAAGAGAGCAAGCGAGCGAGCACAAGTGGGGTGAAGGGTAGAGGGAGAGGGAGAAGCAGGCTCCCCTCTGAGCAGGGAGCCTGATGCAGTGCAGGGCTGTATCCCAGGACCCCAGGATCATGACCTGAGCCAAAGGCAGACGTTTAACCAACTCAGCCATCCAGGTGCCCCATCTTTGTATGTTTTATGACGCAGAAGTGGATCAAGTCTTTCTGAGTCTATGTTCTACTCATTTATTATTTTTAAAGATTTTATTTATTCACAAGAGACATAGAGTGAGAGAGAGAGGCCAAGATACAGGCAGAGGGAGAAGCAGGCTCCATGCAGGGAGCCTGACGTGGGATTTGATCCCGGGTGTCCAGGATCACAACCTGGGCGGAAAGTGGCGCTAAACCGCTGAGCCACCCGGGCTGCCCCATGTTCTACTCATTTAGAAAGAACAAATTCTTGTCTAATCCCAGACCCTGGCTTAAAGTAAGTTTACAACTTAGAGTCCCAATATTGTCATCTTTAAGTATTTCTATATTTCTGTGTTAACAAACACACCTACTCCATTTTATTCACTATGTAAATTCATTCAAATAACATGCAAATTGTGTGATAATTGTGTGCCAAAAGTCCTATTTTCATACAGATAAGAACTGATGCAATTTTTCTCAAATAATGGCTTATACAGATTTCACATGAACTCTAAGCAGCTTTGAATATTACTGTTAACTCCTTGACTATTTCAATGAAAACTAAAGTAAACCTGTCTGAAATCCATCTAAAAAGGACACCAAGAGTCCACCTGATTGCTTAAAGTGATGTATTATTTTCAACTGTCATCAGCTGTATCCTGATGCCACAGCACTCCTTGTCAGCTCTATAAGACACCGACAACTTATTTAAAGAGAATTGTTTACTTCCTTTCAAAACATCAAACCTTCAATATCAAAATCAGAAATTCTGACATCAAATGGTAAAAACAAGGCTCCCTCCTCGCAAGCACTTTGTTGCCTAGGAGGATTTTGTAGAAGAACAGCTAAAATCACTGTCCTCCTTAACGTGCGGCACTCTACTTCCAAGTGTTCCCTAAGGCTTGGGAAGCAGAGGTCAACTGAGCTGTTTTATGCAGACCTCAGTGAAGCTGGAGGGGTTTCTGGTTTTATTATTTTCTTCCTTTTTTTAGATGTAAAAATACTTGTCTAAAACTCTTCTAGAGACTGTAAAAAGCATTTTGTAGAAGGATGACTACTTGGTAAAGGTACCTATTTATGATAAGAGAAAAAATAATTTTAGAATATGCAAGTCTAACCTAACATGCTTCAGGAAACTCAAGCTAGGGATGATTATAACAATGATTATAACAATATATCCAGGGCTCTGGGAGAATGCAGCATTTTAAAATTTTCATCTCCTGCTTAACATCTCACTGACAAACAAGAAGGAAAATGTACAAAGACAACTTTGGGTGTGTTAGAGCAAATTCCCAGCAGGTGTAGTTAGGGTGTGTGTGTGTGTGTGTGTGTGTGTGTGTGTGTGTCTGTAATATTCTCAACAGATTATCACCAAAGACACATACTGAAGAACGATATTTTTCATCCTAGAACTATGAAAAATTAAGACAATAACTGAAATGCATGAACACAAAGACCAGAGAATATGAATGATTTATCAAACCAGTTCTTGCCCAATTAGTTCCAAGAGAATTTAAGCAAATTCTTATTAAGTTATACTCATAGTTACATTAGTACATGGATTAACTTAGCAAATGATATTCAGAATGTGATTACCTGAAGAGAATTGAAAACAAGAGTTGGTGGTTTAAAAAGAAATCAATGTATGAACTAAAAATGGATAGTCAGTCAATGAGTAACTAACATCTGGAGGCTAACCTTGATAAAGACAAGACCTGTGATTGGAAATGGTTAAAGCAAGAGAGGAATATCTGTGGGTACTGGAGCTAACCTGATATTGTCCATGACCTCCACCCTCCATGACTGCTTTACAATCAACTGTAATCTGGCCATAAGCTTGTCCTCATTCTTTGAATACAAAATAGTATTAAATATAATAAAAGCTCTTTCCATAGGTAAGTCAGAATTTGTCTGACAGTTTTAATGCCTTTTAAGTTCTAAATGCAAGTTCAAAACCTATCCAGTTGTCTCATTTTTATCTTTTCCATTCTAGAGAGAAGCTCATCACAGGTAGTCATTGCTTATTATTTTTCTTTTCTGAGATAATGGAATCATTAAGCTTTTGAAGACTTTTACTTACAGAAGCCCTGCTCTAGCATAACAATGTCTAGTGTAGGAGAATAGCCAAGACCTAATCACGAAGATGATGTCCCGAGCACCCCTATGAATCATGAGGTCTGGAGAATGAATGCCTTGTGCTTTCTATCTAGCTCCCTAAAAATGTCTATCACATATGATACATTTTTTCTTAAGCTTCACAGAATGTCTTTCCTTAAACTCTACTTCCATATTCTTCTAGTTTCTTCACAAGTTCTGAGGCCAACCTTTAAAGGATACTTGGTGGATGGAGAAAATCATGTCAGATACTCTCAATTTAATTCACAATTAGATCCTACAAATAAGACAACGATTGGGTCTCTCTGTGCCATCCTGAATGAGAAAAGCTTCTGGGAAGCTGCTGGGACAAAGTGGAGCACATCCATTGTGACTCTGTTCACAATGTTTTCAGAATCCAGGCAGGGAGAGGCAAGTGAGCCACACAGAAACAGTGTGGGAGGCAAGTCAGCTGTGATGAAATGGAAGAAGATACCTTGACTGAGCTACCTGGCAATCTTACAGAGCTGTCTAGGGTGATACTTGTTATCTCAGCCCCAGTGCCTGAGGAGGGTAAACTCAACAAAACACTAAGGGATAGACCAGCCACAATATTACGGTCTTGCTAACTTGCAGGATAATGACCCGAGTTTTGAAAGAAGCACTAACTTTTCATCTGGAAATACTTGCTACTCAAAAATCTACTGTGAGAAGGAAGAACATGGTAAACACTCTCAGGGCTATTTTATAGAATTTTCTGTGCCATCCAGTATGGTAGCCACTGGGTACACCTGACTAAGTGTCACTGAGCAACTGAGGCCTTAATTTTGTTTAAATTTTAATTAATTTTAATGTAAACAGACACATATTACTAGTGACTAATTATATTGGGGTTCGCAGCTCTAGATTAAAAAAAAAAAAACATCATGTAAAGAACACACAAGAAAAGCCTGAGGAAGATTCTTCATAGCCATATATACCCCTGGGGATGTCTGAAAAGTGGTTCTATCTGCTCCAACAGGGTCCTCACCTAATACAGAGCTCCCTCCCAAATGGTGTGATTACCCCCTTAGCCTCCTTCTTTATGTCCTTTACTCTCTTTTCCTCCTTTCCCCCACACAACACCACAACATCTCCAGCGAGTTCAGCCCCACTCTCCTGGTCCGTGACTCCTACACATTTCCCCAAGTACCCAAGATGTTGGCACATCTTAATTCTCTTTAATGGATTCTATATCTATATCTATCTATATCTATATCTTTTTCTCTTAAGTTTTAATGTTATATTTACACATATAACATATTCATTTATGCTATTTGGGAGTGTTTACCATTATTTCTTATAGTAACATTTGCTTTAATTTAGAAATGTTTTCAGCACTGGTCTCCAGGATTGCAACCACCTGATAAAGCAAGGACTTCCATTTGGATCTCTTTTATTCAAACAAATACTTTCTTCCTTCACATATCACATAACTTATTCTTTTCTCTTTATACTTATTGTTTTATGTATTTAAACAATTTTTTTAGTTTACATATTCTATAACTAGATCACCAATATGAATAATTCATCTATACATTATTTTACCAATTGATGGGAACAGAAAAAGCAGTAGGGACTTAACAGACTTATTTATACATACTTTTTCTTACAAGCACTATCTTCTCTATACTATTACAAAATATTGAAAACATGGGTATATGCTGCAGTATAACTTCACACTTATTACTTTCTGTTCTATCACAGAATTATCTCATCTCCAAATGAATAAGACACAGAGAAAAAGAAATAAGGACAAGGGAAAACAAGAGGTGGGGAAAGGCAAGAGGTACTAGAATTTCTCTAGAAGAAAGCAGGACTCAACATTCACGTGGAGAAAATTCAGGCCTGGGGTGTGACACAGAGTGGTGAGCATGTCCAATGGAATGGGCACTTGTTAAGAAAAGCGTCAGACAGCAGAGGCTCTGGGGATTGATGTGGGTCTGGGCGAGGCCTCAGGGGTCCAAGAAGGCCCCAGGAAGGGCAGAGGTGGGCAGGCAGCAGGAAATGTCAAGGAGGGGCTTTAGGAACACTGAGAAGGGGGTATGATGCAAAGGCATTTGGCTCCAAGAGTCATTTATGATGCTGTCTATAGCTGCTACTCTGCAGACTTTTCCAATTCGTCCCTGAAATAATTTAAACAAGAAAAATTTTTACCTGTGATGTCCTGAATACCGTGGACCACGGATATGGCCTATTCCTCGGCACCCTGGAGTAGGACAAACAGCTTGACCTGGAAGGATTTTCACATCATTTGCTCCTTCAGGAAGTAAAAGAACATACCTTGAAAACACCCTCAGTAAAGAAGAACTAGAAATACTAAAATATGTAAATGATATTCATTGAGACTTTGCAAATTAAAAACCAACCATCACTGAAACACTTAGTGGATACTTGTGATGTTTTATAACACGACTTACTAGAAAATATCAGTGCTGTCATAGATAACACTAACGCAACTAATATCTGAGGCAGAGCAAAACATATAGGCATTGAAATTTTTAAAAAATATAGGAACATCCACTCATTCCTTTCAGAGAATAATACTGGCAAAGGCAAATATAACCATGAGCAAAGAATGTGAAAGGGTGAGGTGTGGTTTGTGGTTCTCCTTGAAACTCCCACTCAACCACAGCAAGCTCCCCCAAATGCTGGACAGAAATTCAGCTAGTAAATGAGGCCTGCCAAAGCCTACCCATGCTTACTCAAGTAGCTGTCAAAGCTATCTGAAAAAAAGAATGGCCCAATCCATACTACAATACACTATACTCAAACTACGTAAAGTACACTTATCCTCTATTAATAGTACTATTAATGCTGTATATATTTAATACTAATGCTAATGCTATACTACATATAACCATTCCAAGCCAGAGATGAATTCTGTCAAGCCCAAGAAGCAATCTATCTCTAAAGATTATCAGGAGTTAAACCCTCTTTCTCTGTTCTGTGATTCTCCTCAGTCTGCTCTCCCTCCAGAGTAAACTCTCTGGGTCTTGTCATCACCCGAAATGACACTGCTTCCAAAAGCACTAAGCATACAGGCCCTCTGACTACAAAATTGCATCCTTCCAGATTGCTCACTCAGGTAGCCCAGCAGCTGATGACGTTTCAACATCGTGGGAGTTCCCAGGCCATGAGTTCCCTTCTTTCCCATCCTCAGTCCCCTCTCATCGTAACTGCCTTCCCTTGTCTTCAAGTCTGCCAACCAGCAGTTACCCTCCGTTGCAAATATCTGAAGCTCCCTTGCCTTGCTGAACTTCTACGATGGGTGGCTGTGAAAAGAAAATAAAGAGCCAGCTGTGGGTCAGTGGCACTACTCTGCTGGTCTGTGTTTCTCAAGACTAAGTTCTCCAGGAAACTACACAAATGGTGTAGATTCATTGTTACCAAAACTACTGACTTCAGGGTCACCTGAATTTCCCACCCCCCCTCCAGCCTCTGCCCTCTGGCTCTCACAGCTTCTACTGCTTGCACTTCACTGGGAAAACAGGAGCTTGTCCTGGGGGTACAGCATCCTCTCCTTCCTTTCCATCAGTGTGGGGAGTGCTCTCTTCCCTCCAGAGCAGGTCTCTCACCCTTTCTATTTGGATCTTATCTACAGAGTCTTTAGGCTCTCATATATTCTAACCACTCTTGGATTACTGAATCTTTCATACCAGTATTTAAACAAACTCCAGTTTCCCCATTATAAAAAGAAATAAACAAAGACAAAATGAAACAGAAAACAAAAGCTTAGAACTCTCCTTGAGATCCACATTCCCCTTTAGCAGCCATTTATTCTTTTCCCCTTCCCAGGCAAACTTCTCAAAGAAGTTATTGCTGTTTCTTCACATCTCACTTTGCAAATCATGTCAATCTTCTAAGGTCACTAATGACTTCTATGCACTAAGCCCAACTTGTACTGCTAGGTATGCATCACACTCGCTGTCTTGGTGCCACTAATCACCATCCCTTCTTGAGTTGTTATTGTCCACGAGCTTTGGTGACGTCACTCCCTGACAGTTTCCTTGCTATAAATGGGCATTCTCTTGTAATATCCTTTGCCATATTTCCCTCCTCTAGTTAATCTGAAAATGCCAGAGAACCTCAAGATATGTTCCTGGGCCATCCATTTCTACAGCTTCATTTACCACCAGTATGCTATAGATGCTCACGGGCTATATACAAGCTCACAGGTTACATATGACAAATTCTACGAGACATTACAACAAATATTTATACCTCAAATACATTTTCATCAAGTTTACTGAGCAACAAGAAAGTCTGTCTTAGATACTTATGCTCTCATAATTTTGCAAGACACCTTGAGGGATAAACAGAGAAATGAGCTGCCCCATCCAAAGGTAGCTTTTGGAAGCAGCCTTTAAAAAGAAACAACTTTTAAATAAATCCAAGGAATCTAGGTTAAAAAAAAACTGTAAACAAATCTCTAATTAAGAAGTATGTTTGTGTTGGTCGGCAAATAAAAAGATCTATAAGAAAAAGCACACAAACATAAATATAAATAGACTTTTCTCCAAGCTGTACCTCATAATAAACTACCAAGGCCACCTCACAAAGGCTTGAAATATTAAATCTATAAACAAACCAACAAGTAAATGCTCTCCATCGGTCAACCCTGGTGTCATTCTGTGTGAACAACATTCCAGGAAATTGTCAGTGAAGGCACCTTAATATATTTTTTTAGGACTATTTCAATGCACTTGATTAAATTAAGGATTAAAGTGATCTTTTAAATATTTATCAATGCATATTTATTTCCAGAGCCCTGACAGGGGTCATATTTCTCTCCTTGTCAGATACATGAGGAGGGGTAGGATCTCACTATTGTGAGAATTATTATATTAAGAACCACAGCAAGGGTCATAACAAAGAAGTAGAGAAGAACATACAATAAAAAAAGCATAGAATCTAACAATTTTCCTGGTACATTTTGTATGATGAAGTTTAATGGGCTGACCCAATGGTGAATTAGTCTGTTGGGGAAAAGAAACCTGTAAATTCTACACTCCATATTATTGCCTCTAGGATAAGGGAAACTATGATAAAATTAGTTTTTTTCCCCCAGAAAACAACTGCATTTTCACCAAGAATATCTGCCCTTTAACTTGGATGTTTAGAGAATGAGGTCTCAAGAAAAAACATGTTCTCAATTTGAAATCCTTCTTTTTAGAGAGACCATCCTGAACATTTTACCTTTTCTGCCTTCTTTTTGCCCCTTTAATTGAAATTAATTTCCTAGTTGATCTGCTAATCTCCTGTCTCTCTTTCCTAGAGTGAGGACACTGACCTTATCTAATGTGTCTACCATTGGAGCCCCAGAACCCACTACAGCAGCAACTGGCATATAATAAATACTGAATTAGTATGTTCTGTAAACAAATCAAGAATCATAAAAACAACAATTAACACTTAAAAGCATTATTTGGTATATTCTGACCACAATGCTGTGAACTAATCCCCATTTCATTTTTTTAAGTTTTTTAAAAAAGATTTTATTTATTTATTCATGAGAGATACACACAGAAAGAGGCAGAGACATAGGCAGAGAGAGAAGCAGGCTTCCTGCAGGAGCCTGATGTGGGACCATATCTCAGGATCCCGGGATCATGACCTGAGCAAAAGGCAGGTGCTCAACCACTGAGCCACCCAGGCATCCCCCTCATCTTTTTCTTATTTCAGAGCTGAGCGTGTCTAAAATCAATCTCTGGTTTTCTATTTCTTAATACTATGAGCTACCTTTAAGCAGCATGAATAGCTCCTAATTTATTTCAAGTCTTTTATGAAAATTTTACTTAGGTAGGAGTAAATCTAATGGCAAGAGTTCTTCCTGCAAAGACAAAATGAAATGGAAAATATCCTTGTAGACTGGAAATTATCTGAGTAAGGAACAAAGCTTCACACTCAAATGATACAATAAGTAAAATGTCCTCGTGGGTCCCCATTCACATGGAATTACCTGGTTGCCATAAGTAGCCAGGGAAGACATTGCAATTGCCCACCCAACATCCATTCCTCCCTTGTTGCTGACTGAACCCTGATTTGGTTCAGGGCAGCAATGGGCCTAGTTGGCTTTGCCAGCCTCTCATATCCAGATGTGGTCATCTGACACCATATGGGACAGTTAGACCTAAGGCAAATGCAAAATAAGGATGTCTACAAATGCTTTTCTTTCCTAGTAGAAGGGTAAAGGCGATGCTGGTGCTCCTTTGCCCATGTCCTCTTACTTTGACCTTCATGGAACGCAGGGTGTAAGGGCTTATGAGGTGACAAGCACGAAGACAAAAGCAAAAGTGTTCAAGAAGGCAGAGAATGAAGGAAGATAAGCTCGGACTCAGGACATACCACGGCAGACCTACCACATCAGTGTTTATCATACAGGAAAAATACTACCCCCTCTTCGATTAAGCCATTATAGAAGATTTTTGTGTTATTTGCAGCTGAAAAGTCCATCCAAGAAAATAGCAATTTTATTTTGTTTTTCCTTTTGTGAAATCAAGTAATTATTCTAAAACAAAAACTATTTGCCATGTAAAGAAGATGTAAGATATCAAAGGAAAAATCAATATAGTAAAGAGCTTATATCCATCTCTAGAAAATGAGAAAGGGAACTGGCCTTAATTTCAAAATAGCCCAAACTGGCAACCACCAAAGTGATGGGAGTGAAAAGGCTTATTATTGCCCTACTTGATGTGGGTGAGATGCTGAGTTCGAGAGCACTGCCCTACTGTGTAGGAAGCAGCTCACTTTCCAAACTTATTTTATTGGGTCTAGAGGTGACTGAAAGCAGAATGACAGTACTGACACTGGTTGAAGCAAATGAAAATGCTCTGTTCTGTGACGTACGTATGTGAGCTCCATATTGATGTGGGCCCATGTCGCAGCATGAGGATCAAGCAGCAGTCTTCCTAGCCCCATTTCAACACTAATCTCCTGCTGCTGAAAATGTCTTCAGTTCAACCTGATTCATTTAACAAGTGTTTAAAAGAGAAATGACTCTAGCATCAGGTGGTAATATCCACCAGAGGATATACAGAAAAGTGGAAGAGATTTAAATGTCATTGATAACAGACAAGTGAAGATATTTTAACTCTTATTTCCTTAATACTATGTTCTAAATAATATTTCTTTTGAATAGCCACTGAGAGTTGTTTACTCATTTAAAGAGATACTGAGTATCTGCTGTGTGCCAGACAGGATTTCAGGTACCATGGATATGGCAGCAGATCAAACAGAAAGCCCTGTCCCCCCAGAGCTTATCCTGGCACCAAAGACACAATAAACACTCGAATGAAAATCACAATGGAATGTCAGATAGTAATGGTGCTAGGAAGACATATGAAGTCATGGAGCAGAAGGGGGAAGCTCTTTTTTTTTTAAATAATAAATTTATTTTTTATTCGTGTTCAATTTGCCAACATACAGAATAACACCCAGTGCTCATCCCATCAAGTGCCCCCCTCAGTGCCCGTCACCTATTCACCCCCACCCTCCACCCTCCTCCCCTTCCACCACCCCTAGTTCGTTTCCCAGAGTTAGGAGTCTTTTTGTTCTGTCTCCCTTTCTGATATTTCCTACCCATTTCTTCTCCCTTCCCTTCTATTCCCTTTCACTATTATTTATATTCCCCAAATGAATGAGACCATATAATGTTTGTCCTTCTCCGATTGACTTATTTCACTCAGCATAATACCCTCCAGTTCCATCCATGTTGAAGCAAATGGTGGGTATTTGTCGTTTCTAATGGCTGAGTAATATTCCATTGTATACATAGACCACATCTTCTTTATCCATTCATCTTTCAATGGACACTGAGGCTCCTTCCACAGTTTGGCTATTGTGGACATTGCTGCTAGAAACATCGGGGTGCAGGTGTCCCGGCGTTTCATGGGAATGTTCTTAAGGCCAATAGTCAGGGAAGAAATCCTGACGTGAGCAGGATCCTACGGGGAGTGAAAGCACACTTCCTATGACAACAGCAGGAAGGCCAGTGTGGTTAGAGCTAAGGAGACAAAGGAAAGGGGGAAGAGATGAAGTCCCATGGGCCCAAGCAATATTCTGAGTTAGGTGGAGGCACCAGAGAATAGAGAGGGCTGACAAATGAGTACGAGCACACTCACTGAGCCTTATGGAGTGTCCCATGGAAAGGGCCTGGGGCGGGCTGTGCCTTGTGGCTGGGACTAGAGGTGTCCTGCAGCCATGGCTTCTACACCTGGTGCTCAAAGCCCTGGACTAGGTGAGATCCCACCGTGAGTTAGTGTCAGGCCTGAGGACTGAGCTCTGGGAAACATGATTTGTAGAAACTAAAAGAGTGTCAAAAAGGGGCCGAGAAGGTACAGCCAGGCAGAGGCAGGCGTCCTCGATGGAGAAGGACATGCAGACAGTGAGCCAGGAAGCAAGACAGTGGCTATGAGCACAGTGCTGAGGAAGGTTGAGGGTGTGCAGCCCTGAGCTCCTGGGACTGGAATGAGACCATTTTTGGTGACCAGATGCCAACAAGCCTGACCCAAGGTAAGGGAGAGTGGAAGAAGAAAAAAGAGGCAGACCTGGGTGCTAAGATGGCCAAGTTCTCCACCCACAGCACTAGTTTTCTCAGAAAAACGAACCCCAAGATCATCAGCTGAGATTAAGAATGGAGCAAAGGAAGCAGCAGAATTAAATCCGGAACTAAAGAGAAATAAATAAAGGAAACTGTTCAAATATGCATACATTCTCATTTCAAACAATTAAGATTTCACTACCTTTATTTTGGATAATGGAAAACTTTCAGGTTAGTATCCTGGTTTTGTTTTGTTGCTTTTTTTCTCCCACCCCGCCTCAGGAAATTTACATTATAGTTGTTAAGAAGCTTTAATGAAATAATTACCTTTGAATGCTAGAGAATGCAAATAATAAGCATACCTTTCAAACTGAAATTATAGATTAATCATACTTATTCTTTATCTCCTAATGAAATTAGGGATAATAAATACCCGTTGTGCTGTAATAATGAGTTTCTCAAACAGAAGAAAATAATGTAACTAAACACCACGGTTGCTTGTCCCAGGCTTCAGGCTGTTAGATTTCATGATATATAAGTAAAACAGAATAACAATTTTGTGAAAGGAAAATAGAACAAAAGAATAAGAAAAGGTTCCTACAAATGTGACTGTTTTGTCTAACCTGATGATTTAGAAAAACCTTTAAAATATAGCAACAGCAATATCTGTACAGGAAGGCAAACTAATCAACCACCTGATGCAGGACAATGTCTAGAAATGTACCAGAGTCCTGGGGACCAGCGGCTACAATAATGATACTTATTCCACCAGGGAAATAGCCACTGCGACCACCCCACCACCACCCACCACATGGTGAGAAAAGAGCACAGCAGCAATGGACAGCAGCCTTCTGAAAACCCTTTCCAAGATCTGACAGAGATTCCCAATGAGTAGTTATGGTAAAAAGTGAATCGTATTCTATTGGGCTCTGGTCAGTATTTAAAAGGAGACAGCAGGGATCCCTGGGTGGCGCAGCGGTTTGGCGCCTGCCTTTGGCCTGGGGCGCGATCCTGGAGACCCGGGATCGAATCCCACATTGAGCTCCCTGCATGGAGCCTGCTTCTCCCTCTGCCTGTGTCTCTGCCTCTCTCTCTCTCTCTCTGTGTGTGTGACTATCATAAATAAATAAATAAAATCTTTTAAAAAATAAAAGATTTTATTTATTTATTTATGATAGTGGTTTATGTATACAATGGAATATTACTCAGCTATTAGAAATGACAAATACCCACCATTTGCTTCAACGTGGATGGAACTGGAGGGTATTATGCTGAGTGAAGTAAGTCAGTCGGAGAAGGACAAACATTATATGTTCTCATTCATTTGGGGAATATAAATAATAGTGAAAGGGAAAATAAGGGAAGGTAGAAGAAATGTGTGGGAAATATCAGAAAGGGAGACAGAACGTAAAGACTGCTAACTCTGGGAAACGAACTAGGGGTGGTAGAAGGGGAGGAGGGCGGGGGGTGGGAGTGAATGGGTGACGGGCACTGGGTGTTATTCTGTATGTTAGTAAATTGAACACCAATAAAAAAAAATAAATAAAAAAAAATAAAATAAAATAAAAAATAAATAAAATAAATAAAAGGAGACAGCAGACCAGTGGGCAAAGATTTTCTTAGCAAATATAAAGTGGATTTATCATATATGGAGCTTTAAATAAGAGACACAATAATATGGTGGGCTAATAACAAGAGGATCGATCCCAGAAAATTTGGATCTCATGCTTAACTATGGGCACAGGATCAGGGCACCAATTTGTGTCCAATTGTTTACACAAAACTAGGCTCTTCTCATATTATGGAATATAGCATAGGCCTTCATAAAATGCCAGTGTTTTCTAACCTAGTTTTTATTTTAACCTTTCAAAAAATCAGGAAAACAATACTCTTGATTTATGGAAGGGAAAAACTGGGAGAGGTCCGCATAGATAACACAGCAGCACAAAATTTTATAAGTAGAAAAAAACTGAATGCATTATTGGCACACACAAAAATCCTGGTTTATATGTAACTGAACTAAATTGAATTAAATTTGCCTCTGATAAGCTTACTGGGGAGCCAAGAAGGAGGGTAGAGGGCAACATGGTGCCTAACAGTACAAAACTACTTTACTAGACTGTATTGTTTCATTGTTTTCAGTACTTTTAAGAAAGAAGTAATAGATGTATTTGTCTTCTAAATCTTAACTTTTAGGCAAATTCTCCCACAGCCATTATAAAAACTAAAACTACTTTGTTTTGTCCTGAATCTCTAGTTTGTCTTTTATATGAAATCAGCTTTTAAAAAAATGACTAATTTGGTACTTGATTTATGTAAATTAATTACTCTTACCTAATCGAAGTGAAAATGCTGCCAACTTCCCCTTCTCTCCTCACTCTCTATACTTCTATTTCTACTTCTCTCCCCTCCCCTACCTGGCTGTTTCTGTCTCCTCTCCTACCTCCTCCCTCCCCCTACTTTGCCTCATGGAACATGACACTAAATAGAATCCAAGAGGGTGGTAACTCTGCCTTCCTTACTCACAGGACTTTCCTTATTCATGTGACTGACGATACAAAACTGGCCTAAAACTGAGTATCATGGTTTGTTTTTGAGCTTCTCCAATCCTTTAACTGTTTCTTTCCCTTTTGTCAAAAGAAGAAATTATTTAGATTAAGCACTCTGTAACACAAGATTCCAAAGTAGAGTGATGACAACATCTTTCAAATAACCTTCAAATTACGTCTAAAGCAGAACCATGGTGTTTATAAGCCCTCCTCAAATCAGCCTCTTGGCTCCTCTTAATAAAAAATGTTGAGAGTTGTTTGTGAAGTTTGTTTACATGTGTATAATATTAACAGTTACATCTCTCCCTGTGGTTTCTATCCTAAACTTAACTCTACAATTAATGACTTTCCTATTTTGAGTCACTTGTGAATTGCCATGTTTCTAATGTGAAGGAAACCCTCCACCCTGATGTCTATAATATATACCTGGATGAAATGGAAGGAGCTGCTCGCCTTCCCTCCAAGGCTTGTGTACTAGTTTACTCACTGGTGGCTTTGAATTAGTTTGGATCATAGGCTTGAGGGAGAAGGTGAGTGCTTACTGCCTACAGGTGTTAGTGCCACCCAAAGGGAGCTCTGTGCAAGAGGTGCAACAGATTACACCATGTGCTGCTTGATCAAAACAGCAAATAACAGTGTCCACTCTTATCACAGATACAAAGATGCTCCGTTCAGAGCAGCAGAGAAAGCTCCCATCATGCAGTCTGCCCATGAAATGATAACTTGATTATGGCTGTAAGTAACCAGGGCATCTGCCCTTTGAGTCCAGTCTAAAGCAGCAGGACAATAACACACCAGGCTCTGTAAGGCCAGAGACCATGGACACAGCAGGATCAGGAGCTGGAAAGGACTCAGAGATGTTTGGACACATAAAGTTTCAGGTTCTAAAAAGTGTGAACTCCAGGGATAAGTTTGTAACTCTTATTTAAGTGTTCTATATCAGGTTGGGAATCACTGACCTAGACCGTTCTTATTTTTGCAAATAAGGAAATAATGGTTTGGGAGGTCAAATTATTTGTGTCAGATCATAAACCATATTATGGAACTTAGGACAAGATTTCCAACTTCTTAATGTGCAGATCCGTGCTCTTATCACTCTGCTATGCTGCCCAATATACAACTGCTGTACTCAAAACTTTTATAGGTTTATATACACAGACTTTCTTAATCAACTCCTCCTAGCTTTAAGAGATAGCAAGGGTAACCATGCACATGTTAGTCAAATATCTGAAATGAACTGAATGAAGTCTGGGTGATCCCACTGTGCTGTTCAGCAACAGACATGGCAGGAGCATGCCCAGAGAGTCAGAGACCACCACTTCTCCTGGTCCTCACGTGCTCCTCACAATGGGGGCAGTTTCCTGAGCTGGCAATGGGTGAGGTATTTAAAATGCCATATGGTCTTCATACAGCATGACCCTGAACTCAGGCCAATCACGTTGCCTTCAGCTCAGTTCACACCACTTGTCTAGTTCAGAGATGGAGGATTAATTGACTGTGCTGGGCTGAGTGAGACACACTTTTCAGTAATTGTGACGAAATACGCTTTTTGCCTTTACTTATGGACTGGAAGCTAACTCTAGAATCAGATGGGAGACTCCACTGTGTTGTTGAGTTTTCTCTGACTGCCTGGCACTATATGAAATTTGTGTGTGGGTATTACATAAAAAGATTCAGCTCCCAATGACTTTCATTTCAAAATAGGTCCACTGATAAGAAGAGAATGATGACTTCAAAGAAAATGATGGAGGATGTTGTCAATGTAAAAAACACAGACTATACATTAAAGAATATAAACTCCCACAGCCTCTTCTTTCACTCTGCTCTGCAATACCTTAGGATGTAAAGGCTTTTAATGTTCAGAAAAATAGGCAAAGCAGCAATAAAAGTGTAGGATCATTCAAGGGGAACATCTTGATGGAGATCAGTAACACAGAAGCCCAGTGGTATGCTATCAGCAGCCGTGTCCTCACGCTTATTGGCCTTCAACTATTTGGTGATTAAAGAAACAATATTACATATAGAAAGTTTCTGTGAAGGAATAATGCTAGTGAAAGTAAGAGCATTCTAAAGAAGCTCTGGCTAGCAGTCACGGTAAACATAATAGGGAGAGGCTCCTGGCTGATCGGAGGAACTCAGACTCTGTCTGCAGTGCCTAGGATGAGGAGCTCCTAAGTATGTCAATCCTTCCAAGACCAGGTTGTGCAAAGAGAGATCTGGTCACCACTGCTGGATGTGCCAGTGCAGAGCTGTGAGCCCAATACTTGTGGAGGGTATTTGGACAACTCTTTTTCTTTTTTTTTTAAACATAGGTGAATCCTTTTTTTTTTTTAAGATTTTATTCATTTATTCATGAGACACACACACACACACACACACACACACAGAGAGAGAGAGAGAGAGAGAGAGAGGGGCAGAGACACAGGCAGAGGAAGAAGCAGGCCCCATGCAGGGAGCCTGACATGGGACTCCATCCCAGGTCTCCAGGATCATGCCCTGGGCTGAAGGCGGTGCTAAACCTCTGAGCCCCCTGGGCGGCCCTACTCTGACATCTCTTAAAATATTCCTATGCGTTGAAGTAAAATTGATTGCTTTGTTAAGTAAAAATTTTCTAATTTTTACTTTCTCGTTTGAAATGAATTTCAAACATATAAGAAAAGTAAAATATAAGCCAAAGGCTCTCACATTACTCACTGAATTTTAGGTTTGTGTACCTTTTTAACTTCATGATTCTCAGTTGCTTAGCATGCAGAGTGAAATGAAAAAAAAAAACAAACCACAATTTTTATACAGCTTCTTTCATAATGCAAATATATAATACTTATTTTATATTAAACATATATGATTCTATTTTCATTCCAATGGGTCATTTAAGGATAGATCTACTTATAAAGTAAAATGGACAGGCATTTGCCCATCTTTTTAAGACCATGAAAGAAATAGAAGAAGACATCTCCAAGATGCTACTACCACTACGTTTATCTGTAAACCAACCCAGAGTTGCCATCACATGCTCCCATCCCCACTCTGACCCCCAAATTTGAAAGATGACCTAGCATCTTGAGAGGTGAAATTCTAGTCTTTTTATACTGAATCTGGTGCCTGGGGCAGTGCAGTGATCCTGCAATGCCTCCTGTGTGACCTGCCTCATCCCCACCCGCAGCCAGGTGCATGTTCACAGGCCATCTCTCCTTCCCAGCTTGCCACCCACCCCGACCACCAGTGCAAAACCATGTCCCATAGGACTTTCCAACCTTGGCACAGTGCTCGGTACAGTTGAGATGCAATAAAACAAAACAAAACTTTATTCAGTGACAACTCTGACATTACCCTCTAAGATGGTAAACCTGTTCTCAAGCAATATTCTCAGGCAGTTGGCTGATAACTCAAGGTTTCTATTATCCAGACATGTAGGGCAACATAGAGGCATCTTACCCCTTTCCCTTTCCTTGGAAGACATTACAGTCTTCTGGATAGGATTAAAACTCTTTCTGAGAAATCCTGAAAGGTCTGCTGTCCAACACAGGGCCTCCAGTGGACATCTGAGTGCTGACATCCACCTGTATGGCCAGATAGGAACCATACACTGGCACAGGGTGAGATCTGTCTTGCTTTATTGTCAAACCACTGAGCTATTCCATGACTTTTGAGAAGTTAGTGTATATCTGTAGTAAGTGTCAATAACTTTAAACAGAGTGGTGCTTCGACAAGACACAATCTACCAGTGTCTGTAATGGGACCACTCAGATCACTCTGTCCCATTTCATTTCAATACCCGTGAACAGTCATCTGGCTATGATGAGAAAATAATCTGCAGAATTGTTCTGGGCTACCAGTAGGCACCCAAATATCAAGTTTTAGAGCGAAGTAAATTAATTCTGCCCTCACACCTCCAGAAGGTAGAGCACACAGGATAAGCACTTCGAGAAGGAACATTTAAAACAGATAATATCATTAAGACTGTAAGTACATTTTGAAATGTATTATTTTTCCTTGATAAGTCTATCATGTAAATCTGTAATTAGGGACTTCTAAAATAGCTAACTTTTTTTAAACACAATATGCTGTAATTGTCTATTAAGTCAATGAGTACTTAGGGACTCTTAAAACTGCTGATTACTTGCTTGCTGGATTTTGGAAGAACAAGTACTAAAGACTCCTTACAAAATTCTCTTTAAAATAGACTGAAATTGAAAATATGCTGTTACCTGGCTAAGTTAATCTTCCTTTTTCTCTCAGAATGACATCTATCTATCATCACAGTTACCATTACAGATCTGGATTATAATGGCTTTACATCTCATTTTATAATCTAAGTACATTTTCATCTCCAACAGAATAAAACTTTTCAGTTCCATGGGTCCCAAATGTTCATCAAAGGGGGCTTTATTAATCATTCAGTTCTTATTGCAGATTTCAGTATTTTATCTCACTAATAGGATAAACAACATACTAGGCCATTTGGTATATTTACAAGTCATTCTGTTATATTCATACATCTGCTGTGTAATGAACCAAATAGGAAAATGAGCTATAACCTTTATCAAGTTATGTTCTATAATGCTTGTTTATACTTAACAGTTAAATAAATTAACAATGTTTACAAGGTCTTTAATATAAATTATAATAAAGGCTAAAGCTATTATTATTATAGTTTGTAATACTATTCTATTAATATACAATTTAACTTCATAATAATGCTATGTTTAATTTGCTTTGTAATCAAGCATCATAATTACTTCCAAATATAAATCAAACAGAAGCTAAAGAAAGAACAACAACAAAACTATTTATCTGGCTGGAAGCAAGCTAGGAAATCTTCTTTTTCTGCCTGTCAACTTTCTGTTCGTGAAAGTTCACTTTATTAGTAGTGGGTATTTTTTTGGCTTATGACTCTGCTCCAGGCCTGACTAAACTAATTCCACAGCTACTACTCATGAATTTATTCCATGAAGGTTGCAGGTGAGAGCCCAAGGTGTCCTCCAGAGATCCATGTTTTGGCATAAGTAATTAACCAACTCTTAAAGAAATAAACAGATAAGTATTTATTGGAATCCAGACACTGGAGAAATGCTGACAGACACAACACTCTTCATCTCCCCATTCATGAAGCTGATAGTACTGAAAGTATTTTGAAACTGAAATGAAAAAAAACAAACCACATTTTGAAAAGCAAGGAAACAGACCATTAAAATAACTACATACTAACAATAAGATTGAAGAAAGAGAAATTAAGGAGTCAATCCCATTTACAATTGCACCCAAAAGCATAAAATACCTAGAATAAACCTAACCAAAGAGGTAAAGGATCTATACCCTAAAAACTATAGAACACTTCTGAAAGAAATTGAGGAACACACAAAGAGATGGAAAAATATTCCATGCTCATGGATTGGCAGAATTAATATTGTGAAAATGTCAATGTTACCCAGGGCAATTTACATGTTTAATGCAATCCCTATCAAAATACCATGGACTTTCTTCAGAGAGTTAGAACAAAGTATTTTAAGATCTGTGTGGAATCAGAAAAGACCCCTAATAGCCAGGGGAATTTTAAAAAAGAAAACCATAGCTGGGGGCATCACAATGCCAGATTCCAGGTTGTACTACAAAGCTGTGATCATCAAGACAGTGTGGTACTGGCACAAAAACAGACACATAGATCAATGGAATAGAATAGAGAGCCCAGAAGTGGACCCTCATCTTTATGGTCAACTAATATTCAATAAAGGAGGAAAGAATATCCATTGGAAGAAAGACAGTCTCTTCAATAAATGGTGCTGGGAAAATTGGACAACCACATGCAGAAGAATGAAACTAGACCACTCTCTTTCACCAGACACAAAGATAAACTCAAAATGGATGAAAGATCTAAATGTGAGACAAGATTCCATCAAAATCCTAGAGAAGAACACAGGCAACACCCTTTTTGAACTTGGCCACAGTAACTTCTTGCAAGATTCATCCACGAAGGCAAAAGAAACAAAAGCAAAAACGAACTATTGGGACTTCATCAAGATAAGAAGCTTTTGCACAGCAAAGGATACAGTCAACAAAACTCAAAGACAACCTACAGAATGGGAGAAGATATTTGCAAATGACGTATCAGATAAAGGGCTAGTTTCCAAGATCTATAAAGAACTTATTAAACTCAGCACCAAAGAAACAAAGAATCCAATCATGAAATGGGCAAAAGACATGAACAGAAATCTCACAGAGGAAGACATAGACATGGCCAACATGCACATGAGAAAATGCTCTGCATCACTTGCCATCAGGGAAATACAAATCAAAACCACAATGAGATACCACCTCACACCAGTGAGAATGGGGAACATTAACAAGGCAGGAAACCACAAATGTTGGAGAGGATGCGGAGGAAAGGGAACCCTCTTACACTGTTGGTGGGAATGTGAACTGGTGCAGCCACTCTGGAAAACTGTGTGGAGGTTCCTCAAAGAGTAAAAAATAGACCTGCCCTACGACCCAGCAATTGCACTGCTGGGGATTTACCCCAAAGATGCAGATGCAATGAAACGCCGGGACACCTGCACCCCGATGTTTCTAGGAGCAATGTCCACAATAGCCAAACTGTGGAAGGAGCCTCGGTGTCCATCGAAAGATGAATGGATAAAGAAGATGTAGTTTATGTATACAATGGAATATTACTCAGCCATTAGAAATGACAAATACCCACCATTTGCTTCGATGTGAATGGAACTGGAGGGTATTATGCTGAGTGAAATGAGTCAATCGGAGAAGGACAAACATTATATGGTCTTATTTATTTGGGAAATATAAATAGTAGTGAAAGGGAATAGAAGGGAAGGGAGAAGAAATGTGTGGGAAATATCAGAAAGGGAGACAGAACATAAAGACTCCTAACTCTGGGAAATGAACTAGGGGTGGTAGAAGGGGAGGAGGGTGGGGGGTGGGGGTGAATGGGTGATGGGTACTGAGGGGGGCACTTGACAGGGTGAGTGCTGGGTGTTATCCTGTATGTTGGCAAATTGAACACTAATAAAAAATAAATTTATTATAAAAAAATAACTACATATTATGATAATGCGCTATAGAGAAGAGGAAGTAATGAAATGGAAAATAGTGGTAGTCGTTCTTTAGATAATGTGGTGAGGGAAGGACTTTCTCTGAAGGGATCATTTGAGATGAATTTGAAAGGGTACGAAATGTCATCTATTAGAAGAGCAGTTAGACCATTGTAGACCGAAACAATAGTATATGCAAGGGCCCTGTGGTGGAAAGAGCTTGTGTTCAAGAAGTTGAAAGAAAGGAGTGAGTGGCATGGATGAGAGATGAAAGGAGGACTGGAAGTCAGAGTGTGTGTACTCACAGAAGCAGGAAGCAGTAAGTACAGACTAAGAAGAGAGGGAGAAAGAGAGGTAAAGAAAGTACCAGTGCTACATCACGGATACAGGAATGGAAAACAGAATAATAGAGAAGGCTCAGGTGAGAACCAGTTTATAACCATTTGGTTTGACAACCATAAAGCTAGTGAACAACTCAGTAAGAATACTTTTAATTCACTGGTGGTATATTTACGATTGTGATACTGTGGTTTATAATAAGAAACATATACTTAGTCTTCCTCTCTGTCTTGGTTGGCCCAGAGCTCTTAAAACCCTTGGAATTGCTTATGATAAGAGCAAGAAGGGTGCCTTTTATTATGCTAATGAGTTTTGGAAAGCACCTAAGGCTAGAGTGTGGTTACCAGTGTGGAGCCAACCAGTGATTAGGGGGTTGGAATTTTAGGGTCCTACTCCTAGACCCACTTCTGAAGAGGGGAGAGCAGTCGAGGATTGAGTTCAATCACCAATGGCTGGTGATTTAATCAGTCATGCCCATGTAATGAAGCCTCCATAAAAGCCCAAAAGAATGAGGTTCAGAGAGCCATCAGGCTGGTAAACACATGGAGATATGGGAAGGGCATCTAGCAAGGAGAGAACATGGAAGCTCTGTGCCCTTTGCCCTTTGCATCTCTTCCATCTGGCTTACTGAGTTACGTCCTTTTACACTAAACACACAATCTAGTAAATAAAATGTTCTTCTGGGATCCCTGGGTGGCGCAGCGGTTTAGCGCCTGCCTTTGGCCCAGGGCGCGATCCTGGAGTCCCGGGATCGAGTCCCACGTCAGGCTCCCGGTGCATGGAGCCTGTTTCTCCCTCCTCCTGTGCCTCTGCCTCTTTCTCTCTCTCTCTCTATGTCTATCATAAATAAATAAATAAATCTTTTTTTTTTTTTAAATAAAATGTTCTTCTGAGTTCTGTGAGAGGATCTAGTAAATTAACTGAGCCCAAGGAGTGGGTCACTGGAACCTCTGACCAATACATAGAAGCACAGGTAACAACCTAGGCTTATGATTGGCATCTGAAGTTGGGGGGTGCAGTCTTGTAGAACTGAGTCCTTAGCCTATGGAACCTTATGCTATCTCTAAGTAAACACTTAGAAGAGTTGAATTGTGGGACACCCAGCCAGAGTTGGAAAATTGTTTGGCATGGGGAAAAAACCCAGACATCAGAATTAGATACAGAATTGCAATGTATTCAGATCTATATTTTAAAGCACTGTGAAGTTTTTTAGTTTAGTTTAATGGGGCTTATAGGGTCTGCTGATCTTAAACCTAAATCAATAATTCGAAATGTTTTGAACTGTCCTAAATGTTAATCAATATTTGCTCAGAGATCAGCAACCCCCTTATGGATAGTATAATTATAACAAGTACCTAGAAAAAAAAAAAAAAAACCCACACCAGTTGTATGAGTTTTAGGAAATAAAGTCAACTCTCTATTTTCTGGATCAATGAAGAGAACTGCTGACATGGGAAGCAAAAGTTTCTGCACCTTTTACCCCAGCCCTGCTATTTATTGAAGGGCCAATGTGTGCCAGACAACTGAAAGCAGCCACCAAAGTATTTAATGACATGAGTCTGCAAGTCCAAGAGGTAAAGTACCCTGCAAGACACAGAGTCAGAGCAGAATGAAAATTTAAATCAAATTTTTTCTAACTCTGAAGTCCATCATCTTGCTTCTCAAATTTGGTGTGTTTCCAAAGCAAGAACTATTGGACACCCCATTGCCAATGGAGT
Organism: Canis aureus; assembly: GCF_053574225.1. Classification (NCBI taxonomy): domain Eukaryota; kingdom Metazoa; phylum Chordata; class Mammalia; order Carnivora; family Canidae; genus Canis; species Canis aureus. Next base: position 8,475,049 of record NC_135616.1, on the reverse strand, counting down.
AGGTAGTCTGTAGATGGGTGATTCACAATATGATAAAAGAAATGAGGTCTGTCTAAAGAAATTTTGCATCAAATGGGACTGGGATCACAGTTTCCAAATGATACAACTAAAAAGATTACCAAAGAGCAATTGTGTAGATGACCGAGGTAGACGTGGTTTTTGGTTCTGATTATATATATATATATATATATATATATATATATATATATATATATATATATTTTTGTATCTTTTTAAGGATATTCAGGCAATGCAAAGCCCAATAGAAGATCTTGACAACTTAGTGCTATATCTCAGGTATTTCATTTTGATTCTAAGTGTAGAAAAAGTCCACCATGAAGGACTATACATCAGATAAAACACAATTTATGCCCTCATGGCATGAGAAAAGGAGAGTTTAATCCGACAGTGGAATACAGGGTAAACTGCAGGTGAGCTTCTGTGCCTCGGAGTGGCAACTAGGAGGAAATTCTCCCCTTCCCATATAAACTGTCGCTCCTGCCATGTGAAAGGCAACACTCAGGTTTTCATTCTTAAGTGGTTTTCCAAAGTTCAGTGAGTTTAAAGTTTCAATAACTTCTATTTGGCCTTAGAGACTGAATGTTATGAATTATTGAATATTATGGTCATGGCAAAAATATACTGTACAAACATTTTTGCAGAAGCTTGAGCTATATAACAAGTATTATACCTTGGTTCAATTTCTGCAATGAATATAAATATACTGATTGAGTGGTATTAGAAAAACAGAAACAGGGGTGCCTGGGTGGCTCAGTCAGTTAAGCATCTGATTTTTTGTTTTGGTTCAGGTCATGATCTTAGGGTTGTAAGATCAAGACCCGAGTCAGGGTCTGTGTTCAGCAGGGAGTCTGCTTGGGATTCTCTCTCTTCTCTCCCTCTTCTCCTCCCCTACACCCTCTCTGACGGAAAAAAAAAAAAAAGGAAAAAGGAAAAAAAACAGAAACAAATTAAAGTGACTGACTCACTTAGAAAAACATAAAATTGTAATATATTCCAATCCAATAAAATTTGTAGGAGAGCCAACAAATTCTAATGTTACTTATGCTTGTGTCATTTCTATCTCTAAAGAGGCAACCAATCTCCCTGAACTGGCTCAGGTCCTCTCTGTTCTCTTCTGAGCCTAGGTCAACACCATTCTAAAAGGCCCAGCTGGACTAGCTCTATGTCATTCTATTCTGTCTTTAAAACCACATTTAGAAAAAAAAAATAAAAATAAAACCACATTTAGAAACATAGCAATGTACCTTTAATTTTTACTTATTCATAGGCAGCTATATGATTTTATTCTGTTTCATACATTTGTAAACTACAGCTTCCTCAAACATAAACTGGAAGCTCATGGAAGAAAAATTTATATTATATGCATTTTTTCTTCCTTTGTTTCCAAAGCATTTATTACAATACTGAGCTACAAATATGTTGGAAAAGAGTCAAAAGAAAAAATCTTCATAATGAAAAACAAATGAGAATAACAGATTTAAAAACTGTCTTCCTCATATTTTATTTTATTTTACTGAAAATTTATTTGACAGAGATAGAGAGCACAAGCAGGTGGAACAGCGGGTAGAGGAAGAGGGAGAAGCAGGCTCCTAGTTGAGCAAGGATTCCCCATGTAGGGCTGGATCCCAGGACTCTGGGATCATGACCTGAGCTGAAGGCAGATGCTAAACTAACTGAACCACCCAGGCACCTACCTCATATTTTCTTTTAATTGCTCTTATTTTCACAGAATGCCACTAGTACACAACCTGCTGTGGTACTTCTTATAAAATTTCACGAGTAAATCGATAAAATAAAGTTCAAGTCAGGTTCTGCCTCCATAAAATGGCAGAGTAGATTAGATGATCTCTAAGATTTTTTCCCAAACCCTAAACTTTTAGTATTATTTGCAACGTTTTATCTATAAATCGATTGTATCATATATAATAAGGTACTGAAGGCAATTATTGAGTCACATAAATACAATAAAAGTAAGACAGAAGAGTGTAAAAAAATATAGGAAAGTTAAAATATCTGAAAATTCCTTAATACTTGCAGATTAATGTTGGTAAGAGACTATCTAGTCTGAGAAAATGTTGTGTGTGATTTTATAGATCTACTTACAAGATATAATTACTTTGATCTGACTTTCAAAGTTCCTGGACATTTTAAATTTAGTTTGAATTACATGAAAAATAAGATCAACCTTTTGACTTAATGCAGCACTCAGCAATAAAAGTTGATTTGATGGTTGATTGTACAAATACAATCCATAAAAGACAGGATAAGAGCCAAGATACTACAAGTAATTCATACCATAGAGCAAGCGCTCCTGCCAGCTTCTCACCAAATGAGCATTTGACACCAACTGAGGAGATGATTTTTCTGTAAAGAAAGCTAAGATACGGAGGGATGTATAGAAAGGTGATGTGACTTTGACTTCAAGATCTTATGAGGCCAATGTTAAGACACTATGGGTAATTCTGTTCAGTATAAATGAAGTAATTCTGCTTTTGGAAGAGTACAGTATAGCAGTAAGCAGAGCGCAGATTGTGAAGTGCCTTGTGTACATGCAAGGGAGTCTGTAAGACACTGGATGCCAATGAAGAGCTTTAAAAAAATGAGCACTGGTGTTATATACAACTGATAAATCACTAAATTCTACCTCTGAAACTAATAATCCACTATATGTCAATTAAATCGAGTTTAAAAGAAAAGAATGGAGATCCATAATGTCAACTTTACTTCAACAACAACAACAACAAAAAAAAAAGAATTGAGATAATAAGGTTAGATTTGGGGTTTACACAATTACAGGAAAGAAATCAGAAAAGACAGTCATGAATCTGTTGCAATAGACAATGCTAGAGCCTCACACTGTGTTCTGTTGGATAGCTAGACCAACTATTTGTTTCTAGTTTCCAGTGGGGAGAAAATAATCAATAATAAGTAGAAAAATAACAAAATAAATTTTGGAGTAAGGCTTTGTGTGTGTGAGGAGGTGTATGTGTGTGTGTGTGAGAGAGAGTATTTTTCTTTAATAGCAGAAGCATGGATGATATACATTGAACCATATTATAACCATGTCTTAAAATCCAGGTATTTAAAAATTAATAACACTAACAATGAAGATACAAATAATTACAAATCATTGTGTCAACTAAGAAACATATAGTAAACCATATTAATAATGATTTATTCAAAAATTTATAACAGAAAAGTAAGCACAGCAGTAAAAAGAGTATCAAGACCAAATTATAGGGAAAATTGACTTTTCCAATTACCTAAGTGTGAATACACAAAACAGGAATTTTGTAATATTGCCAAGAACATATATGGAAGACAAACTTAAGAAAAATTAACAACTAAAGATATATATTTTTAAAGATTTTATTTATTTATTTGAGAGAGAGAGAGAGAGAGAGAGAGAGAGAGAGAATAAGCATGGGGAGTGGGAGGTAGAGGGAAAGGAAGAAGCAAACTCCCCACTGAGTGGGGAACCCAATGTGGGGCTCATTCCCAGGACCCTGGGATCATAACCTAAGCCAAAGGCAGACATTTAACTTACTGAACCACACAGATGCCCCAGACAACTAAAGATACTTTTTAAAAGAGCCACATCATGACAGGTGGGAGGGCAAAGAAGTGGTCCAGTTAGGATCCACACCAACAACCCACCAACAACAGGATCCAGGACAACCCACAAGCAAGGATATCACAAACATAGGAGGTCCTCTCTGAGGAGCAAGAGCTTCAAAGCCCTGTATCAGGCATCCCTGCCCTGAGGGTCTTACACCAGGAAGAAGAGCCCCTATAAAGTCTGGCCTTGCAAATCAGCAAGGCTTAACTCTAGGAGAGCAAGAGAACCATAGGAAACCAAGACTCTACTCTTAAAGTGTCTGTAAACAAACACTCACTCTGAGACACACCACAGAGGCAACCGTTTAAGAAGCCTCTGAACCGTACATGGAGATTGACTAATTTTAGGACATATGTAAGAGGGGCAGGGATTTGTAGGACCCTTCTCAAGGAACAGAACCAGAGAGGGGCATCTTCTTTCTTCTCTCCTTCTATCATGGTGACTGACAGCTGGCAGGTGCCAATTCTGACATTGTCTATCGACCTTGCTAGCACTACTCATCCTGCTCTGCTGTTCCCCCGCAGGTCTGCCCTGTCCAACACATACCCACCCGAGTAGGTGCCACTCCAAACCATCACAACACTGGCAGGCAGCCTCAACTGGGATCGGCACTCCCCCAATGTGGCTCTTGCCCCCACTGCACCCAGCAAGTGGCCTTAACTGAGATTGGCACCCACTGAAAGCAAGTCCCAGAAGCAGGTACTCCAGAATCAGAACCCAAACCAGGAAATCCAGAGATATCCTCCTAAAGCAGCTCCAGCCATGTCACATGTCATGAGCAGTCTTAGCCTGGACTGATGCACCCCAAAAACACTTGGGGGGTGCCAGGCCTGCCCACCAGTGTGCCTGCATGAATTGCAGTCCAAATTCAAGAGGAGGCACATTCAGTCTGCGGGGGACACCCATGGACTACCTGATTCTGGGGAGCAGGGAGGAATGTGTTTCTGGGCCCCACAGGATACTTTCTACATATGGCCACTCCTTTAGGAATGAAAGATCTAATCTAGCTGACCTACGTAATACATATAAATAAACACAGCTAGGCAGGCAAAATGAGGACACGGAAAAATATATTCCAAGTGAGAGAACAAGACAAAACCTCAAAAAAAAAAAAAAAAAAGAACTAAATGAAATAGAGATAAGCAATCTGCCTGATAAAGAGTTCAAAGTCATGGTCATAAAAATATCACACTTGAAAAAAGTATATGAATACAATTAGAATTTCAAAAAAGAAACAGAAAATATAAAAAGAACTAATTAGAACTGAAGAATACATTAACTGAAATGAGAATTACACTAGACAGAATCAACATCAGATTAGATGATGAAGAATGGATCAGCAATGGAGAAGAGAAGGTAGGTAGTTAAGAACAATATAAGGGACCTCTACAGAGGTAAACTAAAGCTCACATTATAGGGGTCCCAGAAGAAGAGAGAGAAAGGGCAGGAGAAAACTTACTTGAAGAAATAATAGCTGAAATCTTCCCTTACATGGGTAAGGAAACAGAAACTAAGGTACAAGAAGCACAAAGAGCCCCAAACAAGACGAACCCAAGGAGGTCCACACAAAGACACATAATAATTAAAGTGAAAAAAAAAATTAAGATTAAAGAGATGATCTTAATGGCAGCAAGAGAAATCAACTAATAACATACAATGAACACCCATTAGACTATCAGCTGATTTTCCAGCAGAACTTAGAAGACCAGAAGAGAGTGGCAGGATATAGTTAAACTGAAAGAGAAAAACCTACAACCAAGAATACTCTACCTAGCAAGGTTATCATTCAGAATTGAAAGAGAGAGAAAGAGTTTCCCAAACAAACAAAAGTTAAAGGAGTTCATTATCACTAAACCTCCTTACAAAAAATGTTTTAAAGGATTTCTTCAAGCAGAAAATACTGTAAGTAGATGAAAATTTTGAAAGAAAAATTTGTATTGGTAAAAGCAAACATAGTAAAGGTAATGGACCAAACACTAATAAAGCTATTATGGAGGTTAAAAGACAAAAGTAGTAAAATAAACTATATCTACAATAATTAGTTAAGGGATAAACAAAATAAAAAGGCATAAAATATGTCAAAAACACAAAACGTGAGGGGGGAGGGAGAAAAATGTAAAATGTGTTCAAATTTAAGTGACTATCAGCCTAAAATAGACTGCTGTATAAATAGAATGTTATATATAAACCTCATGGTAACCACAAAACAAAAGCTTGTAATACATATACAAAAAAATAAAGAGGAAATAATCTAGGGATGCCCAGGTGGCTCAGTGATTGGGCGTCTCCCTTTGGGTCAAATCGTGATCCTGGAGTTCCGGGATCAAGTCCCACATCGGGCTTCCTGAATGGAGCCTGCTTCTCCATCTGCCTATGTCTCTGCCTCTCTCTCTATGTCTCTCATGAATAAATAAAAAAATATTTTAAAAAAGGAAAGAATCTTTTTTTTAAATTTTATTTATTTGTGATAGTCACAGAGAGAGAGAGAGAGAGAGAGAGGCAGAGACATAGGCAGAGGGAGAAGCAGGCTCCATGCACCGGGAGCCCGACGTGGGATTCGATCCTGTGTCTCCAGGATCGCGCCCTGGGCCAAAGGCAGGCGCTAAACCTCTGCGCCACCCAGGGATCCCTAAAAAAAGGAAAGAATCTAAATGTAACACTAATGAAAGTCATCAAATCACAAAGGAAAAAAGCAAAATATGAAAGGAACAGAGAATAACTATGGAAAAAAAGGAAAACAATAAATGAAATAGCAATAAGTACTTACCTATCAATAATTACCGTAGAGGCACCTGGGTGGCTTAGTCAGTTAAGTGTCTGCCTTCAGCTTAGGCCATGATCTCAGGGTCCTGGGATCCAGCCTCGTGTCAGGCTCCCTGCTCAGCAGGAGTCTGCTTCTTCCTCTCCCTCTGCGCACACAGTTGCTCTATTTCTCTCTCTCAAATAAATAAATAAAATCTTTAAAAAATAATAATTGCTTTAAATGTAAATGGACTAAATGGCCAATTAAAAGGCAAAGGGTAGCTGAACGGATCAAAAAAAACCCCAACAACCAAAAAACAAAACAAAACAAAACAAAAAAACAAGATCCATCTATATTCTGCCTATAAGAGACTTACTTCAAACACAGACTGAAAGTGAAGGGATGGAAAAATACATTACATATAAGTGGAAATGAAAAGAAAGCAGGAGTAGCAATATCCCTGTCATATATCAGAGAAAATGAACTTTAAAATAAAGATTATGACAAAAGACAAATCATGTTACACAATAATAAAGGATCAGTCAAACAAAAGGATGTAACAATTTTAAATATATATGCACCTAAAAGAATCACCTAAATAGGTATAAAGCAAATATTAACAGACATAAAGGAAGAAATTGACAGTAATACAATAATAGTAGGAAACTTTAACACCCTACTTACAGCAATGGATAAGATCATCCAGACAGAAAATCAATATAGAAACAGTGGCTTTGAACAACACATCAGACCAGATAGACCTAATAGATATATTCAGAACATTCCATCCAAAAGCAGCAGAGTATACAATATTTTCAAGTGCAGATAGAACGTTTTCTAGAACAGATCACATGTTAAGGCACAAAACAAGTCTCAATAAATGTAAGAAGCCTGAAATAATATGAAACATTTCTTCCAAACACTAGAAATCAATTATAAGGGGGGGGAGGGAAACCTATAGTTTTATACCTAAATGTAAGACCTGAAGTCATAAAAATCCAAGAAAGCATAGGCTGTAAACTCTTAAACATGGGTCTTAGCAAGGGGAGGGATTTGTATCCTCAAAGTTAAACAAAGGGATTACACCTAACTATAAAGCTTTTGCATGGGGAAGAAAATCATCATCAAATGAAAAGACAACCTACTGAGTGGGTGAAGATGTATGCAATAGTATACTCAATAAGTGGTTACTATCCAAAAAATTATAAAGAACTCATACAACCAACACCAAAAAAACCAAACAACTCAATTAGAAAATGGAAATTGTCAATAGACATTTTCCCAAAGAAAACATACAGCTGTCCAAGAGATACATGAAAAGATGTTTAGCATCACTAGTCATCAGGGAAATGCAAGTCAAAACCGCAGTGAGATGTCACCTCACTAGCTAGTCAGTGAGAATTATAGTCACTAGTCAGACTGGCTATTATCAAAAATACAAGAAATAGCAAGTGTTGATGAGGGTGTGGAGAAAAGAGAATCCTCTTGTACTGTTGGTAGGATTGTAAATTAGTGCAGCCACTACAGAGGTTCTATGGAGGTTCCTCAAAAAAATTAAAATAGAACTATCATACCAACCAGCATATCCACTTCTGAGTATTTATCTGTAGGAAACAAAAACACCAATTCAAAAAATGATATGCACCCCTACGTTTGTTGCAGTATTATTTACAGTAGCCAAGATACAGAAGCAACCCAAGTGTCCGTGAATAGATGAGTAGATATAGAAGATGTGGCATAAAAATATATAAAATGGAATATTGCTCAGCCATAAAAAGAATGAAAACTTTCCATTTGTAACAACATGGATGGACCTGGAACATATTATGCTGAGATAAATAAGACAGAGAAAGACAAATACCATATAACATCACTTACAACTTACATGTGGAATCTAAATCAATAAACAAAACAAATAGACTCAAATATAGAGAACAAACTAATAGTTGCTGAGGAGAGGGAATTGGGGGAATGGGTGAAATAAGGAGATTAAGAGGCACAAATTCCAGTTATAAAATAGGTCACAGGGATGAAAAGTACAGAATATGGGATATGGTCAATAATATTATAATAACTGTGTACAGTGACAGATGGTAACTAGACTTATGATCATTCTTTAGTGTATATAAACATCAAATCACTATGTTGTATACTTGAAACTAATATAATACTGTATGTCAACTATAATTCAATAATAAATAAACATAAATGCATAGAAAGGAAGGAAAGAAGGAAGAGGGGAAGAACTTAAAATATTTGGAAAACTAGTCACATTAATTTTAGCACAATTTCAAGTTTTGTAATCCTTAGTAATTTACTTCATTCCATGTAAAAATGAAAATTTAGAGAATATTATATCATTTCCTAATAGCCAACACTAATTCAGTGCATACAATGGGCTGCACAGTTTTTGAAGTATTATGTGTACATTTATCTCATTAAATCATTACAAGTCTTTGAGACAGGCATACTAATATTATCTCCATTTTCTAGATGAGGAAATGGGCACAGTCACACTGCTAAGTAAACAGTAAAACTGAGATTCAAATCCAAGATTTAGACTCCAGATTCCATACTTTTAATAAGTAGGTTACACTGCCTGTAGAACCTGAATTTTGAGATCTATCTTAGGCTTATCAGGAGAATTTGTGCAATCCACTAACTAGCAGGCTGCATAGCTATGATGAGAGATCAAATGCAATGGCACTGGGAGGGAGCAAGCAGGGGTCAGAGATAGACTTGGGAGAAATTAAGTAAGAGAATCAGCAAAACTCCATCACTGTACATGTGGGGAGGGGAAGGGATAAAGAGGGAGCAAAGCCCAGAATGATTCTGCTTAAGAGGTAGGAACTTTGGTGGGTTTTTTGTTTGTTTTTTAAGATTTTACTTATTTATTTGAGAGAGAGGCACAGAGCACAATTTGGATGGGGAAGAGCAGAAGGAGAGGGAGAAGCAGACACCTCTCTGAGCAATGACTCCAGTGTGGAGTTTGATCCAGGACTCTGGGATCAGGACCTGAGCCGAAGACAGATGCTTAACCAACTAAGCCACCCAGGCGCTCCAAGAAGTTGGAACATTGAACACAAGTAGGAACTACAGTAGAAAGGTAAGTTTTTTTGTTTTTGTTTTTGTTTTCTTTGGCTTGGGATGAAGTTCAGCTTGGTCCACAGACTTTGGGATATTTGTGAGACAGGCAGTCTGAGAAGCTGGTTAGGCAGTTTCACAGAGGAGCAGGCAGTGGGTGAGACAGAGTCGAGGAAAGAGAGCTATCCCTGTCCCTGAAATGTTGACCCATCCTCACCTCCACTGAGACTGTTCTTACCTGAGAATGTTACTGTGATGAGGGATGAATGTGTTCATGTCAATATAGGGAGGGGTGTAGTAAACATAAAATAAGAAACATCTACCTGGCATATTGGGCTGTGAAATTAGGCAGAGTAAGAAGTGGAATCAGGAAAAAAAAAACCCACACAGCACAAATACTAACACTATTCCCCCAACATAGGACTGACCATGGTCTCTAGTTTTCCATTCTGTATATAAAGGCGTCATGCTTGCTAATGGATTCTCCTTTACAGAAAGACCTGATTCTTATTGATTTTGTACTTCCTGAAACTCCTAGCACAATGTAAAAATGTCTGTAGAGTTATTAAGTCAGGAACCCTTCTCACTTCTATAAGAAGCTAATTACTTAAAAAATGCAGTTAGTCCTTCTAGAGCTTAGGTTCAAGCATCATTGGGCTGACTCAATGTAAGACAGCCTTAACAGAATAATGTGCTAGCTTCATCCCAAGAATCCAATGGGAGAGCAACAGAGGCAGTGAGGGAAGAAAACAAACAAAAGAATGCAGTGCCTGCACATGTGTCTGAAACCAGCTATTAGTCATGTCAACCTAATCTGATCGAAGAAATCCTTCAGACAAAAGAATAAGATATTTTGGTTCAAGGCTCATTAAAATTTAGAGTGGTTAATTTCCTCCTTAACTTTAAGTAGCTAGAAAGGAAGAGAAAATGAAGATACCAACATAACAGAGGACTCTTTTTTTTCAACTAAGATTTTTTTTAGTTGCTGAAAATTAAAACATTTCTTCTAAAACTTTCTGAAATTTAATCTATAAAACAAAATTAATTAATTTAAAAAATATTTTATTTATTTATTCATGAGAGGCAGAGAGAGAGGCAGAGACACAGGCAGAGGGAGAAGCATGCTCCATGCAGGGAGTCTGATGTGGGACTCGATCCCGGGACTCCAGGATCACGCCTGGGCCAAAGGCAGGCACTAAACTGCTGCGCCACCCAGGAATCCAAAACAAAATTAATTTAGATGGAATGTTTAAAAGAAAACAAAATGCACTTCAGCGAAAATCAACGGCCCAAATTAGATGGATTTAGACCAGGTTAAGTTTGCCAAACTAAAATGTAGAAAATAATGATTCTTCTAGATAACACTATCAAAACAATTCCTTAGTGATTATTATAACTTTTCTTTTATAAAAGTATGCCCTTTGAGGCTTAACTGTGAATAATTAGATTTCACCATAGCCGTAGCACTGGTTAATCAATTCACCTAATACTTAGTTCTAAAATACTTAAAATGACATGAAAAAACAGCATTAAGGTATAAATTCAGGTTAAGTATTTAAATATCAACAACGAAGAGTAAAATACTCACGATATGGTACTTCCAGTGGATGCCCTGTTACATCACACCATCCAATTGGGTGAATGTCAGGGCTATCCGCATCCATCCAATAGTCATATTTGTGGTCCCAGCCATCAAAATGAACCTGTTGAGTAATTAGTATTTAATAATTAGTATTTCACTATGCCTATACCAAAGTATTAGAAAACAAACCTTTGAAATTGAGATTGAAATTGTAATAATCATACATTACAGCTGAAACAATATTTAAAACGTGCCAACAAAGAGCCTTCTAATCTAAGCAACAAAGGCTGTTGTACCAATTTTTCCGAGAAATAAAAGAAGTTGGTAAATAAAAAAAATCTGTCAGAGACTGATTAGAATTTGAAGGGGTAACACCAATTCATTTTCCCAACTAAGTAATAGTTGGTGGGAAGGACACTTCCTCTCCTGATTAAGGACATCAGTGGAAGGACACCTCCTCTCTTGGTTGCCACTACAAAAATTATGTCAGTATTATCAACAAGAGTCACCAGTTTGACATCAATACAAGCCTTATGCTATTGGGAAATGCATGGATTTTAGAGAGTGTGAAAGGAAGCAATACATTTCAAAATCCTAACAACAAGGAGAGATGAAGCCACTAGAACAATGGAGGCAAAGGAGCAGACAAAATATGCTACTGAGGTAGACAGAATAAAAGCTATCTTCATAGCTGTGAAGGACAGTGTAAGCTTTCAGGAAATCTGAGTTAGAGATATGGCTCAGGTCCAACAATCCAGTGAATGGTTATCACTGTTTTGCCTGCTACCTACAAAACACACAGGCACATAACTCACATATATACATACAGGTCTAAGAATAATTAAAATAAAACCCTACTTCTGGAACAAAAGTCTCATACTTATTTCTGAAGCTTATCAAACTCTATGTTCTAGAAGTTTCATATGAGGATGAAAGAGTCAAATTACTTATGCAGGCAAAAAAATAAGGATAATAATATTTTATAACCCTCTTTCATATCATATATTTTCTATTAATTAAATGGGGAATTCCCTCTTTGAATGCAAAAAGACCTACAATTTTTTGAAAATCATAATTTGAATAAAAAGAGCAAGATTGCAAGCATCATAATAAACCAACTGAAGCAAAAGCCTGTCACGTAGGACATAGGACCAAAAAAATAGAAAAAGGTAAAATTGTGTGTAGTAAGTCCCATATAAAGTCCTACACTTCAAAAAAAAAAAAAGTCCTACACTTCTTCTCAAGATCCATCTTTCTAAACAAGTGGTTCTCCCAGACCCTCAGTATAAGCATCACCTGGACACATGTTAGAGATGCAGATTGTTGGGTCCTAACTCAACCCACTGAACCAGACACTCTAAAAGACAGGGCCTAACAATCTGTGTAAACAAGTCCTCTAGATGCATCTAATATATGCCAAAGTTTGAGAACGAATAATCTAAAGATAACTTTCAAAAGCATGTTTCTACCAGATGTAGGCTTCAGGCTAAGACAGAGTAGTAACCATAAAGCTGGATAAAACTTATGAAGTGACTGTTTTTAGACATTGGACAACAGGTACATACCACAGATATGTAATCGCTAAGAACACCCAGATGAGTCCTCAATGTCAGCTTGTGGACAATTTCCTGATAGCACCACAGGGAGGAAAACCTGAATGCAGCAGTCTCACTGTACTGAGGAGACACACATTGCAGCTTAGCACTGATGAAGCCAATGGAAATTGAAGGACAAACACTAGAGAAAACAGGGCTACAGGGAAGAGGACTCCACAAATCTAGTTTTTTTTTTTCTTTTCTTTTCTTTTTTTTTTTGGCAAGGCGTTGGTCAAGGGATGGACTATAAACATGCAAGATGAGACAGAGGGAAGTGAAGCAGAGAGCACCTGATACTGAGCTGGAAGTAAAATGAAAACAGCAGAAGAAGTCACACATACTGGGAGAAGGGAGAGACCAGAGTGCAGACCATGAGAATTTGATTGAGACACCAAAAAGGCCATACTTCTGGAATAAGTATACTCTAGTATGTCCTAGAGTATTTCAGACCAACCCTAAAAAAAGGCTAAAATCAAACCTCCAAAATTTAAGAACAGCCATCAGTATTAACTGTCTGACAGAACAAACTCTTCCCTTTTGAAAGGAAGACAAGTACACCCAAATCTGAACACTGCACCATTCATAATGTCCAACATAAAATAAAAATGTATTTGACAAGCAAATAAGCAGGTGATGGTGTGCCTTACTCACTTTCTTTAAAAAGAGACCCTGAGAAGCTCCAGATGTTGTAATTAGTAGGTAAGAACTTAAAGTGGCTATTAAAATATATTTAAGGACATAAAGGAAAAAATAGTCTTGATGAGGGAACAGATAGGGAATCTTAGCAGGGAAAAGGAAACTGTAAGAGATAAACATGGATATTCTAGAACTGAAAAGCAAAATATCTGAGGTAAAAAGTTTCTGAATAGGCTTAAAAGCAGATTAGACATGGCAGAAAGATAGGTAAGTGAACATGAAAGCAGGTTCATAGAAATTACTAATCTAAAGCCCACACAATAAAAAAATTTCAAAAATATATTTTTTAAAGATTTTATTTATTTATTCATAGAGATGCAGAGAGAGAGAGAGAGAGAGAGAGAGAGAGGCAGAGACACAGGCAGAGGGAGAAGCAGGCTCCATGCAGAGAGCCTGACGTGGGACTCGATCCAGGGTCTCCAGGATCACGCCCTGGGCTGCAGGCAGCGCTAAACCGCTGCGCCACCGGGGCTGCCCAAAAATTTCAAAAATTAACAGAGCCTCAGGTACTTGTAAAATAGATCAATTGGTCTAATGTACATGTATTTGGAATCCAGAAGGAGAAGAAACACAATGGAGTGGGAATAATGGTCAAAGCAGAAAAAAGCTGAAGAAATAACATCAACAAAATCTCCTTATTTTGGTCCCAAAAAGCCAATTTACAAGCTTATGAAAAACAGCAAAACCAAGCAAAATAAATACAAAGGAAATCAAGGTGTCTGAGTGATTTAGTTGATTAAGTGGCCGACTTATGGTTTGCACTCAGGTCATGATCTTAGGATCCTGGAATCAAGCTCTGCATTGGGCTCTGCACTCAGTGGGGAGTCTGCTTGTGGATTCTCTCTCTCCTTCTCTCTCTCTCTCTCTCTCATAAACAAAGAAACAAACACAAGCCACTGAAAATGAAAGACAAAAGAAAAAATCTTGAAAGCAGCCTAAGAAGTACAACATATTACATACAGGGAACCATGACAGGGATGTTAGCCAACTTCTCATCAGAAACAGAAAAGGCCTTGGGCTCCCCACTCAATGGGGAGCCTGCTTCTCCTTCTTTCTTTGCCCCTCTCTCTTCTCTCTCTCTCTCTCTCTCTCATAAATAAAATCTTTAAAAGAAAAAAAAAAGAAACAGAAAAGGCAAGAAGACAATGAAATGACATCTTTAAAGTAGTGAGGGAAAACATATGTCAACCTGATATTTTATGTCTTATTAAAGACATTCTTCAAAAAGGAATATAATTTTCAGATAAACAAAAACTGAGAAAGTATTCACCTATAGATTTGCACTTGCAAGAAATATTATAGAAAGTATTTCAAGTGAAAGGTAAGTATTATCAGATGGAATGATAGCAATTTTGAAAAAAATGAGCAAAATTGAAAGTCTCACTCTATCTGATTTCTACAATTACTATAAAGCTACAGTTATGAAGCCAGTGTTGTTTTGGCTTAAGAAGAGGCAAATACATTATTGTAACAGAAAAGATTATATCAATTGACCAACATATATATATAGTCAACAGCTTTTCAGCAAATATGATAAAGCCATTCAATGGGAGGGGAAGAGCAGTATTTTCAGCAAATTATACTAGGTCAGCTGCATATCCACATGTAAAAAAAATCCAAACCAACTGATTTCTACCTCACCTCCCTCCCACACAAAAATTTATTTGAAATGAACCACAGACCTAAACGAAAGCTAAAAGAATCAAACTCAATGAAACCTTAAAGATACTGGGATATTGAAGGATTTCTTTTCCATAAAAGAATAAGTTGATAAATTCAATTTTTATAATAAAAAAAATCTGTTCTTCAAAATCATCATTAATAAAAAATATAACCAAGCCAAGGACATTTGTAATACATTTATTTGACAAAAGACTTGACAACCCAATAAATAATGGACAAAAGACTTGATAATGCTCTGTGGAAAAAAAGTTTCATGAATGGTCAATAGGTAAATAAAAGAAATTCTCAACTTCACTATTCATCAAAGAGATCAGAATGAAACATACTACACACCCACTTGTATGACTTAAATTTCTTAAGCATCAATTACTGGTGAGGCTGTGGAGCTCCCAGAACAATCATACAATGTCAACGGGGATGGAAAATTGTACAATTACTTTAGAAAATGTTTTCCTATTTTATTATAGATTTAAGATGTTCCTACTCCATGACTTCTGGCAATTCCACCCAAAAGATGAATATACAAAGAAGCGTAAATGAACATTCCTGGTAATTTCATTCAAAATGCCAAAATCTGGGGAAGATGGCAGAAGAGTAGGGTCCCCAAGGCACCTGTTCCCACGAAATTACCTAGATAACCTTCAAATCACCCTGAAAATTTACGAATTCGGCCTGAGATTTAAAGAGAGAGCAGCTGGAATGCTACAGTGAGAAGAGTTCGCGCTTCTATCAAGGTAGGAAGACGGGGAAAAAAGAAATAAAGAAAAAAAAGGACTCCAAGGGGGAGGGGCCCCACGAGGAGCCGGGCTGAGGCCGGGGCGAGTGTCCCCAGGACAGGAGAGCCCCGTCCCGGAGGAGCAGGAGCTGCACCGACCTTCCCGGGCGGAAAGGGGCTCCCAGGGGGTTGGAGCAGGACCCCAGGAGGGCGAGGATGCCCGCGGGCTCCCGGGGACACTAACAGCACCTGCGTCCGGGGAGAGCCCACGCCCCGCGGCCAGGGGGCTGCATGGCCGGGAGCACGAATCCAGCAGCACAGGACCCGGGGCACAGGGCGCCGGGACACAGCCCAGGATCCGGCCTCCCCCGGGACAGGCAGAGGCCGGGAGGGCCCAGGACAGCAAGGACGCTCCTGCCCCAGCTGAGCAGATCAGCGGCCCCGCCCCGGAGCCTCCAGGCCCTGCAGACGGAGAGCTCCGTGGTGACTGCAGGGGCTGAATCCAGGGCTCCAGAGCTGCAGCAACCACTGTGGTTGTTCCTCCTGGGGCCTCACGGGGTAAACAGCCCCCATTGAGCCCTGCACCAGGCAGGGGGCAGAGCAGCTCCCCCAAGTGCTAACACCTGAAAATCAGCACAACAGGCCCCTCCCCCAGAAGACCAACTAGACGGACAAGTTCCAGGGGAACTCATGGGACTGAAAGTATACAGAATCAGAAGATACTCCCCCGTGGTTGTTTTTTTTTTTTTTTCTGTTTGCTTCCCCCACCCTTTTTTCCCTTTGATTCTTTTTCTTTCTCTTTCTCTTCTCTTTTCTTCCTTTTTTTCTTTTTTCTTTTTCTCTTTTCTTTCCTTCTTTCTCTCCTCTCTTTTTCTCCTTTTCCCAATACAACTTGTTTTTGGCCACTCAGCACTGAGCAAAATGACTAGAAGGAAAACCTCTCCTCAAAAGAAGGAATCAGAAACAGTCCTCTCTCCCACAGAGCTACAAAATTTGGATTACAATTCCATGTCAGAAAGCCAATTCAGAAGCACTATTATAAAGCTACTGGTGGCTCTAGAAAAAAGCATAAAGGACTCAAGAGATTTCATGACTGCAGAATTTAGATCTAATCAGGCAGAAATTAAAAATCAATTGAATGAGATGCAATCCAAACTAGAAGTCCTAACGACGAGGGTTAACGAGGTGGAAGAATGAGTGAGTGACATAGAAGACAAGTTGATGGCAAAGAGGGAAACTGAGGAAAAAAGAGACAAACAATTAAAAGACCATGAGGATAGATTAAGGGAAATAAACGACAGCCTGAGGAAGAAAAACCTACGTTTAATTGGGGTTCCTGAGGGCACCGAAAGGCCAGAATATGTATTTGAACAAATCACAGCTGAAAACTTTCCTAATCTGGGAAGGGAAACAAGCATTCAGATCCAGGAAATAGAGAGATCCCCCCCTAAAATAAATAAAAACCGTTCAGCACCTCAACATTTAATAGTTAAGCTTGCAAATTCCAAAGATAAAGAGAAGATCCTTAAAGCAGCAAGAGACAAGAAATCCCTGACTTTTATGGGGAGGAGTATTAGGGTGACAGCAGACCTCTCCACAGAGACCTGGCAGGCCAGAAAGGGCTGGCAGGATATATTCAGGGTCCTAAAGGAGAACAACATGCAACCAAGAATACTTTATCCAGCAAGGCTCTCATTCAAAATGGAAGGAGAGATAAAGAGCTTCCAAGACAGGCAGGAACTGAAAGAATATGTGACCTCCAAACCAGCTCTGCAAGAAATTTTAAGGAGGACTCTTAAAACTCCCCTTTAAGAAGAAGTCCAGTGGAACATTCCACAAAAACAAGGACTGAATAGATATCATGATGACACTAAACTCATATCTGTCAATAGTAACTCTGAACGTGAACGGGCTTAATGACCCCATCAAAAGGCGCAGGGTTTCAGACTGGATAAAAAAGCAGGACCCATCTATTTGCTGTCTACAAGAGACTCATTTTAGACAGAAGGACACCTACAGCCTGAAAATAAAAGGTTGGAGACCCATTTACCATTCAAATGGTCCTCAAAAGAAAGCAGGGGTAGCCATCCTCATATCAGATAAACTAAAATTTACCCTGAAGACTCTAGTGAGAGATGGAGAGGGACACTATATCATGCTTAAAGGATCTATCCAACAAGAGGACTTAACAATCCTCAATGTATATGCCCCGAATGTGGGAGCTGCCAAATATATCAATCAATTAATAACCAAAGTTAAGACATAATTAGATAATAATACACTTATACTTGGTGACTTCAATCTAGCACTTTCTACACTCGATAGGTCTTCTAAAAACATCTCCAAAAAAACGAGAGCTTTAAATGATACACTGGACCAGTTGAATTTCACAGATATCTACAGAACTTTGCATCCAAACTCAACTGAATACACATTCTTCTCAAGTGCACATGGAACTTTCTCCAGAATAGACCACATACTGGGTCACAAATTGGGTCTGATCTGATAGCAAAAGATTGGGATCGTCCCCTGCATATTCTCAGACAATAATGCCTTGAAATTAGAACTAAATCACAACAAGAAGTTTGGAAGGACCTCAAACACGTGGAGGTTAAGGACCATCCTGCTAAAAGATGAAAGTCTCAACCAGGAAATTAAGGAAGAATTAAAAAGTTTCATGGAAACAAATGAGAATGAAGATACAACTGTTCAAAATCTTTGGGATGCAGCAAAAGCAGTCCTGATGGGGAAATACATCGCAATACAAGCATCCATTCAAAAACCGGAAAGAACTCAAATACAAACGCTAACCTTACACCTAATGGAGCTAGAGAAAAAACAGCAAATAGATCCTACACCCAGCAGAAGAAGAGAGTTAATAAAGATTCGAGGAGAACTCAACGAAATCGAGACCAGAAGAACTGTGGAACAGATCAACAAAACCAGGAGTTGGTTCTTTGAAAGAATTAATAAGAGAGATAAACCATTAGCCAGCCTTATTAAAAAGAAGAGAGAGAAGACTCAAATTAATAAAATCATGAATGAGAAAGGAGAGCTCACTACCAACACCAAGGAAATACAAACGATTTTAAAAACATATTATGAACAGCTATACGCCAATATATTAGGCAATCTAGAAGAAATGGACGCATTTCTGGAAAACCACAAACTACCAAAACTGGAACAGGAAGAAATAGAAAACCTGAACAGGCCAATAACCAGGGAGGAAATTGAAGCAGTCATCAAAAACCTCCCAAGACACAAAAGTCCAGGGCCAGATGGCTTCCCAGGGGAATTCTATCAAACGTTTAAGAAGAAATCATACCAATTCTACTAAAGCTGTTTGGAAAGATAGAAAGAGATGGAGTACTTCCAAATTCGTTCTATGAGGCCAGCATCACCTTAATTCCAAAAGCAGACAAAGACCCCACCAAAAAGGAGAATTACAGACCAATATCCCTGATGAACATGGATGTAAAAATTCTCAACAAGATACTAGCCAATAGGATCCAAGAGTACATTAAGAAAATTATTCACCATGACCAAGTAGGATTTATTCCTGGGACACAAGGCTGGTTCAACACTCATAACACAATCAATGTGATTCATCAGGTCAGCAAGAGAAAAACCAAGAACCATATGATCCTCTCATTAGATGCAGAGAAAGCATTTGACAAAATACAGCATCCATTTCTGATCAAAACTCTTCAGAGTGTAGGGATAGAGGGAACATTCCTCAACATCTTAAAAGCCATCTATGAAAAGCCCACAGCAAATATGATTCTCAATGGGGAAGCACTGGGAGCCTTTCCCCTAAGATCAGGACAAGACAGGGATGTCCACTCTCACCACTGCTATTCAACATAGTACTAGAAGTCCTAGCCTCAGCTATCAGACAACAAAAAGACATTAAAGGCATTCAAATTGGCAAAGAAGAAGTCAAACTCTCCCTCTTCACTGATGACATGATACTCTACATAGAAAACCCAAAAGCCTCCACCCCAAGATTGCTAGAACTCATATAGCAATTTGTCAGCGTGGCAGGATACAAAATCAATGCCCAGAAGTTAGTGGCATTTCTATACACCTACATTGAGACTGAAGAAAGAGAAATTAAGGAGTCAATCCCATTTACAATTGCACCCAAAAGCATAAGATACTTAGGAATAAACCTAACCAAAGAGGTAAAGGATCTATACCCTCAAAACTATAGAACACTTCTGAAAGAAATTGAGGAACACACAAAGAGATGGAAAAATATTCCATGCTCATGGATTGGCAGAATTAATATTGTGAAAATGTCAATGTTACCCAGGGCAATTTACACGTTTAATGCAATCCCTATCAAAATACCATGGACTTTCTTCAGAGAGTTAGAACAAAGTATTTTAAGATCTGTGTGGAATCAGAAAAGACCCCTAATAGCCAGGGTAATTTTAAAAAAGAAAGCCATAGCTGGGGGCATCACAATGCCAGATTCCAGGTTGTACTACAAGCTGTGGTCATCAAGACAGTGTGGTACTGGCACAAAAACAGACACATAGATCAATGGAACAGAATAGAGAATCCAGAAGTGGACCCTCAACTTTATGGTCACGTAATATTCGATAAAGGAGGAAAGACGTACCCATTGGAAGAAAGACAGTCTCTTCAATAAATGGTGCTGGCAAAATTGGACATCCACATGCAGAAGAATGAAACTAGACCACTCTCTTTCACCATACACAAAGATAAACTCGAAATGGATGAAAGATCTAAATGTGAGACAAGATTCCATCAAAATCCTAGAGGAGAACACAGGCAACACCCTTTTTGAATTTGGCCCAGCAACTTCTTGCAAGATAGACCCACGAAGACAAGAGAAACAAAAAGCAAAAATGAACTAAGGGACTTCACCAAGATAAGAAGCTTCTGCACAGGAAAAGAAACAGTCAACAAAACTAAAAGACAACCTATGGAATGGCAGAAGATATTTGCAAATGACGTATCATTAAGGGACTAGTATCCAAGATCAATAAAGAACTTATTAAGCTCAACACCAAAGAAACAAACAATCCAATCATGAAATGGGCAAAAGACATGAACAGAAATCTCACAGAGGAAGACATAGACATGGCCAACATGCACATGAGAAAATGCTCTGCATCATTTGCCATCAGGGAAATACAAATCAAAACCACAATGAGATACCACCTCACACCAGTGAGAATGGGGAACATTAACAAGGCAGGACACCACAAATGTTGGAGAGGATGCGGAGGAAAGGGAACCCTCTTACACTGTTGGTGGGAATGTGAACTGGTGCAGCCACTCTGGAAAACTGTGTGGAGGTTCCTCAAAGAGTAAAAAATAGACCTGCCCTACAACCCAGCAATTGCACCGTTGGGGGTTTACCCCAAAGATGCAGATGCAATGAAACGCCGGGACACCTGCACCCCGATGTTTCTAGCAGCAATGTCCACAATAGCCAAACTGTGGAAGGAGCCTCGGTGTCCATCGAAAGATGAATGGATAAAGAACATGTGGTTTATGTAAACAATGGAATACTACTCAGCCATTAGAAACGACAAATACCCACCATGTGCTTCGACGTGGATGGAACTGGAGGGTATTATGCTGAGTGAAATGAGTCAATCGGAGAAGGACAAACTTTATATTTTCTCATTCATTTGGGGAATATAAATAATAGTGAAAGGGAATAGAAGGGAAGGGAGAAGAAGTGGGTAGGAAATATCAGAAAGGGAGACAGAACATAACGACTCCTGTATCTGGAAACGAACTAGGGGTGGTACAAGGGGAGGAGGGCGGGGGGTGGGGGTGAATGGGTGATGGGCACTGAGGGGGGCACTTGACAGGGTGGGCACTGGGTGTTATTCTGTATGTTGGCAAATAGAACAGCAATGAAAAATAAATTTAGTATTAAAAAATAAAATAAAATAAAACATTTTGAAGTATTAAAAAAAAAAAGCAAAAATCTGGATACAACCCAAATGCCCAACAACAGATCAGTATCTATTCACAAGCAAGCGTACTATGGGCATAAGATGAATAGTAGTCACCAACAAAAAGGAACAGACTGTTTATACATGCACAAACATGCATCAATTAAATAGACATCATATAATATACACTGCTCAAAACTCATCAAAATCCATATAAAATCTGTACTTTTTGTCATTTGTAAATTATAGCTCAATAAAGTTAATTTATTTAAAATATTTCTACATGCAGCTGCTATCAAAGGAAGCTATTTTGATCCTTTACTATATACATTATGATGTTTCAGCATTCTGGACATAGCCAAACTGCATAATACTGTCAGTACCAGATAACTAAATATTCAGCTGTGAAAGGCAAAATTGGCACTCCTTTCAAGAATGAAGCCTGGTGATCTGGATTTACCTACAGAAAGAAGTTTACACTAATGTGTATAATGGAGTGAAGGAGAAATAGAAAATTTTTTCAAACTTTAATATCTCATCCTTATTTCAATATCCTTTTCTTCTCAGTTTGCGGTGCAATTGTTTATGTTTCAAAAGCAAGGAAACCACCTCTAAGCACAAACAAGGCAGGCCAAATCTTGCTCCAAGGAGTCAGGTCTATTTCTGCTATTGTACCTTGACTTGAGAATACTACTGTGGAATTCAGGCCTAAAACTGAAAAGCTAAAATGAAATACCTTTAAGAATTTTTTGAAAGCAGATACAATGTTTTTATGTACTTTGCTCAATTTTTTCCCTTATGTTCGTTAAGAAATATTAAATTATCCTTTCCAATGCTGTATGTAATTACTTACAATGAAGCCATGGGAGTTAAAAAGAGCCCTTCCTAATCCAGTGATGCAATACTCCCCCACAAGGGCCATCTAAACTTGGAATATATAACCAAAAATCTGACCCATATACATCTTTATGAAAGATATTTTCATATCTGTGGATCTTCATATCTCTAGAGTTGAAAAATCCAATTTTGAAAATTCTAACCAGATGGTCAAGTTAATAAAGGAGATTGGCATTTTAAGAATATTCACAGAGTCCTTTCATAAAGGAAAGAATTATTTTGAAAATCAAATCATCTCCATTTCATGCATTTATGATTTTTATATATTTGTGTTTGTATAAAGCTGAGTAATATGTGAACACTTCTTGCTTAGGTTTTGATAAACTAGAAAACAAAGGTCAAATAATTTATTTATTCATGAAAGACAGAGAGAGAGGCAGAGACACAGGCAGAGGGAGAAGCAGGCTCCATGCAGGGAGTCCGATGTGGGACTACATCCCGGGACTCCAGGATCAAGCCCTGGGCAGAAGGCAGGGGCTAAACTGCTGAGCCACCCAGGGATCCCAAAGGTCAGATAATTAAATCAAACTATCTCAAGTTGGTAAAGGTCAAATAATTGAATCAGTCTCAAAGATTGGTAAGATAACTTGGACATTTAAAAATTAGACCAGCATATTAAAAAACAAGGATGCATGCCTTAATGTAAATCCAAAGCTGTCAATCATCTGGACTGGCACAGTCTTTCTTGCTTTTGCCTTATCACTACTCTCCCTTGGCCCTTGAGCCTTGCCACTATGCCTCAGTTGTCTTTGATGCTGCTATGACTATTAGCACCATGGCTTACACACTGTCAGACCTCAAAAAGCCATCAGTGGAATGAGATGCATGGCAGTAATCATCACTCCTCACTGTTCCTCAGGGTAGCTGGAAAATAAACAGTTTTTTTTTTTTAATCTAGGAACACTGAAGCTAAATTTAATGCTCAATCACAACAACTTTATTAGCCTAAGTGATATTATTATGCTTGTTTGCTTCTGCTATATGGTTTTTAAATTTGTAATTTCCACTTTAATGGGCTTATTGGATATGTGTATTTTATTGTCAGAGGCCTGAAATCTATTTTAAAGGCTTATAGTGAACAAATTATAAGCATGTAGATGATGTTAATTTATTCAGAAAGAGGCTCCACTGTACCTGAACTCTTCTAGCTTTAGCTGAATACATTTGCAATTAACTAGATTTAAACTTACATTTCACTCTGAAAGAAAAACTTATTTTTCATATATTATACCTGATATCTATTACTCATAACCATTAGTGCTAATAAGACTACAGTAAATCTTACTTCTTGTGATGCAGACCTCTGTTGTTGGACGGTATGGAGATTGCAGAAATAGTACTGAGGGCAGACATATATTTCAGTGACACGCATGCTCACATCACACCTTCACAAAATACCATCATCTTCTAAGGCAAGAGTGCTGGGTATGGCAGGGAACTCACTTTGATTGTATATTTCCATACTACAGACACAGCTATAAAATATATACATTATCACTTAATGTCTACAATATGATGTTTTCATAGATCCTGGAAAGGAACCTTTGAAGAGGTTTGTTGAGATTGTACCAATGGCAAATGGCAATACCAGACTATAGCTGAGAACAGTTTATTGAGAGAACCATACAAGAATATATAAATTGTGAGGCTACCTGGGACTACGATGCCTAAGAATCTATCATAGCAGAGTTAAAGTACATTTTTAAAAGATAAAAAGGAATTTTCATAATGAAAATGAAATAATCTGGAATAATCCAGGGCTGCAGGCCAGGACCACATTAAACATTAATTCCACAATGAGCCAATCTGCTCATGGGTCTATCCAGGCAAGAACAGAGCAGGAGGGAACATGAAGAAAAGTAGTTTTAGACAAGTGTATAGATTTTTAAAATTAATCTCACACACTACTATCTCCATTTTACATATGAAGCTAATGAGATATGTAGGGATTAGGAAATGTGCGCAGCATTTCCAAGTCATGGACTTCCTGCAGCCTTGAGCTCGAATTGCTCTTCAGCCGGGTTGAACTAGCAGCCGCAACCCACATTCCTTTCCAGGACTTCACACCCACTCCTGGTAAATTACCTCACTTTCCTTTCCCTGCTAACCTCGCTCTAAACCCATTTGCCCTTTCACAAATACAATTGCTTTCATCTTCCTTTTAGTTCATTCCTAGAACTATTAGAAAGACGTGTAATCATTAAATTGAAAAATTAATAGCTTCACTATAGCTATTCTAAAATACATTTCATTTTTTAAGGCCACTACCCAAATTCAGCATATATCTTGGACAGTGGCTTTCAAAATATAGTAAGCAAAATACCAATTGTCTCCTACCCTATCAGAACTCTAATTTAGGGGGTGGGGGATGTCAGGAACGATGCCTAGAAATTAGAATTTTTTAAACACACATCCTAGATTATCTGCTAAAGATAGTTTTTAGATAAAACTTTTAAAATGCTTCCTTAGGGTATCCCCATGGCAACAACATTGTTAATCAACTGAACTTGCCATTAAACTCACAGTTACATCTAAATCAATGGAGAATAACTTATTTTTTAAAACAGTCACAAATCTTTTTTAATTCTGTAAAGCGACTAGTCCAAGAGAGATCTGGTTGAGGGCCTAATGTGGAGGACATTCAATTTCAAATGTTTCCATCTGTGATAAATATGTCTACCTAAGTTTCCATTATCTATTTCTATGGATACTGTTAAGACAGATACAATTAGTTTCTCCTATAAAATATATTTCCCCATAAGATCCCCACAAGAAATATAAATGCCAAATTTCTAATAGAATCCCTAGGGGCTTTAATGCTTGTTAAGAAATCTAAATATTTCAATATTTTTTTAAAATCAATAGGCATAATAATAGCCATGTCCAGGGCTCCACAGCCAGGTCTTTGAGTAATATCTTAGGAAGAAAAACCTCCTTCATAAGCAGTGTGAGGACACAAAATTTCATAATCAGTTTATGGTTATAATGAACGTAAATGCCTTTGTAAGCTCTGTCATAAGATTTAAAATGTGTTGGGCGCTTAAGTGACAAATGCTACACATCCATTGTGAATATAAAGGCGATTTCCTTTCTGGCTATTCACCAGGCTGTGCTCCCTTCCTGCTCTGTTAAGGACACCAGTCCTGACAGTGGACACTATTTCAATATGCACTCTCCATTTGTCCTGACATACTGAATTTCACCTTTGGATCCAGAATCAAATCACCAAGGTTTTTCTACTAAACCACAAATTACTCATACTCATTATTTATAAACCCCTAACACAAATAGGACTTTAGCTGCTTACATTAAAAGTAGGTAGGATTTCTAAACATGAAAAGCAGGACACAGGGCATGTAAAGAGAAGAAAAGCTGGTTATATCTTGAGGGATCACATAATTTATTGTCCAAATGGAATATTTTAGAGTATAAGAAGGAGCACTAATGAATACATAATTACAGCAGGCATAATCCACGACTATCCCAGGTAAGCCGAAACACATAATTACCCCTGGTAGTCTAAGGATGACAGCTATAAATAAATAACACCCCCCAAAAAATGGCAAAGGGGAAATATTACAAAATTCTGACTATAATATGAAAAATCATACCAGTTAGTCTAAAGTCCCAAAATGTTCACTGATAGGAATTTACTGTACAGATATTTATATAGGTAACATTTTATATATAACAAAATGGACAATATAAAGTATAAATGATGATTTATGTAACTACATAATACCAACAAGAGTAGGATCAGCAAAACACATACTTGTAGTTATACTTTTGATCTGAATGTATCATGAACACTATCTCTAAGTTTTTTAAGCCATGGGTGGGATACAGATTTTTCTGTCCATTCTTATAATTTATTAGGACAAGATCAATTTTACTAGTGGCAACTTCTAAGTTACTTGCATAAATGAGAGTTTTTATTATGAATGGATGTTGGATTTTGTCAAATGCTTTCTCTGCATCTATTGACATCCTTGTGTGATTTTTTTAGCCTGTTGATATGATGAATTACATTAATTAATTTTTGAATATTGAACCAGCTTTGCATATCATGCATAAATCTTACTTGGTCATGGTGTGTAATTCATTTTATATGTTTCTGGATTCAATGTGCTAATATTTCGTCAAGGATTATCTGCATCCATGTTCATGGCAGACAGTGGTCTGTAGTTTCCTTTTCTAGTAATGTTTTCGTGCAGCTTTGAATTTAGGGTTAATGCTGACCTCACAGAGTTAGAAAGCATTTCCTCTCCTATCCTCTAAAAAAGATGATAGGCAATTAGTATAATTTATTCCCTAAATGTTTGATAGAGTTCACTAGTTAAACCATCTGGGTCTGGTGCTTTCTCTTTTGGGAGATTATTAATTTTTGACTCAATTTGCTTAATAGATAGAGGCCTATTCAGATTGTCTATTTTGCCAGATTGTGTCTTTTAAAGAATCAGTCCACTTCATCTAGGTTATCAAATTTGTGGGCAGAGTTGATTACAGTCTTCATTTATTACCATTTCAACATCCATGGAATCTGTAGTGATGTCCTCTCTTTTGTTTCTGATGTTAGAAATTGATATCCTTTCTACTTTTCTCTTAATCAATCTCGTCAGAGGGTTATAAATTTTACTGATCTCAACAAACTAGGCTTTGGCTTCCTGGATCTTTACTGATTTCATTTTCAATTTCATTGACTTTTGCTCTAATTCTTCTTATTTATTGTCTTTTGCTTACTTCGGATTTAATTTACTCTTCTCTCTCGAGTTTCCTAAGGTAGAAATTTAGATTTTGGTTAATTTAGATCTTCCTTATTTTCTGATATATGCATTTAATACTACAAATTTCCCCCTAAACACTGCTTTTGCTGTATCCCACAAATTTTGATAACTATGTTTTCATTTTTATTTAGTTCAAAATTTTTAAATTTCTCTTGAGATTTCTTCTTTGAACCATGTGTTACTCAGAAGTTTGTTATTTAATCTCCATGTATTTTGGGGTCTTCCAGTTATTATTCTGTTTGTGATTTTTACTTTAATTCCATTGTGGTCTTAGGGCAGACACTGTATGTTTTATTTATTTTTAAAATTCTATTAAGGTGTGTTTTATGGTTCAGAATGTGATCAGTCTTGGTGAATGTATCATGTGAGTTTGAGAAGAATGTATATTCTGCTGTTGTTGGATGAAAGAGTCTATACAATTGATTGATGGTTTTGTTGAGTTCAACTCGATCCTTATGGTTTTCTGCCTGCTGGATCTGTCCACTTTTTAGAGAGGGGTGGTGAGGTTTCCAACTGTGACAGTGATTCATCTATTTATCTTTGTAGGTCTACCAGTTTTTGCCTCGTGTAGTTTGATGATCTGTTCTTAGGTGCATACACATTAAGAATTAGGTCATCAAGACAGTGTGGTACTGGCACAAAAACAGACACATAGATCAGTGGAACAGAATAGAGAATCCAGAAGTGGACCCTGAACTTTATGGGCAACTAATATTCGATAAAGGAGGAAAGACTATCCATTGGAAGAAAGACAGTCTCTTCAATAAATGGTGCTGGGAAAATTGGACATCCACATGCAGAAGAATGAAACTAGACCACTCTCTTTCACCATACACAAAGATACACTCAAAATGGATGAAAGAATTAGTATGTTTTCTTGGAGAACTGATCACTTTATCATTATCTAATGTCCTTCTCTATCTCTAATAACTTCCCTTACTTTGAAGTCAGCTCTGCTTGTAATTAATATAGATACTCCTGCTTATTTTTTCACCAGTATTAGCATGGTATATTTTCCTCTGTTTTATTTTTAATCTATATGTATCTTTATATTTAAAGTGGGTTTCTTAGAGATAATATATAGTTGGGTCATGTATTTTTATACACTATAACAATCTTTGCCTTAACTGATGCATTCAGACCACTGACATTCCAAATAATTACCAATATAGTTGGATTAGTATTTCCCGTATTAAGTACTGTTTTATTTATTGTCTAGTACTGTCATTTTTCTTTGTTTCCATTTTTGTATTCCACTTTTTTCCTGCTTTCATGGTTCTGAATATTTTATAATTCTATTTTCTCCTTTATTAGCACATCAATTACATGATTTAAAAAAATTTTTAGTGGTTGACCTATAGTTTACAAGATACACTTACAACTAACCAAAGTCCACTTTCAAATAATACCATACCATTTCACTGGTAATGTGAGTACCTTATAATAACAAAATAATATTAATTCTTTTCTCCTGCCTCTGATATCATTGCTGTCATTCAGTGAACATATATAAGCATACATACACACACACATATATATAAAACATATATATAATATATATATATAAATAAATATAATGGAAAACATTGTTGCTCTTATTATTTTGAACAAACTCTAATTTGCTAGATCAATTAAGAATAAAAATAAAAGTTTTTACTTTCTCTTCACATACTCCTTCAATGTTCGTTCTTTCTGTATGTGGAGCCAAGTTTCTTCCTATTTTATTTTCCTTGTCTCTAAAGAATTTCTTCTAAAATTCTTGCAAAGTAGATTTACTGGCAACAAACTCCATCAATTTTTTTTTGTCTTGGAAAGTCTTTATTTTTCCTTTACTTTTTCTTTAAAAGATTTCATTTATTTATTCATGAGAGACACAGAGAGAGAGAGGGAGAAAGGCAGAGACACAGGCAGAGGGAGAAGCAGGCTCCATGTAGGGAGCCTAATGTGGGACTTGATCCCGGGACTCCAGGATCATGCCCTGAGCCGAACGCAGGCGCTAAACCGCTGAGCCACCTGGGTGTCCCTTTCCTTTACTTTTTTAAGGATAACTATGTAGACTATAGAATTCTATTTATGTTGGTAGGGTTTTTTTCTCTCTCAACGTTTTAAATATTTCACTCGTCTGTTCTTGCTTGCATGGCTTCTAAGAAGTCAAATGTAATTCTCACTTTGGTTCTTCTATTGGTAAGGCATTCTCCTCCCCTGGCTTCTTTTAGGACTTTATCTTCAATATTCTATTATTTTCAAGATGATACACCTAAGTGTAGTTTTCTGGAATTTATCCAGCTTGGTGCTCTATTTCCTGAATATGTAGTTTGGTGTTCAACATTAATTTGGGGGAAATCCTCTATCCTTATTTTCAAATATTTCTACCGTTCTTCATTTTTTTCTTCTTCTGGCATTCTCATTACATACATGTTACTCCTTTTGTAGTTGTCCCACAGTCCTTGGATATTGTTTTTTCCTTTGTTCTCTTCATTTTCTAATTTTAGAAATTTCTATTGAGAAATCTTCTAGTTCAGAGATACTTTCCTCAACAATGACCAGTCTAAGAAACCCATCAAAGGCATTTACATTTTTGCTAGTTTTTTTTATCTTTAGCATTTCTTTTTAGTTCTTTCTTAGGATTTCCATCTCTCCTTATATTGCCCTGCTGTTCTTGCATGCTGTCTACTTTATCCATTGGAACCCGTGGCATATTAATCATAGTTGTTTTCAATTTCCAGTCTGATAATTCTAACATCCCCACTGTGTCTGGTTTTGATGCTTACTCTGCCTCTTCAAAAAAAAATTTATACCTTTTTGTATGCTCTATAGTTTTTTCTTGAGAGCCAGACATTATGTATCAGGTAAAAGGAACAACTGTAAACAGGCCCTTACTAATGTGGTGGTGAGATGTGTGGAGGAGGGTATGCGTCCTAGAGAATTGTGATTAGGTCTGTTTTTTAGTGAGCCTCTGACTGTGAACTTCATAGGTGTTTCTCAGCTTTGTTCTCCCTCCTGTGGGACAGGATGGTTAGAAATGGCTAGAGTTAGGTACCTCCCTTCCCTCAAGTCAACAGGCTCTAATAATACCCCAGTAGGTTAGGCAATGGTTAACTAGTTTCTCCTGAGGACAGGCCTTACTAAAAACAGAGTGCTCTGGCATATTTCAAAATGGTTCCTTTCCCCTCTCGCTGTTAAATGTATGAGAGGATTTTTATCCAATATTTCCTGTAATTGAGCTCCTATCAGAACCTGGTCAAGCTCTTTGAGGTAACTTTCACAATATTGTGGGAGCCCTCATAACTGGGTCCCCTGGAGTTTTTTTTTTTAATTTATTCAGAGGTAGAGAGAGAGAGAGAGAGAGAGAGAGAGAGAGAGGCAGGCAGAGAGGCAGAGACCCAGGCAGAGGGAGAAGCAGGCTCCATGCAGGGAGCCCGATGTGGGACTCGATCTCGGGTCTCCAGGATCACACCCCAGGCTGCAGGCGGCGCTAAACCGCTGCGCCACCGGGGCTGCCCCCCTGGAGTTTTTAACTCTGAGTTGTCTCCAGACATAGAGCCTCCAGCAATTTGTTGATTCCAGTTCAGATTTTCCTCCTGTTCCAGGAGGTCATGACTCCCTGAACTCGCTTGTCCTCTCTCCAATCTCTGGGCAACAGTTTGCCCTGCACAATCTCACTTTTGGATCCAAGAAGAGTTGCTCTCACTTTTGGATCCAAGAAGAGTTGTTGATTTTCTAGTCTTTTCAGCTTTTTACTTGTTGTTAGGACAGAGTGGCAACTTCTGAGCTCCTTATCTGCAGAACTGGAAACTGGGGGTATCCTCTAATTTTTTGTCACCAGGACCAGATAACATCTAGAGCATATTTGTTGAAGCATTTTAACATTCTGTTTGTTGGACAAATGAGTAAGAGGTGAATGTGCAGAATCAAATAGGCTCATTCAAATTGTGTAAACATTACTGAACAAATACATCTAAAGAATCCATTTCAGTTTATTCAGAACCTACTTATCTATTTATTTTACAGATCTATCTTCTGAACTATCAACATTTTTTCCTTTTCAAGTAAAATGACATTGAAACGTGAAAGTGACTGACATGTTTTTAAGCTGTTTATTCTTTAGAAACAAAAGTGGACAAATGTTTCTCAGGGTTATAAAGACCGATGTGCTGTAGGTAAACAAACTGTGGTCTAGCTAAAATTATGGTCTGCCTTTATGGAGAGGATAAATGGAGTGGAAAGTGTGCAGGTAAGAAAGCAGGGAAAGAAAGAGAGCTCCATCCACAGAGTGAGAACCCCATAGAAAAGTCAAGAAGTTGCAAACTAAGCCTATATTTAAAGTCACAGGGATAAATACCCTAACAACTAGCTAAAATTAACAAAAGCAGTTGTCTCTGCATTGGGGAAAATGTGGAAGAAGGTGGTTTTGGGACAGCTATTTTATAATAAAACTTGTTAAAACTGCTTTTGGCACGTTGTAGTAGAAGTATAACTTTGATAAAAACAGTTTTTAATATTGGCAATTAGAGGCTGTGCCTGAATAAGGAGCATAGAGAAAAAGGGCTTTGATTTTTATATTGTTTGATTTAGTTTTGTTGATGGGGGAATGTAATGAATTCCATTTCGATTATATTAGATTTGAGTGCCTAGCATATTCAAGTGCAAACATCTTTCAGACAAATGAAATTAGTACGTGGATCCTGGTTGAGAAACATAAGACAGACTCAGGAGCCATAAACATTGAGGTGACCGGTGGAGCTATGGGCATTATATGTGCTAAAAGAAGAAAACAAAGTGAGAAATGGATACAGAAAGAAGTAGTGTTGGATGGAATATTCTCTCTTCTTCCCTCTAGATTCACACCGTATAGAGGAAACTAACCTTTATGGATGGCATCAATATGCTTTGCCCTCAGGTTTCTGGTTGGGTTTTGGCCAATGAGAAGTGTCAAACAGAGTTTAGGAAGACAGGCAGAGAGGTGGGGTGCTTATTCCCAGGCCTCCATCCCTGCTAGAAGGCAGCTTGGCAGCAGCTGCTCACTCCCCACAGCCTTGCCCCTTCCCTGGGGTCCTCTCCTGCAGTTCCAGGTGCCCAGTCCAATTCCTCACTGCTTTCTCTCAGCTCTGTCCAAAAAGTTATAAATGGTCCTCTATTAAAGGGTACAAAAAGCAAATAAAGTATACGATGTGCCTACTATTTCTGGCAGGACCTTGACTGTTACCTGTCTACGAAGAAATCTTGAGGAATTCTATATAAATGTTGGGAGAGCTCTAAGAAGCAAGAAAGAACCCTTAGAACAAGGAGGTAGAGAATCAAGGCAGAATGGTGAAGAAGAAGCTGAGGGAAGGCTGTTTCAAAAAGGCAGGTACAGTCAGCTGGTGTCAAGGTCACAGAAAAGCACAAGGAGAATTTAAAACCCTTATGGTTAGCAAAATAGTAAGCACTACAAGATGACAGAGTCTTGCCTGGCTCCATCTGAAGAGTGAAGAGGTGGGAAGAAGGGAAACAAATGTAACACAAACTCTGAATATTTCTAATAGCAATGGTAAGGACAGCAGCCCAGCTTCCTCAGGAGGATGTGGTCAGGACCTCAGAAATGTGATCTGTTAACAGAAGACCCTGCTGAGAGTGACTAAGGATGGGAATGGAGAGAGAGGGTGAAGAGGGACAAACAGCTGGAACAGCGTTAGAAAAGAGACTGTGAGGCATGTGAGAGATATTAAGTACCGAAAAGCGAGAGGAACAAGAAGTTGAGGAACAAACACCAGGTGGCTTTTAGTTGCTCAGACAAACCTGAGGCAAGGTCAAGAGTTGAGGTGGGAGTGGAATGAGACTGGAAAGATGAGTTGGGAGAGCAAATTATAATTGACAAAGGCACTATTCATTTCAGTTGATGTTTGTTTCCTATGGTCAATAAAGGTGCGAAGAAGAGCAGGGTACACACAGAGAGGAAGTCAGAAGTCCTCACAGACGTGTCCCCACATGATGCACCTGCAGTCTGCCCCAGATAGGGGAGCCCAGGGGAGGCTGGCAGACCTGGACAGTGGGTGAGGGGAGTGTGGGGGAGCTGGGGGCTGGCTGAGGCTGCAGAGCAAGAAACAATGGGGACAGTTAAACAGTGAAAAAACTTCACTCAGAAACTATGATTCCGGAGTTTAAAATCTTTTTTTTAAAGATTTTATTTATTTATTCATGACAGACAGACAGAGAGAGAGAGAGAAAGAGAAAGAGAAAGGGAGAGAGAGAGAAAGGCAGAGACAGAGGCAGAGGCAGAGGGAGAAGAGGGAGAAGCAGGCTCCATGCAGGGAGCCCAACTGGGTCTCCAGGATGACACCTTGGGCTGAAGGCAGCGCTAAACTTCTGGGCCACCAGGGCTGCCCCGGAGTTTAAAATCTTAAAGAGGAAGCTGTTCTGTGTGCTGCCATAGCCCAAACATGTGGGAATGGGGGCAAGAGGCAGAAAAGAAACGATGCTAGAGATCTTGGCATCAGTAACTGTTTCCTCTGCTCCAACATGGGTTATCAATGGTGTGGGTGAAAACAGCCTAACTGCCTATTCACACTTAGAGTAAATGCTTGTAAGACCTAGATGCTTATTTTTGGCAAAAATACTTGAGGTGTCATTTTCAATGATTTGTTTAGTCTCTTGTTACAAAAAAAATCTTGTAATTTACTCCAACATTACTCAATTCAAAGGATTTAATCTAAAAAGTCAAATCCAAATAAATGAAGATATTGGCTCTATTTCAACAACAATATCTATGTTCAGTAGGTTTCATTTACATACTGTTTATATTCATGTCTTATGCACTATGCCAGATCACTAAAATAAATATATGTAACATATATATTTATATATTATAAATAATGTATATTGCTTCTAGAGAATAAGGAGATGGAGCTCAAAACTGTTATGAATGTAAAATTCTCTATAAATCGCTCATATTTACATGTGCTGTACTCTCTGAAACAGGTAATTCATCGGGTTAACTGCAGGAGCCTTCGCTTTTCATGTATAACTGAGTAATTATCTCAACCAGAACAATGCATTCTCAAAATGGATTAGATTTCTGTAGAAAAAATAATGTTCAAGCCAGTGAATAACTTTCAAGCAACTTGAAAATGGAGGAAAAGGAATGTTTGTAATTAGCATGTTTGCTCATGTTTTCTTGTATTTTTGTTCATAAATCAGTATCAGAAGTCTAAATTATTTCTGTTGAAAATATATTTGCCCAGAGGACTCTTGGTACAGAAAACAAACAAACAAACAAACAAACAAAAAGACTATTTACAATCTGGCTTCTGCCTTCTAAAACTTTGCATGCCACCGCAGCTAAACATAATGTAAATTACAAGTATCATACAAAGATATATAATCATAGGGGAAGGGAGGGAAATATAAAATATGATGAAATCAGAGAGAGACAAACCATAAGAGACTCTTAACTATAGGAAACAAACTGAAGGTTGCTGGAGGAGAGGTGGGTGGGGATGGGGTAACCAGGTGATGGGCTTTAAGGAGGGCACATGATGGAATGAGCACTGGGTGTTACATGCAACTGATGAATCGTTGAACTCTATCTACATCTGAAGCTAATGATACACTACATGTTAATTAATTGAATTTAAATAAGAGTTTAAAATATATATAATTATCTAGGGCTGCTAATTTTCGACTTTATTTTAAATAAAAGCCAAGGGGCGGGATCCCTGGGTGGCTCAGCGGTTTGGCACCGGCCTTTGGCCCAGGGTGCAATCCTGGAGTCCCGGGATCGAGTCCCACGTCAGGCTCCCGGCATGGAGCCTGCTTCTCCCTCTGCCTGTGTCTCTGCCTCTATCTCTCTCTCTGTCTATCATAAATAAATAAATAAATCTTTAAAAAAAAAAAACTGTTAAATAAAAGCCAAGGGGCACCTGGGTGGCTCAGTCGCTTATGGGACCAACTCTTGATTTTGGCTCTGGTAGTGATCTCAGGCTCATGGGATAGAACCCTGCATCCAGGTCACTACTCAGTGGGGAGTCAGCTTGAGGATTCTCATTCCCTCCGTCTGCCCCTCCCTCCACCTGCACACTCTCACTCTATCTCTAAGATAAATAAATCTCAAAAAAAGATTTAAAAATATATAAATAAACAAATAAATAAAACCCCAAAACAACCATTATTGTCCAGCCAGAAACTACTTGCAGTATTTCAGTACATATGTACCTGAACATTTATGCTTATCCAATTATTCACTGTCTTTCTCCCACTTTTCTACCTTGATAGCCTAGGGCCTAGAATCCAGGAAACTGTTGGTGCAGATCATACACCAGTCCTGCTAACCTTCACACAGATCATACACAAAGGTACTAATAATTAGCTAATTAGATTATAAATGACAAGTATAATTACATACAAATGCATCTTAAAATAATTACATATGTCTTTATATAATATATAATATCATTAATACTGAATGCCCAATTATTTATTAATTCATAATTTTAAATTGCAATAGACATATCTGGGAATTCTGCTTCCAGTTAGGATGCTGAACATTAGACATCAGGACAGGACAATTAGAAGTACCACAACTACAAAATATGTAGAAACTAACTATACAATTTAAAACCACATTTTTGTAATCAACTGTGGATGCAAAGAAATCTAAGTGCTCTGAATAGCAGGTAGGGCGGAGACCCTCCCTAAGTGCGCTAAGATCTTTGGCTGCTTCCTGGGGAAGCAGAGACCACACAGGACAGAGATGGCAGGATTCTGCCAGGGGAAGAAGCAGACGCTGGAGCTCTCAGAAGCCCCCAGGCTGGCCGAGGCTGGCTAGATGCACCGGAGCTGGGAGGAGCCCCAGACTTGGAGGTGGTTCTGTGCCCCCTGAGTGTGGCTGGGAGTCCAGGGCAGAGGAGGCTGTGAGAAGGAGCTGGAGAGCACACGGATCTCCTACAGTCTCCTGGGGCCTCCATCACTAGGGGGAGGGTCTGTAGTGATCACAGGAAAGTCCTTGTTCTCAATACATTTGAAACCAGAAATGAACTGAAATTAAACTGCCAGCCTGTTGCAGGCCCAGTTCAATTCCTCACGAAAGTAACCAGCCCCTGAATTTGTTCCCTAGAGCTGCTATAAGAACTTATGTCAAACTTGGTAGCTTAAAAATAAAAAGGGAATGTATTCCCTCACAGTTCTAGAAGCCAGAAGTCTGAAATTCAAAGCCCTGGTGAGGCTGCACTCCCTCTGAAAGCTCTAAGAGAAAATCATCCCTTGTCTCGTACAGTGTCCTGTGGCTATAAGTGTTTCTTGGCTCGGGGCTGAAAAACTCCCTTCTCTTCTGTGTTCTTTCCTCTATCTCTTATAAGGACACTCATCGGGCAGCCCGGGTGGCTCAGCGGTTCAGCGCTGCCTTCAGCCCAGGGTGGGTCCTGGAGACCTGGGATCAAGTCCTGCGTCAGGCTCCCTGCATGAAATGGAGCCTGCTTCTCCCTCTGCCTGTGTCTGTGCCTCTGTGTGTGTGTGTGTGTGTGTGTGTGTGTCTCATGAATAAATAAATTCAATATATTTTTTTTTTTTTTAAAAAAGGACACTCATCACAGGATTTAGGGCCCACCTGGAAAACCAGGATAATCTCATCTTAATATCTTTCAGTTAATTATATCAGCAAACAGCCTTTTCCCAAATAAGGTCAACACCACAGGTTCTGGAGACAGAGGTGGCTGACTCTTTTGCAGGGCCACCATTCAACCTACTAGCTGCCCTAAGAGCAGAAAGGGCACAACCTCTCTGGGGGCACATTGACATCTACTTTAGTATCTATGGTTGATATACAACATCCAGCACATGTGAAAAATCATGAGCCATGTAAAGAAACAGGATAAGGAGACTTGTAATCAACAGAAAATACAAACAATACATGCAAACCAACGATGATCTGTATGTTCAAATTAGCAGCCAAGGATATTAAAACAGTCGGTTTAAATATGTTAAAGGAAGGAGAAAAAAGGGTAAGCCAAAAGGACAAAAAGAGAAATTCAACAAAAAACAACATACTATTTTTAAAAAGAACCAAACAGATATCCTAGAGTTTAAAAGTCCATATCTGAAATTAAGAATTCATTGATAAAGCTTAATAGCACACTCAAAGCAGCAGAAGAAAGGACAAGAGATATGAAAGATCAATAGAAATTGCCTGAATTCAAGCACAAGAAGATAAAAGGATGGATAAAAATAAAACAGATCATGAGCAATGCAGGATATTGCCAAGCAATGTAACACATGTGTAACTATCATACCAGAAGGGCAGGAGACAGAAAATAGACACAATCAATGTTTGAGTATTTTCCAAGATGTACAATGAATATAAATCCACATACACAAGAAACTGAGTGAATTTCAAACAGGAGAAATAAAAAAAAAACAAACAAAACCCTGACCTAGGCACATCAAGTAAAACTGCTAAAAACAAAAGATCTAGAGATTATCAAATGAAATGAAAAGCAAGACTCAACCATATCTGTTTTTATATTTATTTTAAGTCTGACTAAATCACAAAGATAGACAGGTTGAAAATAAAAATGTTAAAGATGTGGACACAAAAGATATGATTCCATTTCTAAGAAATGTAAGAATAGGTAAAATTAATCTATGGTAAAATGCAAGTCAGGATAATAGTACCTCTGGAGAGGTATGGAAGAGGATTATGGTATTGATTGAAGAGGGCTCAAGAGGAAATTTCTGAGTGATGGAAATGCTCTCTATTTGGACCTGGATGGTAGTTATAGGGATAAATACATACGTTATAATTTATTGAACTGTGTACACTTAAGATGTATACCTTTAACTCTCTATAAATTATCCTTTAGTTAACAAGATAAAACAGGAAGGGGTCCATAAATAATTCCTCCATTGTGACATGCTTACTAGACTGAAAATGAGACAGATTCAGAATCGATAGAGCTCTAAACAATCATTCATTTATTCATTCAATACACCAACTGAATGCTTACCACACACCTGAGACTATTTTAGACACTAGGAATATATCAATGAGCAAAAGGGGAGGGGAACCTCTTTGACTTTTAAAGCTTACATGCTAGTAGGGATAATCATATACTATCACATAAATTATTTTTTTTGCAAGTTAAAAAGTAGAAAAATATAGAAAAAATAGAGCAGAGTTAGGGGGATTAGGAGTGCACCAGTTGAGAGTTATTACAATTTTTTTAAAAAGTGGCAAAGGGAGGCTTAAAAGAGTTGAGGGAGTTAGAGATTTTGATATATAAGGAAAAATATTATACTCAAAAGGAACAGCCAGTACAAAGACCCTGAGGCCTGCTCAGAACAGAAAGAAGTCCAGTTTAGCTGAAGCAGGGTGAGCAAGTGCAAAAGTAGTTTCAGGGTTTAAGCCAGAGAGGTAATATCTGTGCCATGTTAGTTAAATAGGGCTTTACAGACTTAGGCTTTTACTCTTGGGAGAAGCAGAAAGGCACTAGAGGGCTTTGCAGAAGAGTAACCTATCTGCCCTGTGTTTTATAAGAATCAGCCTGGCTGCTGTGCTGGGACCACGGAGAGCAGCAGAGAGGCTGCTAAGCTGGAAGCGAGAAGGACAGGTTGGTGAGAGATGATGGTGGCCTGGACTAGAGTGCTAACAGCAGAAGGGGTGAAAAGAAGGCTGATGCTATGAGCTTCAAAGCTAGAGCCCAACAGTTCATTGTCAGGTTTGAATATTAGCTGTGATGGAAAGAGAGGAGTCAAAGATAACATCATGCTTTTGAATTGAGCAATGGGAAGGATGGAATGGCCATTACCAGAGATGGAGAAGACAGCGGGTAGAAAAGTTTAGGAAAGAAGACTGGGTATTCAAATTTGGGACATGTCAAGCTGGATAATCTATTAGATACAAAATGGACACGGTGAGTAGGTAGTCTGATGCAGGAGTTTGGAGTTCACTAATATATAGAGGATATTTAAAACCACAACATTTGATGAAATTACAAAAGACTTAAATATAGTCAAAGAAGAGAAGTGGTCCAATAATAAGCCATGGTGTACACTGATATTAGGAGTTTGGGGACATGAGGATGAGTTAAATCAAAGGAGTCAGAAAAGTAACCGCCAATGAGTAAGGAGAAAAAATCAGAGAATGTGGTGCCTGGAAACCAGGTGAAGAAAGTGGTAACAGAAGTACAGGCAACCTTTCAAAGAGGTTACCTTTCAATGGAAGCAGAAACATGAATGGAAAAGTGGAGCCAGGAAATGATATTTTTAATATTATATTTCCACAAGAAATTATCTCATGGAAAGAAAAACAAATGAAAAAGCAAGGAGGAGTAAGTTGCTGACATGAGGTTGAGGAGGCAGGTGGTGTGGGATTGTACATGGGGGGGTGTTGCCTTCAACAGAATATGGAAGGGTCATCTATAACAACAAGGTAGATGGGATATATGGGGAAAGAAGCAGGCAGGTGGGTACATATGATGTTGGGAATGTGTGGAATTTCTGTTCTGATTATGTGAATTTTCTGGGTGTGATGGAAACTAATAAGCATCACCTGAGAACAAGGATAAGGCAAGAGGAGTGGCAAATTTAGGAGAGTAAACAGATATTAAACAGTTATCTAGGACAATGGGAAAGAGTCCATGGATTAGGGAAACACAACGATTCCCAGTCAGCATTAAGGTCCAAACATGTGCATTTTGTGTCTGTGCAGGAAGCCCAGTGAGCAGAGTAAGTTTCTATAGCTTCATGAGGAAGGTACAGAGTTGGCACAGTTAGATTTTGCCAAGGCTGTGGTTCTGACAAGTAAGTAAGAACAAGGAAGCTCAAAGTATATGTAATGATCTGATTACGCCCATCATCCACTCAATTTGTGCTGTGGAAAGAGGATAAAAAGAACGTGAGAAGGAGAGAAATAGTGAAAAAGTGAAAGAATCAACGGATCAGAAGCCCTTAAGGGGTTGAAGGACTGATGGAATTAGGATATTTGAGGGACTAACCAAGAAAAAATGTGGTGGTTAGAGAGTAGGATGCAAGAAACTGCAATTAGAAAAGAGTTGCATTATTGCCACTAACAATAAAAGTATAATCTAAAATAGGACAATAGGGGCCAGGGTTGGAGGACAAGATAATTCAAAGACAGAGGCTCAAGGAACTGAGAAGACAGAGTGTTGGAAGCACCACATACGAGTATATTAAAACCAAAAGAAGAATCCCCGGGTTATGTTGGCAACAGTAGTCATAAGCCAGCAGCTAAAATAACCAAGGAATGAGGGGGCACTGGTAGGCGGCTGTAACTATGAGGAATGGTGGCAAGTCAAGTCTGAGGAGATGAGTTTCCGAGCTGGAGGGCTCTAGGGAGGAAAAAGGAGAACATCTGGAAATAATAATGAGGAGTGAGGAGCACAATTCTCTCACCTCCAGACCCCGGAGCCCCCGCTGGACAGGGATGCAGAAGACGAAGTGTCCTCCAGGGACCCAGGTTTTGTCTGGAGTCCAGAGGAGTGAAGAGAATGTTGCAAAAAAGACTCCAGAGGGCACAGGGCAAAGACAGGACTAGCATAGGAGGAGAGTTCAAGGTGTCTGGGGGTCTGAGCTTCTTAATCAAAGTGTCATAACAGGGCAACGGACACCATTCTTGGTAGAATCAAAGGGTGGGCAATGGCATGGCTGTGAGTCTGGGGGCTGATGAGCAATGCTACTGGGTCTTCTTTCTGGCATCTGTGGAGGAAGTTGAGGTGGAGCAGGGAGATTGGCTCAGATGCCCAACGTACAGGCCACTCTTGAATGTGCTTAAATAATCTTTTACCGAAACAAATTCAGTGTACATCCCCTAACTCCTGCTGTTTGGCCAAAAGCACATCAAGGAATAACAAAGACAAATGAGTCCTCCAATGTCGGTGAATATATCATAAACCTTGGCTGGAGCCTGCAGTGCTCACTGCAGTACGCTGTAGGATTGAGGAGAGAAGTGCGGCCCGTGAAATGTCCTCCAGTCAAGCTCTCCAAAATTAAGGAGAGAAAAAAAAGATTTGAGCCTATTTAAATCCTTCCCACTAGAAAAAAAATTAAAAGATATCCTGCAGTTCTAACTTTTAAGAATTTTAGGCATCAGTGATGCCAATATATAGTGATCCGTTTCATTCCTTACTGCAATTCAGTAGAATCCCTGTCCACACTGCCCCTGAAAATAAGTAAACATGCTCTGATCCAGGTAAGAAAAGTGACTCAGCAAGGGAATATGCATAAGCCTGCTCTCCTGAATGGGGGTCGGGGCGCTGGTCACAGCAGCCCACCCACCTCTGAAAACTGGCCCAAATACCATATTTGGAAGAAATGCCACATGTAGGCTGCTAAATGCCACTGTCATAGTCATCCTCACCATTTCTTTTAAATATATTTTTTCCATGAAGTGACAAGTATGGCATCATAGCTATTACCAGTTTAAAAGCAAGCACAGTGGGAAGTGGCCCATTTAATTAATTATAGCCCATATGCTGCATAGCCTAAACAGTAGCATACTTTGCAATTATTCCAGCAAAACCCAAATATCTAACAGTGAGGTCTCTACTTCCTCATGCTCTGGGTGGTGGTTCCTAACGGAACTGCCCAGTCATAGTCAGTAAGGGACACAGAGGCCCCACCTGCACCTCCTCCTTCCTGGGGTACAGATAAGAAATCTTCAATATAGATGCATTGGGCACAGAGACTAGGAGAGCTCCAGAGTCACCCCCAGTCTCTGAACCTCACTAGAGCCCCTTCAGGTCTGCGGATCCAAGAACAGCACTCACTGCCAATGCAGAGAAGCTGCCCTCACGGTAGAAACACATTGAACCTTCCAAAACATACAGACCACACAGAATCCAGGTTCCACCTCTCGCTAGCTCAATGACCTTAAGCAAGACACTTAAACAGCCTGAACTTCGATGTCCTCACCTGCAAGATAGAGGTAATGATGCCTAATTTGTCTAAGTGCAAGGTTTCCAATCCACTTAAACAAATTGTTGGGAACAATGCAATTCATCAAGAGACCAGGATCTGAGTTTCTAGTAGGTTAACAACCAATGTCTGTTCTAGCACTGAGCACAAACCTACCTGAGTTGCACTTAGGAGAACCATGCCCTTACTGGTAGGTCCAAGGAAGGGAGCCAGGTTCTCATCTGGCTTCACAATTGCCTGCGCCCCGGATCTTTGGCAGCCCTCTGGTCCCCGTGCACCCGGAGATGCGACATCTACTATCTTACCTCCTACTGGTTACTAGATTGGTTGTATGATTACCAGGTAAAGCTAGAGCTATTTGTCAGGATTTTCTGTGTGGTGTTAAGTTACATGTGGCTGCAAGCAGCAGCAGTATACCTTGTGACACAATTCCACTTGGGGCAGATACACTGGGATGAAGCAACCTTCTACAAGCCTCAGACTATGAGGAATGTACATACAAATGTATGCGAACAGCAAACTCAGAAAAGACTCACAAAAATTTCTGTCATGGAAAAATGGCAGAAATTTATTTTTATTTGGAAAACATTATTTTAGGGATATAATATTTGGTTGCTCAGAAGAAAACATTTTTAAAATTCCACGCAATCCCTGCTTCTGCTCAGTTTAATTTCTGCAGATGCCTTTTGCTTATCTGATTGGCCTTATTAGCTATCCATAAAGCCTGGTTTTCCTGAGCCAGAAAAACAAAATGGAATTATAAAGAACTCTTTGCCAACCAACCCAGAGCAGACAAGGTAATAATATCATTTGGTGGCTACTGACAGCAGAGAAGGGGGAGGCATGCTTCCACCCAAGGAGCACTTCGGGGCAGTGACCCACTCTGTCCCTGGCTCCCTCTCTCCGCTCACATTTCTATATCCCACAATCATGCTGTAACTACTACCTACAGTGCCCAAGGCATGCACAAGGACTCAAACTCACTAAGAACTTGGCATGGG
Organism: Canis aureus; assembly: GCF_053574225.1. NCBI lineage: Eukaryota > Metazoa > Chordata > Mammalia > Carnivora > Canidae > Canis > Canis aureus. The sequence continues at coordinate 8,431,783 of NC_135616.1, read as the reverse complement.
TCGACTTTTCCCACAAGTGCAAGAAATATCCTAATTAGTTCCTAACCTAGAATTCCTCTTAAATAGAACTTTGGAATCTAACTTTGAAGGCATATAATTCTTACTCTTAAAATTGAGGTCTTAGGTTCAAGTTCTGAATAATCACCAGAAAAGTTGTATTCTTTAAGAAAACTATTTGGTCCTACGAGCCTATCAATGCAGAAGAAAATATCCAATGTCTTTAAGTATAAAACTCTGATCCCCTTCTCTGGGTGAAAAATGCTCAAGGAGGGGCCAAAGACTTAAACACAAAGCCTGACTTTTGCAAGCATCTGAGAGTCTCAGTATTAAGCCCAAACGTGCCCCAACAGAGATGGAGAAATGGCTGTGACTTCAGACCTGTGTCTTGAAGATGTGGAGACTGACAGGACTGCTGATGCTGATGGGGTGAGTGGTGCCGTAGAGATGGGCAGCAGCCAATCTGACCAGGGAGCTACTCCCTTAGGGTTCTGCCTCGGCAACTGCAGGCATCAGCCTCAGCTCCTTTCCAGCCCCCAACAGGGGCAACAACAGGCCAATTAGAGGACCCTATGTCCTGGCCACAGTGCCATGTCTGGGGGCGGGCCCCTGACCTCATCAGAATCCTCCGGGGACGTTTCTCCTAGAACAGTAGGGAAGACCATTGCCATGGGAGTCATTCTGCTGGGATGGCGTGATAGGGGCACTGCTGGCGACCTCACATCTAAATGGAGACAGCACATTTTCTGGAGGAAGGATTAGCACACACAGCAGGAAGGAGAGCTGTAAGATAGAGACAAGAAGTTCTAGAGAAAGAGATCTAGAGGGAGAGACTGACAGTGTTGTTTGAAACCCCAGATTCAGAGATGTTTGGTACCAGTTCTACACACGTCTTTCCATTTCAGTGAGATGGTAAATCCTAAGCCCACTCCACCATGTTTTTTTTAAGATTGATTGATTGATCAGAGAGAGGGAGAGAACTAGTGGGAGAGGTTAGGAGGGGGAGAGAGAATCTTTAGAAGACTCTGCACTGAACATGAGCCCCACTTGGAGTGTACCCTCATGACCCCAAGATCTGAGCTGAAATCAAGGGTGATCCGGATGCTTAACTGACAGAGCCACCCAGGCGCCCCACTCCATTTTTTAAAAGATTTATTTATTTAAGTTAGAGAGAGCACAAGCAGGATGGGTGAGGAGTGGGGAGGGAGAGAGAAACTTAAGTAGACTCTGCACTGAGCATGGAGCCCGACTCAGGGCTTGATCTTTGTGAGCTGAAATCAAGCGTCAGCCGTTTAACCAGTTGAGCCACCCAGGTGCTCCACTCCCCCATTTTCTTAACCTATGCTAGGTTAGCCTTGGATTTCTCTCATTTGCCTCAGAAGAGCCTTCACAAATACTCCTTAAGGAATCCTTTCAAAATCACAAGTTCCACCAAAGGCCAAGGCCAAGCAGGGCCCTGAGTAACTTACAGATAACCCTAGAGAACTGGGCCTGAAATAGCTGTGGACAGTTGCTGCTGGTGCAGAAAGCCCAGGTACTCGAACAAGTCCTGATGGCATTAGGCAGGCCTCTTTCTGGGTCTGCAGCAGCTGACACCGGCTTCTGCAGGTGGCCTTTCCCTGCATAACTTCATACTGCAAAGGCTGGCGTCGTTCTCCTATTCTGGTGAGCTGGATGGACTTAAGGTTACTGCCAGACCCAAATTTATACAGGTGTCAATTCATTCCAGGTCACTCCACCCTCTGAAGCAGTTGAGGGCAGCAGTGCAAAGCTCTGATGCTGGGGGACGTGCATGATGGGGGAGCTGCTTCAGAGCACAGTTTGGCCTAGTGGAGCGCGGGTCTGGGCCAACCTCACCCTCCGCACTTCTCTACCACCTCCTTCCAGTGCCTCTCCCGTCCTCCTGCTTCTTTGCTCTCCTGCCTCTCCCCATGCCACTGTGGCCTCTCAAGCTAATCTAAATAGTGCTTCCATTTTTCTCCAGCCTCTTTGCGGGCATTATATTACTGATGGAAGGTTATGTTGTTCCTAGAGACACAGCCTCAAACTGGAAATGTGAGGAACACAACATGAACATAACCTGAGTTCCTGGCACCAAAGCAGGGCTGTGGCCACTCACACTGGACATTTAATAAAACAGTTATTTTAGCTCCATTTGTATTTCATTTCTCCACCTGCTAATCTGATTTATTTCCTGTTTATAATAAGATTTCTGGTATTTATCAGGGAAAGATAAAACACTATTTCAAAACCCAGGAATTTTGCACTATTCTCAATATGCTTCACTTATTCTAATCTTTATTGAGATTGCAAGTCTCAAACAGTCCTTTGCTTTATTTATGCTTCTTGTGTCATGCTCTGATCCCCAGTTGTACAATAAATGTTTTTAAATAAATTAATAACCTTGGGTCTAAAAATCATTGTGTTATTTTCTTCTTCTGTGTTCCTTGGTCTGTTTCTCTCTTGCAGCCAACTGCTTGGAACTTCAGTGGCTTCAGTGCCATTCCCAAAAAAGCCTGGATTCTCAAATTCTACAAATCAGTAAAAGTTGAAAAGAAATGACCATGTGTTGGAAGGAGGATTAAGTGAAGGTCTCTCTGCCTTTTCAAAGGCGACAGGGTACCCACTGTCTGACAAAGAATTTAAAGGTTGACAGTGATAGGCAGGTCACATCTAGTCCTGGAGCCTAATTATTAAATTGCTAAACTGCAGACATATTCTGTTAGTCTAGGAAGGAAGCATCTATTTGTTGTGATATTCACAACCCTGAAAACACATTTTAGGGTCCAGTAGAAAGGTCAATTTAAATATTTAGACAATTTTCAGTCTTCAGAATTAATCACTGAGTAATTATTAATTTTGCCCACTGTGTAACCAGTAGGTTTCCTCTCGTTGGAATTATATTTTTGGTTTCCAAACAGAGTAAAAAAATCTGTTCAATCTTCTAAGCCTGTGATATTCCCTAGTGGTGTTAAAGAGACAGCAGAAACCCGACCTTCAGACATAAGGTGAAAAGATGCAGATAGTATAGGCAAGATCCCAAATCCAATACAGGATCTGCTTCCTGGGGACTGCTAATTGGCCCCTCATGCCCTACCAACGGCTTCTTCAGGTGGATATGCACTGGCCACCACTGCTCCTTGCCACCGAATGCCCTATGCCTGCACCACCCCATATGAGAAGCATTGCTTAATATGGCCATTTCCATTTACATTAATTAAACTTAACTGAAACCGAACATTCAGTTCCTCAGCTACAGTTGCCAGCCCCATGTGGTGAGTGGCTGCCAACTGCAGAGAGCAGAGGGCGAATGTTCCCATGATCACCATACAGAGGCTACTGGCAGTCACCACAACACTATCTATACCACCTGGACAAGTGGTAATACGGTCTTGACAAAGTAACTTGAAGCCTTGTTGCCATGAGATGGTAGGAATGGGAGAAGTAGGGGGAGGTTTTGGCCATGTTACCCACAGCCCTAAGTAGAAGGGAGAATCTGAAGGACAAGGAGTGGACACTTGGGGTCAGAAGGGAACCTCTATGATATTATTCTTGAATAGACAGTTTTGGGGGCCCACTGAAATGGAAACAAAACGAACTTCAACAGAAGGGAATCATTGTTCTAGCACTGAATTGGCTCATGGAGAGTGACAAATTATAATTAACAATCAGAGCAAAACGCTAGGGTCTCACTGCAATGCCTGGGGCTCAAGACAGCTGAAGATCTCCAGAGCAAGCACCTAGGAGGCAGGAGGCAGGCAGTAATGCCAGCAGAGTAAAAAACAACCAACTGTGACAAAAGTCATGATGGAAACCCAAAGACAGCAAGGAGTGGGGAACAGGGCTTCAGGGAGCACATCACAGTGGTCAAGGCTGCAAGTTCCCTGAAGGCAGCACAAAGCACTGTGGTGTAAAATTATTTCTGCAGGAATCCTGGATGCAAATGTGAAATAGTCAGCAAATGAGAAGATGTATATTTTGTTTATTCCAGGACATATTAATTAGTAGGCTGGAGTTTCCTATTTATTAGACATGCCATGCTACCTCACTGACAGAGATATACTGTGGACAATGTGGGCACTGGCTATCTCAGGAATATGCCTCGTCATCTGGCAAGCAGAGAGAGGCTTAAGCCAAGTGAAATGAGTCGCCCTCAAAAAGCAATGTGCACCCCTCATGAGGCTGGAAGTTTTGACATTAAAGTCACATTTATTTTAAGAGAAGGAGGTTATTATTACTAGAAAATCACTGGCAGCCATTACTATTCAGAATCCCAACCATTTATTATCCATTATGCATCCATTACTACTCCACAGTCCCATGATTTGTCATGTATTATTAGTATAATCGCCCCATAATGGGATATGATTCTTTGATACTGTTAAAACTGCCATGATTCACAATGTCAATATTACAAGGAAGAAAGCATCATATACAATGAAAATAATGCATGACTTCAATTATTCAAATATTATATTATTTATATCCATGCTTACAGTTACCATGTTGCTTATTAAAGGGGTATTAGTAATACCAAACCACCAATTAGTCCAATTTTCCATGTGATGTTATAAATAGCTACTCTTTTGTGAGGGAGTATGTAGAGGGCATCTAGTTAATGCCAAGAGTTAATGCACATTTGTTTTGATAAGGAAGAAGCAGGAACTCACTATAGTAAACAATCTATCAGTACATTTTTATTTGCAACTCACATTCATTTATTCCTTCATTCATCAAGTTATTTACTTGCCACCCCTGAAATGCTGGATATTGTTCTATGGACACTGAGGGTATCAAGAGTAGCTGAGTAATCAAGAGAGAAAAGGGCTTCTTCTATTAGCTTACAATCTAGGGGCAAAACAGATGATAAAAGAAAAAAGCAAATACATAATCTAATGTCAGATAACCACAAGTCCTATGATGAAAATTAAATTCATGTAAGAGGACAGTAAACTGCTTTACAGAAGCAGGGATAATTAGACAGGAGCACAGATAATTCTCCCACTGCAACAAGTAGGAATTCTGAGTATGTGTGTTTAGACATGGATAGAACGATAGATTTGGCATGGGGATAGGAGCAATTTTATTCTGCATTTCTTCTATTTTCCCAGAGAATGAGAAGCAAGGTTACAAAAGGGAGATTGGGAGAAGGGTGTGAGAACAGAGGAAACAGTCTTCCTGGAGATGGGGACACGAATTGATTCAGGAAATGGAGAAGAATTAAAAGAATGGACGTAGGATTCCCATGGACATGTGTGGAGATAAATTTAAAGTTAGACCTCTTGGAATGGCTCTTTGTTATTCTCAAGCAACAGGGTTCAATTTGGCCTCACTCAGAAATCTGGGAACAGGCAACCATTTGGGTGAGTATCATATTCTTGGTGAAGTGAGCAACTACAAATACCCAGAGCAGAAGATAGTCCACTTAGAAAAGAAACACAAATGCCAGAGACAAGGCATGTGGTAACACCTGCTTCACTAAAGGTTCTTTATGTAAAGCCTCTAAAGTCATCCCAGAACCTACTGATTTTGAACAGCCCTAAAAACATCTACATATAAACTCATATGTACAAATTTTAAACATATTTTCTTTGGGTTTCACTGTGCATCTATAACTTTGGTACATTCACACAAAATTGAGTCCATTTTCATATATTAGAAAAAACACATGTGCAAACCTTGCAAAGAAAATCATTATTGGAAAAAAAATATGGAAAAATATTTCTCCTATTTCCCTGATTCTACCATGCACATCCCTTACTCCACCCCTGTACTACAGTTCAGTGATTTTGAAATCAAGATGCACCTTAAAATCAACTGTGATGAATTTTGCCAGTTGCCAGTGATAGAAGTTGGTCACAAATAGCTGTTATTGCCCATGTGGGTTTTGAATATAGCCAATTCTTCAAGTAATGATTGTGGTATTTTTCAAAAGCAAAAGAGAAGGTTATATGTCACCCGTTCATGTAAAGTTAAGAGTCACTTTCAACTTAAAAGAGAATTGTTCAAACTTAAGTCAAAATTCACCAGCGAAATCCTGGCATTTTTCTATGTTTCCCCCTAAATTTTATAATTGTATCTAAAGGTAATAAGGTATAGGATAAGACTGGAGATGTCAAGAGTACTCAGGATTAGTGGGGCACATTAAAAGAGTTGAATCTTTTTTACGTGAATCTAATAGGAGGAAAACACTGAAAGGTGTACGCAGGAAGTGACGTGATCCAACCTACATTTTTAAGTTCACGCTGGCATCTTTGTCTAGTACAGATTGACAGTGTCTTGAGTGGATGCACACACCAGCTGAGAGATAACTGTAGTGGTCCAAATGAGAGATGACATCAACCCATCAGTAGGGTGGTAGTCACAAGACAGAAAGCAGTAAGGAGACTAGGGATACAGTATCTGGAGCTAGAATCAATAGAATATGATCGTTGGCTGCATGTGGTTGTTCCAAGACAGGCAAATTTTAGGGATGACTCTCTAGTGTCTGGCTTGAGTAATATGGTGGGAAGCTGCAATTATTAATTCAAGGATGCCTAAGAAAGAAACAAGTTTGGGCCTATATATTGAGGAGTCCATGAAACATATAAAAGATGTCAAGTAACAGTTAATATAGGACCCTGGAGCTCTGGGGGAAGAGGTCATGGCAATATATACAAATTTGAAAGTTGCTAGTAAGAAGTACTGACAATCAGTGGAATGGATGAGTTCACTCAGGGAGAGGGAACCCAGGAGAGGTGCTTACCCAGGTAGTGCATTAGAATCACCTGAGAAGCTTACAAACTGCCGGGCATTTTTTTAAAAAGATTTTATTTATTTATTCATGAGAGACAGAGAGAGAGAGAGAGAGCCAGAGACACAGGCAGAGGGAGAAGCAGGCTCCATGCAGGGAGCCCGACGGGGACTTGATCTCCAGACTCTAGGATCATGCCCGGGGCCGAAGGCAGGGGCTAAACCGCTGAGCCACCCAGGGATCCGATCCCCCTGCTAAACATTTTAAATATGCACTCTGGTTTCAGAACCACCAATAAAGAGAAGAAAAGACAAAGGGACCAAAACCTTGGGCAAGAAGTTAAAGAGAGAAGCCAATGAGAAGACTAAAAGGAGCAAAGAGGTAGAGAAGAACCAGGTAAATGTAATTATACAGCCCTACAATAATAATTACTGCTCTCCCCAAAGGAAAGGATGGGGAAATATTGATCAATATATTAGGAAGCCAAACACTGAGTGCCAGCCTCATGGCCCTCTGACATAAAGCCTCCAAATTAGGGAACAGACATTGGCAGGAGTTTATTAGAAGCCTTAATTTTCCTACAACAGCATCACAGGTGAGAGGGTTTCCCAGAGAACCACCCAGATCTCCATGTCTGCTGAATTCAGAGTCCAAAAGCAGCTACTCATGCTTGGCTTACTGTGAGGGCAGTAGACATATACCATCCAACTCAACCCATGTGGAGAAGAGAATTAAAAACTAGGGCAGAAGACACGCAGACTGCCTTTCTCTGACTGTGAATAAGTAAGTATTTCTGTTCATGTTTGAGAACAGAGCAGGTGGAGCTTCTGTTAAAATGTGGATTCTGACTCAAGCAGGTCTGGAAACGCCCAGATTCTCTACTTCTAACACTCTTCCAGGGGATGGTGGATCCAGACTCTGCTGCTGTGGAAAACCCTCCCGGCACTACACCCTTGAAATGCGACACCCAGTTCTGCCCTGAAGCCCAAATACTTTCAACTTGTGCCTGTTTCCAGTTTGTACACAGCCTGGCTACCAGATCATCAACTTGCTCACTGGGGCAGTCATCCTGCCTAGCCTGTACCTCTGAATCCCATCTCTGGTTCAGCTTTGACTCATCTCCTGTTGGTTCAACAACCCTGGAATACAAATTCATTCTCTGAGTTTACAGGATCTACACATCCCTTCTTTTTCGATCAACAGAACTTCTTGGGGCAGCCTGGTGGGGGGGCTCAGTGGTTTAGTGCCACCTTCAGCCCAGGGTGTGATCCTGGAGACATAGGATCAAGTCCCGCGTCAGGCTCCCTGTGTAGAGCCTGTTTCTCCCTCTGCCTGTGTCTGTGCCTCTCTCTCTCTCTGTGTGTCTCTTATGAATAAATAAATACAAATCTTAAAAAAAAAAACAAACCAGGACTCTTTGGAGTTGGGAAAGATAGTTCCTGTGGATGTGGCCCAGTCCTGCTGTTGCCATGGCTCAACCATGCCATGGCTCATCACTGTTTTTTGCCAAGGACACAAGGACATATACATCTGGGTGAAGTCCTCGATAGAAGGACTTGTGCTGGGAACAAGCCCCTAAGAAATCTTAGTAGAAAAAAAAGATTCACAGCAACTGCTTGAACTGGAGACCCCTGTCACCTGTTTCCCAAACAGTTCTGACGGCTCCTACAGCTATGCAACCTTCCATGATTCCTCCGCTCACAGGCCCAAACACAGATCACATATAGACCACCTACCCAAGGGGCTTTCAATTTTAAAAATGAAGAAATGTGTATATACATGCATGCATGCAAACACACACACACATTCATACACATTAAGACAGATTAAATTTGAAATCTCCTTTGTCTCAACATGATAGTAAATAAAGGCATTTGGTGTTTGGAAATGCAAATAAAACAAGGCATGTTAATATACTTTTTTTAAGAGAAGAAAAACTGTTCTCCTGGAGAAGCCATCTGCCCCTCAGCATCTTCGTTCACAATGCTTGCTGCATTGACAATGGACTTTTCCAGCACTTGATGGCTTATGCCACACCTCCCAACTAGCTGGTGAGGGCAAGTTCCAAGTCTCAATACCATCTCAGGCCCTGTAGCTCCTGGAATGGTTTCTCCAGTAAGTAAAAGCTCTTAATTTCATAGTGGGCCTCACATCTTCTCCCTCTTTTTAATGAACATCTTAATTTTGTCCAGTGCTACTGCAGTAGGCAGAACAACAGTTCCTAGTCCTACACCTGCAAACCTGTGAAAGCATTACCTTACATGTTGAAATTTGTAGTTGTGATCTTGAGATGGGGGAAATTATCCTGAGTTGTCTGGTGGGCCCAAGGTTATCACAACTGCCCCAATTAGTGGGGGGCAGGAGTATCAGGAAGAGGTTTAAAGATGTTATGCTGCTAGCTTCAAATATGGAGCAAGGAAACGCGAGCCAAGGAGCAGAGGTGGCCCTAGAAAAATGGAAAAGGCAAGGAATCCCTGCTGAAATCTTGGTTTGAACCTAAGAACACTTCTGACCTAAAGACATATGATGCATTTGTGTCCTTTTAGGCCAGTAAGTTTGTGGCAATTTGTTACAGCAGCAGCGGGAAAATAATACAACTCCGTTTTGGAAAAAAATTAATCTAATTTAAGAATTACTTGTTCTCACAGAAGCAGCTCCTTTCCCTGAGTCTATTGTCTTTTCTTGTATCACAAGAAATGACACAGGTTTTGGAACAAGGAGGGGAGATGCATTCACCATCTTGCCTAGCCACTTTATTCTGGGGTGTTTTTGCTCACTTATTTATTTTTGATAGATATTCTTCCAGTGGTAAAAATAGAGTGCCTATAAAGGAAAATGTGAGAAGAAGAGATGATATTCAGCATAATTAGCTAAGTATCAGTATTAGTAAGGGCATGTGGAATGTCAAAGCTGCCGCTGGTCAGAAATAGTACACTTCTGTTCAGAAAAATAGCAGAAAGTGTGCATGTCTCCTCCAAAGCCAAGACAAATCCAACAGGGTCTTATTTGCTCTGAAGGAAGACAGTGAGATCACACTGCACGTTCTGACTGAATGTCTGCGAAACAAGAGGCTTCCTTACCACAGCAGGCAAGGGGTCTAAGACTTTTTGAGTAAATATAAAACACTGAATAAAGTGACTGAGTGCAGAGAACAGGGTACCTTTTTTAACTTAAGAATTGTTAGCCTTTTTTTTTTTTTTAAGAATTGTTAGTCTTAAATAAGATCCTTACTAAAAAGTCTAGTAACCCTTGAAACAAAATACATACATATTTGTATCCACAGGTATGTGCATTTTGCAGCTGAGCAATCTGTAGCATCCCTCAGACACTCAAAAGAAATGCATAATCCTAAAATAAGGGTTAAGAACAACCAGTGCTACAACATCATCATCTTTTATTTAAGAAGTTTCTACACAGACAGCATTCTGCGCAGAAAACTGTGAAATGTTCTATTTCTATTCTATGCAGCTCATGACTAAGCTGATGCCTCCAGCCAAATAATCACATGTCAGGATCTCATTAGATCTTGCAGGTCAGGCTGGTAAGATGGGGGTTGGGTGAGGATTTTCTAAGGAGGGCCAGCAATGGCTTCAGAGTGGGACATCCGATTCACCACCATGGCGGTTCTTCCCTGCTATGCTATCGGGCATACAACTCTGTTCTGCACATACTGACTTTAATAAAAACGTTAAAGAAAGTCTCTACTTTCAATTCTTGGAGAATGCAATTTTAGTGGCAGGGAAGCCTGCTCTGTGAAAGATTTTACATCAGCTTGACTACATTCATGCTGAAAATCATCAAATGAATGGATGGTAACCAACTGATACCAGGAGAAATATATTTAAATATATTTAAAGTCTAGAAGCTAGTTGATTATATGGTAGGCCTCATCTCTTCTACCTCTTTCTATTGAATATCGAAAACTATACTGGAAAATAAACATACATGTGGTTTGGTTCAAAAATATTTTTTTTAAATAAGATAAGAATATATACCTGCCTATACTGAAAGTCCCAACTTAGTAAGCCTCATAGCTGAATCAGTGTGGTCTATCTATTAAGATGGGAGTTGGCAAATTAGAGTCCCCAGGCCAAACAGGGCCCATCAGCTTTTTTGTGCATCCCACAAGCTAAAAAATGGTTTTCATATTTTTTTAATGACTGAATGAAATCAAAAGAATATTTCATGACATGTGAAAATTATATAGAATTCAAATGTCAGAGCCCACCAGATTTTACAGGAACACAGCTCACTCCTCCGCTTTTGTGCTAAACCACAGAACCAAGCAGTTGTGGCAGAGACCACAAGGCCCATGAATGCTGATATAGTTACTTGCTCCCCTTTACAGGAAGAGATGCTGCCCTGTGGGTTCGGAGCTCTGGCTGTAGCTGGATGGTCTTGGTAAGTGGCTTAAGTTTTGTACACTGGTCTCTTTGCATCTACCTTTAAGGGCTGCTGTGTGGATTAAGAGAGCAAGACAATGTGAGGCACATCAACAGCAGCACGTGGGCACCACATCCGAGTTAGCCAGCACTCGTGTCATTATTGCCCTGTTTGTTGTTAGTGTAATTACACTAATACACCTTTACCAGGGAGGGCATTCTACCTGCCTAAACCTTTCTGGAAATCAGGGTTGACACTAATTTACAGTCTCCCCTACTCTTAAAAAATATCTTTTCATTAATTGGTCATAATATTTTTAAAATTTGTCCCAGTCTCCTTCCCAAATGAAGACAGTCATCAATCACTGTGACACTGTAATGGGCATTAATTAGAAGTTTAGCTCAAAGGACAGTCATTTTTAATGTTAGTATCTTGTTCTGTCCTCATAATTCAAAACCATTTTCAAAAATGCATCCCAGCTAGAGACAGTGGCAAGAGAGATGATATATTCCAATTTTGCTCCTTTTTTGACAGATAATTAAACCAGGACTCATAGGGGTCAAGCAACTTTCTAAAAGCACAGGAAACCCTTAATTAAAATGAACATCCACTGACTTGTATTTGGACTTTTGCTTTGCACTAATCCACCTGCAGGTTTTTTCAAACAAAAGCTTTGAACTTACTGGCCTGACCGAAAATTCAAAATAGTTTCTGGTCACGCGAGTAGACAACTTACCATGACAATTTCTCTTGGTCATGATGTTCTTTTTTCATTTGGAAATGTCACAAATACATCCAGTTAATGCATTAAATATGAAAAGACTTGCTGAAGACACTCAATTTATTAATGATTCAGGAGAACTTCCTAAAGCATCTATTTGGAATTCATTTATAATTCATTTCACAACTTAGCTGCAGTTCCCACAGGGCAAATATTTATCAAATATTTCTGTTTTAAGTTCTCCCTTTACATTTATTTGTAGAATACATTTTTCCCCCAAATAATGGCTAAACTTCCTAAAAGCATCCATCCATCTACTGTAATTTAATGCACATTTCCTGATAAGGTGACAGTAATGGGCTTTCAGATATAACAGAGTACACTGTGCAACCAAACAAAATAATAATTATTAAACATAATAGCTGGCTATAAATTGAACATGATACACACTGAGTACATCATACATATTTATTAGAGTAACCATGGTAATTAATAAACACAGTAATCAACACAAGTAAAAACAAGCATCTTAAAACCCTGCCATGGCAAGAAAAACTTTGTAACTCAACAGTACACTACCAACTTAATAGTTTCAGTACAAAAATCAGACTATTTGACTTGACCAATGCCAGTGGACTTAAGAGACCAAGAGTAGAGAATCCTGAATCAGGCTGCTACTGCCCTCTACCCCACCAACACTGACAATTTATAGTCTCAAGTTCTCATGGCTTATCACAGCTACAGGGTAATATCTGAAATGAGAGCATTGGCTTTGGAGTTAGAAACATCTAAGTTTATAGCCAGTTCTGCCACCTGACTAGGAAATATGGGTCAAATTACTTAGTCTCCATGCCAACTATAAAGAAGAAAGAATGTATGTGTAAGAGTTTTGTGTAACTAGACCTACTATGGTGACTCTTTCTCAGTGTAAACAAATAGTTCATCACTATGCTGTACACCTGAAGAATTGGGGCATGATGGCGGAAGGGTAGGGTCCCCAAGTCACCTGTCCCCACCAACTTACCTAGATAACTTTCAAATCATCCTGAAAACCTATGAATTCGGTCTAAGATTTAAAGAGAGAACAGATGGAATGCTACAGTGAGAAGAATGAGCGCTTCTATCAAGTACAACTTGTTTTTGGCCACTCTGCACTGAGCAAAATGACTAGAAGGAAAACCTCACCTCAAAAGAAAGAATCAAAAACAGTCCTCTCTCCCACAGAGTTACAAACTTTGGATTACAATTCAATGTCAGAAAGCCAATTCAGAAGCACAATTATAAAGCTACTGGTGGCTCTAGAAAAAAGCATAAAGGATTCAAGGGACTTCATGACTGCAGAATTTAGATCTAATCAGGCCGAAATTAAAAATCAATTGAATGAGATGCAATCCAAACTGGAAGTCCTAATGATGAGGGTTAACGAGGTGGAAGAACGAGTGAGTGACATAGAAGACAAGTTGATGGCAAGGAGGGAAACTGAGGAAAAAAGAGAAAAACAAAAGATCATGAGGATAGGTTAAGGGAAATAAATGACAGCCTCAGAAGGAAAAATCTACATTTAATTGGGGTTCCCGAGGGGCCGAAAGGGACAGAGGTCCAGAAACTGTATTTGCACAAATCACAGCTGAGAACTTCCCTAACTTGGGAAGGGAAACCGGCATTCAGATCCAGGAGATAGAGAGATCCCCCCTAAAATCAATAAAAACCGTTATGCTGTACACCTGAAACTAATAACAGTGTCACACATCAGTTATACCTCAATAAAAATACAAGTTTAAAAAAGAGTTGTTGTGGAGATAAAGGTAAAATATACAACATATTTAGCTAAATATCTGGAAGAAAGTCCATATTCAATAAGTTGGTCTTCTTACTCCACTGATTATACTTCTGTGACTTCTGAGCCTGATACCATCTACTGTTATCATTTCCTCTACTACAACCACCAGGAAGTAACTGGATCCTGCTCCTTCAGGCCAATGTATTATTAGCAGTCACATGTCAACTGTAATAATTTAGATTCTTTGTATCTACACATATAAGGCCTATCTGGCTAGCTAAAATTAAAAAATAAATAAAAACAGATGATAACAAATTTTGGTAAGGATGTAGGGAAACTAAAACCTTCATATACTGCTAGTAAGAATGTAAAATGGGGCAGTCACTATGTAAAACAAAGAGTTACCATATGATCCAGAAATTCTACTCCTAGAGATATACCCAAGAGAAATGAAAACATATGTCCACACAAAAACACACAAATGTTCATAGTAGCATTATTCAAAATAACCAAAAAATGGAAACGACCCACATGTCTATCAATGATGAATGGATAGACAAGATGTGGGAGATCCATACAATGGGATACTATTCAGAAATAAAAATTAATAAGTATTGATACATGCTACAAGACGGATAAATCTTTAAGACATTATGCTAAATGAAATAAGCCAAGTACAAAAGATCGCATATGACATGATTCCATTTGTATGACATGTTCAGAATAGGCAACCCCATAGAGACAGCAAGTAGATTAGTGATTGCCAGGGGCTGAGAGCGGGTGTAGACTGAGGAATCATTGCTGGGAGTATGAACTTTCTTTTGCAGAGGATGACAGTGTTCTAAATTTAGATAGTGGAAATGGTTGCACAGCTCTGGGAATATACTCAAAACCAGTGAATTTTATGGTGTGTGAATTATATCTCAAAAAAGCTGCCTCAAAAATAGAATTAATGAAGCACATAAGGGCAACTTCATATCTGGGGACTGGCATAAAGGAAAAAAAAGTTAGTCTTCCCTATCTACTGCACTCTGCCAGGAAGTGCTGGCACTACCACACAAACCTCTAGGGAGGACAGGCAATTGGGGCTCAGCACAAAGGACAAAGTAGGGTGGGTTGGGAGTGGATTCAGTCCCCACCCTAGACTTCTGCTGTCCCATTAGGAAGTGGGATATTTATGACAATAAGAGGAGAAGGAGTGGGAAGATTATAAGCTCTAGGTTGAAAACCTCTGTTTAAAATTGGGAGTGTAGTTTCATTCTTCTGTCCAGCTCTGAGTAACAAACAAGGGGTAGCAGAAGGGGAGGTGGGCAGTGGGATGCAGTGACTGGGTGATGGGCACTGAGGGCACTTGATGGGGTGAGCACTGGGTATTATACTATATGTTGGCAAATCGAACTTCAATTTAAAAAAATGAGTCTAATAATCACACCTTGTGTCCTATGGTGACTGTTAGAATACACTAATGCATAGAAAGTCCTTATAAGAGGGTCATCTGATAAAAACTAAGTGCTATCATCATCATTATCGTCATCTTTGATATTGGTCTTTTGGTCCCACAGGCTGACTCTCCTCTCAACAGTCAGCCAATGGCATGTGATGCAAGGAGGGATGCAAGAGTGATGCAAGCACTCCCAGAGGAATTCCAGTCAAACTCACCAGGGAGCATGAGCTTGTTCCTTTCCCACCTACCAATGACAAGTATTTTCATGAGGCCTCTTCATCAACACAGATAATAAAGGCACCCAGGGAGAGTAGGACAGGGCATTTGTACTGGCTGATAACAGCAGCTACGACTTAAGTGCTAAAGAAAGTCAGGCACATTTTTGGGTATTATATATATGCTACTTCACTGAATGTTCAGTGATCACAATAACCCAACAAAGTAGGCATTATTGACTACATCACTTTACAGATAAGGAGAAGTTCAAGTATACTGAGTAACCACCAAGTTAATAACACAGTTAAATAAGTCAGAGCTGAAATTCAAACCTAGATCAGTGTATCCTATGTCACTTTCTAATACATTATGCTGAACTGGATTTCCAATGGAAGAGTAATTAGGAGAGGGATTAAGAATGAGGGAAGACTATTTTTTGACTAACACAATTATTTCACACACTCAAATACCAGGATGCCAGAGTATATGCAATGCCATTCGCTCGTTCACTCACTCATTGATTCCCACATATATTAAGCACCTATTATGTGCCAATGTCAATGATAGAAACTGTCTTGGAAGGATATAGACTTTAAAAGAGGAAATTACAAGGAAAGAAAAGAAAGAAAAGATAAGAAAAAGAAAAAAAGAAAGAAAGAAAGAAAGAGAAAAAAGAAAGAAAGGAAAGAAAGAAAGAAAGAAAGAAAGAAAGAAAGAAAAGAAGGAAGGAAAAGAAGGAAGGAAAAGAACAAGTAAAGAAAAAAGAAAGAATGAACGAACTATAGAAGAATATGGTCGGCACATTAATAAGTGAATAGAGAAATGTGCTGGACAACAAGGAGGTCAGGGAAGCATCAATTGCATTTTCAATCACAGAGACAGTTCACCCACTCCCTTCAACTTCCTTAAACAGGAATTCGGAGGGAAACACCTGACGCTCATTTTCAATGCCCTTTTCTCCTCGGGAACACTGTTGAATGGAATTTTAAGGCATACTTCTGAATCTTCTTTGTGATTTGTTTCTATTTGTAAACTTCTGGCCCACATTCTTTCCCCTTGTACTTCATGGGACAGGACAAGCATGTACCCAACTGCAGCAATGACTAGGAGAGGGTGCAGAACGGAGGGTGCAGAACGTGGCAGAAGGGTTCATCCCAGGAATGGGCTGCAAGGGGGTAGAGACTGTTTGTGAGACCCAAAGTGTGCCACAAGCCCCAAGACATTTATGTCCATTTTAGGATTGATACATTTCAACATACTGAATGGTATGTGGAAGCAATTCATTTCACATCTTATAAAGCACCATATCACAGGGTAGAGAGCATCAGCTGTGTAAACACATCTTAATTTCTTCCTAAAATCCTAAAGGTACTTCCAATTTGCACACAGAAATAACACTCAAGGTTCTAATCCTGTCAGAGAGACCAACCACTTTCCAACTCTTTCCTTATAGTAAAGGATAAGGCAATTACCATGAAAGAGAAAGGAGAAGGAGAAGATACATGAAATATATCATTGGAAGGATCAACTAAATTCTCAGAGATTTAAATGGATCAATGTTGAGATAGTAAGTAAGAAATACACCAAATTCACTTTAGGAACTAGTTTTTCAAATATTTTAAGGTAATGTGTTAACCCAATATGATCACATAAATAAGCCGGTGAATACATTCAATGGGTAACACAGTATGTATATTATGAATCACAAGAAAATCTGTCAATTAAAATTCTAAGTAAGATTTGATGTACTATTAAGATTGAATTATTCCTACAAATGCAGTAATTTTATAATGAAAGTTAAATGAGAATTCAGAGAAAAAGACCTGAAACTGATTTTCAGTGACAAAATATTTCTGAAGTTTGGGGGTCCTGGGTGGCTCAGCTGGTTAAGCTTTCAACTGTTGGTCTCAGCTCAGGTCATGATCTCAGGGTTGTGGGATTGAGCCTCACGTGGAGCAGCTTGTCCCTTCCTTCTCTTGCACTCTCTCAAATAAGTAAGTAAAATCTTTTTAAAAATACTCCTGAATTTATAAAATAATTATGATATCCAAAAGTTATTCCCAGAGTAAGTGCTATAAGAGTAAGCAGTCAAGAGCCACAGATAAGTAAGAATTTGAGCAATATGCTTAAAATTCAATTTAAAATAAAACATTAAGAACAAGATAATGGGAGAAAATACCTACAATGTATTAGTACTGAATAGCGTTTGGCATAATTATTTTCATTTGTCAGAATAAAAGAAACAGCTAATTCTTGATAATCTACAGTGAAATACACATCTCTAAATTTTACTTAAATATATGTACTGATTATTCTTTAAGAGATGAAATAGAAATGGTTTTCAAGTAAAACATAGCAAAAAAGATTTGTTTTAAATCAGAGCAAACTATATCAAACTTAAACGCATCTTGATAGTGCCTATTAAAAGTAGTTGACTTGAATTTTTTATGAGTATGAAATAAACTGTGAGTGGAAAATAATTTTCTTTTTCTTTTTCTTTTTTTTTGGAAAATAATTTTAAACTGTCATATGGTGTAGATTTACTGAATACCACAACTTTTAGCTTCCTCTAAAAAAATGAAAAGCTCCCATTTTAAGAAAATTTCAGTTTGAAGATGTGTGCATTTAAAAAATAGGTTTCACAATAAGGACAGTATAGAAATCTGTTCATAAAATATTAACTTCAAAATCTGCATTTTTGTTTCAGCTACATGACTGAAGTCCTTTTATTCCTTTTTCTTTGATCGAACAAAGAACAGTAGAAAACAAAGACTTACTTGTTCTTGTTAAGGTGTTTAATGACTATTTCCAAAAAAGCTGATAATAGCAATAAAAGGAAGCTTTGGGAAAAAAAAGAAAAAGGAAAAAACGTATAATGTCTAAACAGCAAATCCATAAAAGAGCATGTTAGAATCCCTCTCAGAATTAGTTGTATCTAATCGAGGATTGCCTATGCCAAGTAGGTGTCAGCTGGCAATCTCTACACACCGTTAGTGCAAGTTTTCTCCTCCCCCTGTGCCAAGAAACCAGAGCCTCGCTGGAGGGGCAGGCCTGCACCTGGACAGCAGCACCCTCCTCGAAGTACGGAGGTACCTTTACTCGCTGGTCATCCACATCTATGACCGTAGCCACGCGAATTAGCCTGGGGTTCCGTCTGTCCACCGCTTCGAGTCTCATGCTCGGCAGAAAACCATGGGGTGGCCGCTGAAACATCACAAGAACAAAAGTCTGCAAAACCCAGTGGCTCAGAAATGACACGCATGTTTTCTAAAGTGCAATTGTTCTGACTTTGCATTCAGACCTTGTATTAATATACGTGGAATTTAGGTTTAAGGGCACATAAGGTTTATTAAACATATTATTTTATCCAGTTTCATAAAACCTGTGAGAGGAGAAAGAATGTTCTGGTCATTTTCAAGATAGCTAAAAAAAGATTAAATCATGAATTCATTAATAATCACCAGACTCAGGAAAAGTTCTAATTTATTAACAGTTTATATATTTGTTTGGATTTTTTTCTGAAATTAACTTTATAGATTAAGAAACTGTTGACTATTCTTGCTGCCCAGTTTTGGAGTATAGGACCTATAACACAAAATTATTTACTAAAAAATTAGAAAGGATAAGCATAATCCTTTATAAATCTAAATTTTAAAATAGATAAAAGCTGTATGACTATCACAGCTAAACTGTTTTAAAATCATACCATAATGTAATTTAAAGCCATAACCTGTGCTTTTGTTACTTATCTGTAATGTAAGCATGTTAAAAATTGTATTAATTTAAGCTTTCTTCCAAGTTTTTAAATGCTAGGAGCCAAGAGTCTATAATAATGGACACCCAGAAACACACACACACACACACACACACACACACACACACCAAATGGGAAAAAATATACCAGAACTTACAAAATAATTGACACCAAGGAAATTTAAATACCAAAAATCAAAGTCAAAAGACAAGTCCAACAGTGTTCGTAGATTAGCAAAAAGTTTAACTTTGAAAGCTATTACACATAAAAGTATTCAACTGACTTTATTGAAAACAAAAGTGTACTGAATTCTCAAGTCTAGAAATGGTAATTGGAAAATAAAATCCTCATGATATGTGAGTAATACACAGTTAAATCTTTCTCCAATACCGGGCTTGTTTCTCTCCAGCTTTTGTGGAAGCATATTTTCTTCCAAAATGCATTATTACATTTAATAAATGGAGTACACTGACTATAATTAGGTCTCTGATGCTTGAAAATCTTTCTGCTCTCCCCAAGGTCACTGTTCAATAACAAAGGTACAGTTTCATATTGCAGATGCCAAAGATATATAGCTTGAGGTGAATCCATAATAATCCATCTAAGAGCCTGGAAGTTGCCTTTTTAACTAAATCATAATTTTATTTTCCTGTAATTTTCTTCTTGGAAAATTACAATGAGTTTTGACAGAAACAAAAAGAAAAAGATAATACAAGCAGCTGGTATTTTGCTTACTGAGTTTTTGCAATTCTTAAAGCCCTTTCAAGCACTCCAGGACTTCTAGCCTTCTTAATTCGATTACACTTATTTACCAAATCCTTATATAATCAATTTAAAAAAAATGAAATAGCATTTTGTTTCAAATCTCTTTTGATCCCTAGAAAACTTTCTATAAATGGAATCATATGTGGAAGCTCACTATATAAAATTCTGATTAAACATGAGTCAGGAAGCCCGGAACACACAAGTTGAAAGGAAACAATTTGAAAACCATTTTATTTATTTATTTATTTTTATAAATTTTTATTTATTTATGATAGTCTCACAGAGAGAGAGAGAGAGGCAGAGACACAGGCAGAGGGAGAAGCAGGCTCCATGCACCGGGAGCCCGACGTGGGATTCGATCCCGGGTCTCCAGGATCACGCCCTGGGCCAAAGGCAGGCGCCAAACCGCTGCGCCACCCAGGGATCCCTGAAAACCATTTTAGAACATAAATATCTCTAACTATACTATCAATGCACCATCTTTTACTAAATCATTTATGCTCAGTTCAACCTGGAATAAATGTGTAAGTACAAATTTGAACATAAAAATTGGTGTTCTAACAAATGCTAAAGGCAGTGTTTGCCTCAAGATGGATAAAACTGGAACACACACAGGCTACATGAGATTCACCTATTCTATTAGGGCGTCAAAGACATTCAAACAGACCCCAAGACTGCGAAAGCTCAAGAGTTCCCACGTGATGGACAAATACAAGCAGAAGTGAAGGATTCTACTATTATCTGAAGTTGATGCAGTGCCTTCAGCTGTGCTAGCATGGGCTACTGTGCTTTTCTTGCTTTCTTTCTTTCTTTAGATTTTATTTATTTATTCATGAGTGACACAGATTGAGAGAGAGGGAGAGACAAAGGCAGAGGGAGAAGCAGGCTCCATGCAAGAAGCCCGATGTGGGACTTGATCCCAGGACTCCAGGATCACCCCTAGGCCAAAGGCAGACGCTCAACCACTGAGCCACCCAGGTGTCCCTACTGTGCTTTCCAAGTAGGGAGACCATCATTACCTTTGTGTGGGGAGAGTCACCTCCTTTGTAGTTTTAAATGAAAACAAGGCAAATTGGTTAGGGAATAACACTTGACTTTGAAAAGAAAAAATCCGAATAATTTAAAACTGCCAATGAAGTCAACATGTGCATTGTTTAAAGTTGAGAGGGTATTCAGACACAAACGTACCATTTTAAAAACTTTGGCAGGAACAGCATTAGTTTGAGTAGCTTCCAGATATTCTGTCCAGGAAAAATTTTCTGGATCAGGATAACCTGAAAAATATACATACATATCAAAAGATTACTCATTGACCTTTTGATTCCCATGTACTGTAAGACACCCGACCCATTGTGAACTGAATGCTCACTATTTAATAGCCCCTATGGTAAGAATCTCACATACATTACCGAACTTTTTACTAACCTCTGAGAGGGCTATGTGATCCCCACTAAAGCAAAAGAGCACTCATTCACTGGTTCATTCATTCAAAAAACAAGGTTAAGTATGCTGGCCAAGGTAAAATAGTGCTCTGCACACTGGGCAGAGACAGGTTATACCCAGAAGTTTGAAAAAAAACAAAAAAAACCAATCACTGTCTGACCTCAGACCATGAACTGGTTAATCTTTATAACTCCTCCCATACATCTGCATCTATTAGGGTTTTATTCTCTTAATTACATCTCTGTAATTGCAATTTCCCAGGTTTGCCATTTACAATTGCAATTAAAATATACATATGGGTATAATATGGCATAAAGCACTCTATGTTTAAAAAATTTCTAATAGAGTTCCTTATTTCTCTTTATTTTTAAATTTTATTCCTAATTATATTACATTACCTATTATTGTGCTGTTTTCTTTTTCCTTCAAAGGAATAAGTACCTAGATTTATCCATCAGCTCTACTGTTTTCTTTTATCTCTTCTAATTATTTCATTTGCCACTTTTATTCTTATTACTTCTTTACTCCTATTTCCACTAGGTTTGTGTTTACTTTTCAAATTGAATTATAAAGAAAACTGATTTATTTTCATTTTTTAAATAATAGAAGCATTCAAGACTATGAACTGAATACAGCTTTAAACACCTGGAAAAACTTTCATGACATACTTATTTTTCTCATTTTTATTTTCTCAAAAATAATTATTCATTATTATTACAATCTGTAACTGTCACCTTCATTTAATCACTGGCCAAATATTTATTTCAGAGATATCTCAAATAGTTAATTTTTGTAGTTGTTTAAAATATGAATAATAGTATCTAGTTTATCACATGACAGTTTCAGAATGTCACATGGTTTATACAATTCCTGTTTGGGGACTTTAGGAATTCTTATTGGCCTAATATACGAACAACAGTTAAATATTTTTTAAGTATATACATAACACATACATATATGTTTTAAGGTATAATCAGTTATGCATTAATTCAATGTAAAGAGCTGTATTATTTAAAAATCTGTTTATTTATTTAAGTAAAATTTTATTGAAGCAATATGCTAAAATCTCTAAAATGTTTTTTTTAAAAGATTTTATTTATTTATTCATGAGAGACACAGAGAGAGAGGCAGAGACATAGGCAGAGGAAGAAGCAGGCTCCATGAGGAAGCCCGATGCAGAACTCAATCCCGGGACCCCAGGATCACGCCCTTAGCCAAAGGCAGATGCTTAACTGCTGAGCCACCCAGGCATCCCTAAAACAGTTTTTCTGTACAGTTTTCTAGTCTCTCTGATAATTTTTTCTTGATTTTTAAGATAAATATGAAGAAAATACTAAAATTTTTTACTAAAATAAAAAAATACAGTTTTACTAAAATAGATTTACTAAGTATATTTTTTACCTTTTTTTTTACTAAAACGAAATATATTTAAAGAAAAATATACAAGTCAAGTAAGCAGCCTGAATATTATTCACAAAATTAGCATAGCCATGTAACCAGAACACAGAACACCCCCTCCCCATTGTGCTCCCTTCTAGCAACTGGCCCCTCTCTGCAAAGAGAAACTATCATCCTCTCAGATTAGCTCTGTTTTTTTAATTATTATTATTATTTTCTCTTTATTTTTTAATAATAAATTAATTTTTTATTGGTGTTCAATTTGCCAACATACAAAATAACACCCAGTGCTCATCCCGTCAAGTGCCCCCCTCAGTGCCCGTCACCTATTCACCCCCACCCCCCTCCCGCCTCCCCTTCCACCACCCCTAGTTCGTTTCCCAGAGTTAGGAGTCTTTATCTGTTTGTTCCATTTTTTCCTTTGTATAAATGGAATCATACAGCATGTGCTCATTTGCGGCGGACAGATTTTGCTCAGGACTTCGACTATGAGGTTCATGTAGATTGCTGTATGCATAACATTCATTTTCACTACTGTATAGATGTCCATTGGGTGAGGGTTTCTCCATTCTCTACCCATTCTATTGGTGATGGTCATTTGGGTAGTTTTGATTTGGGAGCTACTATGGAAAGTGCTGCTACAAACATTCTAGTACATTCTCTTTAGTGACCAGAAATAAACACTTCTTTTGGAATGCATCCAGGCGTAAAACTGCTGAATCAAGGGGCATTTTGCTTCATATTTTGATGTTACTCAGCACAGAGCAGCACATGTAATGTTCACTAGTAACTGCACTTTTTATTTAACATAGAAAAAAATGTCCCTTTGGACACCTTGACTGCACTTTGCATCAAATTCTTCTTTTTGGGCAGCCCCGGTGGCTCAGTGGTTTAGCACGGCCTTCAGCCCAAGGTGTGACCCTGGAGACCCAGGATCGAGTCCCACATCAGGTTCCCTGCATGGAGCCTGCTTCTCCCTCTGCCTGTGTCTCTGCCTCTCTCTGTGTGTCTCTCATGAATAAATAAATAAAATCTTTTTTAAAAATTCTTTTTACTAAAAATTAAATTATGTGTCATCCTGTTATTTTCTGTTTATGTTTTCTTGATAAAATTTTCCCATCTTTTTTATTTTTAAATTATTTTGTTTCAGGTGTATCTATTTTTTTTCAGGTGTATCTATTTCAAACATCTTCTAAATGGATTTTGAAAACCATTCACGTTTACTTTCCTAACCGGTTTGCTTTATCTAACTTCTGTAAGCATGTTTTTAGCTGGATTTTTTTTTTTTAAAAGCTCTCTCAGAGTTTCCTTTGCTTTTGTCCTTGTCTACATGAGTTATGTTACATACCTTCTGTTTCAATAATTATTTCTGCATTTCATTTATTTTTGTAGGTCATGTTTTTAATAACTGTCCAAGTTCATTCCTTGTATTTTGGATTTCCACATTTCTGCATAGGTTCTGAATATGCTCTCATCTTGCCCCTTCAGCACCAGGATCCCCTCTTGTCTGCTCTAGGTTCCTTACTAGGGACCCAAGCAGCAGATTCCCTGGAATGATAACTAAGGAAAGCAGCGTGTGGTGGGTTGAGGAATGAACATGCCGTGACCAAGACAGGAAGCAATTAGTGCTGCTCCAGGCCCTAAAGAAATTTGGCAAGCTGCTACAAAAGAAATAATCTTTTTTTGCTTTTCTAGGGATCAATAAGTGAAAAAAAAAGCCTGTGACTATTTTTTAGATGTTTCTGAAGCAATAACTGCATCTACAGCACTCTCTAGAAATGCATTATGTATGTACAAAAAAAGGAAAACATGTATTATGTACATGTTCCCTGTTCAATGAGCCCAAGAAGAGAAGAATGTCTCATTGCCTAGGGAGGCTTGCAAAAGCCACTTGGACCCCCTGTCCTCCTCCTGAAGTCTTGCTCTCCTTGGAGTTTGGGGAAGGTAGAGGTGAGGCAACAGCAGAAGGGGCAAGAGCCAGATGCGATCACACAACTGTCTGACAATGAGACAGAAGCTTTTCTTTTCTTTCTTTTTTTTTTTTTTGTATTTTTTTATTGGAGTTAAATATGCCAACATATAGCATAACACACAGTGTTCATCCCGTCAAGTGCCCCCCTCAGTGCCCGTCACCCAGTCACCCCAACCTCCCACCCGCCTCCCTTTCCTCTACCCCTTGTTCGTTTCCCAGAGTTAGGTATCTCTCATGTTTTGTTACCCTCACTGATATTTCCCACTCATTTTCTCTCCTTTGCCCTTTATTCCCTTTCACTATTTTTTATATTCCCCAACTGAATGAGAACATATAATGTTTGTCCTTCTCTGACTGACTCATTTCACTCAGCATAATACCCTCCAGTTCCATCCACGTTGAAGCAAATGGTGGGTATTTGTCGTTTCTAATGGCTGAAGAATATTCCATTGTGTACATAAACCACATCTTCTTTATCCATTCATCTTTCGATGGACACCGAGGCTCCTTCCACAGTTTGGCTATCGTGGCCATTGCTGCTAGAAACATCGGGGTGCAGGTGTCCCGGCGTTTCATTGAATCTGCATCTTTGGTGTAAATCCCCAGCAGTGCAATTGCTGGGTCGTAGGGCAGGTCTATTTTTAACTCTTTGAGGAACCTCCACACAGTTTTCCAGAGTGGCTGCACCAGTTCACATTCCCACCAACAGTGCAAGAGGGTTCCCCTTTCTCCGCATCCTCTCCAACATTTGTGGTTTCCTGCCTTGTTAATTTGCCCCATTCTCACTGGTGTGAGGTGGTATCTCATAGTGGTTTTGATTTGTATTTCCCTGATGGCAAGTGATGCAGAGCATTTTCTCATGTGCTTGTTGTCCATGTCTATGTCTTCCTCTGTGAGATTTCTGTTCATGTCTTTTGCCCATTTCATGATTGGATTCTTTGTTTCTTTGGTGCTGAGTTTAATAAGTTCTTTATAGATCTTGGAAACTAGCCCTTTATCTGATACGTCATTTGCAAATATCTTCTCCCATTCTGTAGGTTGTCTTTGAGTTTTGTTGACTGTATCCTTTGCTGTGCAAAAGCTTCTTATCTTGATGAAGTCCCAATAGTTCATTTTTGCTTTTGTTTCTTTTGCCTTAGTGGATGTATCTTGCAAGAAGTTACTGTGGCCGAGTTCAAAAAGGGTGTTGCCTGTGTTCTCCTCTAGGATTTTGATGGAATCTTGTCTCCCATTTAGATCTTTCATCCATTTTGAGTTTATCTTTGTGTATGGTGAAAGAGAGTGGTCTAGTTTCATTCTTCTGTATGTGGATGTCCAATTTTGCCAGCACCATTTATTGAAGAGACTGTCTTTCTTCCAATGGATAGTCTTTCCTCCTTTATCGAATATTACGTGACCATAAAGTTGAGGGTCCACTTCTGGATTCTCTATTCTGTTCCATTGATCTATGTGTCTGTTTTTGTGCCAGTACCATACTGTCTGGATGACCACAGCTTTGTAGTACAACCTGGAATCTGGCATTGTAATGTCCCCAGCTATGGTTTTCTTTTTTAAAATTCCCCTGGCTATTCGGGGTCTTTTCTGATTCCACACAAATCTTAAAATACTATGTTCTAACTCTCTGAAGAAAGTCCATGGTATTTTGATAGGGATTGCATTAAACGTGTATATTGCTCTGGGTAACATTGACATTTTCACAATATTAATTCTGCCAATCCATGAGCATGGAATATTTTTCCATCCCTTTGTGTCTTCCTCAATTTTCTTCAGAAGTGTTCTATAGTTTTTAGGGTATAGATCCTTTACCTCTTTGGTTAGGTTTATTCCTAGGTATCTTATGCTTTTGGGTACAATTGTTAATGGGATTGACTCCTTAATTTCTCTTTCTTCAGTCTCATTGTTAGTGTATAGAAATGCCACTGACTTCTGGGCATTGATTTTGTATCCTGCCACGCTGCCAAATTGCTGTATGAGTTCTAGCAATCTTGGGGTGGAGGCTTTTGGGTTTTCTATGTAGAGTATCACGTCATCGGCGAAGAGGGAGAGTTTGACTTCTTCTTTGCCAATTTGAATGCCTTTAATGTCTTTTTGTTGTCTGATTGCTGAGGCTAGGACTTCTAGTACTATGTTGAATAGCAGTGGTGAGAGTGGACATCCCTGTCTGGTTCCTGATCTTAGGGGAAAGGCTCCCAGTGCTTCCCCATTGAGAATGATATTTGCTGTGGGCTTTTCATAGATGGCTTTTAAGATGTTGAGGAATGTTCCCTCTATCCCTACACTCTGAAGAGTTTTGATCAGGAATGGATGCTGTATTTTGTCAAATGCTTTCTCTGCATCTAAGAGAGGATCCTATGGTTCTTGGTTTTTCTCTTGCTGATATGATGAATCACATTGATTGTTTTACGACTGTTGAACCAGCCTTGTGTCCCGGGAATAAATCCTAGTTGGTCATGGTGAATAATTGTCTTAATGTACTGTTGGATCCAATTGGCTAGTATCTTGTTGAGAATTTTTGCATCCATGTTCATCAGGGATATTGGTCTATAATTCTCCTTTTTGGTAGGGTCTTTGTCTGGTTTTGGAATTAAGGTGATGCTGGCCTCATAGAACGAATTTGGAAGTACTCCATCTCTTTCTATCTTTCCAAACAGCTTTAGGAGAATAGGTATGGTTTCTTCTTTAAACGTTTGATAGAATTCCCCTGGGAAGCCATCTGGCCCTGGACTCTTGTGTCTTGGGAGGTTTTTGATGACTGCTTCAATTTCCTCCCTGGTTATTGGCCTGTTCAGGTTTTCTATTTCTTCCTGTTCCAGTTTTGGTAGTTTGTGGTTTTCCAGAAATGCGTCCATTTCTTCTAGATTGCCTAATATATTGGCGTATAGCTGTTCATAATATGTTTTTAAAATCGTTTGTATTTCCTTGGTGTTGGTAGTGAGCTCTCCTTTCTCATTCATGATTTTATTAATTTGAGTCTTCTCTCTCTTCTTTTTAATAAGGCTGGCTAATGGTTTATCTCTCTTATTAATTCTTTCAAAGAACCAACTCCTGGTTTTGTTGATCTGTTCCACAGTTCTTCTGGTCTCGATTTCGTTGAGTTCTCCTCGAATCTTTATTAATTCTCTTCTTCTGCTGGGTGTAGGATCTATTTGCTGTTTTTTCTCTAGCTCCTTTAGGTGTAATTTTAGCGTTTGTATTTGAGTTCTTTCCAGTTTTTGAATGGATGCTTGTATTGCGATGTATTTCCCCCTCAGGACTGCTTTTGCTGCATCCCAAAGATTTTGAACAGTTGTATCTTCATTCTCATTTGTTTCCATGAAACTTTTTAATTCTTCCTTAATTTCCTGGTTGAGACTTTCATCTTTTAGCAGGATGGTCCTTAACCTCCACGTGTTTGAAGTCCTTCCAAACTTTTTGTTGTGATTTAGTTCTAATTTCAAGGCATTATTCACTGAGTATATGAAGGGGACGATCCTAATCTTTTGGTATTGGTTCAGACCCGATTTGTGACCCAGTATGTGGTCTCTTCTGGAGAAAGTTCCATGTGCACTTGAGAAGAATGTGTATTCAGTTGAGTTTGGGTGTAAAGTTCTGTAGATATCTGTGAAGTCCATCTGGTCCAGTGTATCATTTAAAGCTCTCATTTCTTTGGAGATGTTGTGTTTAGAAGACCTATCGAGTGTAAAGAGCTACATTGAAGTCACCAAGTATAAGTGTATTATTATCTAATTATGTCTTAACTTTGGTTATTAATTGATTGATATATATGGCAGCTCCGACATTCGGGACATATATATTGAGGATTGTTAAGTCCTCTTGTTGGATAGATCCTTTAAGTATGATATAGTGTCCCTCTTCATCTCTCACTACAGTCTTCGGGGTAAATTTTAGTTTATCTGATATAAGGATGGCTACCCCTGCTTTCTTTTGAGGACCATGTGAATGGTAAATGGTTCTCCAACCTTTTATTTTCAGGCTGTAGGTGTCCTTCTGTCTAAAATGAGTCTCTTGTAGACAGCAAATAGATGGGTCCTGCTTTTTTATCCAATCTGAAACCCTGCGCCTTTTGATGGGGTCATTAAGCCCGTTCACGTTCAGAGTTACTATTGAGAGGAGTTTAGTGTCATCATGATATCTATTCAGTCCTTGTTTTTGTGGAATGTTCCACTGGACTTCTTCTTAAAAGGGAGTTTTAAGAGTCCTCCTTAAAATTTCTTGCAGAGCTGGTTTGGAGGTCACATATTCTTTCTGTTCCTGCCTGTCTTGGAAGGTCTTTATCTCTCTTTCCATTCTGAATGAGAGCCTTGCTGGATAAAGTATTCTTGGTTGCATGTTCTTCTCATTTAGGACCCTGAATATATCCTGCCAGCCCTTTCTGGCCTGCCAGGTCTCTGTGGAGAGGTCTGCTGTTACCCTAATACTCCTCCCCATAAAAGTCAGGGATTTCTTGTCTCTTGCTGCTTTAAGGATCTTCTCTTTATCTTTGGAATTTGCAAGCTTAACTATTAAATGTCGAGGTGCTGAACGGTCTTTACTGATTTTAATGGGGCATCTCTCTATCTCCTGGATCTGAATGCCTGTTTCCCTTCCCAGATTAGGAAAGTTTTCAGCTATGATTTGTTCAAATACATATTCTGGCCCTCTGTCCCTTTCGGCGCCCTCGGGAACCCCAATTAAACGTAGGTTTTTCTTCCTCAGTCTGTCATTTATTTCCCTTAATCTATCCTCATGGTCTTTTAATTGTCTGTCTCTTTTTTCCTCATTTTCCATTTCCCTCTTTGCCATCAACTTGTCTTCTATGTCACTCACTCGTTCTTCCACCTCGTTAACCCTCGTTGTCAGGACTTCTAGTTTGGATTGCAACTCATTCAATTGATTTTTGTTTTAATTTTTTTTAATTCATTTATGATAGTCAGAGAGAGAGAGATAGAGAGAGAGAGAGAGAGAGAGAGAGAGGCAGAGACATAGGCAGAGGGAGAAGCAGGCTCCATGCACCGGGAGCCCGATGTGGGATTCGATCCCGGGTCTCCAGGTTCGCGCCCTGGGCCAAAGGCAGGTGCCAAACCGCTGTACCACCCAGGGATCCCCTCAATTGATTTTAAATTTCTGCCTGATTAGATCTAAATTCTGCAGTCATGAAGTCTCTTGAGTCCTTTATGCTTTTTTCTAGAGCCACCAGTAGCTTTATAATTGTGCTTCTGAATTGGCTTTCTGACATTGAATTGTAATCCAGATTTTGTAGCTCTGTGGGAGAGAGGACTGTTTCTGATTCTTTCTTTTGAGGTGAGGTTTTCCTTCTAGTCATTTTGCTCAGTGCAGAGTGGCCAAAAACAAGTTGGATTGGGAAAAGGAGAAAAAGAGAGGAGAGAAAGAAGGAAAGAAAAGAGAAAAAGAAAAAAGGAAGAAAAAAGAAATAGTGAAACAAAAAGAAAGGGGGAAAAGGGGTGGGGGAAGCAAAGAGAAAAAAAAAAACACAGGGGAGGATCTTCTGATTCTGTATACTTTAAGTCCCTTGACTTCCCTTGGAACTTGTCCGTCTAGCTGGTCTTTTGTGGGAGGGGCCTGTTGTGCTGATTTTCAGGTGTTAGCACTTGGGGGAGCTGCTGTGCCCCCTGCCTGGTGCAGGGATCAGTGGGGGCTTTTACCCCGTGAGGCCCCAGGAGGAACAGCCGCAGTGGCGGGGCCAGCTCTGCAGCCCTGGTGTCAGCTCCCGCAGTACCTCCGGAGCTCTCCTCTGCAGGGCCTGGAGGCTCCGGAGCGGTGCCGCTGATCTGCTCAGCTCGGGGCAGGAGCGTCCTTGCTGTCCTGGGCCCTCCCGGCCTCTGCCTGTCCCGGGGGGAGGCCGGATCCTGGGCTGTGTCCCGGCGCCCTGTGCTCCGGGGCCTGCGCTGTTGGATTCGCGCTCCCGCCCCGCAGCCCCCTCCGCGGAGCCGCCCCCGAGCCTCCCCCACCGAGCTGCTCCGGGTCCCGCCGTGCGCGCTGCAGCCCTTAGGGAGCTCGGCGCACTCTCCCGGGGCGCAGGTGTCTGTTAGTGTCCCAGGGAGCCCAAGGGCATCCCCGCCCTCCTGGGGTCCTGCTCCAACCCCCTGCGAGCCCCTTTCCCCCCGGGAGGGTTGGTGCAGCTCCTGCTGCTCCGGGACGGGGCTCTCCTGTCCTGGGGACACTCCCCCGGCCTCAGCCCGGCTCCTCGCGGGGCCCCTCCCCCTTGGAGGCCTTTGTTTCTTTATTTCTTTTTTCCCGTCTTCCTACCTTGATAGAAGCTCGAACTTTTCTCACTGTAGCATTCCAGGTGTTCTCTCTTTAATTCTCAGACCGAATTCATAGATTTTCAGGATAATTTGAAGGTTTTCTAGGTAATTTGGTGGAGACAGGTGATTTGGGGACCCTACTCTTCCTCCATCCTGCCCTCCTCCCTATTTGTCTGGTTTTGTGCCAGTACCACATTGTCTTGATGATCACAGCTTTGTAGTACAACCTGAAATCTGGCATTGTAATTCCCCCAGCTCTGGTTTTCTTTTTCAATATTCCCCTGGCTCTTTGGGGTCTTTTCTGATTCCACACAAGAGACAGAAGCTTTTCAAAAGTTTAAATTCCTTCTTGTTTCAAGAAATATATGAGACCACCCCATGGAACAATAGCCTTTAACCTCTTCCCTTGTCTCAAAGAAAGCAGCATCTAACTAGTTTCCCTTTATCAGTAGCCTTTCTACCGAGTACTCCATTTGCAGTAAGTCATTTATTCCTCACATATGCTATGGGGTGTGCCTTTCATCTTCACTTTGTAAGGTAGGCTCAGAGAACATGAGCAGCTTGCTCAGTCTTATGCAGTTAGTAAGTGGAAGAAATGGGATTTGAACAATTATGTCTGACTTCATTACCCACATAACCACTGCTTCCCCCTGGTACTATAAGCCAGAGCTCCAGAATCCAAGGGACCATCCATCCTCCAAGGCCTCAGGCCTGGGAGTGTGAGCTCCTCCTGGAGGCCATGGTGTGGTATGGCAAGTGTGAGAGCAGGAGCATGGCTGAAGGCAGGCCTGAAATGTATATGCATTTATTCACAACCCACCTCATCGCACATTATTGACAGATTAACACTTCAGAGGTGGGAAAATGCTGAGGAAAGATGAGGTCCACACTGTGGCTGTGGGCCCATTTGGGTGACCAAACAAGGGAAATGTGTCGGATATTGGGATCAAGGAACTTACAAAGCAGGGCACCTGCCAGGCAGCCCCTGGAGTTCCCCCAAGGTGTTCTCTAGAGAAGACGACGACCCAGATGACAAATATCTTCAGTTAACATTAGCAAATAACTAGAAGACAACCAGATGACAGCCAGAGGAGGGAAGAGGTGTGGTTGGAGCAGAAGAGCTTGTGCCCTCAGTGAGGAGGGGCCTCTCTAAACTGCTGAGAACTGCTCTAGGAGAAGCAGTGAGACTATTCAGGTAAGATAAAATTTGCTATCAACAGAATATCAATGAGGGTGACAAAACATGAGAAACACCTAACTCTGGGAAATGAACAAGGGGTAGTGGAAGGGGAAGTGGGCAGGGGGTTGGGGTGACTGAGTGATGGGCAATGAGGGGGGTACTAGGCAGGGTGAGCACTGGGTGTTATGCTATATGTTGGCAAATTGAACTCCAATAAAAAATTTAAAAAAAAATTAAAAATAAAAAAATAAAGAAAAAATAAAAAACCAGAAGGCAACAGAGGAAGCCCTGTGTGGAAAAGCTGCTAAGCAGAGGTCAATCCCAGTGCTTTGAGTTTAAAACAATTGAGGGTCAAGAAGAAGTCCAGAAAGAGGATACACATATGGGGTAGGGCACAAAAACAGAGAAACTTAAGGTCAAGCCAAGTTTAGACATAAGTGGAAACATACCTCAATCATGTCATCCCAAGGGCTACTTACATCGCTTGAGGACATGCTCTGACCTCATCTCCCTTTCGTTCTGCTCCTGCTCCAACTAGGACATAGCCAACGTCTCCCTCCTCAGACCTTGCACTTGCTGTTCCTTTCCAGGGAAGTTTTTTCCCCAAGTACCCTCCCAACTGCCCACCTCACCTCCTTTAAGTTGTTACTCAAATGTCATATTTTCAGGAAGTCCTTCTCTGAATATTTTACATATTCGTTCTCTTGCTCTTTAAAAACGTAACTGCCTTGTGACAGAGATTTGTTCATTTCACTGCTATTCTCTCTGAGTCTAGAACAGTGCCTAGTATGTAGTCATCACTCAAAAAATACTTGGTAAATATTTGCCGAATAACTAAAATGTAATTCTTAAGAGATTAAGAATCTTAATTCTTAAGAGATTTTCATTTGATATCATGGTGGCGAAGAATGACAGATATGTGAGCCATAATTATATTGGTGTAGCCTCAAAATAATGCATGAAACACTGACATAAAATCTGCCTGCTGATGTTGGTGGTATTCAGAGGTGCCATTAGAACAAGCTGGTGCTCCTATACCAATACTGGCTAAGATTCTAAATAGGACTATAGATTAGACAGGACCAAGGGAAGGCCACCTGATTTCTGGCACCTGCACAAGGCAAATGCAATACTCCTCAATTGTTTGTTCCATATAAGAAGGACCCATTTAAATGTCCCGTTGACTACAGACTCTTCTTATAACAATATCCTCCATTATTTTACCTCCAGGAACAATAGCCTTATTAGAAACATAATTTTGCCACTGGAACAGTCTAAAGAATTAGGGTCATGAATAAATAGCACAAGTCCACTTGATGGGATGAGCACTGGGTGTTATACTGTATTTTGGCAAATTGAATTTAAATTTAAAAAATAAAATAAAATAAATAGCACAAGCCCTTAAGTTCCTGGCATTCTGGTCTATGTAACCTGTCCCATGGAACCTAGAGAAGCATGACAACCATAATTATATCAGTGGCCAATCCAGAAACCAAAAATTATAGACATCCCAGGGCAAGCAGTTTTTAGGTAATAGACAACAGTCCTGTTTAATAACCAGCAATAAAAAAGGAGTCCTACTGAGAAGGTTCAGTCAGAAAAGAGAAACACACATGCTAGACAGATTTAAGAGAGCACTTCATTTAACTCTTCACTGTACTGATGAGAAAAGTGAGACCCAGCATCTTAAGTGACATGTCTAAGGCAAGACAGCTAATAACGAAGCCAAAGCTAGAGCCCTGGTCTCCTGACCTGCAATCTACAGAAACCAAGACTTGCAAAGAGTCACTCTTAGGTTTGGTGAGTGCTCTGTGGGCTGCATTTAGAGTCAAGAGGAAGCATTAATAGAGGAATGAGAGCCATACATCTAGCACTGGGGAAGCCCTCACAGGCTTTGGCCATCATTTTAAGAGAATGGATTGTCTAAGAATGCCCCTCAGACGCTACCTATTTATTTCTCTGTTTCAGATAGCCCTGACAAGGCAGTGAGATAACACAGCCAAAAGTCCAAGCCTCCCAATGGTAGAGACTACAGACAGTTCCCTGTGTGCTGCTACCCCACTTAGTAGGTGCTGCACACATGGAGCGGCTCTGTGTGAAAATGATCTTAACATCACGGAATCAGTAGTATCCAATGTTAGACAGTGGTCACTATTTAATCCAAGACAAAAGTAATATAAGACATGAGGACAGTTATCTCAATCACTGCTAAGCCTAATTCAGGTGAACTCAATTTTGTTTTCAAAATATATATTAAAACTGACTTCACAGTTATAACTGGTACCTTAGATGCCAAAAGTCTTGCACCCATATTCAGCTCATTACAATCAAAGTTAAAATAGCCTCTGTTAAAAGAACAGCCTCTGTTAATAGCCTCTGTTAGAAAAAATAAAAATAAAAAAAATAGCCTCTGTTAGACCCCCTAATATTTATAACAGTATGTCAGGTTTGTTTCTTGATCATCAGATCCTAAAGCACAGAGAACTTTCAGTCTATAGAATAAATGATCAGTACTTCAGGTACGTATCAAGGAGCTTATTTTGTAATTGATTGTTTTGCTCAAAGTATGGCTGAGCTGAAGTATATTAGGAATAGACTAAAGAAATGGAGTCTCTTCTCCATCTAGTAAAATCACTTTCAGGAAAAAAAATCAATCTGTACTACAGTGGATGAGCTCCCAGCAGAACTGCCTCCAAAGGACCATGGCTCCCATGGTGCCAAATTCAACCTAGTGTTTGGTAAATGACAGGCACTCAAGATAGAGTAATTGCCTCTATTTCTCTCTGTCCCTTTGTCTCTTTCTCTTTCTGTCTCTGCTCTCAATAGCTAACATTACAGAAAATATACTGGTTATTTTGCTTCTATTTTTCTCTCAGTTTCACAAACTACACAATATTCCACTAAGTGATATCCCATGACTAACAATCCTCACATGTTATATCCATATTGTTCTTTGTTAGATCCTTAGCTCTTAGCTGGATCTCATGCTTAGTAGGTACTTAATACCTGTTCAATTAATAAATAGTGTACATTTTCCTCTGAGCTCCTACATTCCTTATGCCAATAGAATCTATCCATAGGAAAAAGCAAAAATCCCATTTAAAATAGAGTAATCATGTGTGTGCCTTAAAAAGTTAATAGTTAATGTTGCAATTAATTACAAGACTTATTTATATTATGAATTTTGCTAATGTAATTTTAGCTTTGCAAAGAAATTATGAAGTAAAGGTAAGTAGTTATTCAATATCAAAACATAGTTTGTTAAAATATTTCTATGTGTTCCTCAGACATCTAGAATATTTGATAATATGTCCAGCAAATTGATGATTCTAGAGAATCTATAGAAATCAACTGCTGTTACCCCTATTAACTACATTTCATTACCTCTCAAAATATAAAATATTACAGTTTTATTTCTGGAAATAATCTTGCATTTAGCATACATTCACAACCAGTCTGAGTGCTAGACTTCCAGTTTGAAAATGTAGAAATGAGCATATAGACTTAACCCCATTTCCCCTTAAATGCCACCAAAATATCAATAAAGGCATTTTTAAATGAATACTTATCAACAGAGAAAATGCTGAATTAATTTTTATGCAACACATAATGGAATATTATGTACCCTTTATAAAGAGTCAGAACTATGCCAAATGAGTTGCAAAGATTTGCCATGAAACACAGCTGAGCAAGATAAAAAGACAATGGAAAAATATGTATATAATATAATCCCATTTTTGCACAAGCAATTTTTTAAAAGGATATGGGTTCACAAATATATGGCTGTATGAGTATGTATGTGTACATTATATGCAATCATATGGCAATAAAGAAAGTATTTATAGCAAAGGACTGCTAATAGTTCAACCATTTTCCTCTTCCTCTTGGGAAAATACATTTCCTGGGCTCCTATGCTGTTAAATGTAGCTATGCAAGTGAGTTCTAGCCCAAGGATGTGGGTAGAGTTGATATAATAAGCCACTTCCAAATTGGGCCCCTAAAGCCATCTCATGTGCAAGCATTAGTTCTTTTCCCATTTTCAGGTTTTGCCAAAAGTTTCCCAAGTATCTGGAGGAGCTCCAGTCCCAGAATAATTACATGGAGCAGAACTAACTATAATTGTACTATGAGAGGAACAAGAAACCAATTCTTAATGTGTTAAGGTACTGAAATTTTGGAGTCATTTGATATGCTAGTTAAGCTCATGGTAATTAATACACAGGGATTAGCACCAATTGCTATTTCCTTGAGAGGAGTAACTACCTTGTGTGGAAAGAGAAACACAACATTTTTAAAAACAGGATAAAAAAATATAGCTAATGTGAAAAAATACATAAAACTATACTAGTACAAGGATATAAAGCCACATTGAAAATAGGTGAAAAGCCAAAAGCAGATGAGAAATGTCAACAGAAATCCTTGGAAGTGTGAAAAGGAAATAAATGAATGAAAATTGATTTCACAGCACTGAGAAAGCTACAACAAATCTGTTAAAGGAGCAAGTTAATTTATGTTATAGAATTCTGGAAAGCTTCAGGAACTGGCGGCATCAGATACTTCTGAAAGCAGTCGTGTGGGGCTAACAGCAGATGATTGTTTTAAAGTCTGAATAGAAACTGTTAGACACACTAGGTCACCTACCTTGCCCATACAACTAGGCCACTATCCCTCTCATATTCAGGCTAGAGGCTTTTTTTTAGGATTTAGTCTCTAGACAGGTCGAAACAGACAAGGTATTCTAGACTTTGGGATCTTATACAGTGATAAAGCCTATTCATAGAACAACAGCCACTTGCAGTACCTGATTCTCAAATTTTGGGTAGCCCCTTTCCTCAGCCCTCAACAACTCCCACAACCCCCCATCCCCCCACACATACACCCCAGTCAGAAGCAGGAAGAGGAGCCTTTCCTTTGGGGCCTGGCACAAAAGTCCTAGTTATGACATTTTGGAGTATCCAACTAAAACACTCTGGTAAACATCTCAAAATCCCATAGGGATGCTCCATTAGGGCACCCAGAGATTTTACTCTGCTTTTCAGGACCTTATTCTTAAAAATGAAAGGACAACTAAGATTCACCAGAGATTTGAAGAACCCAATAAATATATATTAAAACAAACAAAAAGAACAAAAAAAGGAAATTTGAGAAAATTTAATAATAATACAGGGAACCGAAGACTTAAAACCACAAAGTTTAAAAAGTAGATGAACCTCTAATTCATATCCTTAAAGAGATAAGAGAAGATTCATAAAATAAGAATGCTACTGGAAACTAAGGGAGAACTCCATTTCTGTGTAGGATGTAGAAAGCCACAGAAGACTGTTACTTTCTGACATTGAGAAAAAGTCAGATACTCTGAAAAATTAAAAATCTTCTGGAGCCCATCAAAGACCTGAATTTCCAAGGAAACAAAGTAATGGAAATCTAAGGAGGCACAAGTTCCTCTAGGGACAGCTGAGAAACTCAAATATTTAACCTGTGGCAGAGCACTATAGGAAAAGGTGACCCCACCAAAGTAAGTAAGAAGAAATCAGCTAACATTTAAATAAATTCTTAAAGGTCAAGTGGGAGCTAGTATATCAGTCTGGAATGGCTGGCCCCAGACATAAAAGGAGGGTTGTGTGGATGGAACTGGAGGGTATTATGCTGAGTGAAGTAAGTCAGTCGGAGAAGGACAAACATTATATGTTCTCATTCATTTGGGGAATATAAATAATAGTGAAAGGGAATATAAGAGAAGGGAGAAGAAATGTGTGGGAAATATCAGAAAGGGAGACAGAACGTAAAGACTGCTAACTCTGGGAGACGAACTAGGGGTGGTAGAAGGGGAGGAGGGCAGGGGGTGGGAGTGAATGGGTGACGGGCACTGGGGGTTATTCTGTATGTTAGTAAATTGAACTCCAATAAAAAATAAATTAAAAAAAAAAAAGGAGGGTTGTCATACTCACTCACAAGCTCCTTCCAACGGGCCTTACCAAATGCTTACAGAAAAGATTAAGAGTGAAACAGAAGTCTAGCAAGTGCTCCCTTTCAGAGCTCTGAAGACAAAGAGTTTAAGATGTAGCCAAACTAGCCAAACTGTTTGTAGACTTCCAAACAAAAATTATACCTGCCAAAAGACAATAATACAGCTTTGGTGAAATGAAGGAGGAAAAGATCTGTCGACTCATAATTCTATATCAGCAAAAATATCTTTAAAACATTAAAGCAAAATAAAGACTTTTTTCAGGCAAACAATTGCTTAGATAATGCATTTCCAACAAACCTGTCTAGAAGAAATTCTAAAGGAAGTTCCTTAGGGAGAAGGAACATGAAAGAGGAGATGCTACAACCTGATACCACCAAAACACATAGGATCATAAGAAATTACTACAAACAGTTATGTACCAACAAGTTGGACAAATTAGAAGACATGAGTAAATTCCTAAAAAATACAACTTATCAAGACTGAACCGTGAAAAAATAGAAAATCTGAACAGCCCAGTTACTAATAAGGAAAGTGAATCAGGAATCAAAACCCTGTGATGGTTTCACAGGTGAAATCTATCAAACATTTAAAGAATTAATACCAATCCATCTCAAACTTTTCCCAAAAAGTAGAAAGAGGAACACTTCCCAAATGCTCTTATGAGGCCAACATTACCCTGATACCAAAACCAAACCAGGATGCCTCAAGAAAAACACGACACATCAATATCTGTGACAAACACAGATGCAAAAATCCTCAATAAAAAAATCCTCAATAAAATATCAGCAAACTGAATTCCACAATATAGTAATAGAATCATACATGGTGACCAAGTAGGATTTATTCCAGGGATGCAAAGATAGTTCAATGTCCACAATTAACCATTATGATATACCACATTAACAAAACAAAGGATAAAAATCATGTGATCATCTCCATAGATGCAGAAAAAGCATTTGATAAAATTCAACATTCATTTATGATAAAAACTCTCAACAGGGTGGGTATAGAGGAACATACTTCAACACAATAAAGTCCATATACACCATGACCCAGCAAACATCACACTCAAAAGGTGAAAAACTAAAATCCTTTCCTCTAAGACCGGGAGTAAGACAAGGATGTCCACTCTTGTCACTTTTATTCAACATAATATTAGAAGTCCTAGTCAAAGCAATTAGGCAAGATAAAGAAATAAAAGGCATGCAAATCAGGAAGAAGTAAAAAAAAAAAAAAAGAAAGAAGTAAAACTGTCACTATTTGCAGAAAACATGATATTTTATATATAGAAAATCTTAAGACTACAAAAAAACCTGTTA
The DNA here is from genome assembly GCF_053574225.1 of Canis aureus. Classification (NCBI taxonomy): domain Eukaryota; kingdom Metazoa; phylum Chordata; class Mammalia; order Carnivora; family Canidae; genus Canis; species Canis aureus. Next base: position 8,392,465 of record NC_135616.1, on the reverse strand, counting down.
GAACAAATCAACAAATTTGGTAAAGTTGCAGGATACAAAATTAATACATGGAAATCTATTGTAACTCCACACACTAATAATGAACTACTAGAAAAAGAAATTCAGAAAGCAATTCCATTTACAATTGTATCAAAAAGAATAAAATACCTAAGAATAAGTCTAAAAGGTGAAAGACCTGTACTCTGAAAACTACAAGACATTCATAAAAGAAATTAAAGAAGATACAAATAAATGGAAAGATATTCTGTGCTTATGGACAGGATGAATTAATATTGTTAAAATGTCCACACTATGAAAAAACAATCTACAAATTTAATGCAATCCCTAAAAATTCCAAAGGCATTTTTCACAGAAATAAAACAGTCCTAAAACTTGTTGGGAACCATAAAAGATCCTAAATAAAGCAATCTTGGGAGAGAACAACAGAGTAGGTCATCACAATTCCTGATTTCAAACTACATTATAAAACTACTGGAATCAAAACAGTACGGTATTGGCATTAAAACACAGGGATCAATGGAGAATAGAGCCCAGAAATAAACCCATGCATATATGGTCAATTAATTTACAACAAAGGAAGCAAGAATATACAACGGGGAAAGGACAGTCTCTGCAATAAATGGTGTTGGGAAAGCTGGGCAGCCACAAGTGAAAGAATGAAACTAGACCACTATTTTACAGCATACACAAAAACTAACTCAAAATGAATTAAAGACTTGAACAGAAGACTTGAAACATAAAATTCCTAGAGGAAGATGTAGGCAGTAATCTCCTTGACCTTGGTCCTCACAATGAATTTTTGGATTTGACACCAAAAGCAAAAGTACGTGGAATTGCATCAAGCTAAAAAAATAAAAAGCTTCTGCATAGCAAAGGCAGCCATCAACAAGATGAGAAGGCAACCTACTGAATGAGAGAAATATTTGTAAATCATATATCTGATAAGGGGTTAATAACTAAAATTACTTAGAGAACTCATACAACTCAATAAGAAAAAAAAAATCTGATTTAAAAATGAATAGAGGGGAGAGGAGGAGCAAGATGGCGGAGGAGTAGGGTCCCCAAATCACCTGTCTCCACCAAACTACCTAGAAAACCTTCAAATTATCCTGAAAATCTATGAATTCGGCCTGAGATTTAAAGAGAGACCAGCTGGAATGCTACAGTGAGAAGAGTTCGCGCATCTATCAAGGTAGGAAGACGGGGAAAAAGAAAGAAAGGAACAAAGGCCTCCAAGGGGGAGGGGCCCCGCGAGGAGCCGGGCTGAGGCCGGGGCGAGTGTCCCCAGGACAGGAGAGCCCCGTCCCGGAGACGCAGGAGCTGCACCGACCTTCCCGGGCGGAAAGGGGCTCGTGGGGAGTTGGAGCAGGACCAGGAGGGCGAGGAGGCCCTCGGGCTCCCGGGGACAGTAACAGCAACTGCGCGCCCAGGAGAGTGCGCCGAGCTCCCTAAGGGCTGCAGCGCGCACGGCGGGACCGGCGGGACCCGGAGCAGCTGAAGGGGCTCGGGCGGCGGCTCCGCGGAGGGGGCTGCGCGGCCCCAGGAGCAGCTCGGAGGGGCTCGGGCAGAGGAAGAGGCTCCGTGCGGAGGGGGCTGCGCGGTTCCAGGAGCAGCTCGGAGGGGCCTGGGCGGCGGCTCCGCGGAGGGGGCTGCGCGGCCCGGGAGCGCGAATCCACCAGCGCAGGCTCCGGAGCACAGGGCGCCGGGACACAGCCCAGGATCCCGCCTCCCCCGGGACAGGCAGAGGCCGGGAGGGCCCAGGACAGCGAGGACGCTCCTGCCCCAGCTGAGCAGATCAGCGGCCCCGCCCGGAGCCTCCAGGCCCTGCAGACGGAGTTCCTGCCGGAGCTGAATCCAGGTTTCCAGAGCTGCCCCGCCACTGGGGCTGTTCCTCCTGCGGCCTCACGGGGTAAACAACCCCCACCGAGCCCTGCACCAGGCAGGGGCACAGCAGCTCCCCCAACTGCTAACACCTGAAAATCAGCACAACAGGCCCCTCCCCCAGAACACCAGCTAGACTGACAACTTCCAGGAGAAGCCAAGGGACTTAAAGTACACAGAATCAGAAGATACTCCCCGGTGGTTCTTTTTTTGTTTGTTTGTTTTTGTTTTTGTTTTTGTTTTGTTTTGCTTTTTGATTTGTTTCCTTCCCCCACCCCCTTTTTTTTCTCCTTTCTTTTTCTTTCTCTTTTTCTTCTTTTTTTTTTTTTTTTTTTCTTTTCGTTTTTTTTTTTTTCTTTTTCTTCCCCTTTTTTTTTTTTCTCTTTCTCTTTTCTTTCCTTCTTTCTCTCCTCTCTTTTTCTCTTTTTCCCAATACAACTTGCTTTTGGCCACTCTGCACTGAGCAAAATGACTAGAAGGAAAACCTCACCTCAAAAGAAAGAATCAGAAACAGTCCTCTCTCCCACAGAGTTACAAAATCTGGATTACAATTCAATGTCAGAAAGCCAATTCAGAAGCACTATTATACAGCTACTGGTGGCTCTAGAAAAAAGTATAAAGGACTCAAGAGACTTCATGACTGCAGAATTTAGAGCTAATCAGGCAGAAATTAAAAACCAATTGAATGAGATGCAATCCAAACTAGAAGTCCTAACGACGAGGGTTAACGAGGTGGAAGAACGAGTGAGTGACCTAGAAGACAAGTTGACAGCAAAGAGGGAAACTGAGGAAAAAAGAGACAAACAATTAAAAGACCATGAAGATAGATTAAGGGAAATAAACGACAGCCTGAGGAAGAAAAACCTACGTTTAATTGGGGTTCCCGAGGGCGCCGAAAGGGACAGAGGGCCAGAATATGTATTTGAACAAATTCTAGCTGAAAACTTTCCTAATCTGGGAAGGGAAACAGGCATTCAGATCCAGGAAATAGAGAGATCCCCCCCTAAAATCAATAAAAACCGTTCAACACCTCGACATTTAATTGTGAAGCTTGCAAATTCCAAAGATAAGGAGAAGATCCTTAAAGCAGCAAGAGACAAGAAATCCCTGACTTTTATGGGGAGGAGTATTAGGGTAACAGCAGACCTCTCCACAGAGACCTGGCAGGCCAGAAAGGGCTGGCAGGATATATTCAGGGTCCTAAATGAAAAGAACATGCAACCAAGAATACTTTATCCAGCAAGGCTCTCATTCAAAATGGAAGGAGAGATAAAGAGCTTCCAAGACAGGCAGCAACTAAAAGAATATGTGACCTCCAAACCAGCTCTGCAAGAAATTTTAAGGGGGCCTCTTAAAATTCCCCTTTAAGAAGAAGTTCAGTGGAACAGTCCACAAAAACAAAGACTGAATAGATATCATGATGACACTAAACTCATATCTCTCAATAGTAACTCTGAATGTGAACGGGCTTAATGACCCCATCAAAAGGCGCAGGATTTCAGACTGGATAAAAAAGCAGGACCCATCTATTTGCTGTCTACAGGAGACTCATTTTAGACAGAAGGACACCTACAGCCTGAAAATAAAAGGTTGGAGAACCATTTACCATTCTAATGGTCCTCAAAAGAAAGCAGGGGTAGCCATCCTTATATCAGATAAACTAAAATTTACCCCAAAGACTGTAGTGAGAGATGAAGAGGGACACTATATCATACTTAAAGGATCTATTCAACAAGAGGACTTAACAATCCTCAATATATATGCTCCGAATGTGGGAGCTGCCAAATATATAAATCAATTATTAACCAAAGTGAAGAAATACTTAGATAATAATACACTTATACTTGGTGACTTCAATCTAGCTCTTTCTATACTCGATAGGTCTTCTAAGCAAAACATCTCCAAAGAAACGAGAGCTTTAAATGATACACTGGACCAGATGGATTTCACAGATATCTACAGAACTTTACATCCAAACTCAACTGAATACACATTCTTCTCAAGCGCACATGGAACTTTCTCCAGAATAGACCACATATTGGGTCACAAATCGGGTCTGAACCGATACCAAAAGATTGGGATTGTCCCCTGCATATTCTCGGACCATAATGCCTTGAAATTAGAACTAAATCACAACAAGAAGTTTGGAAGGACCTCAAACACATGGAGGTTAAGGACCATCCTGCTAAAAGATAAAAGGGTCAACCAGGAAATTAAGGAAGAATTAAAAAGATTCATGGAAACTAATGAGAATGAAGATACAACCGTTCAAAATCTTTGGGATGCAGCAAAAGCAGTCCTAAGGGGGAAATACATCGCAATACAAGCATCCATTCAAAAACTGGAAAGAACTCAAATACAAAAGCTAACCTTACACATAAAGGAGCTAGAGAAAAAACAGCAAATAGATCCTACACCCAAGAGAAGAAGGGAGCTAATAAAGATTCGAGCAGAACTCAACGAAATCGAGACCAGAAGAACTGTGGAACAGATCAACAGAACCAGGAGTTGGTTCTTTGAAAGAATTAATAAGATAGATAAACCATTAGCCAGCCTTATTAAAAAGAAGAGAGAGAAGACTCAAATTAATAAAATCATGAATGAGAAAGGAGAGATCACTACCAACACCAAGGAAATACAAACGATTTTAAAAACCTATTATGAACAGCTATACGCCAATAAATTAGGCAATCTAGAAGAAATGGACGCATTCCTGGAAAGCCACAAACTACCAAAACTGGAACAGGAAGAAATAGAAAACCTGAACAGGCCAATAACCAGGGAGGAAATTGAAGCAGTCATCAAAAACCTCCCAAGACACAAGAGTCCAGGGCCAGATGGCTTCCCAGGAGAATTTTATCAAACGTTTAAAGAAGAAATCATACCTATTCTCCTAAAGCTGTTTGGAAAGATAGAAAGAGATGGAGTACTTCCAAATTCGTTCTATGAAGCCAGCATCACCTTAATTCCAAAGCCAGACAAAGACCCCGCCAAAAAGGAGAATTACAGACCAATATCCCTGATGAACATGGATGCAAAAATTCTCAACAAGATACTGGCCAATAGGATCCAACAGTACATTAAGAAAATTATTCACCATGACCAAGTAGGATTTATCCCTGGGACACAAGGCTGGTTCAACACCCGTAAAACAATCAATGTGATTCATCATATCAGCAAGAGAAAAACCAAGAACCATATGATCCTCTCATTGGATGCAGAGAAAGCATTTGACAAAATACAGCATCCATTCCTGATCAAAACTCTTCAGAGTGTAGGGATAGAGGGAACATTCCTCGACATCTTAAAAGCCATCTATGAAAAGCCCACAGCAAATATCATTCTCAATGGGGAAGCACTGGGAGCCTTTCCCCTAAGATCAGGAACAAGACAGGGATGTCCACTCTCACCACTGCTATTCAACATAGTACTGGAAGTCCTAGCCTCAGCAATCAGACAACAAAAAGAAATTAAAGGCATTCAAATTGGCAAAGAAGAAGTCAAACTCTCCCTCTTCGCCGATGACATGATACTCTACATAGAAAACCCAAAAGTCTCCACCCCAAGATTGCTAGAACTCATACAGCAATTCGGTAGCGTGGCAGGATACAAAATCAATGCCCAGAAGTCAGTGGCATTTCTATACACTAACAATGAGACTGAAGAAAGAGAAATTAAGGAGTCAATCCCATTTACAATTGCACCCAAAAGCATAAGATACCTAGGAATAAACCTCACCAAAGATGTAAAGGATCTATACCCTCAAAACTATAGAACACTTCTGAAAGAAATTGAGGAAGACACAAAGAGATGGAAAAATATTCCATGCTCATGGATTGGCAGAATTAATATTGTGAAAATGTCAATGTTACCCAGGGCAATATACACGTTTAATGCAATCCCTATCAAAATACCATGGACTTTCTTCAGAGAGTTAGAACAAATTATTTTAAGATTTGTGTGGAATCAGAAAAGACCCCGAATAGCCAGGGGAATTTTAAAAAAGAAAACCATATCTGGGGGCATCACAATGCCAGATTTCAGGTTGTACTACAAAGCTGTGGTCATCAAGACAGTGTGGTACTGGCACAAAAACAGACACATAGATCAGTGGAACAGAATAGAGAATCCAGAAGTGGACCCTGAACTTTATGGGCAACTAATATTCGATAAAGGAGGAAAGACTATCCATTGGAAGAAAGACAGTCTCTTCAATAAATGGTGCTGGGAAAATTGGACAGCCACATGCAGAAGAATGAAACTAGACCACTCTCTTTCACCATACACAAAGATAAACTCAAAATGGATGAAAGATCTAAATGTGAGACAAGATTCCATCAAAATCCTAGAGAAGAACACAGGCAACACCCTTTTTGAACTCGGCCATAGTAACTTCTTGCAAGATACATCCACGAAGGCAAAAGAAACAAAAGCAAAAATGAACTATTGGGACTTCATCAAGATAAGAAGCTTTTGCACAGCAAAGGATACAGTCAACAAAACTCAAAGACAACCTACAGAATGGGAGAAGATATTTGCAAATGACATATCAGATAAAGGGCTAGTTTCCAAGATCTATAAAGAACTTATTAAACTCAACACCAAAGAAACAAACAATCCAATCATGAAATGGGCAAAAGACATGAACAGAAATCTCACAGAAGAAGACATAGACATGGCCAACATGCACATGAGAAAATGCTCTGCATCACTTGCCATCAGGGAAATACAAATCAAAACCACAATGAGATACCACCTCACACCAGTGAGAATGGGAAAAATTAACAAGGCAGGAAACAACAAATGTTGGAGAGGATGCGGAGAAAAGGGAACCCTCTTACACTGTTGGTGGGAATGTGAACTGGTGCAGCCACTGTGGAAAACTGTGTGGAGGTTCCTCAAACAGTTAAAAATATACCTGCCCTACGACCCAGCAATTGCACTGTTGGGGATTTACCCCAAAGATACAAATGCAATGAAACGCTGGGACACCTGCACCCCGATGTTTCTAGCAGCAATGGCCACGATAGCCAAACTGTGGAAGGAGCCTCGGTGTCCAACGAAAGATGAATGGATAAAGAAGATGTGGTTTATGTATACAATGGAATATTACTCAGCTATTAGAAATGACAAATACCCACCATTTGCTTCAACGTGGATGGAACTGGAGGGTATTATGCTGAGTGAAGTAAGTCAGTCGGAGAAGGACAAACATTATATGTTCTCATTCATTTGGGGAATATAAATAATAGTGAAAGGGAAAATAAGGGAAGGGAGAAGAAATGTGTGGGAAATATCAGAAAGGGAGACAGAACATAAAGACTGCAAACTCTGGGAAACGAACTAGGGGTGGTAGAAGGGGAGGAGGGCGGGGGGTGGGAGTGAATGGGTGACGGGCACTGGGTGTTATTCTGTATGTTAGTAAATTGAACACCAATAAAAAAATTAAAAAAAAAAAAAAAAAAAATGAATAGAGGATGTGAATAGACATTTTTCCAAAGAAGACATATAGATGGCCTACAAACACATGAAAAAGTGTTTAACATCACTCATCATCAGGAAAATGCAAATCACAGCCACAAGAAGATGCACCTCACACCTTTCAGAATGGCTATTATAGAAAGAACAAGACATAACTGTTAAAGAGGATGTTGAGAAAAGGAAACACTTGTGCCCTGTTGTAGGGATGTAAACTGGTGAAGCTGCTATGGAAAACAGTATGGAGTTTCCTCAAAAAATGAAAACTAGAATTACCATATGATCCAGCAATTCCACTTCTAGGTATCTATCTGAAAGAAACAAAAACACTAAATTGAAAGGATGTATGTGACCCCACATTCATTGCAGGGTTATCTATAGAAGTCAAGATACAGAAGATATCTTATCGTCCATAAATATATAAATGGACGGAGAAAATGGGATATTATTCAGTCACAAAAAGGGAAATGCTGCCACTTGCAACAACATGGGTGAACCTTGAAGAAATTATATGCTAAGTGAAATAAGTCAGTAAGATTATCTCACATGTGGAATCTAAAAACAAATACAAAAAAACATGTTCTTGAGGAACAGTGAGGTAAACGTCAAAAGTAACAGGCTTGCACCTGGATTAAAAAAATCTGGGGTACAGAGAAGAATGCTGTTTTTCATTTACAGAACTTATAATACAACTACATACGTGAATTGTTTTCTTATTTTTTTACTGTGGTAAAATACACATAACAAAATATACCAACTTAATGATTTTTTTTAAGTACAGTTCAGTGATACTAAATATATACATAATGTTACATAATGATCACCATCATCCATGTCCACAACTCCTTTCATCTGATGAAACTGAAACTCTATCTCCACTAAACAACTCCTCATCCCTTCTCCCCAAAACTCTGGGCAACCATCACTCTTTTTCTCTCTGATTCTATTTTAAATATCCTAAATAAGTGGAATCATCCAGTATTTGTCTTTTGTGATTACTTTATTTCACTAAGCATAATGTCCTCAAGGTTCATGCATGTTGTACCAGATGTCAGAATTTCCTTCCTTTAAGGCTTACTAATATTCTATTGTATGCATATGCCACATTTTCCTTACCCATTCATCTGTTCATGGACACTTGGGTTGCTTCCACATTTTGACTATTGTCAATAATGCTGCTATATTGGTGTACCCTGCTTTCAAATCTCTGGGGTATATACCAAGAAGTGCAAACACTAGATCATATGGTAATTATGTTTTTAATTTTTTGAGGAACTGTCATACTATTTTCCACAGCAGGTATACTATTTTACATTCCCACCAACAGTGATCAAGGGTTCCAAGTTCTACACATTCTTGCCAGCTCTTCTGATTTTCTAATTTTTTTAATAGTAGCCACCCCAGTGGATATGAAGTGGTATCTCAATGTGGTTTTAATTTGCATTTCCCCAATAATTAATGATGGTGTGCATCTTTTCATGTGCATAATGACCATTCGCTATCTTTTTTTTTAATCTTGTTTTTTAAAAGATTTTATTTATTCATGAGAGACACACAGAGAGAGAGAGAGAGAGAGAGAAACAGAGAGACAGAGAGACAGAGAGACAGAGACACAGGCAGAGGGAGAAGCAGGCTCCATGCAGGGAGCCCAATGTGGGACTCAATCTCGGAGCTCCAGGATCACGCCCTGGGCCTAACGCAGGTGCTAATCCGCTGAACCACCGAGGCATCCCTCATTATCTTTTTTAGAGAAATGTTTAACCAAAAGTCCTTTACTCATATTTATTTGGGTTGCTTTTATTATTGTTGAATTTTAGGAGTTCTCTATATATTCTGGATAATTCCTTAACAGATGTATGATTTGCAAGTATTTCTCCCATCCTGAGGTTGCTTTTTCAATCTTTTGATAGTGTTCTTTGATACACAGGAGTTTTTAATCTTCATGAGATCCAATTTATCTATATTTTCTTTTGTTTTCTGTCTCTTTGGTGTCGTATCCAAGAAATGACTGCTGAATTCAATGTTGTGAAACTTTTGCCCTATTTTTAAGATTACTATGGTTTTAGCCCTTATGTTTAGCTCATCAATTCATTTTTATTTAATTTTTGTATATAAGTCAGAGTTCAACTTCATTCCTTTGCATGGGTTAAACAACTTTCCCAGCAGAATTTGCTGAAGACAATATTCTTTCTCCTTTGAATGGTCTTGGCACTTTTGTTGAAAAATCATTTGACCCTCTATGTTAGTGTTTATTTCTGGGCTCTCCAGTTCATTGGTCTGTATGTGTACATTTAAGCCATTATCACACTGTTTTAATTACTATAGCTTTGTAAATATGTTTATGTATATGTAATATGTTTGAAATAAGAAACTGTGAGTCTTCTAACTCTGTTCCTTTACACAACTCTTTTAGCTATTCAGCGTCCTTTAATATTTCACATAAATCATAGGGCTGATTTTTCTATTTCTGCAAAAAAGCATCTTTGGGACTTTGAGAGGGACTGCATTAAACTGTAGGTCACCTTGGGTAATACAGACATCTTAATAATATTAAGTATTCCAATCCATAAACATGGGATGTCTTTCCATTTATTTATGTCTTCTTAAATTTTCTTCAGCAGTGTTTTGTACTTTTCATTGAACAATTCTTTCACCACCTTAGTTCAATTCCTAACATTTTATTCTTTTCAATGCTATTGTAAATGGAATTGTTTTTAATATCCTCTTCAGATAGTTCATTGTTAGTGTACCGAAATGCAATTGATTTTTGAGTCTTGATTTTGTATCCTGTTACTTTGCTTAATTAATTCATGTACTAATTTTAAGGGGTGTGTGTGTGTATGTGTGTAATTTTTCGGGTTTTCTACAAATAAGATCATCATATCATCTGTGAACAGAGATAATTCTACTCATTTGCTTCCAATTCAGATATCTTTTATTACTTTTTCTTGCCTAATTATTGTGGGTAGGACTTTCAGTTCTATGTTGGAAAAAAGTGGCAAAATCAGGCATCTTTGCTGTTCTCTTGATCTTAGAAGAGAAGCTTTCAGTCTTTCACTACTAAGTGTAATGATTCCTGTGGTTATTTCATATATGGCTTTTATTATATTGAGTTTGTTTCCTTTTGTTCCTAAGCTATTGAAATTTTTTTCATGAAAGGATATTTAATCTTATCACATGCTTTTTCATCAACTGATATGATTATGTCAGTTTTTGTCCTTCATTCTGTTAATTCAGTGTATTGCATTGATCAGTTTTAATATGTTCAATCATCCTTGCATTCCAGAAGTCAATCCCACTTGGTCGTGGCATATAATCCTTTTAATATGATGCTGAATTCAGTTTCCTAGTATTTTGTTGAGGATTTTTGTATCCGTGTTCATAAGAGATCCTGGTGTACAGTTTTCTTTTCTGGTACTGTCTTTTTCTGGTTGTTGTAACAGGGTAATACTAGGCAAATAAAATGAGTTAGGAAGGGTTCCCTCCTTGTCAATTTTATTGGGAAAGTTTGAGAAGGACTGGCATTAGTTATTCTCTAAATGTCTGGTAGAATTCACTGGTGAAGCCATCAAGTCCAAGGCTTTTCTTTGTTGGGATATTTCTGAATGCTAATTTAACCTTCTATGAGTTATTTTATTTAAAATGTTTTTTAAAGTGATTTACTGCCTATTTTTATGTACCTGAACCTGTGGATAAATTGTGAGCAAAAAAAAAAAAAAAAAGTCCTTCGTAATACAACATTTAGAGAAAATTTGTACCTGTATTTTGAGAGATCTAGAGTCTTGTTCCATTTTTTTTTCATGTCTGAATTTTCTAATATTGTTGTTGGAAGGAAAACACTTTGTGGAGGGTAATCTGGAAATATTTATCAAATGCTTAAAAATTGTTTCCATCCTCTATAATCCACTAATTCCACTTACAACAAGAAAGTAGTAACAAACATATATAACTATTTCTTTAAAAGAATGTTTTCCATTGTTATTTAAGAACTAGAAAAAGATGGGCAGCCTGGGTGGCTCAGCGGTTTAGCGTCCCACCTTCAGCCCAGGGTGTGATCCTGGAGTCCCGGGATCCAGTCCCACACTGGGCTCCCTGCACGGAGCCTGCTTCTCCCTCTGCCTGGGTCTCTGCTTCTCTCTGTGTTTCTCATGAATAAATAAATAAAATCTTAAAAAAAAAAAAAAGAACTAGAAAAAAGTTAAAAAAAAAAGAACTAGAAAAAGTTAATGTCCGATACAAGAGAAAAACCAAAATAAACCATGGTATCTATTATAATAGATAATTATACACATTAATAGCCAGGTTCAAAGACTATTTAAAAAAGAGTAAATTTGTTCAAATTATATTTGCAAGAGAGAAAATGGCTATGAAAGCAGCATGAAAAATAAGATTACAATTCTACTTTTTAAGTTACATATATAGTCAAATAAAAAGACAAAATGATTGAAAAAATAATAGAATTATAATGGTAAGCTCTAGTGAGAGGTGAGATTAATTTTTTTGATTTATTCATTATTACATTTCAAATTTTACACATTTCCTTCACTTTTATAAAACGAAAAATGTAAGTAACATTTGTTTTATTTATTTATTTTTGTAACATTTGTTTTAAATAAGTTTGACTTGTAAGTCCACAGCTTCACTTCACTGGTGATTATTGGTAAAATAAACTTGGATTTATAAAGAGTATTGAGCACTCTTTACAGACGATACAATACTATCCCTTTATAGTGTACCTGTAGAATAGTGTATAGGGAATTTGTTTTCCATGAAAGACTTGGGGGAAATGATGATATGATTTGTAATCAAGTTAGAGAATGAGAGAGAGGATCATGATATCATATGCTACAGTGGCAGGATTACCCATTGATGGAACCATGGCGATATCTAATGGGACGTCTGGTAGGAGAATTGTCTACCAGACATAGACACAATAGACATAGACACAATAGACGCATAGACACAATAACTTAAAATGACACATTTTATCAGATGGCCACAAAAATTGTCCCATAGTTGGTAAAATATGCAAGTGTAGTTTTTTCTGCTCTCAGTGGCTTTTTGGTGCCACATTAAAATGTATTTACCATAGAACATGATATTTACAAGAAAAAAAGAGCTTTGCAAAGTCAGGAACCAGCCCATCAATTCAGAGACTTCCAGACCATAAAAAACTCTGAATAAAGAGCTCATTTGTATCTTCTCATTCAGTCACTTGCTGAATCAGGAATGCAGAAATCCCAGAGTCTCTTACATCTTCCCAGCCCCTACTCTTTATTTGCACATACAATGAATCTCCTTAATGGTCTTCCTTTAATCTGGCCTACTATTGCCAAATAAATGCTTAAATATAGTTATACCACAGATATGACTAGAAATTCCTCATTCTGCTTTTTTAAAGATCCTTCATAAAATGGCCTCAATATACCCATCCTACTAATTCTTCATTAATATTTCAAAACCGAAGAGAAATCTATTTCAGAGGCTTGTCCTCCAGAACTGTAAGATAATATTTTGTGTTGTTTTAAGCCACTAAGTTGTGGTCATTTGTTATGGAACAGTACACCATCATATCATTTTCACCATGAGGCACTTCTTTCTCTTTCTGGCCTCATGTTATTTTTTTGACTAATCTCCTTGTTATCATTTATAACAGTTATTTATAAATTCATATTATTTATAAAATGACAGTAGGCTGTCAGCCCCCTAGGATCAAGGAAGGCTGCTTACTGACCCTTCTACCTCACCCTCCCCAGCCAAAGGCCTGTATAATGTAGTAGCAGATGAAAGCACAGTGAATAAAAGAGGAATCCACAATTCCAATTACAATAAATAAATAAATAAATAAATAAATAAATAAATAAATAAATCAGTCAGTCACAGGGCAGCATAAGTCAACTAATAAATGTAGAGGAAATAATGAAATCAGAAAATCATCATTTGGCAAATATCATATTACTAATTCATCTAATGAACATCAAAAGATGCTAAAAATCAGTGAGTGAAAGATGAGAAATAGAATAATCACATAATCTCAAAGTTACTCCTCATAAGTATATATTAATTACAAAAGGAAAAAGTAATTTTGCAGTAGAGAAATGGCACACACCATTTCAATCAAGTGATCAAAGTTAACACTAACAGGAAAGGGACAGCACCACCAGAGGGGATGCACTGCTTCTGAAATATTCCTCCCCTGGTGCATAATTCATCTACTCCTGAGGAAACATCAGACAAACCCAAAGTGAGTAGCACATGACAAAAGAAATAACTGGCCTGTACTCTTCAAAAGTGTCAAGCTGATTAAAGTCAAAGCAAGATGAAGAACTGCTGCAGATTAAAGAACACTAGAGAGGCAGGACAAGTAAACACATGTGATCCTGGATTAAATCTGTGCATGTGTGCTTCACAGAGAATATTACTGGGTGACTGACAAAATCTTCATTCTGACAACTTAATCTCAAATGGTCTGGCAAGGAGTCTATTTTTGCTGTTGTGACTTCTGAATCTTAAAATTATTTCCGATTTTAAATAAAATAGGAACATTTACAAGACCGATCACACATCATTCTGAGCCTAATGTTCTTAATCATGTCTCACCTCCACATCCCTCTCCCCCTTCCCTACCCTGCAGCCCAGCATGTGACTCATATGCCCATAATTTGAAGTTGCCAGGAACTTCCTTTTTTAAAGAGATGCATATTGTTAGCATGGATACAGAGAAATTGAAGCCCTCACACACCCATGGGAATGTAAAATCCTGGTAAAGATCCTGTAAATTAAATGTAGAATTGCTATATGACCCAGCAACTCCACTCCTACGTATATGCCCACGAGAACTGGAAACCTTCATGTGAAAACTCTCACACAAATGTTCACAGCAATATTATCCAAAATAGCCAAAATGTGGTAACAACCCAAATCCCCATTAACTGATAAATGGATACACAAATTGTGGTTTATAATATATATAATATATATATAATATTTCACCTATATAATGAAATAATATTTGTAATTAAAAAGAAGTGATGTGCTGATCCATGCTACAACACAGATGAACTCTAACATTATGCTAAGTGAAGAAGCTAGACCTGAAAGGCCATGTTATATAATTTAACTTACATGAACTATTCAGAATAGGCAAATCTCTAAGACAGAAGGTAGATTAATGGTTATCAAGGGCTGAATGGAATGGAGGGTTGGGGCATAACTGCTAAATGGTTCAGGATTTCTTTTTTAAGTGATAGAAACATTCTAAAATTGAATGCAGTGATGGTCACACAATTCTTGTAAATATTTTTTAAAACCATCAATTGTACACTATAAATGGATGAGTTGTATAGTGTGTGAATTATACCTTAATAGTGTTTTAGAGAAACAGATCCCTTCCTTCATCATGTTTTATACTTATTTAAATCTTCCCATTCAATAAGGACAGAAGTCACCATGGAAAATGTTCATTGAATTAAATCTGAGTTTGGTTTCAGAGTGGGCTTCAAATGTGAACAGCAGTGTGCATTTGGAGAGGCACTATATCCAGGACTGTCATCCTTCCTGGAGGAAATGGTCCGGCTAGGAATCAGAGGAGCTCTGACAGCCACCATCTTTCTGCAGGGTTTCCTGTCTACCGGCCCAAATTAAGCAGGAGGCCAGCTGGTGTGGAGGCTCCTGTCCTGGTTTGCAAAACAGATTTTCACACAGGTCATCATACTGTTGAGAAAACAGTCTTCACGATACCGTTTTGACTGGTGACCAAACCACACCAAGCAATGTAAGTATTAGGAATTTCATATACATTACAAAGCAATCAGAGTTACTTTTAAAACAGCAATACCATTCAAAAGAACTGGAAAAGCAAAAAAAATATAACATTCCACTGCTATTCTATTTAATATTCTTTAATGGACAGATCTTATTTTTAACTGTACAGACCCAGCCATACCATGAACTACCCAAAGCTATGCTACTAAGGGATTTTACTTCAAAAAAAGGATGAGACTTGCCCCTATTTATCAGGAGGTGATTCTTAACAGGACATTGCCTGCTCATCACCAAGTGAAGCTTAAGAGCTCACTGTAAGACCCAACAATCTTCCTGGAAAGAAGCTTCTCTCCTTCAATTGCTAAAGGGTCTGCCTAAAAACTTTTTGTCACTTTCTAACTTCAACTAAAACTCCAGCAGATTGCAACTTTTGAAGGAATAGAAGCACATATTTTTTGGTCTTCTCTAGGACCAAAAGACACCAAATAGAATATGTAACACCTTATATTAAATTTACATCACTGAAAAGTACCTTCACATTTTATACTTCACACATTTCAAAAACTGGCCTTTCCCCCCCTCTTTTTCTCTCTGAAAAGGCTCTTTTATCTGGAATCTATGAGAATCTGAGTATACACCAGGGGCAACCATACAGATCAGCACACACTGTTCTGCTTTCAAGCACACTAATCATTCTCAGATGTACAATTACACACACACATGAAAGCTATAACAAATATAGAAAATACATTTTCTTCTGACAACAATGTAATTACAGCCATAAAATAAAATTCTATAGGATTAAATGATGCTTAAAATGTAAATTCACTTAAAGGACAATGACTACAGCTAACAACACAGCTCGTTAGCTAAATTACTAACAGAAACAAATCATTCATACAAACAATGTTAATTTCTTTTTGTCTTTTACTATGTTAAAACCCTAAAAGTACTTGTGTGAATATAAAATACATATGACATATATTACCTGTATTTCTAGCATCCTAGCCCCCGTCTTGTCACAGCAGAAGGAATATCTGAAGATTATGTGTTGGTTGGTTTTTCTTTTAAAATCTCATGTCCAAATTCCCATTTGTGGACCACCTGAGTACACAGCATTCTATTATCCTGCCTCAGGGATGCTTTTATTAACCATAGTTTCAAACTTTTCCTCTTTTATGCAGTTAATAGAGACCTAACATCTTTGGTCACATGCTTTCACAGAAACCTACAAGCCAGCATAATCCTATAACTCATCACAAGCTTTAAGCCATTTCTTTACTTCTAAGCTTTAAACTACTTTCATCCAATTTTTGCTCACTTTTCCTCTGCATATATTTTCATTATACGCCACTCTCTTATTAATACTTTGATCAAATGGCTGGTCTACTTGAATTTTTATTCTACATATCATCACATCAAATGGGAAGCTTCCTGTGGTCCAATGTGGCCCTGTGATCATGAAGGGTCAACCCCCTCCAACACCATAAGAAGAAACCCTTTATGTCTCTCCTAAAGACAAGCAATCATACTGTGGATGAACACTTTAAATAACTAAACACCTGACTTATCATTTATCCTGTTTTGCCTTTGCACTGTTAGAAGCCTTAGATAGACTACTAGGAATAAAAATATTTTAAAAGAGTACATGAGATTTATCCTAGAAATACAAAACTGGTTATATAAATATAACAACACTGTATTAATAGAATAAGGAACTGGTTATATAAATATACTAACACCATATTAAGATCATAAAGAACTCCTCTTCCATGATAAAACAAACCAGAAACGTAAAGGAACTTCCTCAGTCTGATAAAGGGCATCTACAAAAACCAGCAGCAAACACCACAGTTCATGTGAAAAGACTGAGCATTCTCCTAACATTAGGAACAAGAAAAAGATGTCTGAGCTTGCCACTACTATTCAACAAAGCCCTAGAAGGTCTAGCCAGAGGATTTAAGAAAGCAATAAAAGACAATCAAAATGGAAAGGAAGAAGTAAAATTTTCTCTACTTGGAGATGATGTAATTTTGCATATAGAAAAACCTAAGGAATACACACACACACACACACACACACACACACACACACAATATTAGAGCTAATAAATCCAGCAAGGTTCAGAATATAAAGTCATTGTACAAAAATCAATCCTATTTCCATACAACAGCAATGAATAATCTAAAGATGAAATTAAGAAAAAAAATCCCATTTACAATAGCATAAAAATGAAAAGACCAGGAAAAGACATGGCAAGAAAAAAAATACCAATACCCCTTCTGAATATCAATACAAAAATCCTCAGCAAAACAGTAACAAACTGAACTCAACAGCACATTGAAAGGATTATTCACCAAGAAAGTATGAGGGAAAAACCCTCCCACCTAAGCATTTCAATAGATACAAAAAAAGCATTAGACAAAATTCAATATTCTTTCATGATAAAAATTCAAAACTAAGAGTAAAGGAAGTTTCTTAACATGATACAGGGCATTTATTAAAAATCTACAGGTAAAAAAATCAATGGATAACATCATGCATAATGGTGAGAGACTGAGATTTTTCTGACCTAAGATTAAGAAAAAGACAAGAATGCCCACTTTCACTACTATATTCAATGATGTACTGGAAATCCTAGCCAGAATGACTAGGCAAGGAACAAAATTCAAGGCATTCAAATTGGAAATTTTAATCTTTTGGGACTTTCCTCTTTTGACAGACTAAACAATTAAACGTAAGAAAATCCCACAGAATACACACGCACACAAAAACTAGTAGAGTTGGGTCCCCGGGTGGTTCAGCGGTTTAGTGCCTGCTTTCTTTGGCCCAGGGTGTGATCCTGGAGTCCCGGGATCAAGTCCCACATTGGGCTCCCTGCATGAAGCCTGCTTCTCCCTCTGCCTGTGTCTCCCTCTCTCTCTCTCTCTCTCTCCCTGTCTCTCATGAATAAATAAAAACGTTAAAACAAAACAAAAAAAACCTAGTAGAGCTAATAATCTAATTAAGTTAAAGCTACAGGACATAAAATTAGTTCTGTTTCTCTATGCCAGAAATAATTCCAAAGGGAAATAAATAAAACAATTCCATTTACAATACATTCCAAAATAATAAAATACCTAGGAATAAATTTAACCAATAACATAAAAGATTTATACACTGAAAATGAAAACATACTATTGGTAGAAATTAAAGACCTTAAAAAAAGACAACCGATATATTCATGGATTGAAAAACTTACTACCATTGAGATCACAATACTCTCTAAAGCAATCTATATTCAATGCAACCCTTATTAAAATCCCAACAGTCATTTCTCTAGAAATGGGAAACCCAGTCCTCAAATTCATATAGAATTGTAAGGTGCCATAGATAGCCAAAACAATCTTGAAAAATAAAAACAAAGTTGGAGGATTCATATTCCAGATTTCAAAACTGACTACAAAGCCATAGTGATCAAAACAGTGTGATACATCCTAGATAATGCAATATTACAAGAAAAGGAAATTAAAGGTACAATAATTGGAAGGAAAAATATAAAACTTTGTTCACAGATGACATGAATATCTGCATAGAATACAAAAACACTGACAAAAAACATCCTGGAACCAATAAGTGATTGTAGCAAGGTTGCAGGATACAAGGTAAATATGTAAAAAGTCAACTGCTTTTCTGTGTAACAGCAATGATCAAGTGAAATTTGAAATAAAAAATATACCATTTACATTAGCATCCAAAATAATGAAATAGGTAGAAAATCTAACAAAATATGTATAAGGCCT
This sequence comes from Canis aureus, assembly GCF_053574225.1. Classification (NCBI taxonomy): domain Eukaryota; kingdom Metazoa; phylum Chordata; class Mammalia; order Carnivora; family Canidae; genus Canis; species Canis aureus. The sequence continues at coordinate 8,373,560 of NC_135616.1, read as the reverse complement.
AATTAGGAATGCTATTAAAATCTGTGGAATAAATCAAAGAACTAAATAAATGGGGAGATATTCCATGTTCGTGGATAGGAAGACTCAATTTTTATTAAGATGGCAGTTCTCAACTTTTCTATAGATTCAATGCAAGCATAGTGAAAATCCCAGCAAGTTACTTTGTGAATATTGACAGGTAGTCCAAGGTTTATATGGAGAGGCAAGAGAACCAGAATAGGACACAATACTGAAGAACAAAGCTGAAGAATTGAGATTATACAACTTTAAGACTTGCTATATAACTAGTATGCTTTATGTAATCAAGCTTGTATATAATCAAGACAGTATAGTATTGACAAAAGAATAGACAAATAACTCAACGTAACAGAACAGAGAGCCCAGAATAGACCCACATAAGTACAGCCAACCGATTTTTGGCAAGGAGCAAAGGCAATGCAAAGACAGTCAATGGAATGGAGCAAAGACTGTCTTTTCAACAAATGGTGCTGAAACAACCAGACATCCGCATGCAAAAAAATTAATCTAGACAGATCTTACACCCTTCATGAAAGTTAACTCAAAATTGATCACAGATGTAAATGTGAAATGCAAAATAATGAAACTCCTAGAAGATAACACAAGAGAAAAGCTAGATGACCTTGGGTTTAGTGACGACTCTTTAACATGACACCAAAGGCATAATCCATGAAATAAATAATTGATAAACTGGACTTCATTAAAGTTAAAATCTCTGCTCTGCTAAAGACACTGTCAAGGGGATGAAAAGGCAAGTCACAGACTGGGAGAAAATATTTCAAAAAAAATATGATAAAAACTTGTTCAAAATATACAAAGAACTCTTTAAACTCAACAATAAGAAAAGAAACAACTTGACTAAAATACAGACTAAAGGCTTTAACAGGCACCTTACCAAAGGAGATTTATAAATGGCAAATATGCACATGAAAAGATGCTCCACATCATAGGGAGCAATGCAAATTAAAAACAAGATACTAATACACACCTATTCAAATGGCTGAAACCCAAAACACTGAAACACCAAATGCTGGTGAGGATCTAGAGCAACAGGAATTCTCATAGAATGCTGGTGGAAATGTAAAGTATCACACTCACTTTGGAAGATAGTTTAGCAGTTTCTTACAAAACTAAACATTTTCTTATACAATTCAGCAGTACCATTGTTTGCTATTTATCCAAGGAGTTGAAAACATGTCCATACAAAAATCTGTGCCTGGATGTTTACAGCAGCTTTATTCATAATTGCACAAATTTTATTTAAAAAGATTGTATTTATTTATTCATGAGAGACACAGAGAGAGAGGCAGAGGAAGAAGCAGGCTCCCTGTGAGGAGTCCGATGCAGGACTCAATCCTGAGAACCTGGGATCATGAGCCAAAGGCAGACACTCAACCACTGAGCCACCCAGGTGCCCCAGCTGTCCAGACTTTGGAACAACCAAGATGGGCTTCAGTAGATGAACAGATAAGTAATCTAAGATACTAACCAGACAATGGAATATTATTCAGGACAAAAAAGAAGTGAGCTATCAAGCCACGATAAGACATGGAGGAACCTCAAATGCATATTCCTAAATTAAAAAAAAAAAACAGCCTGAAAAGGCTACCTATCATATGGTTCCAACTATATGATGGTCTGGAAAAGGCCAAACTATGAAGGCAGTAAAAAGATCAGTGGTTACCAAAGGTTTGGGCAGTGAGAGAGATGACTAAGCAGAATATAGAAGATTTTTAGGGCAGTGAAAATATTCTGTGTGATACCAAAATGATAGCTACACACCATTATGCATTGGTCCAAACCCAGAGAATGCACAACACCAAAAGTGAACCCTGAGTAAACTATCTACTTTAGGGAGATAATGATGTGTCAATATAAGTTCATCAAACCTAACAAATGTACCACTGTGATGAGCAATGTTGATACTGGAGGTTGGCTGTGCATGTGTGAAGGCAGAGGGTACAAAGGATATCTCTGTACCTTCTTCTCAACTTTTCTGTGAACTTATTTTTTTTTAAATAAAGTAAAAAAAATCCAGGATGATGCTGACATAGGATAGATATACAAACCAATGGAATAGAATGAAGAGTCCAGAAATAAATCCAAACATCTATGGCCAACTGCTTTTCAACAATGGTGCCAAGACCATATGATGGGAAAATAGCTTCTTTAACAAATGGTACTGGTTAAACTAGATAACCAAATGCAAAAGAGTAAAAGTTGAACCACCATCTCACTTCATATACAAAAATTCAATCAATATGGATCAACAACTCAAATATAAAATGATATAGCTAAAACTGTAAAATCCATAGGAAAAACATAAGGGTAAACCCTCATGACCTCAAATTTGGCAATGGACTCTTAAATTTAATACCAAACCACTAGCAACAAATGAAAAAATAGATAAGTTGGACTATCAAAATTAAAAACTATTTCACAGCAAGAAACATTAACAAGAATGTGAAAATACAATCTATAGGAGAAAACATTTGCAAATCGCTTATATGTTAGGTTTTCATAGTCAGAAGAATACATTAAAAAACCCTCACATGGATGCCTAGGTGGCACAGTTAGTTAGATATCTGACTCTGGGTTTCAGCTCTGGTCATGATCTCAGGGTCTTGGGATGGAGCCCCGTGTCCAGCTCCATACTCAATAAGGAATCTGCTTGAAACTCTCTCTCCTCTCCCTCTGCCCCTCCATCTTGTGCATGTGCTCTCACCCCCTCCAAATAAATGAATAAATCTCAAAAAAACTCACAATAATAATAATAATAATAATAATAATAATAATAATAATATAGTAAATGGACACAATATTTAAATAGTTTATAAATAAAGACAACACAATTTCTTTAAATAGACAAATAATTTCATATCTTCTTAAAAGATATGAAAATGGCCAAAGCCACGTGAACAAATGATCAACATCATTGGTCATTAGAGAAATATAAATCAAAACTACAATAAGTTATTACTTCACACCCAGTAGGGTGGTTTTAATCAAGAAAACAGAAAATAATGAGGTGGCAAGGTTGTTGAGAAATAATGATTGTCATATATTGCTATGGGAATACAAAATGACACAGGTACTACAGAAAACAGTTGTCAATTCCTCAAAATGCTAAACATAGAATTATAATATGACCCAGCAATTCTACTCCTGGGTGTAAGAGAAGTGAAGACACAGGTCCATACAGAAAACTGAATACGAATGTTCACAAAAGTATTAGTTATAATAGCCAGAAGTACAAAGGTCCATACAAATGTCCATCAACAGATGAATGACCAAAAAAATCATAGCATATGTAAATACAATGGAAAAGTATTCAATCATAAAAAGGGATGAACTACTGATACATGCTACAACTTGAATGAACCTTGAAAACATTACACTAAATGAAAGAAGTCAGATACTAAAGGTCAAATATTACAGGATTTTTATATATAACATGTATAATATATCAAGATTAGGAAAATACACAGAAAGCAGAGTAGAAGTTACCAGGGGATGGGAGGCAGGGAGTGGAGAGTGTCTACTTAATAAGTACAAAATATTTTTACTGAGTGATGTAAAAGTTTGGCAATTATAGAGAGCTGGTGATTGCATAACATTCTGAATACACTACCACTAATTCATACACTTTAAAATGGTTAATTGTAGGTCATGTAAGTTTCACTTCAATTAAAAAAGAACAGAATACTTCTGAACAAATTTAATAAAGTGCAAGACTTGTAGATGAAAAAAAATTGAAAGAAAATTAAAGACTTATGTAAGTAGAAAGATGTCCCATGTTCACGAGCTAAAAATTTTAATATTTTTGAGGTGGCTACTCCTCAAATTGATCTACAGATCAATCCCTATCAAAATCCCCACTGACTTTTTTTGGACTGAAATTGGCAAGCTGAATCTAGAATTCATAGGGACATATTTGCAAGTGCCTCAGAATAACCAAAACAATCTTGAAAAAGAACATAAAATAGAGTTAAAGAACTCACAATTTCACAATATTTACTATGAAGCTACAGTAATCAAGATAGTGTGGTACTGGCATAAGGGCAGACATATAAAGGAATGGAATAGAATGGAGAATCCAGAAATAAATTCATCTATGTATAATCAACTGTTTTTTTTATATAATTCTGCTGATATCAATCAACGGGTAAAGAAGAATCTTTTATTACAAGTCTTTGTGGCCATAGACTAGGCAGTGCTTTCCTTACATATCAAAGCACAACAACAAAAGAGAAACACATAATTCAGACTTCATCAAAATTTAAAAATTTAAAAAGAATTTTAAATTTGCTTTAAAAGAAGCCAACAAGAAAGTGAAAAAGACAACAGTATCTAATATCCAAAGACAACTCAATAGAAGGACAAATAACCCAACTCAAAAATGGGCAAAAGATATGAACATATATTTCTTGAAAGAAGAAAATGATCAATAACCACAGAAAAAGATGTTCAACATCATTAGTCATTAGAGAAATGCAAATCAAAAACACAATGTGGTCTAACTTCACACCCACCAGGATGGTTGTAATCAAGACAATAATCACATGCTGGTGAGACCATGGAGAAACTGGAATTCTCATTCATTGCCAGCGGGAATGTACCTTGTTCGGCTCCTTTGGAAAAGTTTTTGAATTCCTCAAATACAGTCTAACCTAACAATTCCACTTCTATAATTATATCCAAAAGAAATGAAAACATATCACTCAAAAGCTTGTACAAGAAAGCAGCTTTATTCATAATAGTCAAAAGTGAAAAAAAGGCCCATCAGCTAATGAATGCATAAGCAAAATGTGGCATATACATACACTGAATAATATTTGTAAACAAAAGGAGTGATGTACTGAGACATGCCACAACATGAACCCTGAAAACATTATACTAATAATGAAAGAAGCCAAGACACAACAGCCACATATGGTATGATTCTATGTATGTCCAAAACAGTCAAATCCATAGAGATATAAAATAGAGTGGTTGCCTAGAGAATGAAAAGTGACTGAGTAGAGGAGGCTAGTCTTTTGAGGGTGATCAAAATCTCTGGCAATAGATAGAGGTGATGGTTGTACCACCTTGTAAATATACTAAAAACCACTGAAATATACGTAAAAAGGGTGAAATTTATAATAAGTGAATTATATCTTGATAGAAAAAAAAGTCAGTAAAGAATTTCCTGCAGAGAAACAAGTGTTGTATGAATTTGGGCTTCCAGGAGGGCAGGATTTTAATGTACAAAAACACTCTGTAATGTATAAAAGGAATACTAACAAGTAGATGAGCTTTAAGAGGTAGCTGAACTGGAAGATTCTAATTCAGACATTATAATCAGGACAAAATCTCCTCAGAATTTTAAATCTACATCTTAGGGAAGAAAACGTGACCCTGAAGTGAAGACTTTGTATCACTAAATTAGTCTTTGACTACAACTCTTAATCAAATCTCAGCATGGTGACAAATTGTCAGCATTTCCCCATGTATGCAATGGGGAAAATGATAAACCTGGATTGAGTTCCCTTGGTCCTTTATTGACTTGATGAGCTACAACAGTCCCCTACTCCCATCAAGCAGGGTATTAAAGCCTTGGCCTTATCTGGGGCATGGGAGCTTTGCTTCCTCCCTCCTCAGTTCATGGTAATGATGGAAAGATTCTGGACACACATTTCTTAAAGCACTGCAGAATCTGTTTCCAGGTGGACACAACCCCAAGAGACAAGGTGATGAACGTAACCACTGATTCTATCATGAAGTCTAGTGAGAATGAGCTGCAGAGAAGTTGCCCTACTACAGAAAAATGGGAAACAGAGTGTGCTGTACTTTCAGGCACACCAACTCAAACCACATATTATGAGATGTGACGAACATTTAACTTCATCTTGCAGAACATAATTCTAAAAGTTAGCTTTAGCTAGTTTTATAGAAAAACAGGACAAATAACTCTGAATCTGTCTACATGTCAAAATCAAATTTGAGAAGATGCTATATATTTTATAAAACTTTCCTAGACTAATTGGATAGTTTAAATAGGTTGTGGGTTTTTTTTAAGTTTGGTTTGTTGATTGTTCTGAATTTTTTAATTCTTTTCACTGAACTCACAAATTTGATGACAAGTCCTAATCACTTTTCTGTATTAGGAAAAAACATATAATACAGCAAAATTCCAGAATCATTCAAATCAAAACATGAAGCATATACTCCATTCTAGAATAGCATGTCACATACTCTATTTTTTAAAAATATTTATTTATTTATTTTATATAGAGAGTATGACGGGGAGGGGCAGATAGAGACGGAGAGAGAATCTCAAGTAGACTCCGCACTGGGTGAGAAGCCCCATGCAGGGCTTGATCCCAGCACCCTGAGAACGTGACCCACACCCAAACCAGGGGTCAGACCCCTAACCAACTGTGCCACGCAGGTGCCCCCATATTCTACATTTTTTCCTGTACATTTTTTTATTGAAAGAAATTGGTTTCTCCTAGAATATTTATTTTAAAAATGCTAAGCTTACACAGCTCGTATATCTAATTAATTTGGAAATTAGAAAACATAAATTTGACACAGAAAATCTCTAAATACTTAATATTTCTTTAATGAGAAAAAATATATATAACTAGAAAGAGTCCTTACTCTGGTGTTTATCAAGTTGGTTTGGTGAAGAGGTCTGGCAAGTCTGAAGACTTACGGTTAATTCTTACTCCTTAGATTTCTACATTTCTTCATTTAACTTCAAAGTTAAGAATATTTATTAATCTTATGATTCAATTAATAAATTAACTTAAGTGATATTTATGTACAAGGAAATAGCTAGTTTTAAATACCAATCTGCAGCAATGGTACGCAATTCACTGGATAAAAATTTTCATCAACCTTTTTGTTTTTAAATGGTTGCCTAATACGTCTTTATAAACCTAGTCCATTTTCATTGTGGGAAAGATGAGCAGATTTCAGGTTTGTGGGTTACTGGGTGATCAAAAGAATCATCCACAGTATTTTTATCATACACTTTGTATTAAAATGTGGTTTGCATAAACGAAAGTAAGAATAGCCAATGCCATTCACACATATCTTTGAGATGCCTTCAAAGATAACCCACTCACCTTGGGGTGCAATCAGAGTTCTTCCATTCTCCTGACACCAACCAACTGGCTGGACATAAGGGCTATTTACATCACACCTGCAAAACACAATTCTATTTCAGATCCTACACAACCTAATGCCAGAGAAAGAATCCAAGACTAATGACCATTCTTGATACTAAGACATAACTATATAGCTAAAATATTTTATGGCTATATAGAATTAGAAGTAGTTTTTAGTACTGTATTTTGTAAGCTAAGTGACCAAACTTCTCTTTTACATAACTTTCTTAAAATTTAAAAGAATTTTTAAAAATGTTGACTTAAAAAAAAAATAAAAAATAAATGAATAAAAAGTGTTGACTAGGACCTGAACTGCCAGTGACAGCCCCAAAGAGTGCACATTTTAATAAGCATCTCCCCCCCAACACACACTTGTTGCTAGCAGCAAGGGAGAAATTAATAGGCCAGTCCAAAGTGTAATATGAGAGACCAGATTCCAAATGCCTCCAATTTCTTCCTTCTCCTTTTCAAGGAACCCAGACCATTCTACCAAAGACACACAGAACAATTAAGCAATGCTCTGCTTCTTAGTTCAAAGAAGAAAACAGGGCCCCCCTCATGCATGTGAAGAACCACAGCCTTAGGCAAGACTTGGTGGTTATTCAGGATATACGGTGAAGAAATGCTACAAAAATTATTTTTGCCATTCCCTCTTCCGTATTTCAGTTTTTTTACCCAGAAAACATTTGGAACTCATGCAATGTTAGTTTAATGACATCGTGGCATACATTTTCTCTGCTCCCCACTGGCTTTCAAATAATTCACTCCATTCTCCCTGTGAATCTTCCCTTTCAAAAATATGACAGGCTGAGTTCAACATTTTTCAGGAAAAAAAAAACACTGCAAGTTCTTAACTTCCTTTTCATAGAAATGCTTCCCTTACAAACTAGACACAACATAGTGAAATGCCCTGAACTGGTGATATTATGAGGCCTCATTAGGTAACCTCTCATAGAGTGGAGAAGTTTCTCGGGCACTCTAATTCAGCAATTCATGTGGAAGAGAAGGTAATGAAAAGTTGGCCACTAAATTCCTGATGTTCATTACTCTAAGAACAGCAAGGACAGTGACAATACTGGAAGGAAAATAAATTCTTAACACCAAACATGAATACACGAAAATAAAACGCACATCAGTGTCTCACCAGTAATCGTAACTATCATCCCAATTGTCAAAATGCACTAGTAAGCGATCTTCAACAATATCTGCTATGGTTGCCACACACACCAAGGAAGGGTTCTTCCTGTCGATGGCCTCCAGCTTCATTCCAACCTGAAATTCTTTAGGCATTGGCCCATTCTAACACAGCACCAGAGGGAAGAGGCACAAAAAGAAACAGACACCAAATAGGACTGAGCCACTGTCAAAACTTCTATGTTTAGCATCAGAACAATGTACAGGGTATCAACATATACCCTCCAGAATGCAAATACTAGTAAAAATATTCCAACAGACTGTTAAGAAGTTAACATTCATAACAAAAACCCAGGAAACAGCTTTTACATTGTACTTTTCTCTTTTGTTGCATCAGTTTTGTTTCCCTCTTCCTCATCATCATTTTCCCTTTTCAGTTTTTAGAAGAAATTGTATTAATTTTAAAATATGACGTTTTACTGAATATGAGACTATTAAATAATATTCTCTACTCCCCATAGACGTGAACAGTTTCCAAATATCAGTATTTGGAAAAGTAGTAAAGATATGCTCTTTAACGCTGAAATTATCATTTACTTTGATGAGATCTGGAAACAGTGGCCTTCTCAACACATGCACTAATCCGTAAATAAACTTACACTTGAAAAAAATTCAAATGCCTTTTTTAGTATCACTACATATTTTTTCACAGTAAACAACAGTATGGACTATGATTTAAAGGAACATTAAAATAACAAAGCTCCATTTTGGTATGGTGTAGTTAGCCAGTCCTGGGAGTTAGAAAGTATACATACAGTATCTGGGGATTAGAAGACAATTTTTTTCTACCTCTTTACTATCTATACTGAACACTGCTTTTTGTTTTCTTTTAGCACATTTCATTTTTTAAAAGCAACTTCCCATTTCTATTACTCTCCTCCCTTGATACAATTCTATGAAACACACAGAGCAGTTGTATAACATTGATTTCAAGATCAGAGTCAGTCCTACAAAGGGACACACAGCCAGCAGGTGGCAGGGAGACAGTAGGCTTCCCTGCCCCCTTCCCTGGGGCCCAGAGCCAGAGGGAGCCAGAGGAGGCAGGGCTGCACTTTATTCTCATTCATTCCTGAATTGCTGGCAGATTGCTGGGGACAGAGACGGCATAACGAGGGTGGTCTACCCACATGCTCATAAGCCCTTTGAATCTGTATGAAATGTCATCCCCATTCAGATTACACGAAATTCCAACCAGGCTGGGTTTATTCAAAGTCTACGTGTGGTATCTACTGGTATCAAAACACCACAGCTAAGTTCAAACAAGTAACTCACTGGAAACAAAAAGAAAAAAACATTTCCAAAAGACATTTTAAATTTTAGCAGGATTTAAATATAAAGACTTCAACTCTCTGCATCTAATTAAAGTATTTAATTGTACATTTAAAGGGGGGGGGGAGATACAGCTATAGGATAGTGGTAAAATGAGTGAGAAAAGGTCATAAGAAACTAACAATTCTGAAAAAATACAACAGAATATATAGTGAATTTTAAGAAATTTAAGCTTAAGCAGAAATCTGATTTATACTGAGGAAGAAAATACTTACAGAACTTCTGTTTCTGAATAATTTCTTGGGAGCATTCTGTAACTTGCAGGCCTTCAAGTAATCCATCCAAACAAATTTATCTTTTCTGTAACCTAAAAAAATGTATAGATTACTCAAAATACCCACATGATGTAACCATGTGCATATTAAATGTATTAGCCTTCTTCAGTCTTCTATCATAAATTCAATGTCCTTTAGCAGACCACAAATGATTTAAATAAAAATCCCTAAATAGTTTCAATGTTTTTTAACCTATGAAATTCAAAACTGTTGACATGATTTCCCATCATGTATATCATCATCTACAAATATTTCAAATTCACTGAGATATGGAATTGGCTCCCTGGTGGCCTGACGGGCATCTCATCTCTTAGTAAGGCTTTCTAAAATGGTCAAAGGGAAGAGACAAAAGTTCATGAGTTCATCATCACTCCTGAAGAAGCCATGTCACAGAACATCAGAGGTCCTGATGATGCAACAATCCAGGGTGCCAAGGCACTTGGGAAAATTACAGAAATACCTTCACAATCCTAAGACCTCCAGCTATCTACTGCTTATCTTTGTGAGTTTCCCATATTTTACTGGTCCTCCGCTCCATGTACCCTGAAGTGGCTCACATGGTGCTGGCCCAAACAAGAGGGGCTCAATAAATATTTTCTGGTTGGGTATTCCACAGAATAAAAGTCAGAGTCCTTGCACAGCCTCCAAGGCCAAGGCTACATCTCTAACTTCATCTCTGATCTTTTCCCCTTGCTCCTCTGCCCTAGCCTCGTTCATCTCCTTGAGATTCCTCAGCATGGCCAGAGGCTCCAGCCCCAGGACATTTACTCTTGCTTTTCTCTCTGACAGTCCTGTGAGCCAGGGCTCTTGCTGACTTCCCTCACTCCATCTACCTATCTGCAGGACATCACGTTCTCGTGCCCTTCCTCAGCATGCTCTCTGTCCCCTAGCCCTGTCACTGCTTGACACCATGGCTTACCTTTGTCTATTATTCCTCTCCCCTCTGGAATGAAAACCCCATGAAGACAGAGATGGTATATCTATTCACAGCTCTATCCCTGGTGCCTGTACACAGCAAGGGTGCCATAAATACCTACTACATGAATGAGCTGTGAGCAGCTTTCATGAAATCCGGCAATCTTAAGGAATCTGCCACTGATCTCAGAAACAGACCCCTGAACGACACTCTGACTTGGTGAATAAAATGATTATGGACTGACTCCAGAAGCACCACAGTCATGAGATACTCAAACATCCATGCAGGAGGCAGTACAGAAGTCTGCTGTACAAGCGAATGGACCCACGGGCATCTCAACTGATCAAATTCTCACCTCACCAGCACATAGCAAATAAAAAAGGCTTCAGGGACATCTACCAGTCCCAGGTTCCACTAGCACACAACAAGAGACAAAGATGGGATTTTTGATTCCCATCAAAAGTAAGCAGAGAGTGAAATCCTCCTCTGTTTCAGTTTCCTATTTTCCATGATTTGTTTGAAACAAACGAATCAAGTTTCCTCACTGTACAGCATCAGTGACTAAGTGAAATAGCTCATTTCAACCATGATGTAAATAAAATAGCTTTCTTCATTCCTTATAAGACTTAATAAACTTTATGTTGTCTTAAGATTTTATTTCTGCCATACATACCTTATCGGTATATTTGACCTAAGCAGTCATAGATGCTTTTCTTTTAAAGACAATCACTTATCTTTAAAAATAGTATCCCTATAGTCTTACTGCTTTTTGTGGATTACACTTTTATTTTGAAAATTAATTCATTCCAAGATCTCTTGTTAGTATTTCATCAAGTGTTTTTAAAATAAAACCAACTCTCTTTCCATCCTGGCTTACCCTTAGGGATATGCAATTCATGTTTGGTCTTCTCACACCACCCTATTGGATGAATGTCAGGGGAACCAGCATTGGTCCAAAAATCATAGCAGCTTAAATAACCATCAAAGTGAAGTCTGAGGCGGTAACCACACACCTGTAAAATGGAATGTTTGCAATCCTTCATTAAATGTCATGCATTTGAAGCATACACAAAATTAAGAGAATATTCATATAGTCTGTCAGTGCCATAAACATATATGAACCAACCCTTCCATCCAAATGTGCTTGTATCAAAAAAAAAAACAGATTTAGAGATGACATCTGAATAAAACAAAATGCTGACAGACACTATGTTTTAAGTATTGAGAATGTTTTCTGTAAAGAAAACTATTCTTTTACTCAGTCTAGAAATCTGAGGTCAATATATGTCTCCATCTGTTGAAGGGTTTATTTGTTCAATCATTCCTGTCAAATACTGCTGTTGGAAACTCCTGCTGTCCCATGACAGTATAAGTTGTAGTACAGAGCAAAACCAAAATGGGCATGGCTTCACTTCAATTCTAATATATGGATCCAGCATACTCAATAAAGGAAACAATAAAACAGTGTGGAATACATCCCTTAAGACATGCTATACAAGTTTAATAGCTATAATCAATCAGTAAGTTAAGTGAATAGGATTTATTATGAGATCTGATTAAAATATAGAGGTGTTTCATCATTTTAATAATATAAGATGTTTAGTAAATATTACATTTTATAAGCCATTTATTTTCATCAATGGCTCCTCATTCTATATAATTTTCATAAAGTTCTTATATTTATATAAATAAATAACACATGTGCATGAATATTTTTCATATACATTTCTCATTAGTTCAGCTAAAACTTGAATCATGTCTCTTAACAGACAAAAGCAACACTGTGGATTCACTGGTTATTATCAACTTCAGATGAAAACTATTTACCAGTTGAATCAAGGGTAACTGCTAATGATGAGGGACTTATTAAAAGATTAATCTTCAGAGAAGGAAAAAATTCATTAAGAAACATATTTCACCCATCACTGACTAAAATAAATCCATAATGTACTGGAACTTGTTTATAACAGAAAGCACTCAAATTCATTATTCGCTAGAAAATTTTCTTCTGTCATTGTGCACTTAGCCCAAGACAATAACACTATCTCTTACCTCAGCTACAGAAAGCACACAGAATACAGATGGATGTCGGGGGTCAATGCCTTCTAATCTCATTCCGACCTGGAAACCATTTTCGTGCTCCGGAAAGGATTGGTCCTATGAAATTTCATGATATAACATTAGTTACTGAAATACCTTCACAATGTAATATTAAAACACTTGGTGTGGCTACGCATACAATCAAGAATTTACTGTACAAGCTTGGAAGCTCAGTGATATAACTGAAGATAGATGGCTGCTTTTCTATATTTGGCCCTCAAAGACGATTTGATCATTTTTATCATTTTATCATTATTTATGAAACAGTTCATATGAGAAACTACATATCCTACGAAGTTCTCATTTATTCCTCTTGCCCATTTTTCCTTAGTTATTTTAACAAGCTTTTCCTGTATTCTGGAACCAATCCTTTGTTGATTATGATGATTACCTATTCCCAGGATGTGAGTAGGCTCTTTGCTTTGTTCATGATGACTTTGTTGCAGAGAATTTTTAAAATTTTACTGTAGTAAAATATATCAGTTATTTCCTGTACAGTGTGCACATCTAACCTATGAACTCACTCACAACCCTGAAGTTACATGGACATTATCTTAGTGTTCTTTTAAAACTTCTGTTCTTCATTTTAAATCTACAATGCAACTGCAATTAATTTTGTTCTATGGTATGAGGTAGGATCTATTTTTCATTTGGAAAACAGAGTATGCAACAAAATTTTTTCTATCATCCATACTTTCATAATCAGCAAAGTTACCTCTATTATATCACATTTCTACATATTTGTGGGTCTATTTCTGGACTTCCTATTCTGTTCATTGGTGTATTTGCCTATATTACATTGTCATAGTTGCTTATGACTATCTGGAGAGCAATCTTTATCATACTGAGTTTTCTAATTCAGGAACTTGTTTCCTTTCCATTTAATCAAATCATTTTTGGTTTTCCAAGATATTTTCTAAAGTTTCAAATAGACATCATATGTTACTAAAATTTTCATACAGGATTCAAAAATGCTTTCTTATATTTATTTCTGTATACCTTTGAATGTTCATTGCTACTGTAAACAGAATCTACTTTGTAATAGACTAAGTGTTCCCGTTCATATTATTATTTTTTTAAAAGATTTTTTATTCATTTGTTCATGACAGACTCACAGAGAGAGAGAGAGAGAGAGGCAGAGACACAGGCAGAGGGAGAAGCAGGCTGCATGCAGGGAGCCTGACGTGGGACTCGATCCTGGGTCTCCAGGATCACACCCCGGTCCGAAGGCGGCGCTAAACCGCTGGGTCACTGGGGCTGCACAGCCCATTCATATTATTATCTTTAAGAACTAGCCTTATTTTCCACATCCTTGCTAAATTATTATTACTTTTCAGCAGTTTTGAGCAAATTCAGTATTATGAGTCAACTTATTCTTAATTGTAAGTAAATTGTAAGTATGATAATAGAAAGTGATGATTAAAATCTAGTTCTATTAGATGAAGATCCCCTTTTTAATCACTAACTTTATTACTCTTTTCTACTGTCTAATATATTAATAATGTTTATTTTTATTCTTTTGAAAACAATCTTTTCATTTGGATATGTCAAACTTAAAAGAGAAGTTGCAAGAACAAAAAATACAAAGAACATGCATAGACTTTGCCTAGACTCATTTATTGTTAACAATAGTAGAAACATCATTTGTTTTATTTCTATTTGTTCCCTCTCTCCTACTTACCTGTGCATGTATACAGATATAGACTTAGAGATACACATATATGTACAAATGTACATACGATTATTTCTGAATCATTTGAGGGCCCTTTACCCTTAAATGACTTTCCCTTAAGAGCAGGGATTGTACTTTCCCTGAGAACTGGAACATTCTCTTATGTAACAATAGTTCAGTTATCAGGTTCTGTAAATTTAACATTTATATACTTGAACTAATCTTCCATTCATGTTCCAATGTTTCCAATTTATCCAACAAAATACTTTATAACATTCTCTTCCTCCAGAATGGGATTCGGGTCAGATATTAAATTTAGTTGATATGTCTCCTTAGTCTACCTTAATCTGGAAACTTTTCCATACTATTTTGTTATCCTTTAGAACACTGACATTTTTAAAAAACATAGTCATTCCCTTCCTCCATTTTTTTAAACAGAAAGTTCATCATTCAGGATGTGTCTGATGTTTCCCCACGATTAAATTCAAGTTATGTATTTTCTGCCAGTATACTACATGGGTGATGATGTGTCCTTCTCAGGATATCACATCTAGAGTGACACAATGTCCATGCATTCCCTCACTAGTGATGTCAATTTTGATCACAGAATTATACTGTTGTCCAATTCCTTCACTATATAGTTACATACTAAACATACATATACATACACACACATTTATACATATATATGTACATTTGTGCATACTTACATATATGTTAGAAATCATAAGTTTATATAGATATGTCTAATTCCAACCCACCCCCAAAGGTCTTGTTCTGTCTTTTTCCATCCATTTATGTCTTTTTCCTCTAAACAGGTCAACCCATTTAACCATATACTAAATGCTATAGCATATCTATTATAGTTTCAGGACTATTTTATCCACACTACTGCAACAGAAAAATCTACAGAAAGATTTCAGGATTTGTTTGCAATTTTCCCTCCCCACTCTGCCATTCACGAATGGAGTATGCAGTTAAAACTTGTGTTCATTTCCTAGTTGGATTCATGTTTTTCTCTCTCTTTAGTAGTTATGGTATTCATTATGCTTTAGTTCATTGATTTAAATGTGCTTTCGGGAGGGGCAAGATGGCTGAAGAGTAGGGTCCCCCATCACCTGTCCCCACCAAGTTACCTACATAACCTTCAAATCATCCTGAAAATCTACCAATTCGGCCTGAGATTTAAAGAGAGACCAGCTAGAATGCTACAGTGAGAAGAGTTCGCGCTTCTATCCAGGTAGGAAGACGGGGAAAAAGAAATAAAGAAACAAAGGCCTCCAAGGGTGAGGGGCCCCGCGAGGAGCCGGGCTGAGGCCGGGGCGAGTGTCCCCAGGACAGGAGAGCCCCGTCCCGGAGGACCAGGAGCTGCACCGACCTTCCCGGGGGAAAGGGGCTCGCAGGGAGGTGGAGCAGGACCCAGGAGGGCGGGGATACCCTCGGGCTCCCTGGGACACTAACAGACACCTGCGCCCCGGGAGAGCCCCACACCCCGCGGCCGAGCTCCCTAAGGGCTGCAGCGCACGGCGGGACCCGGAGCAGCTCAGGGGGCTCGGGGCGGCTCCGCGGAGGGGGCTGCGAGGTGGGAGCCCGAATCCAACAGTGCAGACCCCGGAGCACAGGGCGCCGGGTCACAGCCCAGGATCTGGCCTCCCCCGGGACAGGCAGAGGCCGGGAGGGCCCAGGACAGCGAGGACGCCCCTGCCCCACCTGAGCAGATCAGCGGCCCCGCCCCGGAGCCTCCAGGCCCTGCGGACAGAGAGCTCCGGAGTTACTGCGGGGGCTGACTCCAGGGCTCCAGAGCTGGCCCCGCCACTGCGGTTGTTCCTCCTGGGGCCTCATGGGGTAAACAACCCCACTGAGCCCTGCACCAGGCAGGGGCACAGCAGCTCCCCCAAGTGCTAACACCTGAAAATCAGCACAACAGGCCCCTCCCCCAGAAGACCAGCTAGAAGGAGAAGTTCCAGGGGAAGTCAAGGGACTAAAAGTATACAGAATCAGAAGATACTCCCCCGTGTTTTTGTTTTTTTCTTTTTGATTTGCTTGCTTCGCCCACCCCTTTTTGACTTTCTTTTTCTTTCTCTTTTTCTTCTCTTTTTTTCTTTTTCTCCTTTCTTCCCTTCTTTCTCTCCTCTCATTTTCTCCTTTTCCCAATACAACTTGTTTTTGGCCACTCTGCACTGAGCAAAATGACTAGAAGGAAAACCTCACCTCAAAAGAAAGAATCAGAAACAGTCCTCTCTCCCACAGAGTTACAAAATCTGGATTACAATTCAATGTCAGAAAGCCAATTCAGAAGCACTATTATACAGCTACTGGTGGCTCTAGAAAAAAGCATAAAGGACTCAAGAGACTTCATGACCGCAGAATTTAGATCCAATCAGGCAGAAATTAAAAATCAATTGAATGAGATGCAATCCAAACTAGAAGTCCTAATGACAAGGTTTAACGAGGTGAAAGAACGAGTGAGTGACATAGAAGAAAAGTTGATGGCAAAGAGGGAAACTGCGGAAAAAAGAGACAGAATTAAAAGACCATGAAGATAGATTAAGGGAAATAAATGACAGCCTGAGGAAGATAAACATACGTTTAATTGGGGTTCCCAGGGCACCGAAAGGGACGGAGGGCAAGAATATGTATTTGAACAAATCATAGCTGAAAACTTTCCTAATCTGGGAAGGGAAACAGGCATTCAGATAGAGGAAATAGAGAGATCCCCCCCTAAAATCAATAAAAACCGTTCAACACCTCGACATTTAATAGTTAAGCTTGCAAATTCCAAGATAAAGAGAAGATCCTTAAAGCAGCAAGAGACAAGAAATCCCTGACTTTTATGGGGAGGAGTATTAGGGTAACAGCAGACCTCTCCACAGAGACATGTCAGGCCAGAAAGGGCTGGCAGGATATATTCAGGGTCCTAAATGAGAAGAACATGCAACCAAGAATACTTTACCCAGCAAGGCTCTCATTCAGAATGGAAGGAGAGATAAAGAGCTTCCAAGACAGGCAGGAACTGAAACAATATGTGACCTCCAAACCAGCCCTGCAAGAAATTTTAAGTGGGACTCTTAAAAATTCCCCTTTAAGAAGAAGTCCAGTGGAACAATCCACAAAAACAAGGACTGAATAGATATCATGGTGACACTAAGCTCTTATCTCTCAATAGTAACTCTGAACGTGAACGGGCTTAATGACCCCATCAAAAGGCGCAGGGTTTCAGACTGGATAAAAAAGCAGGACCCATCTATATGCTGTCTACAAGAGACTCATTTTAGACAGAAGGACACCTACAGCCTAAAAATAAAAGGTTGGAGAACCATTTACCATTCAAATGGTCCTCAAAAGAAAGCAGGGGTAGCCATCCTCATATCAGATAAACTAAAATTTACCCCGAAGACTGTAGTGAGAGATGAAGAGGGACACTATATCATACTTAAAGGATCCATCCAACAAGAGGACTTAACAATCCTCAATATATATGCCCCGAATGTGGGAGCTGCCAAATATATAAATCAATTAATAATCAAAGTGAAGAAATACTTAGATAATTATACACTTATACTTGGTGACTTCAATCTAGCTCTTTCTATACTTGATAGGTCTTCTAAGCACAATATCTCCAAAGAAACAAGAGCTTTAAATGATACACTGGACCAGATGGATTTCACAGATATCTACAGAACTTTACATCCAAACTCAACTGAACACATTCTTCTCAAGTGCACATGGAACTTTCTCCAGAATACACCACATACTGGGTCACAAATCGGGTCTGAACCGATACCTAAAGATTGGGATCATCCCCTGCATATTCTCAGTCAATAATGCCTTGAAATTAGAACTAAATCACAACAAGAAGTTTGGAAGGACCTCAGACACGTGGAGGTTAAGGACCATCCTGCTAAAAGATGAAAGGCTCAACAAGGAAATTAAGGAAGAATTAAAAAGATTCATGGAAACTAATGAGAATGAAGATACAACCATTCAAAATCCTTGGGATGCAGCAAAAGCAGTCCTGATGGGGAAACACATCGCAATACAAGCATCCATTCAAATACTGGAAAGAACTCAAATACAAACGCTAATATTACACCTAAAGGAGCTAGAGAAAAAACAGCAAATAGATCCTACACCCAGCAGAAGAAGAGAGTTAATTAAAATTCGAGCAGAACTCAATGAAATCGAGACCAGAAGAACTGTGGAACAGATCAACAGAACCAGGAGTTGGTTCTTTGAAAGAATTAATAAGATAGATAAACCATTAGCCAGCCTTATTAAAAAGAAGAGAGAGAAGACTCAAATTAATAAAATCATGAATGAGAAAGGAGAGATCACTACCAACACCAAGGAAATACAAACGATTTAAAAAACATATTATGAACAGCTATACGCCAATAAATTAGGAAATCTAGAAGAAACGGACGCATTCCTGGAAAGCCACAAACTACCAAAACTGGAACAGGAAGAAATAGAAAACCTGAACAGGCCAATAACCAGTGAGGAAATTGAAGCAGTCATCAAAAACCTCCCAAGATACAAGAGTCCAGGGCCAGATGGCTTCCCAGGGGAATTCTATCAAACGTTTAAAGAAGAAATCATACCTATTCTACTAAAGTTGTTTGGAAAGATAGAAAGAGATGGAGTACTTCCAAATTCATTCTATGAGGCCAGCATCACCTTAATTCCAAAAGCAGACAAAGACCCCACCAAAAAGGAGAATTACACACCAATATCCCTGATGAACATGGATGCAAAAATTCTCAACAAGATACTAGCCAATCAGATGCAACAATACATTAAGAAAATTACTCACCATGACCAAGTAGGATTTATCCCCGGGACACAAGGCTGGTTCAACACTCGTAAAACAATCAATGTGATTCATCATATCAGCAAGAGAAAAACCAAGAATCATAGGATCCTCTCATTAGATGCAGAGAAAGCATTTGACAAAATATAGCATCCATTCCTGATCAAAACTCTTCAGAGTGTAGGGATAGAGGGAACATTCCTCGACATCTTAAAAGCCATCTACGAAAAGCCCACAGCAAATATGATTCTCAATGGGGGAGCACCGGGGGCCTTTCCCCTAAGATCAGGAACAAGACAGGGATGTCCACTCTCCCACTCTCACCACTCCTATTCAACATAGTACTGGAAGTCCTAGCCTCAGCAATCAGACAACAAAAAGACATTAAAGGCATTCAAATTGGCAAAGAAGAAGTCAAACTCTCCCTCTTTGCCGATGACGTGATACTCTACGTAGAAAACCCAAAAGCCTCCACCCCAAGATTGCTAGAACTCATACAGAAATTTGGCAGCGAAACGAACTAGGGGTGGTGGAAGGGGAGGAGGGCGGGGGGTGGGAGTGAATGGGTGACGGGCACTGGGTGTTATTCTGTATGTTAGTAAATTGAACACCAATTAAAAAAAATGGGAAAAAAAAAAAGAAATTTGGCAGCGTGGCAGGATACAAAATCAATGCCCAGAAATCAGTTGCATTTCTATACACTAACAATGAGACTGAAGAAAGAGAAATTAAGGAGTCAATCCCATTTACAATTGCACCCAAAAGCATAAGACACCTAGGAATAAACCTAACCAAAGAGGTAAAGGACCTATACCTTAAAAACTATAGAACACTTCTGAAAGAAATTGAGGAACACACAAAGAGATGGAAAAATATTCCATGTTCATGGATTGGCAGAATTAATATTGTGAAAATGTCGATGTTACCCAGGGCAATTTACACGTTTAATGCAATCCCTATGAAAATATCATGGACTTTCTTCAGAGAGTTAGAACAAATTATTTTAAGATTTGATATTTGTGTGGAATCAGAAAAGACCCGAATAGCCAGGGGAATTTTAAAAAAGAAAACCATAGCTGGGGGCATCACAATGCCAGATTCCAGGTTGTACTACAAAGTTGTGATCATCAAGACAGTGTGGTACTAGCACAAAAACAGACACATAGATCAATGGAACAGAATAGAGAATCCAGACGTGGACCCTCAACTTTATGGTCAAGTAATATTTGATAAAGGAGGAAAGACTACCCATTAGAAGAAGACGGTCTCTTCAATAAATGGTGCTGGGAAAATTGGACATCCACATGCAGAAGAATGGAACTAGACCACTTTCTTTCACCATACACAAAGATAAACTCGAAATGGATGAAAGATCTAAATGTGAGACAAGATTCCATCAAAATCCTAGAGGAGAATGCAGGCAACACCCTTTTTGAACTCAGCCACAGTAACTTCTTGCAAGATACATCCAGGAAGGCAAAAGAAACAAAAGCAAAAATGAACTATTGGGACTTAATCAAGATAAGAAGCTTTTGCACAGCAAAGGATACAGTCAACAAAACTAAAAGACAACCTACAGAATGGGAGAAGATATTTGCAAATGACGTATCAGATAAAGACATTAAAGGGATTAAAAAAATTAAAAGACATTAAAAAAATTTAAGGGATGACAAAACCCAAAAATGAAATGGCTAGTTTCCAGGATCTATAAAGAACTTATTAAACTCAGCACCAAAGAAACAAAGAATCCAATCATGAAATGGGCAAAAGACATGAACAGAAATCTCACAGAGGAAGACATAGACATGGCCAACACGCACATGAGAAAATGCTCTGCATCACTTGCCATCAGGGAAATACAAATCAAAACCACAATGAGATACCACCTCACACCAGTGAGAATGGGGAACATTAACAAGGCAGGAAACCACAAATGTTGGAGAGGTTGAGGAGAAAAGGGAACCCTCTTACACTGTTGGTGGGAATGTGAACTGGTGCAGCCACTCTGGAAAACTGTGTGGAGGTTCCTCAAAGAGTTAAAAATAGACCTGCCCTACCACCCAGCAATTGCACTGTTGGTGATTTACCCCAAAGATACAGATGCAATGAAACGCCAGGACACCTGCACCCCGATGTTTCTAGCAGCAATGTCCACAATAGCCAAACTGTGGAAGGAGCCTCGGTGTCCATCGAAAGATGAATGGATAAAGAAGATGTGGTTTATGTATACAATGGAATATTACTCAGCCATTAGAAACGACAAATACCCACCATTTGCTTCAACGTGGATGGAACTGGAGGGTATTATGCTGAGTGAAGTAAGTCAGTCGGAGAAGAACAAACATTATATGTTCTCATTCATTTGGGGAATATAAATAATAGTGAAAGGGAATAGAAGGGAAGGGAGAAGAAATGTGTGGGAAATATCAGAAAGGGAGACACAACATAAAGACTCCTAACTCTGGGAAACGAACTAGGGGTTTTGGAAGGGGAGGAGGGCGGGGGGTGGGGGTGAATGGGTGACAGGCACTTGGGGGGGGCACTTGACAGGATGAGCACTGGGTGTTATTCTGTATGTTGGCAAATTGAACACCAATAAAAACTAAATTTATTAAAAAATAAAAATAAATGTGCTTTCAGTTCGTAATGATTTATTTCTATTTCTTAATATGTAGAATGTTAACATGCTTTCAAAAGTTCAAGCTATATAAAAAGGTTCTCGAAGAAGTATCTCTCCCTCCCACTTCCTATCCATCCCCTTCCACCTCTTACAGGTAACCAACCTCGCTGTTTTTTGGTCTATCTTTCCTGGGTTTCTTTTTGTAAAAATAAAGTTACATTTATGTTTTGTCTTACTTTTCCCTTCCTTCTCACACAAAAGTTAGCATACTGTATATGCTATTTTGCATGTCATTTTTCATTTTCTAACATCCCCTGGAAACCACTCCATGTCAGGTTACAGCAGTTGTCCACAATCTTTTTCACAGCTGTATTGTACTCCTACAGTGCAAAAGTACCATAGTTTACTCAACCTTCTACTGTTCAGTGTATGCCTTTCTTTATATGAACATGAGATTGTTTTTAAATCTTTATGAATTGGCTTGTAAAATGTCGTAAGCACATTCACAGATCATTTTAGAAGCTTCCAAGGAAAAATTTAAGGGATGACAAAACCCAAAAATGAAATGGCAAGAATGAATGATTTCTCAGGAATATTTTATTTCTGCAAAAATAAATGTCATGTGTGTTTTTAATTCCTCCAGCCTTTTTCTCACATCTACTATGTTTCCCAGCAGTTCGTATATAACAGGTTTTATGTGACTGCCTCCTGTTCACTGCTTTGAAATTTCTTGGTTAACTTCAAGAGTACTGCACACAGATACATGTGTGTATACACAACACTGATTAGAAAGTGAAGGGGGAGGAGAGACCATAGGGAGTATATTAATAATCCTGAAAGGAAACTGAAGAAGCCATAATAACGTAGAGAACATTTTTCATGTTTTAACAAAAGTGAAAGATACAAAATTGGGAATGGGGAAAAAACCAGCATTGTATGGAACAGACTATACCCTCTTCTCACATATGAATGATAAATTCAAGAACTGACAATAATTCACAGCCAGGAGTTAGGATGATGAACGTTATTCTTGTCAGCATTTTCAGAGGGTTTCTTGAGTGAAATTTGGGTGCTTTGGATAACACTGCAAGGAACACTACATGACCTAAACAGCCACAGCATTCTCCAGAGGGTTTCAAATAAAAAAAAACAAGACATTCATTTTAACAACCTAAAAGGTAACTTTTCCTGAGAAGCAGCATTGTCTTTCATCAATCTCTTTTCTGTTAAGTGGTTTATTAATAGCCTATTTAATTTTTTCCTTTCTAAAAATCATCTATTTTATGAACATAATTGATAGCCATACTATAAAATTATATTTCATGGTGACAAACGGGAACTGGAATCACACACTAAAGCAAACAACAGTCTATTAAATTCAGTCATAAATAAGCATAAGGTCTGCAGATCCAAAAACAAACAAACAAACAAAAAAACAAAAAAAACCCACACAAAACAACAACAACAACAACAACAACAAAACTTCTACAGATAAACTCAAACCAGAGAGGTTAAGAGACTTCTCAAGGGTCACATAACTTGTTTAGTGGAAGATTGTAAATGAGGACCCAAATCTTCTGAAAGCTTGCCAACTGTTTGTTCCACATTAGGGGACAGATGTGGAAACATAACAAGCAAAACAAAACCTGACTCAAGGCCACAGAGGGCCTTAAGGGCATTTCCAAAGATGTACCATGTGCTCTTGGGTACATAAGTTAAGCTGTATTTAGACAGTTGCAAAATAATGAGTTTTATCACTAAACTAATGAGTTTAATTACTAAACTTTTCTATCGAAAAGAAAAAATATTACAAGTTGTATACCTTGAAAAAGCAAGTAAAAATAACATACCATTATTTAAAAATAAAAGGAATCAGAGCATTAGGAAAAAACAAAAACCAAACCAGTCAAAACAATACAAAAGGCCATGCTTAGAGAAAACTATACAGGCTTGTGGCAAAATTCCTTTATGAGTACAATGCATATGGCACTCATCACATGTGTGTGCCCTAAAACTACAAATATACAATGTAAACAGCTCCTGGACACTTAGTAGATATATGTGAGAAATTATGGACATTTTACTCTGTTATCACTGAGAACTTCACACAAAATCAGAGACATTATTCCTGTACTTGTTATTTTTGAGCCATTCTGCAGATTGTAGAGGGCTGGTGGCCATTAGCCCCAGCAGAGCAGCAGCTACATATGTGTAATAGAGCAGTGTCAATTATCTAAGTGGAAGATTCTATCTGCATGCCCACAGGCATTCTATTTTATTCCCAGGCAAAAGTTGGCAGGCAACAATATTTTCCTGATCTTAATTCAGTATCAAAAGAAATTGGAGAAATTAGGTATGCAAAGGAATCACAGCCTCTAAAGCATGCACTTTTAATGTGCCATGCAAAGGACTGGTCCAGGACCAGAGGCCTCTGGATTCCAAACCTTACATGATGGTTGTCAAAGGGAAAGATGTTTGTACACATTTTATATGCAAGATTTCTTATAACACCAAAGACCACTGCCATGAATCCAGTTGTTGTCTTCTTTCATGGTTTACCTCAGTAACATCTTCAAAATCTCAAACTGTTTCAATGTGTATCTCCTAGGCTGAAATGTCACAATTTTAAATTGACAGGTGAGACCACAAGAAGTCTTATGTAGGCAAACTGGGATATAACAGCTTGACCACATAGAATTTAACTCTTAGTTAACACTGGATGATTTTCTTTAGTCACTGGGGAAAAAAATCAATCATGTTATTGGTAGCATAAAAAAATCATTCAAATACTGCAGAAGGGAACATAAAGAAACATTTTCCTAAGACAAATACAATCAAAGAGAACTTACCAGAAGTGGAAAGAATCAATCTGCCAGATTATAAGTGTGATATTCTTGTTGGCTCACCATTTGATAAGACAAAAGGAAAAACAATAACAGCAACAACAACAAAAAGGAGTCTGAGTTTATGTTTAATTAATATATCCAGGACAATACAGATTTATCTGAAGAACCACCAAACACTCACTATCATATCCAACAATCTATAATAGCTAGGTACAATTATCTTACTAAACGAAAATGAAGAATGAGGAATAAGAAGGAATGAATATAGAGCCTGAGCTATCTTTTATCAGGCCATATACAGATGGCTTTTATACAACAAGCACTTACAGAGCACTTATCTCTGGGCCAAATCCTCTTCTAAGCACTTTACCAATGCCAATTCATTAAATCATCATAAAAGTCCTATGAAATAGGCATTATGTACATTTTGCAGATAATGAAACTAGGGCACAAGAGGTTATGTAATATGCCTAAGACCAAAGTGTGTATCTCGCTTTAGTATATGAGCAAGTAGTATGATAAATCAACACCATCCCACTTACTGACTAGAGACTTCAAAATTTTTAAACTTTTTATTTTATAACTAAAACTTAGATGAGTTTTAAAAAAACTAAAATTAGTGGTCTGAATATGTGCTATTTGACCATAAATTATCCCCAAATGTCATATGAGAATTTAATACAGGGTAAAGGTAGCATTTTAAGTCAGGAGAGCAAAGATAAATGTCATTAGGACACATGACTATCCATTTGGGGAAAGTAATTGAACTATATGCATACCACAACAGCATATGTAAAAATAACTTTAGATGGAGAGAAAAGGGACACAATATAATGCAGCTATTAAAAAAGCAAGACAGGGATACCTGGCTGGCTCAGTTAGTGTAGCATGCAACTCTTGATCTTAGGGTTCTATGTTCGAGCCCCATGTTGAGTGTAGAGATGACTTTAAAAAAAAAGTAAGACACTGACCTCAATCTGCTGAGGTGTCATAAGAGCCATGACACACTGATAAATGTAAATCAAGCATTAAATGAGTAAAATACAACTATTTATATAAGCACTAAATACATATCTATGTAACTAAATATATACAGACTTGGAAGTATATGTGTCAAATTATTTTGAGTGGTTCACCTAGAGAGGTGAACCAACAGAAAGTCTTTTATTTTTATGCTCTTCTGTCTTATTAGAATTTTTAAATGCCATTGTAATTAGTTAAAAAATCAGCACACGTACACACACACAATTAAGTGATGACGATGCTAGGCAAGAAGACAGGACACAGGTCACAAAAAGCCTTATAGGTCTTGTTAAGGACCTTTCAGTTTATTCTTAGTGGATGAAGCACTAGCAAAAGCTTTTAAGCAGAGGGGAGGAAAAAAAAAACGTTTTTGCATTCTAAAAAGATCTCACTAGTGGCAGTGTAGAGAATTAACTTAAAAACAGCAAGATTAGATATAGGGAAGATGGTTATGGAGTTTTTTTTAATATCTACTGATAACTGAGAATTTGCCGTGTGCCACGTATACTATCTAACTCAGCTCACTAAAGCCTTACAATCCCCTGTATTAGAACTATACAATCCCCACGTAGGCTCGGAGACATTCACAAATACCCCACTTGCACAGCTAGTCCGTAAAACCTGGAATGTGAATTCAAGCCCTGCTCTGAGCTTCATTGAAAAGTTACATTCCATCCCAGAACACGGCAGGAACCTGGATAAGTGATGAAAGGAACACAGCCAATGCAGAGCCAGAGCCGGGAACAAGCAGGAGAGGCAGATGCAGTGCCCATGGAGGAGGCAAGACAGACAATACCTGAGGACTGACTGGATGCTGAGGATGAAGAAGGTAGGGAATTTTATGCTGATACCCAGCTTTCAGGCTTGGAAGAAATACACAGATTTTCCATAGTGTGTTAATTTTTACTTTTATGCTATCAATATTGACTGATACCTTCAAAGATTCTATAGACAGCTCATGAACAACATTTTTATAGCTACTTTTCAATTCCAGCTTTCTAGTGCATTACTATAGTTTCAACATCCCCCCAGGTACAGTATCTTGCAATGAATCTTTCATCTTAAAACTCTATTCACTGCAAATACTGGCAGGCTATGAGAGGTTATGAAACTCCTTCCTTGCTTTCTCCTCAGGGAACTTTATGATTTTCACCTGAGCTAACAATGGAAACTATCTGGAATATTAGAATCCCTCTTGGATTTCTCTTGTTTCAATCACAGATAAAATGGAGACCTTGGATATACCTGTATCTATAGGTATATAAAGATATAGATACACACACACACACACACACACACACACAGCATACAATCCCGTATGTAAAAACATTTTTTTTTATTCTTGTTTAAACTACACCTAAATGTGGCTGTTTTTAATGATGGGGTAGGGATAGGGTCCATGGTTTTGAGGATTCTAGAAACCTCCTGAATTTTAAAATTTTGTGTGCAAATGGAAAAAAGCACTCCTCTACAGAGATTATCAATAGCTTTCATTAGATGTCCAAAAGGGTCTAATACCTAAAAAAAAGAGCCACATGGCTGTCCTTTAAGGGAATCTGTCATTAATTAATCCCATGACTAAACAACATATTTAGGAGTCTTCAATAAGCAGACACAAGCAGTTCACTGCAGCTGTTCATCATAGGTATACAGGCCAGGCAACAAGGCATGTTTCAAACCCTGCTTTTTCAAACTGAGGCCTATTTTTGCCATCTATTTGTTAGGCTAATGGGAAAAAACATCACCTACATAATGAAACATAACTTGCTGCAAGGCTTCAGTTAAGATGGCAATGAAGGATGGCTGATTGTGTATTTTTACATAGTAGTCTCATTTTAGAGACTACTTCTCTGTTATTTTGAGCATTTTTCATAGGTTAATTCTGTATCCCAAACTGTTGCCAAGATTATACCAAGAAGCACTCTACAAAAAGAGAACACAGAACTCATGGCACAACAAAAGTATTCTTTAATAACCTAGTGGCTCTCATTCCTCCTGCTTTGTTGTGAATCTACTCTACTATAATCTCAGATGCAAAAATTCTCATTTCTCCAGAACTACTGACCTTACTGATGGTAGGAAATTTGGCTGAGATGTGTGTGTGCGTGTGTGTGTGTGTATCCACATACCCTTACCTACCCACTGACTGAATTACAGTCTCAGAAACAAAAAGAAAGCACATAGCAGAGTGAGTAGAATACTGTTAGATTTAGGCAGCTTTATACCAATAAAGATCTTTACGGACAAAGAAAGAACCCACACAGTATGATATAAAGGACTACATAGAGAGAACTGTTAAAAATAACTTCTGAAGTTGTCTGATAATTCACTGGCCAACACTGAGTAGACTCCACAAATCACTGAGTATAGTGTCTAAAGCAATAAGCCCACATAGTTTTTCCCCAAATGACTAAACTCTCCTAGGGTAAAAAGACAGAGGTACTTCTAATATAAATTTGCTTCAACTGAAGGAGAAGAGCTGTCAAAACTGTCTATTTTTTATTCAGAATGCCATTTTCTTTTAAAATTTCTCTTCCTCTGAACATCTCTGAACATGACATTGGGCTTCCAGCTGGAACTGCAGATAAGCAGCCTTTATGGGGCTCCAGGCCCTTCCAAGAAGGAAAAAACAATCATGATCAAACTGTCCAACCTCACTACTTCAAATCTGCTAGACTATTTCTCAGGCCTCTGGTACTTTGAATTCCACCATTACGGAGAAGTGGGTTCTAAGAATAGGAAAAATATCTGAGCTACAAGATCAGGATGTATCTCCAGTTTTGCCCCAGAACTTACAGTTCTAGAGAAGATGAGAAATGAACATGAATGAGAATTCTCTGTTCTTCAGAGTCTCAGACATTAATCAGCTTAAATGACTTCACATTGCAAGGCTACAGTCTAGTTATAAGACACACTTCTTTCTCTGCCCAATATGCCTTGGGATTTAAGCCCCAATCAAACATGTGAATATAATACACACAGTATTTTTTTTTAAAGAATATGTTTTTTTTTCCTTAGACAACTCTTATATATCAATGAAGTTATCTTAAAACAAGGGTCAGAAAAATACATATAGGAGACAAAAACAAATAGGAAAACAAACAAGCACACACTTTAAGTTAATAAAAAAGGATACAGACCAAGGCTATAATCTGATTCTAAGTCTATCAGAATTCACAGTATAATGAGGTATTTTATTTTCACTAAAACTTCATGGTCATCATGTGCCTAATGATTCGTAGTTAAAGTCTCATCTAAGAAGGATCCATATTAAACCATGATAGTGTTATCAGTGATTATCAAGTATTTTGGAAGCATGATCAAAGCACAAAAAAACCCTTGACATCTGAGTGAATTGTTTTGGTTAGAAAGGTCCCACTCATCTGAAGTAGTTCTACAGGGGGTTATAACAAATATGAATTTTCATGGTAGTATCTTTCTGCACCTGCAAAGTTAAACACATATCCAGACTCTTTTATCAAAAAGAAAACACAGACATGGGTTTTTCAGATTCTATTTAATGTACTGGCATATTTTAAAAATATATTTCAGGTCTAGGTACAGAAGTTAAATTTAGAGAGAGTGTAAGCTATTCCTTTCACTTGAACTTGACCAAGGAAGGCTGAGAGAAAATGGGAGTCTGTTCAAATACAGCTATCATTTCCAGGGCAATTAGGAGGTTAAATTAGGAAGGTGCCATTGTTCCCCAACTACTCCCAGCCGTTTCCAAAAGAAGCCTCCCCACCACCACATCATCCTACAGATGGCTGAAATTTTCTTATGAGGACTCAAAAGTATTTCCTTCCCAAATCATAACAGGTTATCACAGATTTCAAGGGAAGTGGAGGGACAGAGTGCAATACAAGAACGTGTTAAGAAGCGTCCAAGATAAAGAAATGGCAGAAGAAAGCAAGGGAGGAAAGATGGCAAAGCCAAAGTCTACATAATGATTTTGCTTTGCTTTTGATGACCAAGGAGAGGGAATGTTTCTGTTTTCCTCATGAAGGCCAGAGGACGAGCACCATGACGAGAGTGAAGGATGTGGAATGGCGGCATCCGGCAACACTGAGATTTCAGATGGAGCTCCAATCATGAGTGATTTTCAGGCTGGACACTCAGCCTGAAGCACAGAAGATTAGGACATGGAGATCAAACACCACAGCTGGTGCCATGCTTGATGAAGAGCAGCCAAGAGCATCACTGTGGCCCAGCAGGGCAAGCCCAACAAGGACGAAGCCTCGGGAGACCTGGTCCCAGCTAGTGCTCTGAATGAATGCTGTCGGGCAGGGTGGGCTCTGGGAAGGGCAAAGGTCTAGAATCTGAGAAGTGTAACTTTAAGAATTCTGGCATTTAATAAAGTGAGCCACATGTCAGACACTGTATTGGGCTAAACACTGTATATACATTTTATGTAATTCCTCAACAGTCTCGAAGGAGCAGAGCGAGTGGTATTATCTGCCACTTTCAGTGAAAAACTACGAGTCAGCGAAATCCATCACAGAGTCCTTCTTCTATAAACAAGAGGAAAGAAACTGAAAGGACTCAATAAGGCAGCACATGTACAAGCACCAAGGCACAATAAAAAGATGCTCAAAAATGCGCCTCTCTCAAGCAATCACAAAGCAGAAAGAATTTTTTTTAAAAAACAGAAAGAAACCCAGTCAGTCTTCACAGAGATTACAGTTCTACCTAGAGACATAACACATTTACGTGTAATCACACAGAATGACATAAAAAGCAGACATGCTATGTACACAAATGACAAACAGAGCCACAGTTTACAAACACCATTCCAGCAATGGTGTGCAGGAAGCTTAATGGTGGGGCTGGACAGAGAGAGATCATTTTAGGAAGTTTCATTACAATTGCTATGAAAATAAAATGCAGGTCCACTCCTACAATAAGGCAGCAATGGTAGGGCCAGGAGAAGGAACTGAAGGGCAAACCTGAGCAGACCAGATTGACAAACATAGGCCAGAAGAGAGAAGAGGAAGGGAAATGAATGCAGAGGCCCTTCCCTGGACCAGTAACCCACAAAGCAGACGCAGGAAGGCAGACTGGGAAAAGGAGTCCCGTTTGCACATGCTGAGTGTTAAGACTGCTGGGGGCCACCCAGGGGAGGAGTGGGAGGACCAAGAGAAAGGTCAAGGAGGTTACACACTCCATGAGGTCAAGGCAAAACTCAAGATGCCCCAGGGACCATGCAGAATGGAGCCCTAAGACTGAAGCCCAGAAGAAGAGGACTTTCGGGAGTGGCTAGGACCAAGCAAAAGCAGCAGCTGATAGTGGACAGCATTCCGGGGCAGAGGGAGTAGAAGCCAAGGCCTGACACGCACCTGGCTTTGAATTCAGGAAAGGGAGTCTTGGTCTCTTCTGCAGGCAGTTTCAGGTAGCAGTGGGAATAAAGGCCAGAATGCAGAGTTGGAGGAGGAAAAGGTTAGAAAATGAAAAAAAGAGAAAATGCAGGCCAACATTACAAGAAGCTAGAGCAGACTAAGGAGATGAGATATTAAGGGGAATACATGACCAAGGGACAGTATGCTTTCTTAAATTTGAGACAGTCAGGTAAATTTATATTCCAGATACAAACACTTAGAAGGAAGCAAAGGTAACTTATAAGCAGGACATGAGATGACTGATGGGTAGTGGACCAATGGTCTCTAGAAAAGCAAAAAACAGGAAAGCTCCAGAGTATAGGTAAAGGGGATGAGGGGTAGGAGGAGGGTACTTCTCCCAGTTCAACATGAGAAAGAGGTATGAGTAGGTGTGAGTGAAGGTTTGTGACAGAACATGGAGGGAGGTCGCACCACGTCCACCAAGGGAGTGACAGCTTCTTGCTGGAAATGAGGCAGATGCCTGAGAGAACTGCCTTCCTAGGAATCAGGGAGTGCTCAGACTGACAAAGGGTGGCCAGGCACTGCCCTCTTAGCAGAGACTGTAGATCTACAGTGCCACCAATCTGCAAGGCTTTGTGGTCCTTCTCCAACAGGACTTGTCAGCTTAGTTAGGTACAGAAGTTAGAAGGCACATATGATTCATCCAGAGCCCGGATTCTGGCAGACATATATGGGGAGAGGATGACGGAGGATGAGGTAGTCAAAGATCCTGACAAGAGAATGGTTGATTTGATGGAACCAGGGGACCTAGCCTGGCCAGGCGGAAGATGTAAAGCCAGAAGGAAGAAAAGGGACAAATTCAACAGCTATGAGTCTTAATTAAAGGAAAAACTGGTACTGTGGGAATAAGGGAAAGAAAGGGCTGCAAGGGCAGTGGATGGGACCAGACAGTGAGATTTAAAGTTCCACAGTGCAGAAGAGGTTCAATTCTGATTTATGCAAGTGTGGCACGAAGCAGGTGGACTGCATGGGAAATGAGGGTCAGGCTCAGGTGGAGGCACTCGTGGTACTAGGCGGCTCATGTAGGCAAAGGATGTCCAAGGATGAGAGGGACACTGGGGCAGGAGCAGAGGGGAGCTCAGGGTGGGTAGCACGTGAGCATGCATATGCACACAGGTGCACACTCACACAATCCAATGAAGTAACAAGAGTGGAAACAGTAGGGAGGAGATGGCATAAACCTCAAGGTAGGGAGGGCTGCAAAGTGACAAAATACTAAGGAGCAGGAAGTAGGAGGCTAGGCCCACTGACCTCGGGGAGAGGGGAAAGTGCACTCTCGGAAAGCAGAGGTTATAGTGAAGCAGCTGTGCAGGCTAGCTGGAGAAAGGAGGGACTGACATGTTGAACTATTAAGGATAATGCATCACTTGTTTATTTTTTTAAGATTTGTTTATTATTTAAAGATTTTATTTATTTCTTTGAGAGAGAGAGAGAGAATGAGCAGCAGTAGGGGCAGAGAGGGAGAGAGAAACTCTCCTTCAAGCAGATTCTGTGCTGAGCCTGGAGTCTGACATGGGGCTGGATCTCACAATCCTGAGATTGTGACCTGAACTGAAATCAAGAGTTGATCATTTAACCTACTGAGTCACCCAGGCACCCTGATACATCACTTGTTTTACCACTGGGGTTGCTGCAGCAGTCACAGAATGACGGGAGGGAGCCGGCTATGAGAAGCCACTCAGGCCAGAGACAGGGACAAATCAGCACAGTAATGGAAAGGCGATGGCACCTGTGGTCAGTGGCTTCCAAAGACAGCCATGTCCTGATCCCTGAACCTGTGAATATGGTACGTTACATGACAAAAGGTATCTTGCAGATGTGATTAAGTCTGGAGAATCTTGAGATTGAGAGGCTATCCTGGATTATCCAGGTTGTCCCAATGTCATCACAAGTGTCCTTGCAGGAGGGAGGCCAAAGGACCAAAGCAGATGTGACCATGGAAACAGAGGTTGGAGTGATGTGAGCCCACGAGCTAAGAAATGTAGGCAGCCTCTAGAAGCTACAGAAGGCAAGGAAACAGATTCTCCCCTAGAGCCTGCAGAAGGAACATAGCCCTGCTGGCTCATTTTAGACTTCTGGAACTTTAAGATAACAAATTTGTGTTATTCAGGGACACCTGGGTGGCTCAGCAGTTGAGTGTCTGCCTTTGGCTTGGCGTGATCCTGGAGTCCAGGATCGAGTCCCACATTGGGTTTCCTGTATGAAGCCTGCTTGTTCCTCTACCTATTCTCCCTCTACCTATGTCTCTGCCTCTCTCTGTGTGTCTCTCATTAATAAAAAAATAAATAAAATCTTTTTAAAAAATAAATTTGCGTTATTCTAAGCCACTAAGTTTATAATGATTTGTTACAAGAGCAAAAAAAGAAAAAGAAAAAGAAAAAGAAAAAAGAAAAAACAACTCCCTTGCTATATAAACTCAAACTAAAACTATATACTACACTATAAAAGACACATGAAGTCCAAGAGTTTCAGCTTTTCCATGATGACTTTCACCTTGTTCTGAAATACCTATTTTTAAAATATGCAAGTGTCCTTGACCTGCAGGGGCTCAAGCACTCATTTAGCCTATCTGCTCAGCCATCCAACACTGGTTGGGGAGACAGGAACATCTGCTGGGCATAAAAGCAGAGTTTTCTGGGCCAGTGACTGACAACAACCGGGATGTGTGGTTTGTGGGACAAGAACAGTTTAGGGCGAGGGAGAGCTAGGCTCCCTGTCAGACTTGCCCCCAGAGTGCAGGTGGAGGTCCCCTCAGCTCCTGGCCAGCTAACAGGAGGGGCAGTACCTGCCTTCATGCTAGTCCTTCGCCATCGCCCAACCCTCACTCCCACCAGCATGAGCCCAGCAGAACAGAAGCTGGCAAGTCCACAGGTCAGAGTGCACAGGTGGAGACAGCTTCAGGAAAGGGGAGGGTCTTGAAGTTCAGAGAACAGGAAGAGAGGTAGAGGCCTCACACTTGGATAAAGACTCTGAATAGTTAAGCAGAGCAGCAACAAGCAGGAGCCAGTGTGTGGACCAGCCTGACTGGCACGGAAGAAGCTCTGTGTTGATGTGCGTCTGCAGATGGGGCTAGACTCTAGGGACTTTGATTCCAGGATGGCATATTTGAACCTGTGATGGGCAAGAGGGTGGGAAGGATGCTTTAGGGAGATACACAGGATGGTTAGACGACTGGCAGGGAGAGATAAAAGAGAAAAGTATTAGAACCAACTTCAAAACAAAACAAAAAATATTTTAAAGTTTGAATCAAATCAAATCAAGATAGGTGCATTTCACCAGTAATGAAGAGAAAATGTTTTTATACTTTCTGTCAACAGAAGGTGTTTATATCCTTGTGTACTCACTACCCAGATGGTAAAATAAGCCATAAATTACACTTTAGTTTGTCTTATACAAAAAGAAATTCAAAATAGACCTAAAGATATGCAAAAATCTCATGCAAATAAAATAAGCATACTTTTAAAACTATAAACATAAAAATATATATACACATACATATATGTTTTCTTAGTAGAATACACATTTGATTTGTATAACGAAACTGATCACCTGTGTGTCTGTGTGTCACTGGTACACTTTCTAAAACCTAAGCATTAGGATGAAAATTATATATTAAATATCTTTTTAATAGTTTTCCAATCAGGATATGCAAACTATTTCACCCCATTTTCAACATGTCAGTGTCCAAAGCTGAAAAGTTCCATCTCAGCTGCCTGACCTGAACACTATTATCACAATATTTACACAATTAAAATGGACAGTAACAGTCAAGAGCACAATATCACTCCAAAGCTGAGCTCAATCTGACCATCTTTCTCAGAAGACTGGCCTGAACTACCTGCCTCTTTTATTTTACTGAAACCCATTTTCAATTTTAAACCACGTTACTTCATCTTAGAGTACAAATGTCCAAGCAGAGTAACACTGTATCTTGAACACAAGCTTCTTCAATCATCAGGACAAATCAGACATAGTAACTGGTAAGCTTCTTTATCCTCGTTCAGGGTTGGATGAGATGCTACCTCTGCATGGAACACCTAGGAAACTCATTTCTTGTACATTCCACTGACAGTGAACATTCTACCTCCCACTGTTGCCATATTTTGGGACACATCTTATATCCTAGGTAGATGGCAAGATTTTCAAGCAACCATGTCATAAAATCCTTAGTGAAAATGTGAGTAGCCTGACTTAAATTATGAGTGAAGAGAAAGGCATGCCAACAGGTCAGACATGACCACTTTCTCTCATGCTAATATTTTATGGTCACTTTCAGAGTCAACAAAATTAGAGTCCACAAGCTTGAGAAAGTCATATTTTAAAGTCACATTATTAGCCAAGGAGCCCTCAAAGGCTGTGTCCTCTGCTCACCGCTCATCTCTACTCTGTGGAAAGAGTTGTGGAGTCTACTTACACTCTCTAAAGGGAACCTATCGCTGCCTTTGCATGCCACATGTCCCCTCACTTAAGCGCTTATTGGCACCTCTTTTGTCAGATCTCTGCAAAGTCGAGGGAGAAAATTAGAGAGGGAGAAAATTAGACGACCCATAACCTACGATTACACAGTTCCCTATATTGCCAGAGGGATTTAATTCAGGAACAGAAATCTCACATTGGCCCCTTGGAGATTTTTTAGTGAATACTACGTCACAAGGGAAAACCTGGGGGAGAAATTCTCTGATCTGCAGGTGTTCTTGTACTGGCTGAAGGACCCTGAAGCGTTCTAAAGGAGAAACGGAGAAACCGTGCTAATAAACTCACTGGCTGAGCTGAGGGAAGAATGCAGACACTGGTCAGAACCTAAGGGCTCTGCCATCAGCCAAAATCCACCTTGATCCAGGAATGAAGGCACATTTCAGCCTAACATGCTAACATGTGATCCAATCCTCAGTGGAGGTAAGAGAGGATCCTTGTCTGGGAATACACAGGGGTCTGATTTCTAAGACCCTGCATCGCTCACGGCCTATTTTGCTACATATAAGTACAGACTTCAATCACTGACTGTTCTTACATTTTCGTGGTCTCCTGCTACCTTGAGACGTTACAGAGGTCCCATTCATGCCCAAGCAGGGTCACAAGCCAGGCCTATGTCCTGTGGTTGAACCTGGCACCCTGGACCTAGCTAGATGACATCTGCCCTTGTGGCTACAGCACCTGACAGGCCTGAGCTGGCCCTGAGGCTGGCTCACTCCAATCTCCTGACCTGCAGTGACCACAAAGCAAGGACACAGATGGGCCCAGGGACAGAGAGAAAGGGAAACTACAGGTTGCACTGGCTTGCCCTAGTCAGAGCCAACTCTCTTTAAGGATCCTCCATGCTCAGAAGTGGAAGGAGGTTACCCAGAAGTCATTCAACACTGACCGGTCATGAATACACTATGAACAGACACTGTGAGGAAACATGAAAAAGAAGGAAGAAGAGACCACTTACCCAGGGAACTTAACCTGCTTTGGGGGGAGCAAATACCCTAAGTCTCATCACATGACAGTCTCACCAGGAGTCAGCAGGGCCTGCATGGTTCTTATAAGCTACAACCACACTGGACTCTATCCTGCACGGGAAGCCTATGGAGGTTCTCAAGCTCCAGGATGCCTGGCCCCACCCCATGAGGTTCTAATTTACTAGGTCTCCAGAACACTCATACATCTAGGTTTTCCAAAGCTCCACAAAGGCATCCAATGTGAAGACTGGGTTAAGTAGAAATCCAATAAAGCCGGATAACTGAGGTTCTCTGAGATCTGAATTTAAAGTTTCATTATTTTTCTTGCATGCTGTTGCTATTGGGCAATAACTAATCCAATTAATTGCAAGCTTGTTTCTATGAGGCTGTCCAGACAAGAACAAACTATGAATTGATTAACCATATGGTATTTCTTCTCCCTTTTCTAGGAGCAAGAAAGAACTAGCACAGAAAAAAAAATGTGTTTCAATTCAAGTATGAAGTACTGAAATGGTTCCCAGCTTTTACAAAGAAATGTGAACATTTATAAATGTATGGGTTATAATTTTTTTATCATGAAAAATTTTAACATGTATAGGAGAGTTAATAATGTAATGGAATCCCATGTATCCACTAGCTGATTCAAGTTACCAATTTATCAATCTTGCTTCATTATCATCTCCACCTAATATATACATCTCCATTGTCACTCAAAAAAAAAAAAAGACTGGGTTAAATATGAAATATTTCGTATTTCTTAAATGTGAGCTGCCAGCACTGGTTTCCCTTTCTTTCCTTATTTGTTTCACTTCTCTCCCATTCTACTGCCATGGCCAAGCTTAAAACTGTTAGCCCTTTTGGGGCACCCTGATGGCTCAGTCAGTTGAGCGTTCAACTCTTGGTTTCGGTTCAGGTCCTTCCTGATCTCGGGGTCATGATCTCAAGGTTGTGAGACTGAGTCCTGTGTCAGGCTATGCGCTCAGATGGGAGTCTGTTTCTGATTCTCTCTCCCTCTCCTTCTGTCCCTCTCTGCTACATTCTCTCTAAAATAAATAAATAAATCTTTAAGGGACACCTGGGTGATTCAGCGTTGAGTGTCTGCATTTGGTTCGAGTCCCTCATCAGGCTCCCTGCGTGGAGCCTCTTCTCCCTCTACTATGTCTCTGCCTCTCTCTCTCTCTCCCTCTGCTATGTCTCTGCCTCTCTCTCTCTCTCTCTCTCTCTGTCTCTCATGAATAAATAAAATCGCTAGCCCTTTTGCATGATAAAAAGTACTAGATGTGGGATCCCTGGGTGGCGCAGCGGTTTGGCGCCTGCCTTTGGCCCAGGGCGCGATCCTGGAGACCCGGGATCGAATCCCACGTCAGGCTCCCGGTGCATGGAGCCTGCTTCTCCCTCCTCCTGTGTCTCTGCCTCTTTCTCTCTCTCTATGTCTATCATGAATAAATAAATAAATCTTTAAAAAAAAAAAAAAAGTACTAGATGTAACTCAACAAATACCATAAAAGGAAAGCAAATAAAAAGTGTTAGCTTCTCAGTGCTGGTTAAAATGCAATACAATGATGTAAATCTTATACAATTTTTTAATATAAATTCCCCTGAAATACTGAAAAATACAGACCAAGAAGAATAGAAAGAGTAGCAGAAGATTTCAGAAGATTTAATACCTCAGGTAAAGATGATCCCCCTGAAGGCACAAGCCCCCCCGCCCCCCGCCCCCCTCCCCGCCATGTCAATAGTCATTTGGTCAAGCAAGCCCACACAGGCTGCTCTGGGCATCATTAGAGTCAGGTAGAACATCATTTAGGGGTTTCGCTGTCTCCCCCACATGTTGCCTGACCCACCACTTTCATGCAACACATCGAAACAGATCCCTCGAACCTGATCCTTGGGTGGTCATGTGCAGGTAATACCTGCTAATACAAAGAAAGCCTAGCACTTAATATTCACTATGTGCATGTTGTATCCAGTGTCCCTTATGTGTACAACTGATTTAATCCTCCAGCACCCCAAAGAGGTAGGCATGGTAGTTTCCTTACATTACAGGTGAGGGAACTGGAGCACAGAGAGACTGGATGACTTGTTCAAGGTCACAGAGCTAGAAGGTGGGAGCGCTAGGTTTCAAACCCAGAAGTCCAGCTCCAGCTCCAGCTCCTGAGCACATATTCTCATCACAAAGGCTTCCATTAGCTTTGTTATGTTATTTTCCAGTGAAATCTACAAATCAAAAAGGTTGGGTGTTCTGTGTAGGCAAATGACTTCCTTCTAATTAATGCTCTTAAGTGTTCATTCCTTGCCAAAATATAAGACTGTTAGTAGTTCACCTTGGAAAACAGTTCAACAGGTGCTGCTATAGCCTTCTGTTCTGTCAAGTACTGCTCCCAAGACCATGCTTCCTGTGCAGCCACTGACGGGTCTGGAAAAGAAAACACAGTGACTGTTCTTGAAACAATTAGTGACAGAAAAATAATACTTAATTGAAGATAAACTCAACAAGCAGGCTGATTAATCAAATAGGTATTCAGGAAACCCAGTAACTAATAAAAATTTTATTTCTCACTTTCTGTGAGCATTTAGTAAAATCATCTAACCAGTCCACAGTCAGCTTCTCCTGTATTACAATAGGCCTATGAATATAGTCCCCTCTCTAAGAAGACCGTTGATAAATGTTAAACATGGGTAGTTTCTTACTCCTCTCAAAGAACAATGAAGACGTTTCTAGGTGAATGACTTGAAAATATCTGTATAATTTCCTTTCGCTTTCATACCTCTTTTGGGAAAGAATATCAGTTAGTACAACCTGTTGGAAGGCAATGTGGAAATATACGTCAAAAGCTTTAAAATGTTTTCATATATTTTGAACCAGCAATTCTGCTTCCAGCAATTTGTCTTAATGTGCTTACAGCAAATGTACCCAAGGGGCAAACATGAGGGTTTGTATCCTATTACTCCTCATAATAATGAAACATTGGAAATAAACTACAGGTCCACCAGGTGAGGGTTAATTATATGCATTGCAGACATGTCATTTTAATAATAGGCTGTAAAATTACATTATAAAAGATTAATGGCAGAGAAAGAAAGACTATGTTAATGATACACTACTAGTGGAAAAAACCCAGCAGTTTAGGACAAAATGATACTTTTTGGTAAAATGCATAATAGAAATATGTATTAAAATTATGACTAAAGACTAAAATTACGTAAATCAAAATCTTAAATGAAGTTATCTTTAGTTGCCAGGATTATGGTTCATCTCAATATTCTCTGCACTTTATTTTTCTGCTTTCCAAATTTTCTACATCAATAACCCCCTTCGTAATTCAATAAAAATATCATTTTTAAATAATAAAAATCTGCTGGAAAGGATTGATAATTGTTTTAAATTTATATTTCTATGTCCCAGTAATTGCCCCTCTAGGATTAACATGCTAAGCAGTCACGATAAAAGTTGATAGTAAAAATATACATCACAACATTATCACAGCAAAAACACAGTAGAGTATTAATATGGGAGAAAGGTCAAATAGACTATAATACATGTACATTTACACATAGGCACATATGTACATATGATTATAAAGTTATTAAAAAGTACAGATAGATATAGATTTTTTTTTTAGATTCAGATTTTATTTATGTATTTGACACAGAGATAGAGCAGAAGCAGAGGTAGCAGCAGGCAGAGGGAGAGGGAAAAGCTGACTCCTCACAGAGCAGAGCCAGGTGTGGGGCTCAATCCTAGGATCCTGGATCATGACCTGAGCTTAAGGCAGATGCTTAACTGACTGAGCTATCCAGGTGCCCTGAAAACTATATTTTTTAGAGAATTTTCTAGGTTAAGTAAAAATCAAAGTAAGGACAAAAAAACATAAAACACATTATCTTATCCTAAATTTTAAAATATAAATTATTATACACATTGAGATACTCATTTATTCAACATATTTATAAAGCACTTTCTTTGTGCAAGGCCTTACGCATAGATATTTGTCCACACATACAAACACACAGGCACAGAAAAGCAACTGAAAAGGAATAGCAAAATACTAATAGTATCTGTATGTGGATAATGGGACTAATGTAAATATTCTTTCCTTTTTGTTACTTTCTACTGTTTTAAAATTCTCTACAAGTATGATTATCATACACACATACACACAAACACTCACAAACACACACCCATATACACACATCCTGGAGAAGGTTGGCCAAAAAGCGCTATGTGAGTTTTAACAGTTATCTTGCTATAAAATGTTCCTGAAGAATGTACAGATGGTAAAAGGTCAGAACTGCATGAGCATTGGTAGTGACAGGTGGTAAGATGCACCTCTAAGTCAAACATTTGAAACCTCTCAAGACAATAAAGC
Source organism: Canis aureus (assembly GCF_053574225.1). Classification (NCBI taxonomy): domain Eukaryota; kingdom Metazoa; phylum Chordata; class Mammalia; order Carnivora; family Canidae; genus Canis; species Canis aureus. The sequence goes on along the minus strand of NC_135616.1, from coordinate 8,332,396 downwards.
AACCTGATGGGATAACAAACGCAAAAATCCATCAAGTTGTACAGGAAGAATTCATGTAGACTTTTAACCATTTAAAAAATATTTGATGAGCTTAATGTGACAAGAAGTGTGCTGTCCACTGAAATAGAAATATAACCCAGTCCCTGATCCAGTAGATGAAAAATAAACAAATAATGCATACTGTTTTTTTTAAAAAAGATTTATTTATTTATTCATGATAGACACAAAGAGAGAGAGAGAAGGGGGGGGCAGAGACACAGGAGGAGGGAGAAGCAGGCTCCATGCCGGGAGCCCGACGCAGGACTTGATCCCGGGACTCCAGGATTGCTCCCTGGGCCAAAGGCAGGCGTTAAACCGCTGAGCCACCCAGGGATCCCCTGCATACTGTTTATCCTTTGATATACACATATATATAATTGACCAAAAGAGAGTAATTTAAGCTCAGAGTATAATGAAAAAATCATATCAATTTAGAGTTTAAAAACAGACGCAGTATATACATTAATCTTTACTATGTATCAATCACAACATATATGTTCTGGCTAAGAAATACACTTACTAAAGTATGAAAATTTTGAAAAGTATTTTAATCATCAAATAAGGCTGACAGAACTTTCATCAGTGGATTTCCTTGCTTTGTTTGAAAATAATGAGACATCATAGTGTGATTTCCATCAAGGAGCTTACAATCTGTTCAACCATTATAGCCCTTACAGATTTCCTGCCACTTATACCACTATATGAGATATTTTATTTTTCTAAATAGAGAAAGCAATTTGACAAACCCTGAAGATTCCCTAGTAAGATTAGTCAACATCCCTATTTCCACATAAGCATTTTACTACACTACAATTATATGCTTTACAAAAAAAACGTTATGGCAGTGTTGTCTCTAAAGCAAATATAGATACCTCATTTTCTACAACAGCTGTGTTCTTAAAAAGACTGTGTAATTTCTCAATTTAATCATATTTACCATTGTTATATATTATTATTTTACCAGAATTAAATCATATCCACGATCCTCTCTTATGATCACATAAGACTGTAATAATCCTTTAAGGTTTTACCAGGAAAAGAAAACATGATATCAAAAATAACAACTTTCCATAGGTTCAATATCTATGTAGAGCAAGAGAACTAGGCAGCAACATGTCGCCAGCCAATGAGATGAGGAAATACCGTTCCTCTGCTCCTGGGGCCACACACAAGACTTGTGTCATTACTGACTCTCGGGGGACTCATACCAGCTGAAAGGAATCAGTTTGCTTATTTAGAATTAGGATGTCAATTTCTAAAAATAAAGGATCTTGTTGATATTGTCCATCACCTTATCCCTGGAGCAATAACCATGCCTGCCCATAAATATTTGTTTAATGAATTAAAGGGAAGGAAGGCAGCTGAGATAATACTTTTGGCTTTAAAGTGAATTCAAATATATCTATTTTGACCAACTGGTTTCTCAATTTCCTGGAGAGAAGGAACCAATTATGAATAGTACTGCTTCAGGCACTGAATTTTCTTTATTTTTGATGCAGTTTTCTTGAACATACTACAGATACAACAGTCATTTTATAGAGTATTAGATATGCACACAGGTTTGTAAATCCTAAATTCCATTTCTTTTCACTATACACAGTGGCTAAGCAAAACATCCCAATTATTACTGTTCTGTCACACATTACTAATATAAAACGTGTTTGATTGTATATTACCTGTCACTTAATATACATCTATTATATCCCAGGTACCAAATTATGAGTGTGTGTGTGGGGGGGGCATGCATGCATGTACATGATGTAAGCATATATCTGTGAATGTGTATGTTTCCATTTATCCTTTACAACACTGAATATCAGATTTGTAACCTCATAATTACAGGAAACAGGCTTACAGAGGTCACACATCTGGAAAAATCTGTATTTAAACAAAATTTCTAGCACATGCATTCCCACTGTTTGATACTGCCTCACTTTAGCATATGCAGTGAAGATGTAGCAGAAATGCCTATTCATTATTCACCATCTTATATGGGTAAGGCTCATGGCACCCCAAAACAACTACAATAGTACTTTCAAGATAACTGATCAGAGATCACCATAACAAATATAATAATAATGGAAAATTTTAAAATATTGTGAGAATTACCAAACTGTGACCCAGAGACACGGAGTCAGCAAAATAGCACTGACGGACTCGCTTGACGTGGGGTTGCCACAAACCTCCACTGTAATATCTGCAAAGCACAATAAAGTAAGGTATGCCTATATTTATAGCCAAAAGACAAGGTGTCAATACTTGCTGAACAAGTCCTCCCAACTTTAACATTATATTCTGAAAAAAAAATAGAAAATGAATAAATACAGCCTCTACAACAGTACAAAGTTTTTTTTTTTTTTAAAAAAGCTAAATATCCAATGACAGAAGTCAAGTTAATTATGGTTATGAGGCCACATCATATAGCTTTTGCAAATATTAAATTAAGCACAGATAGAGCACAGTTTATATGCACTTCAGCACTAGAACGATTTTTTTATATATGAATAAAAACCGTAAGAAAACAAATGAAAATGCCTGGGTTACAATGGTGAGATGTGTCAAGCAAATCAAGATAAAGGCTGACAAATGTGGCCAGTAAAGAAACAGGTACTCTTCAATATTCAGACACTTTAAGACTTACATGGAAAAGGAGCTAAAGAAGCAGCTCCCACGTCCCTTGCATAGGGTGTCACTGAGACAAGGGGTCCAGATACTGCAACATGGGGGCTCAGACACCCTGTTCCTGAGGAGCCCATTTCATGCTGCCATTATGTACTGTACAGCCTGCAGGTGTACCCTTAGGGGAGGTGACACAAAAAGACTCAAGCCTCATCAGAACCCGGGAGGCATAAGAAACTGTCATGACAGCCTCCTGGGGGTGGCCTTCCCAGAGCAGCTCCTCGAGAGCCTCCCATGTTCTCATGTGCCAGGAAGATCACAGGGCACTCTGTCAGATTGAGATCATCTGCGGGTAAGCTCATCTACCTGGCCAACTGCATATGTGCACTGTTGCCAAGACACCATAGCAGAGCCACTCCCCTACAAAAGGGGATAGGTTGGACTTAAAAAACAAACAAACAAAAAAAAAAACAACAACCCAGAAACATGACACCTTTCCCTGTGTGGAAACAAGTAGGGCCATCTCTCTCTGAGCAGCACTAGGTGGTGGTGGTGGATGTGTGTTTCCTTTCTTATAAAGCAAAGAAGATCCCTCAATGTATCTGCAAACCCATGCCATTTGGTTTACATGGCCTCAGCCAAATATGCATTATCAGCAAAAACTGCCACACTTCCTTCACAAAAAGCAGCAATTTGTGCCTGCCAAGATGACATACTTACACTTTACCACCTCAGTGAATTTTGCTTTGTTGTTCTACACACACCTTGAGGTTTGTTGGCTTATTCATCAGATTAGCAAGAGCAAAGGCTGGGAACTAAAAGCAAAGAACACAGAAAAAAATACTTGAAGAAACTTCTCAGGAGTTGAAGTCACTGTACATGTCACACATCCACAGCATGCTCGCCACCTCTGCACTTTTTTTAAACCATGGTCATGAACCAGTGTCCTCCTCCAGTGACCACAATCACTTTTCTTGCCTGCAACTGTAGGTATAAGCCTATCGAAATGATCAAAAAGAATGTGTGGATGAGAACCATACTGAGTGCAGCCAAAGCTGCCACCAGACCATTCACAGTGAAGTCAGATCCAGAAATAATCGTCCAGGGAAGACAGTGCTGGAAGAGAGGATTCAACTTTGGACAGTGGACTTGGAGGGTCAATTGCTGAGAAAAACAAATCCAACAGGGTGACGAAACAAAGGAGCAAAGTAGAACACAAGTCACAAGTCAAAGAAAGGCAGGGTCAGTGCATGGACAAGTTGAAGGCTGGTGCTGTGACTCATTTTCTTAATGGTGTGCCCATATGGTATTAATGAATGCATGGGTACACTTCACTGAACCAGGCCATGTCCTTACAGGGAGCAGAACACTGAAACACTGGAGTTCTAGCTCTTGAAAGTATTCCTTTTACAAAATGCTCACAACATCAAATAGGGTTAGGCAGCAATATTACCCTATAAAAGGGGCTCATACAATGAATGTAGTATATCCCAGATCAGATACTCTTAATACTGAGAGTATTTTTCAATTCTGTAAACCACAGATACCTCCTATTTTATCATTTCAGATTTGGAGTTCTGAATAATTGAGTTTACTTAACTTTAAAAAACCTTTACTTCGTATCTAAATTTTTCAGATGAGTACTCTTCCACCTGTGTTAGAGGTTTTGTTCTCAACTCTTATTAAAATCCGTAACACATAAAGCCTAGCACGCTATTTAAATATGGAAAGATTAAAAAAAATAAAAATAAAAATAAATAAATAAATATAGAAAGAAGCCTTAGTTGTCATCTAACATTGTGATTTTTTTCAAACTTTTCATTTCTCTCAAGCATGGCCCCATTTTTCCTCATAAAAATATCCTACGAGGAGCCCTGATATTAGAAAGCCCCCCAGGGCAACTGCTCTGGCTGCTTCATGCTCTGCCCACTCAGTCTCCCATCTACCCCTCTAAGGGAATCACAGATTGAAAAACTGCTCAAAGACAAACCCTTCACTTCAGCAATAGGAAGAGTCATTTCTAGAAAATTGCACAATATTTATTAGTAATTCCCTGAACTAAAATTAAAAATGGCAGGGGGTAAAAAGTGAAGAAATTATCATTTTTAAGGACAGGACCATGTAAATCCTAAGGCTCATGTTGCAGAGCAATACCTTTCTAATTTCCTTAGCCGTAAACACAGCTCTTCACACCAGTATTCCAACTTCATTTCAGAAGGTGTGCCGCATATAGCTCTATTAGGTGACAACTTGGGATGTGTGAGAAAAACAACTGTCAGTTGCAACCAGCGCATCTTATTACACACTGATGTAAATAATGCCTTCTTTTGGGGCACCAACCAGAATGATGCAGGTTGCCTAATGTTAGCAGCTTATCACTGCAGGGTAACCATCTTTGAAGCAGGAGCTCCCTAACCCACTCTTTCCAAACACCCACACTTTAATAACTCTGCCATGCCACTTGTCCATGGTCTGCTAACACATTTTTCACTTGCACATTCAACCTGCTTCTCATTTCAGTACAACTGAACTCAGCTCATCTCCCTAGACAAAGCAGGTACCATGTGCTGGAGACATACAAGGAGCTTGACACCTGTCCCCACATGGCATACATGCAGACAAATGTCACACCCAACCTGACATATGGCAGGACTCAGTGTTTTTGGTGAATAAACAAGAAGACATGAGTGCTAATCAGCACTAGTTAGGAAACCCAAACAATGTGTCTGGGAACAAAATGAAGGAGGATTAATTATGAACAGGGAAAGCTTCCTGGAGACCATTGCTTTCTGAGACAAATTTAACAGGCAATTCAAGGAGGAGCAGCAGGAGCAAAGGAAGAGAAGCTGGCAAGCAGAGAGCTGCTTCTGCAAATGCCAGAGTCTGATGAGCACTAACATAAAGCTTGTAGGGGTACAAAGAACAGAAGGCTGGGCTGCTAGATTGCAAGGAGGCAAAAATACAATCAGGAAAGTTCCTGAAAGTCTGCCTAAGGAGCCTGATATTTATTCTTGTGATTTAGAGAAGCATCAGAGCCTTCTGAGTGGTAAGCAGTACCATCAGAACGCACTAAGCAGTGCAAGATAAGGATGAAGCAGATGTAAGGGACGAAGACCACAGGCTGACAATGACAACAAAACAGATTTGGCAAGAGAGAGTGTAGATGTTCCCTAAAGAAAAAGTGGGGACAAAACCAAGGGACAATGTAGGAATTAAACTAACAGACTACTGCAAACAACTGCTTGAGGTGGGGTGGTATAGGGAGAAGGTTGAGATGATCTTGAGGTTCAGTCCTGGATACTCAGGAAGAGACTGGCAAGTTCAGGGAGCATCACAGATGTTGTAGAAAACATTATTTTCATAGATGTTGAATTTTAGGTCTCTGGAATAATCTGGGTGTATATATCCAACAAAAGGCAGTTGCAAATTTTTCAGAAACAATGGGAGAAATCTCAAGAAAGAAACAAAGATAGAAATTTAATGTTCACATCAGAGGTAAGTGAGAAGCTGGAGAAGCACAAAGAGAACTCAGGGTTAGAAAGAGTGCAAGGAGATATACAAAACTTGGGAGCTAGAGGGGCAAAGGGCTCCCCAAAGGCTGGAGGATCTAAACCATCAAGTGTTAAGGAAGGTCAAGTGAGACTAAGTAGGGAGAAGAAGACACTGGGTTTGGCAGCCAGGGTGTTGCTGTGATCTCACAGGGGGAAAGATGTCAGTGGAAGGATGAGATCATAGGTGAGACTCAAGTGGTCAAAGAGTGAGAAAGAGGCCTGGTGAAAGCTGCAAGTATGGGCTACACCTGGAGAGGTCTGTTAAGTGAAAAGGTAGGAAACAAGGAATGAGCACTGGTGTAAGAAGTCTGCAGGTGACACAGGAGTTAAGACTGTAAGCATGGTCTGTGATAAAGACAAGGTTCATAGGTATGCATATGGAAATGCATTCTGGAAAGCTCAAAGAACCATGAGATTCCAATCATGAGGAGCCTTGTAGGGCAACACAGAGAAAACTAAGGTGAGCCATGTATGCTCACTGATTCAAGAAACAGAATCTTCTATGACAGAGTCCCTGTGTGTTATTAGGGGCTAATGATTCAAAGATGAATAAAATATAATATTTGCTTCTTGGTGAGCTCAGGTCCTGAGTACAAAGCTTGCCTGGCTCTGGGGACCAGTGTGTCACAGAAATCCTTGAATCTTTCTGCACTTTAGAAGCTAAGAGAAATCATTAAACACCACTGAGACATTTTTTTCTGAATAGGAAATCTTTATTAAGTAATTTTCAAAGGAGACAGGCAAAATGGCAGAAGACCCTCCTCGTTTCATCTGGTCTCCTAAATGTAGCTGGATAACTATCAAACCATTCTGAACATCTATGAATTCAACCTGAGATGTAAAGAAAGAACAACTGAAACTCTACAAATAGAAAAGCGACAACTTTTTGCAAGTGTGTATCTTGCTTGGGTCATAGTTGATATTCCTGACTCTGCTCACACGTACAGCCTTTCTGCACTTGACAAAATGATGAGAAGGAGGAATTCACCACAAAAGAAAGAACAAGTGGTAATACCCTCTGTCACAGATCTAATGAATATGGGTTTAAGTAAAATGTCGGAGATGGAGTTCAGGATTACAATTATAAAGTTATTAGCTGGGCTTTGAAAAAAAGCATAGACTCTAGAGAAATTAAGTACAAAACTGAGATCTAATCAGGCCAAAATTAAAAATACTCTGAGATGCAGTCCAAATTGGATGCTCCAATAGCTACAGTAAATGAGCCAGAGGAAAGGATAAGTGACATAGAAGAAAAGCTGATGCAAAGGAAGGAATGCAAGAAAAAGAGAGAAAAACAACTAAGAGCCCACAAGGAGAGGATCCAAGAAATAAATGACAGCTTGAAAAAAATAACATCCAAATTACTGGAATTCCAGAGGTCCAGAGAGAGAGACAGATAGGACCAGATGGTATATTTGAGCAAATCATAGCTGAGAACTTCCCTAATCTGGGGAAGGAAACAGGCATTGATATCCAAGAGACAGAGAGGACCCCTCCCCCAAATCAACAAAAGTAGATCAACAGCCCAACATATAACAGTGAAGCTTGCAAATTTCAGAGATAAAGAGAAAATCCTGAAAGCAGGTCAAGACAAGAAATTCCTAACATAAAGTGAGAGAAATATTAGATTAACAACAGATCTATCCACAGAGACCTGGCAGGCCAGAAAGGGCTGGTATGACATATTCAACGTACTAAATGAGAAAAACATGCAGCCAAGAATATTTTATCCAATATGACTTTCATTCAGAATGGAAGGAGAGATAATATAAGAGCTTCCAGGATAGACAGAAACTGAAAGAATATGTGACTACCAAGACAGCCTTGCAAGAAATATTAAGGGGGATCCTGTAAGCAAAGAGGGAGCCCAAAGAAACAGAGATAATCTGCAGAAACAGTAACTGTACAGGTAATACAATGGCACTAAATTCATATCTTTCAATAGTTACTCTAAATGTGAATGAGCTAAATGGTCCAGTCAAAAGACACAGGGTATAAAGAAAAGCAAGACTCATCCATATGCTGGTCTACAAGAGACTCAGTTTAGACCTAAAGCCATCTTCAGATTGAAAAGGGGTGGAGAACCATTTGCCATTCAAATGGACATCAAAAGAAAGATGGGGTAGCAACATTCATATAAGATAAATTAGATTTTAAACCTAAGACTGTAGTAAGAGATGAATAGGGACACTATATTGTGCTTAAAGAGTCTATGCAACAAGATCTAACAATTATAAATATTTATAACTCTATTTTGAGAGCAGCCAATTATATCAACCAATTAATAACCAAAGTAAAGAAACGCATAGATAATAATACATTAATAGTAGGAGACTTCAACACTGCAATTTCAGGGACAGATAATTTAAGAAGATCAACAAAAAAACAAGGGTTTTGAATGACACAATGGGCCAGGTGGACTTCATAGAGTATACAGAATGTTGCATCCTAATGCAACAGAATACACATTCTTCTTGACTGCACATGGAACTTTTTGCAGAATAGACCACATATTGGGTCACAAATCAGGTCTCAAGCAATACCAAAAGACTGAGATTCTTCCCTGCATATTTTCAGAAAAAAAAAGAAAGAAAGAAAAGAAACTAGAACTCAATCACAAGAGGAAATTTGGAAAGAACTCAAATACATGGAGATCAAATAGCATCATACCAAAAAATGAATGGGTCAACCAGGAAATTAGAGAAGAATTAAAAAGATTTATGCAAACTAATGAAAATGAAAGCACAACTGTTCTAAACCTTTGGGATACAGCAAAGATAGTCCTAAGAGGGAAGTACATTTCAATACAAGCCTCTTACAAACAATCAGAAAAATCTCAAATACACAAACTTTACACCTAAAGAAGCTGGAGAAAGAACAGCAAATAAAGCCTAAACCAAGCAGAAGAGAAATAATAAAGATTAGAGAAAAACTCAATGAAATAGAGACCATAACTACAGAACAGGAAACCAGGAATGGTTCTTTGAAAGAATTAATCAGATAGATAAACCCCCTAGCCAGACTTATTAAAAAGAAAAGAGGAAGGACTCAAATTAATAAAATCATGAAGAGGAGAGATTACAACTAACACCAAGGAAATACAAACAATTTTAAGAATGTATTATGAGCAACTATATACAAAAATATTAGGCAATATGAATAAATGTATGCATTCCTAGAAACATATAAACTCCAAAACTGCAACAGGAAGAAATAGAAATCCTGAACAGACCCATAACCAGCAAGGAAACTGAGATAGCAACCAAAAACTTCCCAAAAAACAAGAGTCCAGGGCCAGATGGCTTCCTAGGGGAATTCTACCAAACATTTAAGGAAGAAATAATACCTATTTTACTAAAGCTGTTTCAAAAGGTAGAAATGGAAAGAAAACTTCCAAACTTGTTCTATGAGACCAACATTACCTTAATCCCAAAACCAGACAATGACCCTACCAAAAAGGAGAATTACAGACCAATGTCCCTGATGAACACGGATGTCAAAATTCTCACCAAAATACTAGCCAATAGGATCCAACAGTATATTAAAAAAATGATTCACCACCTGGGATTTATTCCTGGGCTGCAAGGGTGGTTAACATCTGCAAATCAATCAATATGATGCATTACATTAATAAAAGAAAAGAACAATTATGATCCTCTCAGTAGACACAGAAAAAGCATTTGAAAAAGAACAGCATCCTTTCTTGATTAAAACTCTTCATGATGTAGGGATAGAGGGCATATACCTCAACATCATAAAAAGCCATCTATGAAAAGCCCACAGCGAATATCATCTTCAATGGGGAAAAACTGAGAGCTTTTCCCTTAGGGTCAGGAACATGGCAGGGATGTCCACTACCACCCTGCTGTTCAAAATAGTATTAGATGTCTTAGCTTCAGCAATTAGACATAAAAAAAGAAATAAAAGGTATCCAAATTGGCAAAGAAGAGGTCAAACTCTCCCTCTTTGCAGATGACTTGATATTCTGTATGGAAAACCCAAAAGACTCTACCCTCAAATTGCTAGAACTCATACAGGAATTCATCAAAGTATGTGAAACAGATGATAAGATAAATAAGTAAAATACATGGTGTATCAGGTGGCACTAAGGGCTAAAGAGAAAATAAAACAGAAATCAGGTAGGCAGTATTAGCAGCAGGTAGGGCTCTATAATTTTAATATGATGATTTCTCATGAGAAACAATGCAGGTAAAAAGATGATGGAATGGCATCTTTAAAGTAACAAAATCCATACTATAAAGTAATATTATGTATCCAATAAAAATATCCTCCAAAAAGAGTGAAATAGCATTTTCAGATTAAATAAAAACTCATTTTGACATGGCTATCATTTCTTTCACGGAATATAGTATCCACTCCAACCAAGTTTTAGATCACTCCTAGAGAATTCACTTTACTCTCCTAGAAATATTCTTTTAAAACCCTTTTTCTTGAAAAAATATAAATCTTTATCTATTTTTAATTCATTTTTATGTAGATAGATGGCCAGTTTGAAAAGAATCTTTTTTTTAATACTAAATTTATTTTTTATTGGTGTTCAATTTGCCAACATACAGAATAACACCCAGTGCTCATCCTGTCAAGTGCCCACCTCAGTGCCCGTCACCCATTCACTCCCACCCCCCGCCCTCCTCCCCTTCCATCACCCCTAGTTCGTTTCCCAGAGTTAAGAGTCTTTATGTTCTGTCTCTCTTTCTGATATTTCCCACACATTTCTTCTCCTTTCCCTTATATTCCCTTTCACTATTATCTATATTCCCCAAATGAATGACAACATACAATGTTTGTCCTTCTCCGATTGACTTACTAACTCAGCATAATACCCTCCAGTTCCATCCACGTTGAAGCAAATGGTGGGTATTTGTCATTTCTAATGGCTGAGTAATATTCCATTGTATACATAAACCACATCTTCTTTATCCATTCATCTTTCGATGGACACCGAGGCTCCTTCCACAGTTTGGCTATTGTGGACATTGCTGCTAGAAACATCGGGATGCAGCTGTCCTGGCGTTTCACTGCATCTGTATCTTTGGGGTAAATCCTCAGCAGTGCAATTGCTGGGTCGTAGGGCAGGTCTATTTTTAGCTCTTTGAGGAACCTCCACACAGTTTTCCAGAGTGGCTGCACCAGTTCACATTCCCACCAACAGTGTAAGAGGGTTCCCTTTTCTCCGCATCCTCTCCAACATTTGTGGTTTCCTGCCTTGTTAATGTTCCCCATTCTCACTGGTGTGAGGTGGTATCTCATTGTGGTTTTGATTTGTATTTCCCTGATGGCAAGTGATGCAGAGCATTTTCTCATGTGCGTGTTGGCCATGTCTATGTCTTCCTCTGTGAGATTTCTCTTCATGTCTTTTGCCCATTTCATGATTGGATTCTTTGTTTCTTTGCTGTTGAGTTTAATAAGTTCTTTATAGATCTTGGAAACTAGCCCTTTATCTGATACGTCATTTGCAAATATCTTCTCCCATTCTGTAGGTTGTCTTTGAGTTTTGTTGACTGTATCCTTTGCTGTGCAAAAGCTTCTTATCTTGATGAAGTCCCAATAGTTCATTTTTGCTTTTGTTTCTTTTGCCTTTGTGGATGTATCTTGCAAGAAGTTACTGTGGCCGAGTTCAAAAAGGGTGTTCAGTTGAGTTTGGATGTAAAGTTCTGTAGATATCTGTGAAATCCATCTGGTCCAGTGTATCATTTAAAGCTCTTGTTTCTTTGGAGATATTGTGCTTAGAAGACCTATCAAGTATAGAAAGAGCTAGATTGAAGTCACCAAGTATAAGTGTATAATTATCTAAGTATTTCTTCACTTTGATTATTAATTGATTTATATATTTGGCAGCTCCCACATTCGGGGCATATATATTGAGGATTGTTAAGTCCTCTTGTTGGATGGATCCTTTAAGTATGATATAGTGTCCCTCTTCATCTCTCACTACAGTCTTCGGGGTAAATTTTAGTTTATCTGATATGAGGATGGCTACCCCTGCTTTCTTTTGAGGACCATCTGAATGGTAAATGGTTCTCCAACCTTTTATTTTCAGGCTGTAGGTGTCCTTCTGTCTAAAATGAGTCTCTTGTAGACAGCAAATAGATGGGTCCTGCTTTTTTATCCAGTCTGAAACCCTGCGCCTTTTGATGGGGTCATTAAGCCCGTTCTCGTTCAGAGTTACTATTGAGAGATAAGAGCTTAGTGTCACTATGATATCTATTCAGTCCTTGTTTTTGTGGATTTTTCACTGAACTTCTTCTTAAAGGGGAATTTTTAAGAGTCCCACTTAATATTTCTTGCAGAGCTGGTTTGGAGGTCACATATTCTTTCAGTTCCTGCCTGTCTTGGAAGCTCTTTATCTCTTCTTCCATTTTGAATGAGAGCCTTGCTGGATAAAGTATTCTTGGTTGCATGGTCTTCTCATTTAGAACACTGAATATATCCTGCCAGCCCTTTCTGGCCTGCCAGGTCTCTGTGGAGAGGTCTGCCGTTACCCTAATACTCCTCCCCATAAAAGTCAGGGATTTCTTGTCTCTTGCTACTTTAAGGATCTTCTCTTTATCTTTGGAATTTTCAATGACAAGAATAATCTATTAAAGAGTCTACGCTTGTTCTCCTGAGCAGATTTACCAGTATGTACTACATATATTAACCTATATATAATATATCACATACTCGCATCTCTTTCTGGTTTGTCTATTCTGTACCATAGATCCTTGTCTGTTACTAAACAACTGGAATGTTGGGGAGTTTAGTGTAACTTTAACTAAGTTAATATAAAACCAATTGGGATTCTACTTTGGAACTGAATTAAATGTTAATTTGGGAGCTTCTGTGGAAGAAGGTGGAGGAGGTGGATCCTAAGCTCATCTCATCCCATGGATACAGCTATTCATACATCCCATGGATACAGCTAGGTAACTCTCAGATCAGTGTAAATAACCCAGAAAATGACCCAAAGACTGGCAGAACAGACTCTCCACAGCTACATGTAGAGAAGAGGTCACATGAAGAGGGTATAAAGGGCAGAGACATGGTAGGGAGCTAAACAAATGCATGACTGTCCACAGGAGGGAGAATACTGTGGGTACAGAGATGGGAAAGAACAGACTCTCACCCCAGGGGAGCTCCTTGGAAGATGAGTCCCCATAACATTCGGCTTTGAAAACTAGAGAGGCTGGATTTCATTGAGTTCCTATAGCCAGCAGGACTTAAAATCTGGAACATTATAAATCAGCAGGTTCAGCTCTGGAGATGCTGAGAGGGCAAGAGGAAACTGAGTTCCCATCTTTAAAGAGACAGCACAACAAACATCCTTGAGAAGATACAGCATATAAGCAGCAGTTTGAAAAACAACTGGGATATACAGAAGAGTAATCTGTTTACTAATCTCAGAGCCTATGCTGGAAGAGCAGAGATTGTTGAGAGACCTCTGGAACAAAGTAGCTGGTGGATGCCATTTCCATTCTCCGTCTGCCAATATAAACACAGAGCCACCCACAGGAACCAATGCAGTGCTGACACTTGCTATCTACTTGCTAACATCACACGTACCCTCCCTCACACTTTTGCAAAACCACCGTCTTCAACTCAGCCTGCCTCAGTCCTGCAGACGAGCACAAATCTCGCTAAAACCACACCTCCAGCTCCACACACTTCTGTAGTCCTGTACCTTTCAATATACTCAGCCAGAGCCCATCCAAACTAGGCAGCAACCTGGCAGGGTGCAAGCAGCCCCAACGGGAGCCAGCATCACTCCAGAGTGACTCTTGCCCTAGGGAGAGGGGAGAGATAACCATACACACCAGTCAGATTTCAGATGCCACAGCAGACAGCTGCTCTGACTGCAGGCTCTGCCCATCAACAAAAGCTTGTCAGTGGACAACACAGGGAAAGTACCCTGCAGCCTGGTGCTACTGTATCACTGGCAACTGCCTGGTCTAATTCAATTTAAGCCCAAGGCACTTCCAGACTGGCCCAGTAACAACAGAGGGACCAACACTACCCACAATAGGCAAAGAGAGCCACTGCAGACACCTGGACCAAAGGAAAAGGTAGCTCAGCCACAACAGTAAAGCACACACAACATACATAGTTTACACTCTGGAAGCACCAGGTTTTCTTGATCAGGAGACACTGCAGGGCATCAGGGCATAGCAGGATCTCTTCCACATAAAGTCACTACTTTCGGGATCCCTGGGTGGCGCAGCGGTTTGGCGCCTGCCTTTGGCCCAGGGCGCGATCCTGGAGACCCGGGATCAAATCCCATATCGGGCTCCCGGTGCATGGAGCCTGCTTCTCCCTCTGCCTGTGTCTCTGCCTCTCTCTCTCTCTCTCTGTGACTATCATAAGTAAATAAAATAAAATAAAATAAAATAAAATAAAATAAAATAAAATAAAATAAAATAAAATAAAATAAAATAAAATAAAATAAAATAAAATAAAAAAGTCACTACTTTCAAGAACAGGTGATGTAGCTGATTTTCCTAACATAGAGACACAGAGAGTCAGTCAAACTGAGGGGACAGAAAAATATATGTCACAAATGAAAGAGAAACATGCACAAATAATACACTTGATAGAGAATTTATTTTTTTAAAATTTTTATTTATTTATATGAACGTTATAATAACAGGCATAATAACGTTCACATTACAGGAATCTCAGATGAACAAGAGAGATAGATAAAGGGGGGCAGAAAATTTATTTAAGGAATAGCAGGAAACCTCCTGACTCTGGGGAAGGCAAGAGAAATGCAAGTACAGGAGGTGCAGAGATTCCCCAACTAAATCAACCCACAGACATGCACAGAAAGGCACATAGCAATTAAAGTGGCAAAAAGTAGTGATAAAGACAGAATTCTGAGAGCAGCAAGAGAAAATAGTTACATATGTGGGAAACCATATAAAGCTATCAGTGGATTTTTCAGAAGAAACTTTGTAGCCCAGAAGAAAGGGCCATAGTATATTCAAAGCGCTGAAAGGGAAAAATATGCATCCAAGAATACTTTATCTAGGAAGGCTCTCTTTCAGAATAGGAGATAGAGTCTTTCATGACCACTACAGACCTACAAGAAATGTTAAAGGGGCCGCTCTGAGTGAGAAGGAAAGATCAAAGCAAGAGTAGGAAACAGCAGCAAAATAAGTATGTATCTAAAAATCCATCAAGAAATTCAAAATAAAAAGATGTTAAAGTCTGACACCATATACCTAAAATGTGGAGAGAAAAGGGGTAATAACGGGCTCAAACTTAAGTGACCATCAATTTAATGTACACTGCTATATGCAGAAGATGTTACATATAAATCAAATGGTAACCACAATTCAAAAACAAGTAATAGCGATGCAGAAAACAAACAGAAAATAATCCAATTATATCACTAAAGAAAGCCAACTAGCCACGAGAGAAGAGAACAAGAGAAGAAAGGAACAGGGAAAAACTATAAGAACAATCATAAAATAAGTAACAAAATGGCAATAAATATATATATAACATTATTACCTTGACTGTCAATGAACTAAATGCCCTAATCATAATACACAGGGTGATAGAAGGGATTAAAAAAAAGACACATCTATATTCTTCCTATAAGAGACTCATTTCAGACCTAAATTAGATACGTGCAAATTTAAAGTGAAGAGATGGAGAAGAATTTATCATGCAAATAGATGTGAAAAGAAAGCCAGGGTAGCAATACTTATATTGAACAAAATAGACTTTAAAAACAAAGACTGTAAAAAGAGACAAAGAAGGACACTAGATAATCATTAAAGGGACAACTCAACAAGAAGACGTAACAATTGTATTTTTGCACACAGCACGGGAGCACACAAATACTTAAAACAGTTAATAACAAACACAAAGAAAGTAAGCAATTATAATACAATAAGAGTAGAGCACTCTAATACCCCACTTATATCAGTGGATAGATATCATCCATACAGAAAATCAACAAGAAAACAGTAGCATTGAATGTTACATTGAACCAGACAGATTTAAGATATATATTCAGGACCTTCCATCCTAAAACATACATACATTCTTTTCAAGTGCACATGGAACATTCTCCAGAACAGATCATATATTAGGCCACAAAACAAAACTCAAATATTCAAAAAGATCAAAGTCATACCATACATCTGCTCTGACTAAATGACATGAAACTAGAAATCAACCACAAGACAAAATCTGGAAAGAGCACAAATTGTACACATAGATTAAATAACATGCTACTAAACAATGAATGGGTCAACCAAGATATCAAAGAGGAAATCAAAAAATATATGGAGACAAATGAACATGAAAACACAATCATCCAAAATCTTTGGGAATCCAACAAAAGCTGTTCTAAGAGGAAAGTTTATAGCAATATAGGCCTACCTCAAGAAGCAAGAAAAATCTCAAATAAATATAACCTTACATCTAAAAGAGCTGGAAGACTAAGAACAAGTGAAACCCAAAACTAGTAGAAGGAAAGAAATAGTAAAGATAAATAAATGAAATGGAAACTAAAAACAAACAAACAAAACCAACAGAACAGATCAATGATCAACAAAAACAGGAGCTGGTTCTTTGAAAAGATCAACAAAATTGACAAATGTTTAGCCAGACTCTAAAAAAAAAGAAGGGAGAACTTAAGACAAAATCACAAATGAAAGAGGAGAAATAACAACTGACACCACAGAAATACAAACAAGTGTCAGAGAAAATTCAGAAAAAATATACACCAACAAATTTAATGACCTAGAAGACATGGATAAATTTCTAGAAACATAAAACCTCCCAAAACCAAATCAGGAAGAAACATAAATTTTGAACAGACTGATTACCAGCAATTAAATTGCATCAGTATTAAAAAATAATTCCCCCAAAAATAAAAGTCCAAGACCAGATGGCTTCACAGGTAAATTCTACCAAACACTTTAAGAGGATTTAATACTGTTCTTCTCAAACTATTCCAAATAATGGAAGAGGAAGGAAAACTTCCAGATTCACTCTTTAAGACCAGAATTACCCTGAAGCCAAAACTAGATAAAAACACTGTAAGAAAAGGCCATTTTCTCTGATGAACATAGATGAAAAAATCCTCAGAAAATACTGGCAAACCAAATCCAACAATACATTAAAAATAACACTCACCAAAATCAAGTGGAATTTATTCTGGGGATTCAATGATAGCTCAACATTTGTAAATCAATAAATGTGACACATGATATCAATAGGACAAAGGATAAAAATAATATGATTATTTCAGTAGATGAAGAAAAAGCATTTGACAAAGTTAGCATTCATCCATGATAAAAAAGAAAAAACTTTCAAAAAAATTAGGTTCAGAGGGAACATACTTCAACATAATAAGGCCATATGTGAAAAACTCACAGCTGTCATAGTGGTGAAAACTGAGAGCTTTCCTTCTAAGATCAGAAACAAGACAAGGATGTCACTCTTACCATTTTTATTCAACATTGTACTGGAAGTCCTAACTACAGCAATTAGATTAAAAAAAAAAGAAAAAGAAAAGGAAAAAGAAAAACTTTTAGTGACTGCAGATGACATGATACTAAATAAAACCCTGCAGATTGCACCAAAAAAAAAAAAAACTACTAGAACTAATAAATGAACTCAGTAAAGTCACAGGATACAACATTAATATAGAGAAATCAGTTGTATTTCTATACTCTAATAATGAAGCAGCAGAAAGAGAAATCAGAAAAAAAAATCCCATTTGCAATTGCACCAAAAGTAATAGAATACCTAGAAGTAAACTTAACCAAGGAGGTGAAAGACCTATACTTTCACTGAAAATTGTGAAACACTGATGAAAAAAAACTGAAGATGACACAAACAAATGGAAAGATATTTCAGGGCCGTGGATTGGAGGAACAAATATTGTTCAACTGTCCATGCTACCCAAAGCAATCTACACATTTAATGCAATCCCTATCAAAATACCAACAGCATTTTTCACAGAACTAGAATAAATAATCTTAAAATTTTATGGAACCACAGAAGATATATACCTACGTATCTATATGAATGGATTTGGGATATACATGTATATATGTATATATAATATTTGCAATAGAATATTACTCAACCACAAAAAAGAATAAAATATTGCCACTTGTAACATGGATGATCTAAAGATCTAAAGAATATAATGTTAAGCAAAGTAAGTCAGAGAAAGGCAAATACCATATGAT
Organism: Canis aureus; assembly: GCF_053574225.1. Lineage (NCBI taxonomy): Eukaryota > Metazoa > Chordata > Mammalia > Carnivora > Canidae > Canis > Canis aureus. Next base: position 8,313,975 of record NC_135616.1, on the reverse strand, counting down.
TTCACTCATGTGTGGAATTTAAGAAACAAAACAAATGAACAAAGGGTAAAAAAAGAGACAAACCAAAAAGTAGTCTCTTAACTATAGAGAACAAACAGATGGTTACCAGAGGGAAAGGGGTGGTGGGGATTGAGTGATATAAGTGAAGAGGATCAAGAGTAGTACACTTATCTTGATGAGCACTGAAAAATGTATTGCTTAGTCACCTACATGTATTATATGCCTTAACCTAAAATAACACTGTATGTTAACTATACTGGAATTAATGTTTTTAAGCTATATGTATTCATTATTTAAAAGAGAGAGAGAGAGAGTATGGGTAGGGAGGGGCAGAGGGAGAGAATCTCCAGCAGACTCTCTGCTGAGCACAGAGCCCTATATGGACTCAATCCCAGGACCCTGAGACCATGACCTGAAATCAAGGGTCAGATGCTCAACCAACTGAACCACACAGGCAATTAAATTAAAAAAGAATAATGTAAAAAAGGAAACAAACATACGTAAATATTAATTTGGGGGGATTTACATTTTTGATGCATCTTTCCATTTGTTCAGATATTAATTTAATTTATATGCATGAATAAAATTTTCTAGTTTTCTTTATATAAGAATTTCATGTTCAGTTTATTCTAAATATTTTTACTTTATTGTACTTATGGGTACAATATTTTCCCTTTTCAATTACTAGAAGCTAGTGGCTAACATACAGAAAAGTTAATAAGCTCTTATATTTATTCTCTATCCAACTATCTCAACATTCTTGTATTAATTCTAATAGCTTACAATTAGATTCTTCTGGGTTTTCTAGGCATAAAGACCATAAATGTGCAACTATATATCTATTTATGTAGTTTTATTTCTTCTTTCCAAAGTTTTTACCACTCATTACATTTTGCTTTTTATTTCATTCACTAAAATCTCCAAGACAATACTGAATATCAATGATGATAGAGGGCATCTCTCTTTCCTGATTTTAATTGAAATGGTTTTGATGTTTTGCTATTTAGTATATTTATTTACTATTACACTTTGGTAAGTAATTTTTATTATGTTTAACCCTATTTTATAAATGAATTTTTGCTAGAAATGACAATTAAATTCTATCAAAAGCCTTTTTTTCACTGTTAAAGATCATTATATGGTTTTTCCCTTCTAGTTTGTTGATGTATGAATTAGGTAGACAGATTTTACAATATCAAACTTTCATTCATTACCGAATTTTGTATTATTGAATAATTATATCCTCTTTGTTAATAAGATGTCAATTTTCTAATATATTGCTAGATTATATTTGCCAATAGTTATTTGGAATTTCATATTTCTATTTATATGTTATACATTTATATTTCAAAGTTTTGGGTTTCATACCACATCTCTCAGGTTTCATATGCTAGCTTAAAATTTTTTCATCTTTTCATATGTCCTGGAGGGGTCTGAACATCATTGGTATCATCTGTTTCTTTACAGGTGAATAACAGTTCAGCTGTGATTCTGGCTGGACCTCATCTTCCAGTTTCTTCTACTGTATGACCTATTCAAATGTTCAATGTCTTGGATGCATTCTGAAAATCATTAGTTTGCTAGGAAATCATCTAGTTCTTCCAGGGTTTCCAATATGTTGCTACAAATGTATTATTCTCTTTCATTCCTACTTTTTAAAAACTTCTCAAAAATATTTTTTTATTTCTTTATTTGAAAGGGGGCATGCACAAGAGAGGGGGAGAAGCAGAGAGGGACAAGCAGACTCCACACTCCTCAGATCACGACCCGAGCAAATCAGGAGTCAGATGCTCAGTCAACTGAATCATCCAGGTGCCCCTCCCGCATCTCTAGTTTTCCTTACTCATTTAGTAATTAAGGTTAAGATACATACGGCATATGCTGGTTTCACTCAGGAGAACAGGTAAATGGTGACAGCATTAAAAGAGAACAAAAACAGGGGTGCCTGGGTGGCTCAGTGGTTTAAGTGAGCAACTCTTGATTTCAGCTCAGGTCACAATCTCAGGCGCATGAGATTGAGCCCCACCTGCACTGGGCTCTGCACTGAGGGTGGAGTCTTCTCTCTCTTTCTTCTTCTGCCCCTTCCCACCCTGCACACATGCACATGCTCTCTCAAGAGAGAGATCAAGAACAAAGAGAAAAGAAGACTGAGGAGGGTGTGTATTGATATTGTGAAGGATAAATAGTGGAGTTCACTTCCAGTGTGGAACTGAGATACGAATCTGCAGATAGGCAGAAATAGCTAGAGTAGCATCCAGGTAACTGAAGTCACCAAAATAAAAAGTGTAATATGAGAAGAGGATCATGATTGAAACACAGAAAAATCTCAACACTTAGTGAAGGGTAGAGAGTAAAGAACTAATAAAGAGAAAGCATCAAGACATAAAAACCAGAAGACTGGTATACCAGAATGCAAGGAAAGAGCAAGTAAAGAAAAAGTAGAAGAAAGGGAAGGAAGACCAGATGGAGAAGAAGGAGAGGAATGTGTAGAAGAGGAAGGAATAGTCAACACTTTGAGAGATCAGTCAGACAGGTGGGTTTGTGTGGAACACAAGATGAAAACAAGAAGAAACTGTCAAAGAAATCAAGGGCCACTTTAACAACAGGTTTGAATGAGGGTCAGAAATCCTAAGTGGGCCCAGTTCTGTCACTAGAGGAGAATAAAGAACTAAGGAATCTCAAAAGTTCTTACTGGAATATTCAGGTAATAGCAAAGTGTACAATAAAGTGTAAAAATCTTGTGTGCAGATTTCCTAGTGATAACTGATTTCCCCCTTGACATGTAGTAAATGTGGGGCAGGTAGGTCTAGAAAATAATTTTCATCACCAAGAATCCTTAAAGAAGACCCATATAATTAATTGACATTAAAATTCTCCCCTATGAATACCCTGCTGTAAAACTTCAAATTAATATCTGTCTACATGAGATGACAATATTCTCTTCATAAAGTGATTAACTGCATATTGCCCTTGACCTTTTCCTTCTATATACCCTAGAAACATCTAATGTAATCTGTTAAATATAATATAGTTCCAGTTGTTATTGCTATTTTCATTAATTTAATTCTGTTGATCAGAATGTAGACCTTCCTCTATTCAACATATCCCCTGCTGAGCTTCAATTAATGAACATACCTTAAATATGATTCAAAATGTTTTTTCTCTTGATACCCTAAGTGTTTAAAATAAATTCTTTCCCAAATCATATCTTAACCTCACAGCTTCCTAACCTTTTAAAGCACTAATCGTTCTCGGTGAATTTAAGTTTAAAATTCATGAACGAACACTGAATTTTGGTTCACCAGCAGACCATGTGGGCCAAAGAAGAGTACCATTATTAGTTGAAGGATAATTAGCACTGTTTAAAGAATGTTCACGTAAAAACATCTAAACCAGTTTCATAAAATTAAATTCCTAGAAAGTGCTTGCAAAGCAGCAACGAAGGTTCCGTTAGTCCCCACTGGCCTCATTCTGCACACAGCTCTTTAGAACACTTTTGGAATTAGAGCCCCTTAGTCCTGACTTGAATTATGTCATATAAATGAAACAAGAAAGTGCAGTATTGTAGATCTAATGAGTAAAAGACCCTAAACTATGTGCTAAAAAAGCTCAATAACAGCACTGTTCCCTTAGGAACAGGTACGAAATAATTCCCATTTTCCACAAGGAAGCTCAAAGTGATTCTGCAAATGAGATGTTATATTGGCAGAATAATGGCTTCCCAAAGATATCCATGTCCTAATCCCTAGAAATTCTAAAGGGATTTTGCATGTATGATTAAGTTAAAGTTCCTTGAGGTGGGGAAAGTATCTTGGGTTATCCAGGTGGATCCAATGTAATCATAGAAGTCCTTCAAAGTGGAGAAGCTTTGGGGCGCCTGGGTAGCTCCATCGCTTAAGCATCTGCCCTCAGCTCAGGTCACGATTCCAAGGTCCTGGCTTCAAGCCCCTCGTTGGGCTCCCTGCTCAGCAGGAAGTCTACTTCTCCTTCTTCCTCTGCCCCTCTCCCCATACACTCTCTCTCTCATAAATAATTTTTTTAAAAAAGTGGAGGTTTTCCCAGCTGTGATCAGAGGAAGATGTCACTAGGACAGAAGGATAAGAAAGATGCTACCTTGCTAGTTTTAAATATGGAGGAAGGGACCACAAGCCAAGGGAGTACAGGTGGCTTCTCGAAGTTGGAAAAGGCAAGGAATCAGATCCTTCCCTGGACCTTCAAAGGAATGCTGCCCTGACCATACCTTGACTTTAGCCCAGTGGGACCCATGGCAGACTTCTACCCTGCAGAACTATAATATAAATTTCTGCTGCTGGAACCAAGTCATGGTTATAGGAAACTCATGTAGAACTGTTATGTCAGAAATAATAAGTACTGGTATTCAGTAAACTGTTCAAATTCACCATCAAAAGTTTTTTAATGCTCACTAACTGTGAAAGTGGACCAAATAATCATATTTAATTTGACTGAAAATAAGAAGGATTCCACAAATGGTAAGTTAACTTAGGACAATAGTTTTCACATAGTAGATACTACATTCTCTGATTTGAATTGAGGTTCACTATATAAAATACAGAAACTATGAAAAAACTAAGAGAATGCACTCAAAGCTAGTATTTTCCTGTCTCTTTAAGCTGATGTTCAGGAAACTAATTTATAATAGGACATGTAAACAGCACCAAAAATCCTTCACTATCCAAGAAATTTTTTGTACAGAAAGCTTATGATGTTAATTCTTTAAAATTATTTTAAATATAGTCATAAAGTTTTAGGGATGGGAGGTATCTAACAAATCAGCTAGCCATTTTAAAGATGAAAAAAGTTATTTCTCCAAGGTTTAGTTTTGGCATAAATGTCTTATTCCATAGACCTATTATCCAGATAAGCCTTCAATGTGCATTGATTTAAATAACTGGTTTCAATTCCAAAGCATCCTGCTTATATTTTTTATATCATCAATAAAATATGGCTCCTTGTCAAATTAAATTCTGAACTACTGAATTTAGATTTGCTATTATAAAAGATTACTCATAACAACCACCATAGAAAATTATTTCTCATAAGATCCTAAGCACTGTGAAGACAACTACAGGTAATTAAAAGTACAAAGAAAATGGCAATCAATAGGCTTATCTTGGTAGAATACTTTTCGACATACAGCAAAACTAAAATAGCAGTGTCATAAACTTCTAAAATCTGGCATTATAGAAATTCATGCTTAATTGGGGAAAAAATGTTTCTATTTCAAAATCTTTATCACAGAGACAGATTCGTTCTAGGTACCAGCTTCTCATACGGAGTGCTCTATGGTCGGTCCTGGGGCACACAGAGAACAGCACACTGTGCCCATCCCATCCCAGCACAAGGTGCCAGCCCATCTAGGGCTCCTTCCCTGGTTCTGAGGGCTCCATCTTGGTTCCACACTGGCTTCTCCTCCTCTCCACACCTGAGAGTGATCCTCTGCTCAGCATGCCCCTCCCTGTACTCACAGGTTCCCCTATTACCTACACACTTGATGTAGCTGTCCCTTAACCCCTCTCACCAGCTTCTGATGTATACCATTTGAGTGTTCCACCAGCCCCAATCTCCACAAGAAAATCCAGCCTTGTCCCCACTAGAGATTGCCATGTTCCCTAAGTCAGTAAATGGTCTCTACACACTAGTTCCAGTGATGCCTCCGGCAGTCCTTGCAGCCAACCGTTTACCATTCCCACGGTTCCACCTCCTAATACCTCTGGAGTCATCTCCTCCTCTCAGCCACCCCTGGTTCTGCAGTAGATGAGAAGCCCCCTCTCACCAGCTCTTGCCAGTACACTGATCTCTCCATTCCTCTCTTGCCCACAACCTCTCCCTAGTCCTCTCCAGAGTCCCTTGCAGGTCCCTCTCCACAAAAGACACTGTCACTCTCCTGCCCAAAGCTTTAAAGTCTCTTTATTAACTAGAAGACAAAGTTCCAAGCAGTTTCCCACAGCAAACAGGAGCACCTCCAATGGCTCACACCAAATTTCAGCCTCATCAACTGCTTTCTCTGGTCATTTATTCAACAAATATTTATGGAGGACCTACTATGTTCTAGGCTCTGTGGACACAACACTGGACATGAGGCCTCACTCACAAGCTTTAAATCTAGTAGGTAAGGGGGACATTGGGTGTCTCAGTCAGTTAAGCAATCGACTGCTGTTTTCAGCTCAGGTCATGACCTTAGGGCTGTGAGATTGAGCCCTCCTGCCTCCCATGGGACTCTGCACTGAGCATGGAGCCTGCTTGGGATTCTCTCTCTGTCCCTCTGCCTGTCCTTCCCACTCGTGCATTTGTGCACATGTGTGCACACTATCTCTAAAAAATATCTAGTAGGTAAGAATCAAATATTTAAAAATATAATTGTAAACTATACTAAGTGCTTTCACAGAGCATAGGGCTTGGGGAGCACAGAACAGACAGGTCAGCCTCATCTAGGGGATCAGGGAAAGCTTTCCCAAGGTGAAAACATGAGGCTCTGTAGGCATTAGTATTAGCAACATGTGTGTACTATAATGAGGCAAAAGACAGACCTGGAGAGAAGGCAGGAAGTAGAAGAGGTACAAGGGTCCTGTGACAACCTGAAATAAGGACAGCCATCAGAGCAGGGCAGATAGGCACAAGCCCGACTAGAGAGAAGGCTGAGGAGGCAAGAAAGGGCCAGATTCTCCAGGATTAAGTTCTACTAAATCCTTGGCAAGATTTGCCTGTATCCTATCCTACGGGCAATAGAAGGCATTTGAAAAGTTTTAAGAACAGCTAAGAAGCAGGCTTGTGTTTTAAAAAGAACAGTGTGGCTGCAAAGTGAAGACTGGAGTAGGTCATCTCAAGCACAGGTCTGGGAGATGAGCTGGGACATGCAGAAGGGGGTAACAGCTTGGATTCAAGTAGATTTGCCCTATGCTTCACAACTCAGGGCTTTATGCAGAAATGCAATGGAGGAAAGTCAGCACTAGGATGAGAGAAGAACAAGGATTCACAGTTAAGGAAAGATGAAAAGAGCAGACAGACTAGAGAAATATTCCAGAAGCAAAACCAACAGCGCTTATGACAGACTGCCCATGAAAGTGAAAAAAAAGTCAAGTTTGCCGTCCAGGTCTCAGGCCAGTTGCCAAACTGGGGAGCGTCTTCCTTTCTCCAGGGCTGCTGGGCATGGGCTCTGCTAAGAATGTATTTAATCAAATATAAGATCTCTTTTATCCCCAAATAATGGACCCATTCAATTGAGTATTCCAAAAGTTTGTGTATTTTTATATACATTTTATATCTGTTCAATTTACTGAAGACCAGACCCATGCCGCTATCATTTTCCTCTGGTCCTCATTTTCATTACAACAGTCACAAAATATTGGCAAGTCTTTAATTTTCACTTAAAGTGCTTTTCCAGAAAATTTATTTTCTACACATAGCTACCCGCCAGAGGCTTTTCAGGAAAGACTCCTGACAAAACACCATGCTGCTTCCAGTTACATCAGAGAAGAAAACCAAATGAATTTTTTTTTAATTAAACATTTAGTGGTGCCTGGCTGGCTCGGTCAGTGGAGTATGTGAATCTTGATCTCAGGTTGGTGAGTTTGAGCCCCACGTTGGGTGTAGAGATTATTAAAAATAAATGAATAAACATTAAAGGTTTAAACTTAGTATTGGTCTATTCCTCAAAGAAAAATAATTCCTTTCTTAAGTAGTATAACAAACATTTCTTTAAAAAAATGTTTCACTCAGTGTTAATTCTCTAGAGTAAATAATTTCTAAACTGTCCTTAAGAAATCTTCTAAGCAAAATATAAGAACTGATACCAAAAGAACCTAAAAACTATTGAGAATGAATACATAAATTCCCCATTTAAGCTGTTCAAGAAAAATACCATTTGTTGAATATATACCAAGAGCCAAATACATTCTAAATACTTTCTCATTCAAAGCTGGTAGCATTACAGGCTAAGATAACCTATTACTCTCATTTCACAAGCAAGAAAACTGGGGCTTAGAGAAGTAAAATAATTGTTGAAGTCACACAGCCAGTTAAGTGGCAAAACCAAGATTCAAAGAGGTTTCTTTGATTCTAGCAACACACTCTTTATTTCCTTTCATATATCACATGAGAAATTAAAGTTTGGACTTCTAAAAGACAACATTTACCCTGGGCTTAAGACAAAAAACAGGGCTAGACACCCAGGGCCCAGCCACCTATCTGTGCCCACCTGCCTGCATGCCCTGGCCTGGACTTTAGGGAAGTTTCTGTGTATTACACTGTAGTATCTTCATTGGGAATTAGATGCCATCTTAAAGTAAAGCTTTTTTTTTTAATGTAGGGTTCAATTATACATATGGAAATCAGTAGAAAAATAAGATTCAAGTCATGAATTTTCCCAGTGAATTACTAAGGGATTCATCTATTCTGTGAAGTGAGCTACTGTACAAATGTATCTTTGCATTTAAACACTGAAACAAGAACACACCACCAATTCCTATTTCCTTCTGACTTTTGAGGGAAATCCATGCACAGATTCTGTGAAAGCCCCAGTGCCACATCCACAAGGGACCCAGGCACTGAGACCCGACTGCCATACTTGACTCTCCCTGGGCTACATTGGGAATTATGTCCCACGAGGGCTGGGAGAATGAGGGTGCATAGCTGAATGCCTACCTGAAGCCTATAGTGAAATCAGAAAGTACCATGCACACAGAAAGGTGGAACCCTTCAGATGACTGTTAACAACTGGATTACCCTGATACACAGGACCCTCAAGTACTACTCGCTTGCACATGCACACACCGGGAAGAGAGAGGCAGACAGCCAGGAGATATGAGCAGGACCCCTACCCCTACCCCAAAACTCACTGCCCTGTTTGCTTCACCACTTCAGGAGCTCCTCATTTTCTTCTGATCTCCTCTTCAAGACTTGATACCATTCTTCTCACCCTCCTGGACTTCTCCTTCTCTTTCCTTCCTGACTGTCCATCCCTTCCCCTATTCTAAAGCCGTATGTGAGGAGAACAGGGAGCATCCACATGGGAGGATGGCAGGGTTGAGGGGCTGCAAGGAAAATATCCACATGTGGGGGAGTCCAGCACAGAGTATGACAACCTGGCAGGGTGGGGGGGTGTCCCCACAGAAGGATGCCTTGGCATGGAGCAGGGAGTAGAAGAATCTTTTTTAAAAGAATATTTTTATTTATTTATTCATGAGAGAGGCCAAGACACAAGCAGAGGGAGAGCGGGCTCCCCGTGGGGAGCCCAAAGTGGGACTTGATCCCAGAACTCCAGGATCATGACCTAAGTGGAAGACAGATGCTCAACCAGTGAGCCATCCCTTGAGGAATCTTAACTAAGGTGTTGAGGGCATCTACTTGGGAAGCTGGCCTAGAGTGTAGAGTCAGAGTCCAAATGGAGCAAGAAGGGCTTCCCCTGGACGGGCAGTCTGGTGCAGGGTGAGGATGGTGTGCTACAGAGCAGCAGCCTGAGCAAAGGAGCTTGAAGATGGCATCTTAGGGGGAGCAGCCCACCATGGTGGAGCCCGAGTGAGACAAGGTGGTCACATATGCCAGGGATGGGTCAGTGGCAAAAACAGTTACACAGAGGAGGCTTTAGCAAATAAGCAAATATACTAAAGATAACGGGAGCTACAATTCTGTCAAAAACTGAAATTCAAATCTATGAATGACAAAACTAAAATTAATCTTGAAGGATCAGCCTGGAAATGGAGATATCACTGTGAATTCATATACAGAGAGAGAATGATATAAATAAAAATACTGACATGAAGTGTGTGTGTGTGTGTGTGTGTGTAGTGTGTATAAATCTGTATGTATGCAGATATGTGCATATAAACATACAAAGAGATACTCCTTAGCTCTGAGGTCCACTGAGAGGGCCTGAGAGCAACAATAACCTAATAGCAGTGAACACACTTAAAAAGTGTGTTCTTTTTCATGTGTGAAAAAGAACCAGGCCTCTCTGGAGAAAATACTGATTCAAGGAAGGGAGAATATAAGATAAACCTAAAACATCTTGAGTCACAGAATATGGAAGCACTCAAAGAATAATACAGATATATCAAAAAAGACACCAACCCCAACTTGAAGGGGCTCCTACTGGCCAAACATCGGTCAATTTGAGTACCAAAAAACTGACAGAAATTGATTAAAATCCAATGAAGGAGCCACAAGTCCATATTGAAATAAATAAATTAGATAAATAAATAGAAGGAAGGAAGAAGAAAGGAAGGAAGAAGGAAGGAAGGAGAGAGAAAGAGAAAGAAAATAATTAAGTAAAGTGGAAAAATAAAGTATTTAGAGCTTCTAATTTCCTCTCTATAAAACTCACTAATTCCAAAGAAAAAACCGTAGCTTTACAGTGGAGAAACCTGGTAGACACCAGCTTAATCAAGAGACCAAAGTAAGTTATCCTCCGAAATGGGACAAATAATAATTGTGTGCCATCTAACAGGAGGCCAAGAGCGAGGGGAAAAAAGCATCACTTCTGTGATACTGCCCCAAAGATGTCCAACTTGAGTCTAATCCTGAGGAAATATCAGACAAACCTAAAATGAGGAACATACAAAATAACTGGGCCTGTGCGCTTCAAGCGTATCAAGGTCAAGTCCAGGGGAAGCTGTGGAGCTAGTCTAGATGGAGGAGCCTGAAGAGGCAGGTAAGGAACTGCAAGCCATGTTCTGAACTGGCTCCCTTCCCCATCGAGGGCATCGTCAGGATCACTGGTGAAACCCAACTGGGTTCTGCAGCCCGCATGGCAGTAAGGTATGGACTTTAACTTCTTGTCTTGAACAGTGGACTGCAGCAGTGCAGGGCATGATCTTGTATAGAGGACATACATGCTCAAGTGTTTGGGGGTGATGAGGTATTAGGTAGTCAATATACTCTGGAATTCAGAAAAAAAATGTCTCTGAGCTGTACTTGCAACTTTTTCTTAAGTTTGAAATAGTTCCAAAGTGTTAAGAAATGTATTTAAGGAAAGAATATAGTGCTAAAAAAGCACAGGGAGATGAAGTAGTCATTAAACATAGGCATGTCAGCAAATACGTCCATAGTCCAAATTAAATATTTCACAGAAAACCATTTAGGTTCAAACGAATATTGAAATGCCCCCAAAGCAGCAGCTTTAATCTCAGTAGCAAAAGGTAATTATGCTGAACAAAAATCAAATATGCTTTAAAAAAGCAAAGCACATTAGTGGAAAGAATCCTTTGGTTAAACAAAAGTCTCCAATCTTAGGAACAGAAAAAGGAAGACCTTCAGGAGGAGAAGATGGGGTGTTTTGCTTAGGCAAGAGATGGTAGCCAGCCGCAGCCAGGCCCTCCTTACAACTATGAGGCCTGCACACCTTGAAACCTTCCCAAACAACTCCACTGGAACCAAGTAGTGCTCTGTGACATTTTCGTTGGCTAAATCAATCTAAAAGTCAGGGCACTCAGTCCCCTTTTCAGAGTTCAATACTCTTATCATCCACCAGGGACCTCTAATAAAGTAGTAGAGGCTCCTCTGCAGGACTGCGTGAGAACATACATAATCTGGAAGCTTTCTCAAGAATTTCTTTAATGGTGTAAAATTTTCATATGATGTCTGCTTTCATATATTAAGGAATTCAACATGGCCTTTCTCTCTGTGTGCTTTACAGTTTTATTCATTGATTTCATCTATTGACTGAGTCCCAGCAGAAAATAAACATGCTCCTTTCCTTTGTGAGAATGTATATCCACACTACAACTAATTCACCAGGAGAGACAGAATATTATTCGGGAGGTTTGGCAACTTGATTATTTAATTTCAAAAATTAGCTCACTATCAAGAGTAAATAAATTATTTGAAAGTCTACACTAAAAACTATTTTTTACACAGTAGTATTTTTGTTACAGTGGCATCCGGATGCATTTTACAAAAGTTTCTGCCAAGAAAAGTATATTAGTTACAAAGAAGTTCCCTGCTTATTACCTAGTGACAGTTTCAGAACTCAATGAAAATATAATTCCTTGAGTTCAAAGCAGCCAAACACATAAACATTTAACTATCCATTTAATGACAGTAAATGCCATTTGTAAAAATAAGAACTGACTAAAGCAAAATCGATTTGGTTTTCCCTTTTCTGATGTTGCTGTCCATTTTTGGGTAAGGACTCCCTTGGTGGGAATGAACAGACCTCTCACCACGTTTTGAAAATGTAGGTATTATTTCCACTGACATATAATTATTTTGCAAGGAAGTATTTCTGTCATTACACCAAGGAAGTAAACTAGTTACTCTAACAAAAGACTTCAGGGATAACGCTCAAAGGACTATCTTTGAATCTTTTAGAATCACTTAATGAACCATATCCCCCAACACCAAAACTACTCCTTGAAAGTACGTTAAGCACTTTTGGAAGCTGTGTTAATTATTCTTCTTCTTGAGGCCACTTAGCTAATTAATCCTTCAGAGCTCTACTAAATTATTACTTTAGGATGCTAAGAGATAAATTCTACTGGCCGGATTGGACCTGATTACATGCCTTTAAAAGATACCCAATTTAAGTGGGAGACATAGCATATTACATAACTTAATTTTTAAAAGCCAAATGCCCTAGGATATGCTGAGAGAAAACATAATAGGGAGAAAAACACAAAATAAGCAAAGTAGTGAAGATAATGAGGTTATGAAGGAAACAGCTACTTGGATGAGGCCAGAAGAAGAGGACTCTAGGCTGAAGACACCATTCTTCAGATAGCAAGATCTAGACTGCATATTCTGTTGGACTGAAGCAAAACAGGGGAAGGCAAGGTTTGGTGGCAGGTATCAGTCAGATGCCAGATGCTTAGCGGCCTCTAATGATAATCTAGAGGGGCACCTGGGTTCAGTTGGTTAAACATCTGCCTTCAGCTCAGGTCATGATCTCAGGATCCTAGGATTGAACCCACATCGGGCTCTCTGCTCAGTGGAGCTCCTCCCTCTTCCTCTGCCTCCCTCTTCTGCATATTTTCTGTCTCTCTCTCAAATAAATAAATAAAATCTTTAGAAAGGAAGGAAAGGAGGGAGGAAGGAAGGCAGACAGGCAAGCAGGTCGGCCAGCCTTTTACTAACAGAATTTCAGATCTTAGCTAGGGAAGAGAGGGTTTAAAAAAAAAAAAACACTAAACAATTGAAAATGATTAAGTTGGAAGATATTATTTGAGAGATCCAATAGAGATGAGTGAAGAAAAGTTGGGAATTGTTTGGCGAGACATAAGGGTACATAAGAAGGAGGGGTCGAGAATGTCTCCAGAACTCTAGACTGACTCCAAGTGGAAAATGGTGCTACAGGAGAAGCAGATTCAAGATCTGGGAACAAAGAGTTCAGCTGTAAAGGCGATGCGAAATCTAAAAAGTAAGAAAAATAAGAAGAGGGAAGCTTCCACTGATTTGGGAGGTCCCTCATTCCATTCAATGGACAAAATGTTGGTGACCATCCATGTGGCGCTGGTGTGAGAGGTAAGAAGAGTTGTAGGGGGATGACTGAGTATAGATGCCAGATGGTGAGGACAGGATAAGTTGTTGGCAAGTAAGGAAACAATATGGCTCTCGAGAAACTCCCAGGCTGATAGCAACTTCCAGCCACAAATAACAAGACAAGAGACTCTGGAGTAAAGGAAATCTGCACCCAGTGATAACGCAAAGTGATATTCAGGACTGGATTTGGAAACAGAAAACGCATTAGTAGAAGAATTGGTGGATTTGAATAAAGTATACAGTTTATTGATCGTGATGTACAATGTTAATTTCTTAGTTCTGACAAATATATAAGATATTGAGGTTAGCAGAAATTCGGTGAGGGGCATACAGGACTGTCTGTACTACCTTCACAACTTTTCTCAAATCTAAAATTATTCCAAAATGAAAAGTTTACTTAAAAAAAGGGAAGAAATCCCAAAACAGACATTCTAACAGCACTCTCCACTGCACAAACTGAAGCTTTTAATGTTCAGAAGTTTCCAAATTTATTTTTCAATCTTGACCTGATAACCTGACTGTACCATGATTATCTGATTACCTACCTACTGAATTGTAAAACAAACAAACAAACAAAAAAACTTAGAAAATATAGAAAGAATTCTTCTACTTCACAACTTGGAGATAATAATTGTTAACATCTTTCTTTCTATCCTATAGATGTGATTTTTTTTTCAACCATCACTGAGATTACTATCCTCAGCTTTCTGTCTTCTCCCTTAATATGTTATCATAAGCTTTCCCTGCCATGTAATTCTTTTTTTAAAAAAGCACTTAAGATGCCTGGGTGGCTCAGCAGTTGAATGTCTGCCTTTGGCTCAGGTCATGATCCCGGGATCCTGGGATTGAGTCCCACATCAGGCTCCTTGCGTGGAGCCTGCTTCTTCCTCTGCCTGTGTCTCTACCTCTCTCTGTCTCTCATAAATCAATAATAAATAATCTTTTTTTAAAAAAAAGCACTCAAATGACACACAATTGCCCACATACAGTAGACTTGAAAAATCTATTCCAAATTCAATGGACATTTACATTATTTCCAACTTTTCCCCATTTATAATTAGTACCACAATGAATATCCTATGCATAAATTCCATGCAGATGACTTATTTCATTGGGAGAAATTCCAGAAGTTCCTGAGTTGAAGGAAATGTTCATTTAAATTTCTGATAAATGCCATTAATATGTCCCCCAAAACAATGGAACAACTGGTACTCCCAACAGCTGTGTACAGACAGCCAGCTCCCCCAACCCCAGTGGTATCAGTCTGTTTTTAATTACTGTTAATTGGGAGGCTTAAAAAATGTTCATCATTACATTTAAATGTGTATTTCTTTGCTTCCTAGTAAGACTAAATGTATTCAACACATTTATGTTTTAGCTACCTTCATTCACTCTTCCATGAATTGCCTGTTCACACTTTGTCTGCTTCTGCACTGAGATTTTAGTGTATCTTACTTAGTATTTTCTAAATCCATTGTGTTTACGGACCTTCTGTCAGTAGTTGTGGTAAATATTTGCTAGTTTATTATTTCCATTTTAATTTTATTATGATGTTCTTTGATGTATAAAGCTTAATTTGGAGGTGTATACATCTTATTTTCCTTTATAATTTCTTCTACTCTTTTTGTGTTTATAAAGACCTCACTGCCCCAACACTCAACCAAATATTAGCATTAGTTAAAAACATTTAAAATTTAGAAGGAGAAAAGCCAGATCACTTGTCTAACTGAAGAAATGAGCTGTTTTTATCTTGGAGACTTCAAATGTAGAGGTCTGGGATTACGCAGTGATTGATAATACTAATTGGATACCTTCAGTCATAAATCATTATTAACAAATAATACTTACTAAAACAAACCTTTTCTTAGGAGTATCCAAGACAATTGCTAAATTTTTTGAATCACCAGGAATAATATAGCTCAGAGAGTGTCCAAAAGAACCAAACAAAATTAACTTTGGGTCATGATTATGTCAGGAAAAATCTAGTTCAGCTATATTACACAGCTATATTACACAGCTATAATAGCACCTTACTTAGTAGCTCTTACTCTTCACATCACATTTCTAAGCAAGATTCATTTTCTCTACTTTTGTCTTAATAGCTATGAAGAAGGGAGAATGTTAAATAACAGGTAAAGTAGAAAGGGCACAGGCTTTAGAACTTGCTAGATGTAGGTTCAAATCCTGGATCCACCATTCACGAATTGTTTTCCCTAAAACAGTCAAAGGGCCTCTCAAAGCTTCATCATCTGTAACACAGGAGTCACTACTAGTGGCACAGATTGCACATTCAATAAATTATTTTGTAATGATTTTCAAAGAAATGCCTTCCTTGTTGTAAAATCAGGACTAAGAATCAAGTGTTTACTTTTCAATACAGTTTTCTGTTCACATATAAAGACATATGTGTAACATTATTTATTTATTTATTTTTAATTTTTTAATTTATTTTTTATTGGTGTTCAATTTACCAACATACAGAATAACCCCCAGTGCCCGTCACCCATTCACTCCCACCCCCCGCCCTCCTCCCCTTCTACCACCCTAGTTCGTTTCCCAGAGTTAGCAGTCTTTACGTTCTGTCTCCCTTTCTGATATTTCTCACACATTTCTTCTCCCTTCCCTTATATTCCCTTTCACTATTATTTATATTCCCCAAATGAATGTGTACCTTTAAAGCAAAGTAATCTTTGTTATTATTTTTAAGACATCGGTAAGTGACTAATTCTTTTTTGTTTCACAAGCAGTCTCCAGAAAAATATTAAACAATTTCCAGAAATTATAAGAAGAAAATCCCCACTGTAATATTACACCAATAGACAACTTAGGGAATAGTTTCCTTCATCCCACTAAAAGCAGTACCTGAAAATTCTCTCAAAATTCTCTCTCATTCAATTTCCATTTCAACTATAAGTTTGTTGCATCTGTAGACACAAACCAAATCCCAACCTTCTTCTAAGCCCGTAGCTATGTTCAACAGAACCAACCACCTCAGATTTGGGAAGAATAAACCACAGGTGAAACTTTCGAGAATGGACTGATGCCATAAAAATGAGTCTGACAGTGGAAGAACAATGGCAAAAAGTCACTTTCTATTAAAACTGAAAAAAACTATTTACAATAAACATATATTTGGCTATAATGGAATTATGAATACAAAATTACTAAAACATCTTAGTTTTGAGGCTGAACATTCTTTAAATTGTTGGCCTAACTGCATCTTCTTTTCTACAATGAATATTTCAAACATAGAATAAGAGAACCTAAAACAATTTGCATTAGTATGAAAATGTAGCTACAGAGGAGAACAACAACTTAATAAATCACAATCTCTCTCTCATAAGAAAAAAATAATGTTTAGAAAAACTCTGCTATTAAGGCCAGGTACAGTCCAAATTTATTTCTAGAATTCCAGTGTTGCATAACTAAAGCATATTTCAATGGAGCTGAACATCAAGTTACATAATTACCAAATTACTGCATTCTATTTTGCTTTTTCAGCAAAGAACATGATGGGACTGGCTGACAGCAAGAGAAGAAAAGAATTTAAAGCAGCATATTTTGCTTATAGCAGAAAACAACTTTTATTTTAAAAGAATTTAGATGGAAGATCACAAATTTTCAATATTCTGTTCCCAAATTAAGCAATATAAAATGATCATTAAAAACCTCAATTTTTGCTTGCCATTTTGTCAAGGTATTTTTAGTTGTTTCCATTGTTTATTTTTTAAAAAAGCTCACTCAACAAATATTTAACATAGTTTTCAATATCATTAGAAAAGATTTATCAAATTTATATGCTTCCTTCCATGGAGAGGAGCACAAATGTGGGCCATTCAACTACATTTTACAGAAAATTTAATAACAGTCATCTGCTTATATAGCAACAATTACAAAATAATGTAATATATATTCTAGGGAAGTACCATCTCTATTTGTTGATTTAAATTTAAAACATCAGAGGGGCGCCTGGGTGGCTCAGTTAAGCATCTGACTAGATTTCAGTTCAACTCATGATCTCAGGGTCATGAGATCGAGCCCCTCACTGGGCTCTTGCACTGGGCATGGAGCCTGCCTAAGATTCTCTCTCTCCCTCTGCCCTTCCCCCGCTTGCTCTCTCTCTTAAAAAAAATAATTACAAATAAGTAAACAAATAAATTTAAAATGTCGGAGTATTCACTGAATATTAAAAAGCTGTTATCTAAAACCTGCTGATTTATTAATAGCCAAAATGAGGGATATTCATTTAGAGCAAATGTACAATCTCCACTAAAACATAACTTCAATGGAAGAGGACAAATGCAATCATTAAAAGATTAAACTACTCTGGGAACAGCTCAAGCAGAGAATTATAATAAACTAAGTAGCCTCTCTTATTGTTTATTCTCAGGAAAGGTTTATAAATCAGAAACTGTTTTACTTAAAGCATTTTTAAAAGGCAAACAAGATCAGAGCTTCAGATTTTTTCTTGATGTATATATTTGAAAATCTTAAATGACTAATAAAGTCTACAGAAGAGTCAATAAATAAATTTATTGGCAGTGTCAATAAATGATACTATGATTATAGACTTAAATTAATAAACCTAGTGGCGCCTGGTTGGCTCAGACGGTTAAGCATCTGCCATAGGCTCAAGTCATGATCCTGGGGTTTTGGGATCCAGCCCTGTGTCAGGCTCCCTGCTCAGCGGGGAGTCTGCTTGTCTCTCTCCCTCTCCCCCTCCCCCTGCTCATGCTCTCTCTTACTCCCTCTCTCTCTCATGAATAAATAAAAATCTTTTTAAAAAATTAATAAACCTAAAACAACAAAACAATAAACCTAAAACAACAAAAGCCATCTAATAGAAACTTCATTTAAAAGTTATTCATTGAGGACCAAAACTATAAAGGATGGTGATGATTACCGTGACTCAATGGGGTTGCATCATCCATGGGCTTCTTTTCTTCTTCAGCTTGCTCCTAGAACACATAAAATGTGGTTTAGACTGTATTTTTGGATAACTGTTTGACACACTGGAAACTAACTTTTCTGTGTGCAGGAAGCCAAGCCATGAAAAGCACCATAAAGACAGGGACAATACATCAGTAGCCAGCACCATCAAGTGGGTGTGCAAACCCCAGGAGGCATGCCATGATCCATAGGAGTAATCCTTTATTACTGTCTTAATTCTTTGTTGGCTAAAATCCAAAAAGAATAACAGCAATAACAGTTAATGCTGAAGTTGATAAGGGTGTCTCCCTACTGCCTGGGTGTGACAGTCACACCAGAGGCAGGCACGGAAGAGGCAAGTCCACACCAAAGCCAAGGTCTCCACCATACCTTTTCCTTCAGCCTACTGGCATCTAGAATAGTTTATTAGGGCTCAGTTAAGATTATGTTGTCTAATTTTAGAGGTGCCTGAGTGGCTCAGACAGTTAAGTGTCTGCCATTGGCTCAGGTCATGATCCTGGGGTCCTGGGATGGAGCCCCACATTGGGCTCCTTGCTCAGCAGGGAGTCTGCTTCTCCCTCTTCCTCTGCCCCTCAACCCTGCTTGTACTCTCCACTTTTGTACTCTCTCTCTCTTTCTACTCTGCTCTCTCTCTCCCTAAGTAAATAAAATCATAAAAAAAACTACATTCCCTAATTTTACCCAAACTGACCTGCAGAGAAGAGACAAATGACTTCAAAGATTCCTTCGAAAAAACCAAAGACTGAATACAACCAACAACACAAGTGCCCAATAGGAACAGGGCAGAGGTTCCCTCCACAGAGCAGGTAATTCAGCAGACACACTCTCGTGGCAACTCTGGAGGGAAGGTTGACCACCTAACAAAGACTAAGGTGACAACTGCTTTTTGTAAAAGATAAAGAAGAAAAAAGCATTTGTTAATGGGTATCCAGAAATGTGTTTCATTTACATAATTTTGTGGCCATAGACAATGTATGCCCCCTACACAAATTCACAATTATACACTTAAAAATTGGGGAACAGAGTTTCCCAATTCTAACATCCTCCAAATGAAGGGTTTCAGCAGGCTTTGAAGTCACTTTTGGAAATATAAATATGCAACACTTTTAATTGGTTCCCAAGAAAAACAGGGAAGATGAAAATTCAGTAGCTGAAATACACAAAAACCTTCACATAATTGATGGGGGATGCTGAGAAATGAGTGTTATGACTTAGTAGGTTTGGCAAATAATCACTTCTTCAAGTTAGCTCTATATCTCTTTGGGATATATCTTTTTAAGCTATGCCAAGGGGGACTGCCCCTGTTTTCTCAGGACTAACACAATCACAGCACTGAAGTCTCATATTTGGGGAACTCCTAGGCTCTAGACAAACCAGGATAGTCAGTCATCCTGGCTGTGACAACCATTACAATCAAATCTAAAAAGCAGACTGCAGATAATGGCAACACAAAGCTTTGAATCAAGCTTTCAAAAAAGAATCATGCATATTAATATTTTAATTATAGCAAACTTGTTTGTAACTGTTAAAATAAATACTGTTAATTTTGTTTTTATATTACACATTTTTAGTTTCTTTTTTGGTCTATAGTTTTGAGGTACAAAATACAATTTATATAATAGTAAATCATACAATTTTCAAATAAACAAATAATCCACATATATTGAGATACGTACGTGACCAATGTTTCTTTAATGATGGGGAAGCAAATCAAGCTACCACTTGACAATATGGCCATATACAACTGATTGTGCTGGAATGCCTAACCTTGATATCTTTCTATATACATAATTTGTTTTTTTGAATTCATATCGTTCAAGGCAAAAAAATAAACATAGAATGAAGTAGTACAGTGAAAACTTTCCCACCCATCTTCCTCCATCTAGCCAATTCACAGTACCTCCACCCAGTAATCACTGTTATTAGACTCTAATACATCCTTGCCAAGTTTTCTTTATGAAAATACAAAGAAACATGAATATATATTCTTATTTTCCTGCTCTTACACACAAAGGTAGCACATTATAATACTGTTTTCTACCGCTTTTTTCATTTAACAAAATACCTCAGAGATCTTTGTCAGGTTATGAAGACCATTCTCCATCTTTCTTCACAGCTGCACAGTATTATACTTAATGGATATTTCAGGATTTACCTAACTGGTTCCATATTTATGGATGTTTAGGTTGTTTCTAATCTTTTTTCCCTGTCATATAATGCTAGAGTGAAAAATTATCACATATGTCATTTTGCATATGTGCAAGGGTATCTATGGAATGACTTCTCTTCTCAGAAGCGAAACTGACAGGGAATACCTGGGTGGCTCAATTAGTTCAGCATCAGATTCTTGGTTTCAACTCAGGTCATGAACCTGATCAGGGTCATGAAATCAAGCCCCAAGTTGGGCTCCACACTCAGCATGGAGTCTGTTTGAGATTCTCCCTCTGCCCCTCTCCCTGCTCATGCTTGCCTATTCTCTCTTTCAAACAAATAAGTAAATCTTGTGGCGAGGGGGGGAGAAGTGAAACTGCTGGTTAACAGAGACTCATGTTTTCCTGCTGCTAATCCTCACATGAGGTGCCCCATTCAACAGCCCCATAAGCCTTGGATCAGGGCCTGTTTTCCTACAGTCTTGTCAACAAGCTATGTTATCAAATTTTGGGGTGTTTGCCAAGATGAATAGTGAAAAATATCTCACTATAGTTTTAATTTGCATGTTCCATTATGAAGAAATTGAAGATTACTTTGTATATTTAAAAGCCACTTGTATTTCCTTTATCCTGTGAAATACTTTTTTTAAGATTTTTAAAAATTTATTCATGAGAGACACAGAGAGAGATAAAGACACAGGCAGAGGCAGAAGGAGGCTCCTTGCGGGGAGCCTGATGTGGGACTCAATCACAGGACCCCAAGATCACACCCTGAGCTGAAAGCAGACGCTTAACCACTAAGCCACCCAGCCATCCCCTGTGAAATATCTTTTTTACATCCTTGGTCCATTTTCTGTTGGAATGATTACTCATCTTTGGGTCTTGATAAATTAGGAAGATTAGTCCTATTGAGATGAATTTCTTTTTTTCCCAGTTTGTCATTTGTCTTTTTCACTTATCTTAGGATATTTTTTAAATGGCAGAGAAATTTTTGTTGTTTAAGAGAGGATATTATCAAACTTTTCATTCATTGTTTCTCGATTTGAGTAATAGAAAATCCTTTTCTACTCCCAATTATAAAAACCTCCTATTTTATGTATTACATTTGTGGCTTATTTCCTACATTTGAATCTTTGATAAACACTGAATTTGAGCCAGGCTATATTTTTAAGTAGACATCCCTTCTCTTCCCATGCTAAACTGGGTAGTTTACTGAAGCCTGGAAATATCATATACAAATCTATATCATTAGGCTATCACATTGCACTACCATCATCTTTTTATCAGTTTCACCTGCTTTGATGAGCTTACTGAAGGCAGACAGTATCTTAACCATTTTTCATCCCCAAAACATTACATAACACCTAATCTAGCTCAGAAAATATTTGCTGAATGAAGGCATAAATGCAAGTATTTCTACTTGGCAGGCTTCACATCCAAGGAAATCACAGATATCCTTATGCAATTAATAAAATGGCATCCTGATAAAAACTATAATCCAGCTCTTCTCAAAATTTAACATGCAACTGGATCACTTGGTTATTGTGTTAAAATGCAGATCTTGATCCTGTAGGTCTGGGATTGGGCCTGAGGTTACCATTTTCCAACAAGCCCCAGCTGAAGGTCTGTGGACTACATCATGAGCCTCACAGGGCCATTTACTAGGCAGGAGATGGAAGTAGAGAAGCCATAACCCAATCTCCATCTACCTGTGTTCTACTGCATGTGAAATGATGAACTGAATCAGTCTAATTTTCTATGGCAGCTCTTTACCCCAATTTCATCCCTTTTTACCCACTCAATACACAGGAAATTTACATAATTCAAAACAACACTAGTATCTTCTCATAAAGGTTCTACTGCAAAAACTGAAACGGTAACAAGAAATAGTATTCAAGAGTTGATTATGTGAGCACAACAGTTACTGATGCATTTTTATAATCACTGTATCATTCAAACATAAAAAGAAATACATAATAATGCTGTCTATCACTCTGTTAGATTAGGATGTTTGGTTCACACTTCTTTATTTGCTACTGAAATTCTGCCTAGATAGAAGAAACATATTCCTCCCAAAAATAACATTACCTCTCACTTCAGAGTTAAATTACCCACACTCCTTATGTCCATGTTTTTAGACGAATCAAGGTTATATGTAGACATACACCTGGAAGATCACAATTTTGTATTTAAGAATAAATTTATGTTTCTCTTAAGACACACTGATCTCATTTTTTGGACAATTTCGCAAATAAAGAGCATTTAATACCATACAATAGAACAAGGAAAAATGCTGAATTCAGGATCAGGTGACCTAAGGCCAAATCCCAACCTCATCCACAAAAGTATGTAACTGTAAACACATGACATATATTATCTGTACCTAATTTCTCTTGTCTATAAAATAAAGCAATTGGACTAAATGTTCCAAGACTCCTGCTAGCTTTAAAACTCTTTGCTTCTGTCTGAGCTAATTAATTATTTCATGAAGGTAATAAATCCACATTGCTATTAATGAATAGACAGCTAATTAAAAAAAAAAAAAGGAAAAGAAAAACTAGCACTTTTCGTTATCTTCCCAGACAGAACACTTAAGGAAATAAGTATGAACTGAGAAAAATAAAACCATTACTGTGATTTCTCAGGTTTCAAACTTTAGTTTTGAAAATTGAAAATAAAGCTTTAGGGAAAAAAAAACCCAGCATTCTGAAAAAGGGGAGATAGTGTGGTTCAAGGAACATTAAAAAAGGCTTTGCTATGGTACATTTCCATTTGCCAATTTCAAATGCATTATTTTGGAAGAAAGGATTATAAGATGGGAAAATAACCAATAAGGCTGCATGTTCTGTTACCTCCTGAAGGACCTGGATGCATCATATACTTTTACTACAAGTTATAATGATTTTTCTAATTAATCAATGTCTATATTTCCTTATCTATGAATTCCAATCAAAGAAGTAAAACAAAGGATTTTCACCCACTGATCTGTGATTAACAATTTCAAGCCCTCACCCTGAAACTGCCAGAGACTGCCCCTTCCTCTCTCACCCTCAGACCAGTCTCTGGAGCACAGGAAGATGACCCAGCACTTATTGTTCCTCATCCATGAGAATAGCGGGTGATACCTACTGGTGTCACAGACTATGGAACACTGAAACATTTGGTAACTCCAGTGTTAAACCAGCATTTGAATTTCACTTGCTGTCTCAAGTTTACTTTTCAAATTCTCTTTTTCTCTGATTCACTGTGGGTGACAAATTGAAGACAAATGAAATTAGCCTTTCAGATGAAAAAAAACGAAAAAACAGGAAAGGATTACTTTCCATTGCTCTACTGGAATTCAGATTCAGACAGAGAAGGAAATGATCTCATTCAATTCAAATATCCAATAATATAGCTAATCTCTGAATGAAAATCTCTCTCTAGTATTTCTACTAATCATGTTTTTTATTTTCCATATTTTATAATACTTTGACATTCTGGAGGCTTGTGAATAGGGGAACTAATTCCTAGAGAGAGCAAACAATTTGCCCGTGATCATGCCAATCACTGAGTCCTTATCTCCCTCACCCCTATTTATCAGGTTCCTACATTTCCTACAGCCCTAAATCATCCCAGGGCCAGGTACCAGACAATAGAGACAGCCCCTGAGCCAGAAACTACAGAAATTATTCAGACCAGCCAATCCTAAACCCCCATAGTTTCTTGATTCTCCTCCGCATCCATTCCTTTCTGTAAAAAATACAACTAAGGCTCTTGCTCACGTTTTTCCCCTCACCCTTTCTGTCCCTGAAGAGACTGGTGCTTCCTGATATGATGCTGCATAGTGTGGTGTGCTCCCCCCTTGGGAAATGTGAGTGATAAACCTTTTTTTTTTTCCAATGGAAGTCATCTATAGATCTGTTAGCCTCACTTTACCTGAATAAAAACAAAATCCCAGGTATATTTTAAAACAATATTGGCTAAGACTTTCACAAAAATAAAAGGGAAAAAATCTAAAATAGCTTTACAAACATCTCCATTTTATGGTTCTCCCATATATAAATGAATTCAATGGGCTGATGCAAACTGGTATACCAGTCATGTACAGGGCAAAAAACTGATAAAAAAAAATAAGTACTACTGAAGATTAAGAAACATATAATCCTACCCTAAATATTTTCTCAGTATCTATTTAAGGATATTACAAAATATTTCATTATACTATGCCTAAGTCAAAGCCAACCATGGCTCCCTCCTACCAGTATATCAAGTTCAGTAGACACAAGACCAAGTACAACTTCTTCTGCTCTGCAGTCAAGATCCTCTTGGCTCAGCGGCTCACATCTATGCTTGCCATCTTACTATGTTATCATGTACCAAGCTTAGATTCACTGAAATGGAAAGGACCCTTACCATCTTTTAATCTAAGACTCTTGTTCTATAAATAAAGAAACTGAGGCCAGTCTGGTGAAGGACTTGTCCTTGGTCATTGAGCTAATCACCACCCCAGCCAAAGACTAAAATCCAAATATTGTGATATCCAGCCTAACACACATTCTACAAAACTGCCATTACCAACATCTGCTCAGTCAGACAAGTCATTATGATCCCATCATTTATCATATATATCATATTTGTTTCCAACCCCATATCTTTGCTTATGCTGATTCCTTCCTCTGACCCTTCAACTTCCTTATTTCTCAAGGTTAGTTACCTAGATAGCACCCAGATCTTAAAACACAAAGAAGTTGTATTCTCTCATATTGCATTTTACTAGGTTGGATTTATTTTACCAGGTTGGACTTAAGAACCATTTGTTACAACAGCATTAAATACGCATTAGATAAACTGTATTTGTTAAATACACTAAATAAAGCATTAAATACAGCCATCTTAGATATTCCTCTTCCTTCAAAGCCAAGACTTGAGCCCCTAGTGATTGTACTTTTCTCTGAAGGCTGAATGTATCAATGAGCATGAATGTGCATAAGCATTTAATTGTCTCACATTACTCTATATAAGTTAGTTCTTTTCTATTTGACAAGAATATTTTTTTCAGATATATTCAGATCCTTTAGAGAATAAATAATGTCTCCTATTTCTATTTCTCAAAGTTTGGACTTCACTAATCAGATACAGATTTCACAGATTTTAAGAGCTTCAGAGGAAAAGGAAGAATGGGAACCAATATTTATCAGTATCAGGTATTTCACATACATAAATTACTTTATTCTTATATAGTTAAATAAAATTTCCTTTTTTTATTTGTCAATCTTGCATTTTTATGTAGGAGATCTGAAATTTTACAGCCTACATGTGATTTGGGGTTTCATGCCCATAACACCCACATGCACACCAAACACCTATGAAATTGCATTGGAAAAAAAAAAAAGCTCAATTATAAAGTACCTGCACTTTGCCAGTCAATTCTAACAGTAGTGAGTGGAAAATAACAAATGACAATAAAAAGGAAACTTGTCTTTGTATTGGCTGCATGAAAAACTTCCCATGTTAAAGAATCTAACAGAGACAGGTAAACTCCTCTCTTCAACCTGCAGCAGCCCATGAACTGACATGGTAAATGAAGCTCGTCCACATAACAATTCTCCATAACCAAAGGCATAAGATGTGTAATAAAACCTAAGTATAGGAAGTCCTCTTACAGATGGTGTGAGAGAGACTATATACTGGGGTGACCCCTCTGGAAGATGATACAAAAACCTTACCAAGATTTTAAATGTATGTAAGTCTTTAGTATGAAAAGTCTCTTGATAAGATTTTATCTGTGAATCAACGACAAAAGCATACCAAAATATATGAATAAGAACGTTTGTTCTCATTCATTTGGGGAATATAAATAATAGTGAAAGGGAATATAAGGGAAGGGAGAAGAAATGTGTGGGAAATATCAGAAAGGGAGACAGAACGTAAAGACTGCTAACTCTGGGAAACGAACTAGGGGTGGTAGAAGGGGAGGAGGGCGGGGGGTGGGAGTGAATGGGTGACGGCACTGGGGGTTATTCTGTATGTTAGTAAATTGAACACCAATAAAAAATAAATTAAAATAAATAAATAAATAAATAAATACAGAAAAAAAAAGAACGTTTGGTTTTAACACAGCAGATAACAACAAAAACTAAAAATTATCTAAATGTTTAGAGAAAGGTACTGTGTAAAGGAATTATGGTACCTTCACAGAGTAGAATACTAAGCACCACTGAACACAGTGACAATATCTGCATGCATCTCCAAGACAGGCTTAGGTGCCAAAAAAAAAAAAAAAAAAAAAGCAAGATACCATATTGGAAAGAGTATGAGCCCATTTGGGATACATGTATGCATGTAGTATGTATTATGTATGTATGTGTGCAGAAAGGGTTTGCGTTTTTTAGCTTCCTTTTTTTTTTTTTTTTTTTTTTTTTTTGCTTCTGATTCCAATCTAGATAGATACGCAAGAAAAAATAAACAGTGGTCACATCTTTAAAAAAAACTGGGGTGGGGCACCTGGGTGGCTTAGTCAGTTAAGCATTCAATTCTTGATTTCAGCTCAAATCATGACTCAAGGTCCTGAAACTGAGTCCCATGTCAGGCTCTGCACTGGGTATGGACCCACTTAAGATCCTCTCTCCCCTTCTCCTTCTGCCCCTCCCCTGCTCTCTCTTTCTCTCCTTCTTAAAAAAAAAAAGATTTGGGGGTTTAGCATGTGTTTGAGTGGGTACAGTAGAGAATTTACTTCTTATTTTTGTACTATTTGTAGTATTTTTTAAAACTATGTGCCTGTATATTGAAAAATATCACGAAATGCTTTTGAAGTTCTATGAAGAAATACATAGAAAATTTCAATATAAGAAGACATTCACTGACAGATATTATTATCAGCATCTGGAAATTACCAGATATTGAAGATACGAAATTACTACCTCAAAAGCAGAGGTTTAGAAAGTATCCAACAGTTCATCAGTTATATGTTTAATGTACTTAATCTAGCGATGCTATTTTGCTTAGTTGACTGGAAATGTCACTTGTAATATCATTTGGGTAACACAGAAAATAAATATTGTTAGTGATATTTCAAGCAAATTTCAAACATGATTTTAGTAATCAAACTCAAGCATGACTGAACCCCTTTCTCTCCACAGTGAATGTAGACACAGATATAAATCAGCTTACTGTATTAAACTATTAAATATATCTAATTAAAGTGAACACTGTAACTGATAATGAGCCCCTAAGGCACATCTTTCCTATTATCCTATATGAATATTCTTTAAAACAATTACGTGTCCCAAACACCTCAAAACTCATGTCGCTAATACAGCCCTTTGAAATGTCATTATCTTACTATGATCAAAGAAGTCCACTTGGCCTGGAGATGCCATTAAACACTAGGAACATCATTCAACAGATGTTTGTGGAAACCCAGCCATGCAAGATGCCATACTTAAACAGCACCTATATAAGTGCTGAGCACTTCTGGGATCCAAAAATGGGAAAATCCTAATATGGAAAGGAGATAATTATAAAAATCACTGAAATCAAGTTGGAAACCAAAGTAGGCTTCAAGATAAAACTTGATTTGTGCCAATATAGAAAAGACCAAAGACTGAATATTCATGTTGTAGGGCAAGATAATGGAAGTGCTGAAAAGGGACAGTAATAACTTCAGCAGCTTGACAGGAATGATACTGAGAAAAGGTTGCAAATATGTTTGGACAGGAGAGGTGGTCTCAAATATTAAACTAAAAATGTCAGAAATATGCAGCAGCCAATACTGATTAAGTATAGGACAATTAGTAGATAAGATGTGTCTCGCTGTTTCCTCGGACAATGGTTCTCAAACATGACCGTGTACCATAATCACCTCAAGGCATGATAAAATACAGACTGCTGAGCCTCACCCCAGTATATCTGATCCAGTAGGTCTGGAGTAAAGAAAGCCCAAGAAATTCTAGCAAACCCCCAGGTGATGCTGATGCTGCTGTTCTAGAGACCATGGCTAAAGAACACCTATCTCAAAACAATTGTGAACACATCAAATACCTTGTCTCCTCAGAGGGCATGACACAACAAACCAAAAATGCTGAGAAAAATAGCATCCTCACATTAAGTTGAGACAGGTGCAGGTCTTCTTAAGTCTGGTGTAAGGAACTCCTTAGAGGAACAATTAGAGCAATCAAGTCTCATAGAACTGAGATGAAGCCAATCTGGCTCAGGGGGAACTGGACCTTGGGCCCACATTAACCACCTCACCTCCCAAGGAGGCTGATCCTAAGGATACAGTTCTGTAATTGGACAGAGACCTACACTTAACATCTTAAAACTAACTGTGTAGATCATCATTTCACATGTCTTATTTAATGCTAGGAGTAAATCAAACCATACCAAATCTGACATCAAATCAAGGACTGTATGACATTGTGTCACTTCACCAACTGCAATATGTAAATATATAACCACAACCCACACAAAGACCCCAAAACCCATACCCTAATACATGTTGATGGCCTATGAGAAGGTCACTAATGAGAATGCTCTAATGGCCCACTATCACCAAAACAGTCACTGTGAAGGTCTCCTGGTCACTTCTGCGACCTTAAAATTTGTAGGAATACAAAAAATTGCCACAGGAAAGAGCACATGTAAACTAGAAGCAAGATGCATATTATACACTCTAGGTGTCAAGGTGTCACTGAGTATTTCTTAGATGTGATTAACAGTCAAATAGTAGACTGAGTAAAGCACGTTACCCTCCAGAGTGGGGCAGGCTCATCCAGCCAGCTGAAGGCCTTCAGAGGAAAAATATGACCTCTCTGAGGAAGAGCAAATTTTGCCTCCAGAATGCCTCTGAACTCGAGGCTGCAACATCAACTCTCTTCTGAGTCTCCAGCCTGCCAACCTGCCCTACAGATTTCAGACCTGTCAGCCCCCAGAATTGTTTGAATCAATTCCTTAAAATAAACTTATCCATATACATAAACATTTAATTCATCATCATCAAGTAGGGACCAAGACTGTGAACAAGGATTATGATAGTACTGTCAACTACTCCCATTGGTTCTGTTTCTCTGGAGAACCCTGATAGACACAATGTCCTCCAGTTTACAGTCTCTGTCCCTCACTTGATAATGATCAATTATCTCTATCATTACAGTAGAAAAGTCTTTTGGGGGCACCTGGGTGGTTCAGTCAGTTAAGTGGCCAACTCCTGATTTCAGCTCAAGTCATGATCTCAGGGGCCTGAGATTGAGCCCCCTGTCAGGCTCCACAATGAGCAGAGTCTGCCTGAGGATTCTCTCTCTCCATGCCCCTTCATCTTACCCCTGCTCACATGTGCATGTGCACCTTCTCTCTCAAATAAGTAAATCTTTAAAAAGAAAGGAAGGTAGGAGGTAGGTTAGTCTCTAAAACTACCACTAAGATGTACCAGGACTAATACTTGATGGATTTACTTTCTGGCATTTTCCTATATACATATACATAGCTTTATCTCTAGTTCAAAAAGTAACACATGTTAATGGTAAAATATTTGAATAGAAAAGACAATATAAAAAAAGCACCTGGGGACACCTGAGTGGCTCAGTGGTTGCACATCTGCCCTCAGCTCAGGGCCTGATCCCAGAGTCCTGGGATCAAGTCCCGCACCGGGCTCTCTGCAGGGAGCCTGCTTCTCCTCTATGTCTCCACCTCTCTCTGTGTCTCTCATGAATAAATAAATAAAATCTTCTAAAAATATATTGTCTAAATAAAAAAAGCACCTATAAACAATCATTTAGTAATAACTACTCTTAACCTTTTAGTCTGTCTCCACATCAGATTAAGTCTCTAAACAACTGTTAGATAACTGATTTTGGGAGGGCAGGTTAAATTTTTTTTCTCTTTTAGGGTTTTTTTCTCAGATTATTCACTAAATAATTACCTTCAGTTCGAGAAATACCTCTTTTTAATAGGACATAAATTGTGTGTGGTATATTTGGGGGGAATTAAAAGAAAAGGAGATTATTTAAGAAATTTTATTTGATAAAACCTTAAGTACTAAGTTATTTATCATGAAAGATAAATCTCTTGAGTATTTTTCACAAAAGTTATTATCTTATCATAGCTATGCACTGTGTTTGTAAATACAAGCATAAAATCTTGGAAAACACTGGCCAGTCACAGAATATCGTAAGATATAATTGTATTAATTACCATGTCATGTGAGGTATACATAGCACAATAAATTGATTTACATGTATGCAATATGCTATACTTAAAATACATCCACATGTAAACGTGTTCAAAGATACACATTAAAATTTTTAAATTAAAAAGAAAAAGTCTCCTTTCACTTTATTTTTTAAAGTTTTTCTCCTTTTATTTTAAAATGGAGATTACCCTTTAAAAATGTTATCAGGTTTTAATAACATTTATATTCTATACCTTTGTATACAAAACTCAACCAGAGTTTCAGCTCCTAGTCACTGAGGAAACACCTCTGTTGTGGTTACAAAACCTATATAATTACATTATGAATTCCCACAGTGAGCACAAACTAGAAGGAAGAACCCAGGAATTGACACCTTACCAAGCATCCATCCTGATTCAAATGCTCTTTGGAATCCATATTAAGCTTCCTCTTTCTGTTAGGCTGTTTCATTGCCACTTTAGCACTCCTTAGCAGTGTTTTTCTGTAAAATAGTGCCACATTATGCTGAGTGAAGTAAGTCAATCGGAGAAGGACAAACAGTGTATGTTCTCATTCATTTGGGGAATATAAATAATAGTGAAAGGGAATATAAGGGAAGGGAGAAGAAATGTGTGGGAAATATCAGAAAGGGAGACAGAACATAAAGACTCCTAACTCTGGGAAACGAACTAGGAGTGATGGAAGGGGAGGAGGGTGGGGGGTGGGGGTGAGTGGGTGATGGGCACTGAGGGGGACACTTGAAGGGATGAGCACTGGGTGTTATTCTGTATGTTGGTAAATTGAACACCAATAAAAAAGTAATTTATTAAAAAAAAAGTAATTTATTTAAAAAAATAGTGCCACATAAAAAGTTCAGGAGTTTTGCACCACTAGAATAACAAAAACAAACCCTAAAAATGTTTTCATTAAACTTCTTCTAACTGGTTGCTATAAATACCCTGAAAAATGAACTCAGGTAAAAATTTCACTGTTGCTTTTATAGTTCCCCACTATAATAATACATTAATGGGGAAAGAGAGGAGTTTTCCGCCTCATCTAGAATTTATTATCACAAAGAAAAGAGATACTATTTTTTTGGTCTATCACAATACTTTTGGCATTTTGTGTCTGGGGAGTTGGGTTTTTTTTTGCTTAGCTTAACTAATTCAGATTCACTGCTATCTACCTATTCAGATACTCACATGGTCTGACTGTCCACAAGTGTCAAGGCAAAGGTATGCTTGGTGAAAGGACTTTTATCATACACAGCATAGCACAGCAATCTGAAAGAGAGAAAATAAAAAATTTTACCAATCCAATTTATCATGGACCATTCTTCAGTATGCTAATACATAGTAATGGACTAGTAACAAAATTAAATCAATAATCAAAAACTCCCAACCAGATGGACCAGTTGGATTCACATATAAGTTCTACTAAACATGTAAAGAAGAGTTAAACTATCCCAAAATAATAGAAGAGGAAGAAACTCTTTCACATTCATGCTGTGAGGCCAGTATTACCCTCATACCAAAAGCAGACAAAGATAACACAAAAAAAGAAAATTACAGGCCATTATCCCTGATAAAATAGATGCAAAAAATCTTCAAAAAATATTAGCAAACTGAATTCAACATATAAAAAGGATCACAAATCATGATTAAGTGGGTTTTATTCGAGGGATAAAAGAATGGTTCAACATCTGCAGATCAATCACCATGACACACCACATTAACAATATGAAGAATAAAAACACAGGTTTGAACTACATAGGTTCACTTATATAAATACAGTACAGTACTGTAAATGTATTTTCTCCTCTTTATGATTTTCTTAATAACATTTCCTTTTCTCTAGCTTACTTTACTATAAAATATGTAAAAATACAGTATATAACACAAATAACATATGCAACATAGGTTAATTGGCTGTTTATATTATCAGTAAGTCTTCTGTTCAATAACATACTCTTAGTAGTTAAGTTTTTTGGTGGGTTGAAGGCTATATGCAAATTTTCAACTACACTGGGATTGGTGCCCCTAATCCCCACATTCTTTAAGGAACAACTTTATAAAAATCCTAAAGATTCCACTAGAAAACTGTCAGAATTAATAAATGAATTCAGTAAAGTCACAGGATACAAACTTCACACCTAGAAATATGCTGTATTTCTATGCACTATGAAAAAAAAGTAGCAGAAAAAAATTATAAAAATAATCTCATTTAAAACTGCATCAAAATAATAAAATACCTAGGAAAATATCTAATCCAAGGAGTTGAAAGACCTGTACTCTAAAAAATATAAGACAACTGATGAAAACACTGAAGATGAAACAAATAAATATAAAGATATTCTATGCTCATGGATTAGAAACATTAATACTGTTAATATGTCCATACTATCAAAAGTAATCTATATATTCAATGCAATTCCCATCAAAATGCCAAATTTTTCACTGAAATTAGGACAAATAATCCTAAAATTTATTTAAAACCACAAAAGACTCTGAATAACTAAAGCAATCTTGAAAAAGAAGAACAAAGCTGGAAATATCACAATCTCAGTTTTGAAGCTATATTACAAAGCTATGTAAACAATACAATACTGACACAAAAACAGATGCACAGAGCAACAGAAGAGAATAGAGAGCCCAGAAATAAGTCCAAACTTACCTAGTGAATTAATATATGACAAAGAAGGCAAAAATATAGTACAATGGCGAAAAGATAGTCTCTTCAATATATTGTATTGAGAAAAGTGGAGCAGCTACATTCAAAAGAATAAAGAATGAAAATGGACCACTTTCATGTGCTATACACACACACCACACACACACACACACACACACACACACACACACACAAAATCAACTCAAAATAAATCAAAGACCTAAATGTAAAACATAAAACAATAGAACTCCTAAAAGGAAATGGAGGCAGTAATCTCTTGGACATCAACCTTAGTATTGTTTTTGTGAATCTGTCTCCTCATGCAAGAGAAACAAAAGCAAAAATAAACAAATAGGACTACACAAAGCTAAAAAGATTTTGCACAGCAAAGGAAACCATCAACAAAACAAAAAGGTAACCCACTGAATGGGAGAAGATATTTTTCAAATGATTTATCTGATGACAGGTTAATATCTAAAATATAAAAAGAATCTGGGTCACAAGAGGGACTCAGTCAGTTGAGCATCCAACTGTTTCAATTCAGGTCATGACCTTTGGGGGTCATGAGATTAAATCTCACATCAGGCCCGTGCTCAGCAGGGAGTCTGCTGGAGATTCTCTCTCTTTCCTTTTCCCTCTGACCCTAACCCCCTCTATAATAAATAAATCTTCAAAAAAATAATTCATGCAAACTCAACAACATGAAAACAAAGAATCCAATTAAAAATGGGGAGAAGTCTTGAACAGACATTTTCCCAAAGGAGATATACAGATGGCTAACAGACACAGGAAAAGATTCTCAACATTACTAGTCATCAGAGAAATGCAAAATAAAGCCACAATGAGATTATCACCTCACATCTGTCAAAGTAATATCAAAAAGTCAATAAAAGGAGCGGCTGGGTGGTTCAGTCAGTGAAACATCAAGTCTAGATCTCAGCTCAGGTCTTGATCTTGAGGTCATGAGTTCAAGCCCCAGTTGGGCTCCACGCTGGGTGTAGAGCCTATTTTTTTAAAAAGTCAATAAATAACAAGTGTTGTCAAGGATACAGAGAAAAGAGAACCAACACTCTTGCACTGTTGGTGGGAATGCAAACTGGTGCAGCCACTATGAAAAACAGTCTGGCAACTCCTCAAAAAATTAAAAATAGAGATACCTTACAAATCAGTAACTCCACTTTTGGGCATATATACTACCCTCCAAAAAAACATTAATTCAAAAGGATACATGCACCCCTGTGTTTATTGCATTAGTCACAAAAGCCAAAATATGGAAGCAACCTAAGTGTCCATCAACAGACGAATAAAGAA
This sequence comes from Canis aureus, assembly GCF_053574225.1. Classification (NCBI taxonomy): domain Eukaryota; kingdom Metazoa; phylum Chordata; class Mammalia; order Carnivora; family Canidae; genus Canis; species Canis aureus. Next base: position 8,279,256 of record NC_135616.1, on the reverse strand, counting down.
GATGTGATATATATGTATGTGTGTGTGTGTGTAAATATACACAATGTAATAATACTCAACCAAAAAACGAATGAATTCCTGGCATTCAAGACAACATGGATGAACCTAGAGGATATTATATAAACTAAATAAGTTGGATAGAAGACAAATAGTATAGGATTCACTTATATCTGGAATCTAAAAAACAAAACAAATGAAGAAACAAATAAATTCACAGATACAGAGAAAAAGCTGGTGGTTGCCAGAAGGGACGGAGGTAGGAGGAAAAGTAAAACAAGTGAAGGGGATTAAGAGGCTTAAACTTCCAGTTCTGAAACAAATATGTCCTAGGGATGAAACTGCAGCATAGGAAATAAGATCAATAATATTATAATAATGTATGGTGACAGATGGTAACTTCACTTACTGTGGTGATCATTTCATAATGCATATCATTGTCAAATCTCTGTTATATTCCTGAAACTAATATATGTCAAATATACTTCAATTAAAATTTAAAAAAAATAAATGAATACATTAATAGTAGATATTCTTTGAAAAGTTATTTGGAATAAACTTTTGATAGGCAAGTTAACCATTTTAGAGAACTTGCCCCTAGCATTACATGAGTACCACTGGAGCTATAATTCACTTGGAATAATTTTAACTAAGACTGATATGTAACTTAAAAAAAAAAAGTTTAGCAGACCTCAATCATCATAGTTCCCAGTGTTTTAGAATCATATACCCAAACTTCTTCCCTGATACATCCACCTACACAATGACCCTAGATATGACAAACTGAACACATTCACAACTGAGCTCATCATTGCCCCTCTCAGTGCCTCCCAGTTACACTCTCTCTCCCTATTTGCATTAATGATAGGACCAGTCACTTGTCTGTCTCCATCTGCCCCTTGACAATTCTTCACACTAGACACTGCACAAGATCACCAAGCCAATGGGCAAGTGGAAGCCAAAATCCATTCTGGGCTCTGCACACATGCCACTCTCCCTGCCTCCATTTAAGAGGTGCCAGTCAGAAAAATGCATCTTTTTCTGATTCAAAAAAAGACACCTTTTGGGCTAATGGTGCCCTGACTTTGCTGTATGTAGCCAGAGACCTGGGAGTTAGCATCATTTCATCCTTTACATCACTCCATACACTCTATCACCAGGTTTTGCTCATTTTTAATCTACTCAACATTTCTTTTTTTAAGATTTTATTTATTTATTTATTTATTTGTTTTTTGTTTTTTTTTTGAGAGAGAGAGAGAGAGAAGCAGGGGGGAGGACAGAGAGAGAGAGAGAGGAAGAGAGAAAATCTTCAGCAGGCTTCACAGTCAGCGCAGAGCCCAATGCAGGGCTCAATCTCACAACCCTGAGATCATGCATGACCTGAGCCAAAAATCAAGAGTCAAATGCTTAATTGAGCCACTCAGGTGTCCCTCAACATTTCTTGAATTCATTTTCTCCTCCTACTCCTATTAAATCTGACCACCTCCAATTTTAGGCTCCAGAACACTGACCTGCCCTACTATTCATCCCTCCTTTTTCAATCCCTCTATTTTTTATTCATCCTTTAGGACTCAACTCAAGGGAGACTTCATAGCCTTGAGACAAGCCTTCCTTGCTTACCTCCTGCTCCCAATGGACCAGGTATGTCTTATATAAAACACTGTACTTCTGCGTATCTTTGTCACATTATTCAACACCTTATACTACATCTTTTTTATTTACAGATATGTCTCCCTTCATGTGGCTGATAACAAAGATCATGAATTATTGATCCTTATTTTCCCATTGTCTAGAGAGCCTCTGGCTCAGCATATCTGTGGCCCTGAACTGCCCAAGTACAGCTCTGAATTACAGAGAAGCATCCACCACCTTAAGTTGGTGCCAGAGTCCTTAGTCCACACATTACTCCTTTTACAGTACTGTTTGAGTAGAGTGAGTGGAATTCTCTAACTTGGCAACTACTTTCTCTTTCTCTTACATATATTAAAAAAAATAGACAAACAAAACACATTTCCTCATATACACTTCCTTCCATTCGATATTTATGTCCTTAAGATAAGCACTTACCTAGTAAATTCAATAACATTGCATTTATTTTGTAGGATGTAAATACAATTTATCATGCCTAGCTCCCAGTCATACTCTGAACAGCTATGCAAATGAACAGCTTAGACTTGATGCCTTTAGCAAAGTATTATTGCACAAGACATAAGCACTGCCAAGGCTAGTCTGCATTTTACAACTAATAACACCCCATGGCTTGTCAAACCAATATCAGTTGGCTACTAAGGCTTTTGTTTTGCCATCAAAGTGATCTGTCTTGCTAATCCCTAGTAATTATCTCAATAACTCTGGTTTGTTTAAAAAAGCAAGAAAGCCTAAATTTGTATTATTATGTATTGGAGAAAAAAGATGAAAATGTTTCCACCGAGAAGTTCCAAAATAACTGGATTCCCGTTAGGTAATAAAACAAAAATATAAATGACACCTAAGCCCATATTAGATTCTATTGCCAGACATAAAAGGAATCAAATACAATACTCCATCAAATGCAAAATAAAGGAGATGGATGATATATAGTTAGATAGACAAGATGATATGTAAATAGACAGGATTACACACAGAAAGACAGACAGGGAGGTTTTATATACCCCTTTCAATGTCAATCTACAAGATATAGTCTGACCAACAAAATAGAACACTTCTTTTGATATAAATTTAATCTGATATCCTTGGCACAGTATCAAAATATATGGATTACTCTGATTGTCCTAATACATGGCCTGGTCCCAAAAAGCCCCAAATGTCACATCAGTCACATATGCCTCCTTTCTAAGTTTGGAAGAAATTAAAAAAAAAATAGAGCCAAGGAAGAATAACCTCAGATTCTAAAACACATTAGAGAAAAATCATCAAGGAAAAATGAAGGAGAATAGTGAGTAGGTGGTACTACTACCCAGTGTACTTTGGCTTTGTAGTTATACTCAAGTACTAACTATAACAGAAAACATTATTTAAGTGATTTTATTTTTTTCAGATTTTATTTATTTATTAGAGAGAGAGAGAGAGTACAAGCAGAGGGAGCAGTAGGCAGAGGGAGTGGGGAAAGCAGACTCCCCGCTGAGCAGGGAACCCAAAGCAGGACTTGATTCCAGGACCCAGGGATTATGACCTGAACTAAAGGCAGATAATTAACCAACTGAGCCATGCAGACGCCTCTATTTTAAGTGATTTTAATTAAAGACTCCTAAAAGCATTTTATATTAAAACAAGACAGATAATACAGGTAAATGATTTGTATTTCTATAGAAAATTTGGAAATAGTGCACTGCTTTTTCAAACGAATCCTCTGAATCAGTTTGATTTCCCTTCATGGTTAGTGGAATTTTCACAATTGCATACTGCTTATATACTTGTGAACTTCTGATTAAGCAGACAGATTAATTATTTAAAAAACATATAAACAACTTCAATACTTCAGATTTTAAAAGTCTATAAATAACAAAAATAATGCACTGCCTGCCTATGTCCACTTGCTGTTTGGCAATTCTTTCACAAAATATTTACTGATCACCTGTTATCATCAAGACTGTCATGGGTACTTTGCAGAATATAAGTATGATTCATAAGATACTCCAGAAAGGAAGAAAATGCAAGTAGCCATTAATGCTCTGGATAACCCAGGATAGTTCTGCCTCATGCCACCCATCCCAGCAGTTATAACCAGCACCACCTTCCACTCCTCCAAATGTTCCAGTTTAGACAGTAAATCCTATGGTCACTGTATGGACAAGAAACATACATAAATTAACAAGAAATATAATGCATGCCATTAAAGAAGTGTAAGTAAGTAATTAACATGATGTTCACAGGAGAGAAAGTATGTCTAACATTGATAAGAAAACGCACTGTGGAGGAACATTTCAGCTGCTTCTAGGATGCTGCATAGATTTTAAAGTGAATTTAGCACCACAATATCGAATACAAATACCTGATTATTGCATTGACTTGCCACTTCAAAGATGTTACCAGGCTAAAATGTATCCATTGATACTTAATGTCAATAATAATGCACAACAGTTGGTCTGTAAATAAATAAATAATTACAACTGAGTGTATTTTGACAATTTCTGCATGAATTCCTGCTCTCTTTTAATTGCATTAGTAGCTAACATTACCTGGCAAAGCCATAATCCCTCTAACATATACACTTTCAATTAATATTTATTACAATCCAAGGACATATGTACCATTATCACTCTTTTTGCACAGATGAGGAAACATTCCTTTGTTCTAAACAAAAAACAAATCCATTTAAATATACACCAAATAATCCTCTCTGTACACATGCAGCAAATCAGAAACAAAGATGGCAAGCCTTCAGTCTGTTAAGCTCCAGACAAAGAGAAAGGCAGAGGAAGTTAGGAGTCAGGGGTTAACACAAGATGAGTGCTGGAGCCAGGTTTACCCCATGAAGCCAAGAGGTGGCAAGAGGCTCCACCAAAGGTGAATAGAAGTCAAATGGAACTTCCACCACAAATGACTGGATACATTAGAACTATGAGTCTAAGAAGAACAAATACTAACTCCTGACAAGGAAGTCGGCTTCAGGGAGCCAGGCATAGGCAACCACAAACACTAAAAAAACAGGAGAAAGAAGGCATGTATAGAATGAGGAAACAAAATTGTCCCCCTCAAAGTACATCTGAATATCAAAATTCAAAAATACATAAAGAAATCATGTGCTGGGATCCCTGGGTGGCTCAGCAGTTTAGCGCCTGCCTTTGGCCCAGAGTGCGATCCTGGAGCACGGGATCGAATCCTGAGTCGGGCTCCCAGCATAGAGCCCGCTTCTCACTCTGCCTGTGTCTCTGACTCTCTCTCTCTCTCTCTCTCTATGTCTATCATGACTAAATAAATAAAATCTTAAAAAAAAAAAAAGAAATCATGTGCTAAGAAAGACAAGAAAATCAGCAACTGGGGAGAGGAATTCATCCTGGTAACATTTAAATTATAGAAAATATTGACAAGTATTTTTAAATAATTAAGTTTAGGATGCTCAAAAAGATAAATGAAGAAAAGACAGCCCTAAAAAAATGATCAAAAAATTGTGAACAGTAATACAAGTATGTAAAGCAAAATGAGTTAGATATGAAAAAAGCTTAAAACCGTTGCAATTTTAAGCACAGTCAACAAGATAACCAAGCCTGACATACTTTTTTAGCTAGACCAAGAAAAAAAGAGTATTCAAATTACTAAAACCAGAAGGAGAGAAGTTACATCAATACTAATCTTACAAAAATCAAAAGGATTATAAGGGCATACAGTTGACCCTTGGACAACACAGGGCCTAGGAGCACCGACCCCCCATGCAATCAAAAATCCACGTACAACTTTGGACTCCTCAAAAACTTAACTACTAATAGCCCACTGTTGACCAAAGCCTTACTAAAAATGTAGACGGTCGATTAACACATATTTTGTATGTTATGGTGTTATATACTGTGTTCTTACAATAAAGTAAGCTAGAGAAAAGAAAATGCTACTAAGAAAATCATTAGGAAGAGAAAATATATTTATAGTACTGTACTCTATCGAGAAAAATCTATAGATAAGTAGACATGTAGTTCAAACCTATGTTGTTCAAAGGTCAAATGTATTATGAAAACCGAAATCAGACAAATTAGATAACTTACATGAAATTTCTAAAAAGACATAAGTTACTGAAAATGATTCAAGAAGAAATAGAAAATCTGAATATATCTATAACAAGAGATGAATGTAGCAATTTTAAGACTTCCCCATAAGAAAAGCCTAGACCTAGATGATTTATACTCAATATTCAAAGAAATTAATACCTACCCTTTACAAACTCTCTCCAAAAAGGAGAATATGAAACAATACTTCCAACTCATCCTATGAGACAAAACACTACTGCCCTGATTGTAAAAAAAAATGACAAAGATAACACAAGAAAGTAAAACTATAGACCAATATTCTTATACAGATTCAAAAATCTTCAAAATACTAACAAACCGAATCCAACAACATATAAAAGAATTGCACAGCATGACCAGGAGTGGTAGGTTAAACATTATAAAATCAATTAATGTATAGTTAAACATTATAAAATCAATTAATGTATAATACTACAATAAGAGAATGAAGGGAAAAAAAAAAAACAATCCTATCAGTAAACACAGAAAAAGCTTTTGACAAACCTTAGCTCCTTCAATGATTAAAAAAAAAAAAAAATAAGGGGGGAGGAGCAAGATGGCGGAGGAGTAGGGTCCCCAAATCACCTGTCTCCACCAAACTACCTAGAAAACCTTCAAATTATCCTGAAAATCTATGAATTCGGCCTGAGATTTAAAGAGAGACCAGCTAGAACGCTACAGTGAGAAGAGTTCGCGCTTCTATCAAGGTAGGAAGACGGGGAAAAAGAAGTAAAGAAACAAAGGCCTCCAAGGGTGAGGGGCCCCGCGAGGAGCCGGGCTGAGGCCGGGGCGAGTGTCCCCAGGACAGGAGAGCCCCGTCCCGGAGGAGCAGGAGCTGCACCGACCTTCCCGGGCGGAAAGGGGCTCGCAGGGAGGTGGAGCAGGACCCCAGGAGGGCGGGGATGCCCTCGGGCTCCCGGGGACAGTAACAGCAACTGCGCGCCCAGGAGAGTGCGCCGAGCTCCCTAAGGGCTGCAGCGCGCACGGCGGGACCGGCGGGACCCGGAGCAGCTCGGGGGCCTCGGGCGGCGGCTCCGCGGAGGCGGCTCCGCGGAGGGGGCTGCGCGGCCCCGGGAGCAGCTCGGCCGGGCTCGGGCAGAGGAAGAGGCTCCGTGCAGAGGGGCCTGCGCGGTTCCAGGAGCAGCTCGGAGGGGCTTGGGCGGCGGCTCCGCGGAGGGGGCTGCGCGGCCCGGGAGCGCGAATCCAACAGCGCAGGCTCCGGAGCACAGGGCGCCGGGACACAGCCCAGGATCCCGCCTCCCCCGGGACAGGCAGAGGCCGGGAGGGCCCAGGACAGCAAGGACGCTCCTGCCCCAGCTGAGCAGAGCAGCGGCCCCGCCCCGGAGCCTCCAGGCCCTGCAGACGGAGTTCCTGCCGGAGCTGAATCCAGGTTTCCAGAGCTGCCCCGCCACTGGGGCTGTTCCTCCTGCGGCCTCACGGGGTAAACAACCCCCACCGAGCCCTGCACCAGGCAGGGGCACAGCAGCTGCCCCAACTGCTAACACCTGAAAATCAGCACAGCAGGCCCCTCCCCCAGAACACCAGCTAGACGGACAACTTCCAGGAGAAGCCAAGGGACTTAACACAGAATCAGAAGATACTCCCCGGTGGTTCTTTTTTTGTTTGTTTGTTTTTGTTTTTGTTTTTGTTTTGTTTTGCTTTTTGATTTGTTTTGCTTTTTGATTTGTTTCCTTCCCCCACCCTCTTTTTTTCTCCTTTTTCTTTCTCTTTTTCTTCTTTTTTTTTTTTTTCGTTTTTTTTTCTTTTTCTTCCCTTTTTTTTTCTCTTTCTCTTTTCTTTCCTTCTTTCTCTCCTCTCTTTTTCTCTTTTTCCCAATACAACTTGCTTTTGGCCACTCTGCACTGAGCAAAATGACTAGAAGGAAAACCTCACCTCAAAAGAAAGAATCAGAAACAGTCCTCTCTCCCACAGAGTTACAAAATCTGGATTACAATTCAATGTCAGAAAGCCAATTCAGAAGCACTATTATACAGCTACTGGTGGCTCTAGAAAAAAGTATAAAGGACTCAAGAGACTTCATGACTGCAGAATTTAGAGCTAATCAGGCAGAAATTAAAAATCAATTGAATGAGATGCAATCCAAACTAGAAGTCCTAACGACGAGGGTTAACGAGGTGGAAGAACGAGTGAGTGACCTAGAAGACAAGTTGATAGCAAAGAGGGAAACTGAGGAAAAAAGAGACAAACAATTAAAAGACCATGAAGATAGATTAAGGGAAATAAACGACAGCCTGAGGAAGAAAAACCTACGTTTAATTGGGGTTCCCGAGGGCGCCGAAAGGGACAGAGGGCCAGAATATGTATTTGAACAAATTCTAGCTGAAAACTTTCCTAATCTGGGAAGGGAAACAGGCATTCAGATCCAGGAAATAGAGAGATCCCCCCCTAAAATCAATAAAAACCGTTCAACACCTCGACATTTAATTGTGAAGCTTGCAAATTCCAAAGATAAGGAGAAGATCCTTAAAGCAGCAAGAGACAAGAAATCCCTGACTTTTATGGGGAGGAGTATTAGGGTAACAGCAGACCTCTCCACAGAGACCTGGCAGGCCAGAAAGGGCTGGCAGGATATATTCAGGGTCCTAAATGAGAAGAACATGCAACCAAGAATACTTTATCCAGCAAGGCTCTCATTCAAAATGGAAGGAGAGATAAAGAGCTTCCAAGACAGGCAGCAACTAAAAGAATATGTGACCTCAAAACCAGCTCTGCAAGAAATTTTAAGGGGGCCTCTTAAAATTCCCCTTTAAGAAGAAGTTCAGTGGAACAGTCCACAAAAACAAAGACTGAATAGATATCATGATGACACTAAACTCATATCTCTCAATAGTAACTCTGAATGTGAACGGGCTTAATGACCCCATCAAAAGGCGCAGGGTTTCAGACTGGATAAAAAAGCAGGACCCATCTATTTGCTGTCTACAAGAGACTCATTTTAGACAGAAGGACACCTACAGCCTGAAAATAAAAGGTTGGAGAACCATTTACCATTCGAATGGTCCTCAAAAGAAAGCAGGGGTAGCCATCCTTATATCAGATAAACTAAAATTTACCCCAAAGACTGTAGTGAGAGATGAAGAGGGACACTATATCATACTTAAAGGATCTATTCAACAAGAGGACTTAACAATCCTCAATATATATGCTCCGAATGTGGGAGCTGCCAAATATATAAATCAATTATTAACCAAAGTGAAGAAATACTTAGATAATAATACACTTATACTTGGTGACTTCAATCTAGCTCTTTCTATACTCGATAGGTCTTCTCAGCAAAACATCTCCAAAGAAACGAGAGCTTTAAATGATACACTGGACCAGATGGATTTCACAGATATCTACAGAACTTTACATCCAAACTCAACTGAATACACATTCTTCTCAAGCGCACATGGAACTTTCTCCAGAATAGACCACATATTGGGTCACAAATCGGGTCTGAACCGATACCAAAAGATTGGGATTGTCCCCTGCATATTCTCGGACCATAATGCCTTGAAATTAGAACTGAATCACAACAAGAAGTTTGGAAGGACCTCAAACACATGGAGGTTAAGGACCATCCTGCTAAAAGATAAAAGGGTCAACCAGGAAATTAAGGAAGAATTAAAAAGATTCATGGAAACTAATGAGAATGAAGATACAACCGTTCAAAATCTTTGGGATGCAGCAAAAGCAGTCCTAAGGGGGAAATACATCGCAATACAAGCATCCATTCAAAAACTGGAAAGAACTCAAATACAAAAGCTAACCTTACACATAAAGGAGCTAGAGAAAAAACAGCAAATAGATCCTACACCCAAGAGAAGAAGGGAGCTAATAAAGATTCGAGCAGAACTCAACGAAATCGAGACCAGAAGAACTGTGGAACAGATCAACAGAACCAGGAGTTGGTTCTTTGAAAGAATTAATAAGATAGATAAACCATTAGCCAGCCTTATTAAAAAGAAGAGAGAGAAGACTCAAATTAATAAAATCATGAATGAGAAAGGAGAGATCACTACCAACACCAAGGAAATACAAACGATTTTAAAAACATATTATGAACAGCTATACGCCAATAAATTAGGCAATCTAGAAGAAATGGACGCATTCCTGGAAAGCCACAAACTACCAAAACTGGAACAGGAAGAAATAGAAAACCTGAACAGGCCAATAACCAGGGAGGAAATTGAAGCAGTCATCAAAAACCTCCCAAGACACAAGAGTCCAGGGCCAGATGGCTTCCCAGGAGAATTTTATCAAACGTTTAAAGAAGAAATCATACCTATTCTCCTAAAGCTGTTTGGAAAGATAGAAAGAGATGGAGTACTTCCAAATTCGTTCTATGAAGCCAGCATCACCTTAATTCCAAAGCCAGACAAAGACCCCGCCAAAAAGGAGAATTACAGACCAATATCCCTGATGAACATGGATGCAAAAATTCTCAACAAGATACTGGCCAATAGGATCCAACAGTACATTAAGAAAATTATTCACCATGACCAAGTAGGATTTATCCCTGGGACACAAGGCTGGTTCAACACCCGTAAAACAATCAATGTGATTCATCATATCAGCAAGAGAAAAACCAAGAACCATATGATCCTCTCATTGGATGCAGAGAAAGCATTTGACAAAATACAGCATCCATTCCTGATCAAAACTCTTCAGAGTGTAGGGATAGAGGGAACATTCCTCGACATCTTAAAAGCCATCTATGAAAAGCCCACAGCAAATATCATTCTCAATGGGGAAGCACTGGGAGCCTTTCCCCTAAGATCAGGAACAAGACAGGGATGTCCACTCTCACCACTGCTATTCAACATAGTACTGGAAGTCCTAGCCTCAGCAATCAGACAACAAAAAGACATTAAAGGCATTCAAATTGGCAAAGAAGAAGTCAAACTCTCCCTCTTCGCCGATGACATGATACTCTACATAGAAAACCCAAAAGTCTCCACCCCAAGATTGCTAGAACTCATACAGCAATTCGGTAGCGTGGCAGGATACAAAATCAATGCCCAGAAGTCAGTGGCATTTCTATACACTAACAATGAGACTGAAGAAAGAGAAATTAAGGAGTCAATCCCATTTACAATTGCACCCAAAAGCATAAGATACCTAGGAATAAACCTCACCAAAGATGTAAAGGATCTATACCCTCAAAACTATAGAACACTTCTGAAAGAAATTGAGGAAGACACAAAGAGATGGAAAAATATTCCATGCTCATGGATTGGCAGAATTAATATTGTGAAAATGTCAATGTTACCCAGGGCAATATACACGTTTAATGCAATCCCTATCAAAATACCATGGACTTTCTTCAGAGAGTTAGAACAAATTATTTTAAGATTTGTGTGGAATCAGAAAAGACCCCGAATAGCCAGGGGAATTTTAAAAAAGAAAACCATATCTGAGGGCATCACAATGCCAGATTTCAGGTTGTACTACAAAGCTGTGGTCATCAAGACAGTGTGGTACTGGCACAAAAACAGACACTTAGATCAGTGGAACAGAATAGAGAATCCAGAAGTGGACCCTGAACTTTATGGGCAACTAATATTCGATAAAGGAGGAAAGACTATCCATTGGAAGAAAGACAGTCTCTTCAATAAATGGTGCTGGGAAAATTGGACATCCACATGCAGAAGAATGAAACTAGACCACTCTCTTTCACCATACACAAAGATAAACTCAAAATGGATGAAAGATCTAAATGTGAGACAAGATTCCATCAAAATCCTAGAGAAGAACACAGGCAACACCCTTTTTGAACTCGGCCATAGTAACTTCTTGCAAGATACATCCACGAAGGCAAAAGAAACAAAAGCAAAAATGAACTATTGGGACTTCATCAAGATAAGAAGCTTTTGCACAGCAAAGGATACAGTCAACAAAACTCAAAGACAACCTACAGAATGGGAGAAGATATTTGCAAATGACATATCAGATAAAGGGCTAGTTTCCAAGATCTATAAAGAACTTATTAAACTCAACACCAAAGAAACAAACAATCCAATCATGAAATGGGCAAAAGACATGAACAGAAATCTCACAGAGGAAGACATAGACATGGCCAACATGCATATGAGAAAATGCTCTGCATCACTTGCCATCAGGGAAATACAAATCAAAACTACAATGAGATACCACCTCACACCAGTGAGAATGGGGAAAATTAACAAGGCAGGAAACAACAAATGTTGGAGAGGATGCGGAGAAAAGGGAACCCTCTTACACTGTTGGTGGGAATGTGAACTGGTGCAGCCACTCTGGAAAACTGTGTGGAGGTTCCTCAAACAGTTAAAAATAGACCTGCCCTACGACCCAGCAATTGCACTGTTGGGGATTTACCCCAAAGATACAAATGCAATGAAACGCCGGGACACCTGCACCCCGATGTTTCTAGCAGCAATGGCCACGATAGCCGAACTGTGGAAGGAGCCTCGGTGTCCAACGAAAGATGAATGGATAAAGAAGATGTGGTTTATGTATACAATGGAATATTACTCAGCTATTAGAAATGACAAATACCCACCATTTGCTTCAACGTGGATGGAACTGGAGGGTATTATGCTGAGTGAAGTAAGTCAGTCGGAGAAGGACAAACATTATATGTTCTCATTCATTTGGGGAATATAAATAATAGTGAAAGGGAATATAAGGGAAGGGAGAAGAAATGTGTGGGAAATATCAGAAAGGGAGAAAGAACGTAAAGACTGCTAACTCTGGGAAACGAACTAGGGGCGGTAGAAGGGGAGGAGGGCGGGGGGTGGGAGTGAATGGGTGACGGGCACTGGGTGTTATTCTGTATGTTAGTAAATTGAACACCAATAAAAAAAAAAATGAAAGTAAAAAAAAAAAAAATACACTTACCAAAAGAGGAATAGAAGGATTTCCTAAAGCTGAAAAAGAGTGTTTATTAAACACCTACACCTGACATCAATACCCAGTGGTAAAAGACTGAAAGCTTTCCTCCCAAGATCACAAACAAGACAAGGATGTCTACTCTTCACCATCTCTATTTAGCAATATTTTAGAGGTTCCAGTCAGGGCATCTAGACAAGAAAAAGAAATAAAAGGCACAGAGATGGGAAAGGAAGAATTAAAAATGTCTCTGTTTACAATGACATGATCTAGTATGTAAAAAAATCCTAAGCTTTAGAACTAATAGATAAGTTAAACAAGATCGATATATACAAATCAGTTACATTCTTATACAAATGCAATTAACACATCAAGAATAAATTAAAATGTTGCATTCATAATAGGATCAAAAAATAAGCTTAATAAAGAAGTGCAAGACTTAAAAACTGACAACTATAATAAAACACTGTAAAAAGAAATAACTGCAAAGATATTCCTTAATCATGGATTGAATATTTACTAAGTTTAATATAGCAATGTTCTCAAATTGATAGAGATTTAATAAAATCTCTAATAAAAAATAAAATATCTAATCAAAATCCCAAGTGTTTTTTTTTTGTTTTGTTTTGTTTTTTTTTGCAGAAATTGATAAACTGATCCTAAACTTCATATGGAAATGCAGAAACACCACAGAATAGCCAAAACAATCATGAAAAAGAAGGACAGGACTTACACTTACTGGTTTCAAAACTTAATACATACAAAAATAGGTTCAAAATGGATTAAAGACCCAACTGTGAGACTGGAATCCATTGAAATCCCAGAGGAGAAATCTCTGTGACCTCAGTCGCAGCAACTTCCCTCGCAGAGGCAAGGGAAACAAAAGCAAAAATGAACAATTAGGACTTCATCAGGATAAAAAGCTTTTGCACACAAGGGAAACAATCAACTAAACTAAAAGGCAACCTATGGAATGGGAGATAATATTTACAAATGACCTATCAGGTACAGGGCTAGTATAAAAATCTATAAAGAACTTATTAAACTCAACACCCAAAAAAACAAAAAGTCCAGTAAAGAAATGGGCAGAAACATGAACAGGAAATGCTCCAAAGAAAACATACAAATGGCTAACAGAAGTGTGAAAAAATGTTCAACATCACTTGGCATCAGGGAAATACAAATCAAAACCACTATGAGATACCACCTCACACTGGTCAGAATGGCTAAAATTAACAACTAGGAAACAGCAGATGTTGGTGAGTATGTGAAGAAAGGGGTACACTCTTAACTGTTGGTGGGAATGCAAACTGGTGCAGCCACTCTGGAAAACAATATGGAGGTTCCCCAAAAAGTTAAAAATAGAACTAACCTACAACCCAGCAACTGCACTACTAGGTATTTATGCAAAGGATACAAACAAGGCGATTAGAAGGAGCACATGCACCCCAATGTTTACAGCAGCAACGTCCACAATATCCAAAATATCCAAAGAGCCCAGTTATCATCAACAGATGAATGGATAAAAAAGAGGTGGTATATATATATATGCAATGGAATATTACTCAAGCATCATAAAGAATGAAATCTTGTCACTTGGAATGACGTGGATGGAACTAGAGGGTATTATGCTAAAGTGAAATAGGTCAGTCAAAGAAAGACAAATATCAAATGATTTCACTCATGTAGAATTTAAGAAACAAAACAGATGAACATAGGGAAAGGGAAGAAAAAATAATAAATAAAATAAAATAAAATAAAATAAAATAAAATAAAATAAAATAAAATAAAATAATACAGAGAGGGAGGCAAACCATAAGAGACTCTTAGCTATAGGAAACAAACTGAGGGTTGCTGAAGGGGAGGTGGGTAGGGGGATGGGGTAATTAGGTGATGGGGATTAAGGATTACACTTGCTGAGATGAGCACTGAGTGTTGTATATAAGTGCTGAATTACTATATTGTATACCTGAAACTAATATTATAGTGTATATAAACTAACTATAATTTAAATAAAACTACGGGCACCCAGGTCATTCAGTCAGTTAAGTGTCTGCCTTCAGCTCAGGTCATGATCCCAGGGTCCTGGGATCAAGCCTCATGTCTGGCTCCCTGCCTCAGCAGGGAGTCTGCTTCTTCCTCTTCCTCCACTTGCACCACCCTCCCCTCCCCCCTGCTCATTCTCTCTCTCTGTCTCAAATGTATAAATATAATCATAAATAAATAAATAAATAAATAAATAAATAAATAAATAAATACTTTTAAAAAGCCACAGTAATCAAGACAGTATGGCACTGGCATAAAGACAGACATACAGACCAACTGAATAGATTGATGTTCTAGAAATAAACCATACATCTATGTCTAATTAATCTTCAACAAAGGTGCCAACATAATTTGCCAAGGAAAAAAATATTCTTTTCAACAAATGGTACTGGGACAACTGGATATTCACATGCAAAAGAGTGAGGTTGGAGCCTTCCCTCATACCATATACAAATATTAATTCAAAGTGGATCACAGACTTAAATGTAAGACCTAAAACTATAAAATCGTTGAAAGAAAATATAGGACTGAATATTCAAGCCCTTGGTTAGGTAATGGCTTCTTAGATGTGACACCAAAAGTATAAGCTACAAAAGAAAAAGTGGACTACGTCAAAAGTAAAACCTTTTGTGCTGCAAATGATACCATCAAGAAAGTGAAAAGGCAGCATACAGAATGAGTGGGAAGAAATATGTGCAAATACTATATCTACAAGATCTGTATTGAGAATATAAAAAGAACTTTAACAACTTAATAATAAAAAGAAAACCGCCAAAATAGGCAAAGGATTTAAACCAACATTTCTCTAAAAGAAGATGCACAAATAGCTAATAAGGACATGGAAAGAGGATAGTCAACATCATTAATCACTGGGGAAACAGAAATTAAAAAAAAAAAAACACAAGCTTTCACTTCACATCCACTAAGATAGCTGTAATAAAAAGGGGGAAAAAGTCAGTAACAAGGATGTGGGGGAATTAAAGACCTCTCCTATTGCTGATAGAATGTAAAATGATACAGTCACTTTGGAAAAGTTTGGCAGTTCCTTGAAATGTTAAACAAAATGAACCAGCAACTCCACTCCCATGCATATACCCAAGAGAAATGAAAACACACATCCACACAAAAACTTGTCCATGAATGCTCACAGTAGCATGATTCATAACAGCCAAAAAGTGGATACAACCCAGAGTTGATCGTCAATTGATAAGGCAGTGTGATACTTGTTCTGAAATAGGTAAACATACTGAGAAAGATGAGAGAGCCCCTCAAAAGAAAGGTATATGTGAAAACTTGATTATCAAAGGAAGTATAATATCAGCTGTGGCTTTTCACATATGCCCTTTACTATGCTGAGGTACTTTCTTTCTATTCCTAGTTTGTTGAGTTTTAATCATGAGTGTTTTAATTCTATCAAATGCTTTTTCTGCATCTAATAAAATGATCATGTTATTTATCTTTTATTCTGTTAATATAGTAATCACATTACTTGATTTTGTATATTGAGGCCATTCTTTTATACCAAGCATAAATTCCATTTGGTCATAGTGCATGCTCCTTTTAATGTGCTGTTTGCTCCACATTGCTTGTAGTTTGTATTTTTTTTCCATCCACATTCACCCAGGATATTGGCCTACAGTTTTCCTTTTTTATGGTGTCTTTGTCTAGCTTTGGTATTAGGGTAATGCCAGCTTCATAAAATGAATTTGAAAGTATTCTTTTTTCAATTTTTTTGGAAAAGTTAAGAGAAGGAATGGCTTTAATTCATATTTAAATGTTTGCTGAGAGTTCACCAATGAAGTCATCTGGTCCTCAGCTTTTCTTTGTTGGAAGTTTTTTTTTATTACTGATTCAAGCTCCATAGTAGTTACAGATCTGTTCAGGTTTTCTATTTATTCATGACCCAGTCTTGGTAGGTTGTATGTATCTGGGAATTCTCCCATTTCTTCTGGTTTATCCAGTGTGTTGGTAAAGAATTGTTGATGGTAGTCTCTTATGATCCTTTTTATTAATGTAGCATCAGTTGTAATGTTCCCTCTCATATTTGAGTCTTTTTCCTAACTAGTTTAGCTGAAGATTTTTCAATTTTATGTATTCAAAAAATCAATTCTTAGCTTCAATGATTTTTTCCATTGTTTTTCTACTTTCCATTGCATTTATTTCTGCCCTAAACTTTGCTATCTTTTTGTCCTGCTAAATGCAGGTTTAGTTTATTCTTTCTCGGTTCCTGAGATATAAAGTTAGCTTATTTATTTGAGATCTTTCTTTTTAATGTATTCTGTTACCACAATAAATTTACATCTTAATATTCTTTTTGCTGTATGCCATAATTCTGTTCTGTTGTATCTTCATTTTCATTTTTCTCCAAATATTTTCTAATCTCTCTTTTGATTTCTTCTTTGACCCACTGGTTGTTCAAGAGTGTTTATTTAATTTCACATATTTATGAATTCTCCAGTTCTCCTTCTGCTACTGATTTTTACCTTCACTCCACTGTGACCAGTAAAAAAAAAAAAAAAAAAAAAAAACTTAGTGTGATTTCAGTCTTTCTAAATTTATTAAGACTTATTTTGTGGCCTAACATTTGACATATCCTGGAGAAAGTTCTGTGTGTGCTTGAGAAGAACCTGTATTCTGCTGCTTTTGAGTGGAATGCTCTGTATTTGCCTGTTCGGTCCGTTGCTCTGTAGCACTGTTCAAGTCCTCTGTGTGGATCTTCTTTAAAAAAAAAAAAAAAAAAGATTGTATTTATTTATTTGAGAGAGAGCAAGCCAGAGAGAGCACAAGCAGGGGAAGCAGCAGAGGTAGAGGGAGAAGCAGGCTCCCCGCTGAGCAGGGAGCCCGAAATGGGGCTCAATCCCAGGACCCCAGGATCATCATCACCTAAGCTACAGGCACAGGCTTTAACCGACTGAGCCACCAAGGTGCCCTCTCTGTGGATTTTCTATCCATTACTAAAAATGGGGTACAGAAGTCTCCTACCCCCACAATTACTGTTGTCTATTTCTCCCTTCAGTTCCATCAATGTTTGCTTTACATACTTAGGTGTTCTGATGTTAAGTACATATATGTTTACAATGGTTATATCTTCCTAGTGGATTGACCTTTGATCACTATATAATATTCTCTTGTGACAGTGTTTGACTTAAAGTCTATTTTGTCTGATATAAGTATAGCCACCTCTCTTAGCTACAGAAGCTAAGCGGATCTCTTCTGATTTCCACCTAACAAAATATATTTCTCTATCCCTTCACTTCTCTCAGTTTAAATTCTTGACCGTCCTGTAAGAGGAGACATCCTCACTCTTGCCATGGGTCCATCTGAACCAAATACACTCAACTTGGGCTTGCCTAGGACTCACTTTGGCCAATGGGAGATACACTGTGAGCTGAGGCTCAAAATGTGCTTGTGCAATTTATTTATGTTGGCTTTACTACACTAAAACTACCTGTGTTAGGAGAACATGCATCAGTTGGCCTTTGACCCTTCTGAGTAGACCCCAGAGAGCAGGTAGGAAACCCCTGAACCTCACTCAGCCTGCAGCCAAGCCCAGAATATGAATGGCCTACAGCCTTTCATAAATCACCAAGGCAAGCCCAGTGATAAATCAAAGATCAATTAACATCTTGTGATGCAGTAGTTTTGGTAGCAAGAGCAGATGGACAGCACGATCCATAGTGGGGGCTGGGGGCAAAACTATGAGTAAGCATTTCACACAGAAATTTAGGAAAAGTTGTTCAGCCTTGTTAGTAATCAGAGAAATTAAGAATCAAACCACAAGACACCAATTCATGATCATCAGAGTGTCAAAAATATAAAACTCTGACAGTACCAGATGTTAGCAAGGGTGAGAAGCAATGGGAATTCTCCTACTCTGCTGGCAGAAGATTAACCACTGGAAAACAACCAAAGTTTTGTTGAAGTTTAAGATGTTCCAGCAAATCCCATGACTCCAGGACTCTAGTAATTGTAGTACTCCATTAGGAGGCAAGTTTATATTAATGGGGGGGGGGGGAAGACTGGAATTAATCCAAATATCTATCAACAGGAATCTGAAAAAACAACTTATGCTATAGTCATACAATATAACATTGCACAGTGAAAATGAATCAGCTGCAAATACATATGCAAGAACATAATTAGCAATAACACTGGATTCACAAAGAAAATCAGAAGACTGCATTCTACATTTTTAAAACACAAAAGCAAGCAAAAGCACTCAATATGTGCCTTAGAGATACATTCTTATGTGGTAAATTATTCGAAGAAGGAAATGATAAATATAAAATGCAGCAAAGTAGTTGAAGAGGAGAATTAACAAGACTGTAATGTTTTCATTCTTAATTAAGCTGGATATTGGCTTCACAGGTATATATATTTTTTCTATTGTGCTTCATACTGACCTATAATATATGTTGTTTTTATGGGACACTAGAAGGTGTAGTTGGCTAATTGCGGGACTCTTGGTTTCGGCGCAGGTCATGATCTCTGTGCTCAGAGCACAGTCTTCTCAAAAGATTCTCTCTCTCTCTGCCCCTCACCCACACCCACACTCCCCCCCCCAACACACACACACTCTCTCTCAAATAAATAAATGTTAAAATATGTTGTTTTTGGGGGTGCCTGGGTGGCTCAGTCAGTTAAGCATCTACCTTCAGCTCAGGTCATGAACTCAGGGTCCTGGAATAGAGCCCCGCTTTGGGTTCCATGTTCAGTAGGTAGGCTTCTTCTTCCTCTCCTGCTGCTGCTCCCCACTGCTTGTGCTCTCTTGCTCCATCAAATAAATAAAGCTTTTTTTTTTTAATGTTGTTTTTGTATATAAAATGGCAAACAATTTTTTTAGTAATTTAAATGGTGTATCCTAGGCATTCAAGATAAGAAAAGTTAACAGAGGTAAAAGAGTGCACATAGCACTTTCTTCTAACTGAACAGTCCATTTTTCCTGTTGCTAAATCCCTTTTTTCACCAAGACTTGCTGCCTTTTTCTCTTATGTTTGGGAAAAAATATCTCATTAGGCCCTTTCTGAGCATGTACTAAGTGCAGTTTGCAAGGAGGAGATGTGTGAGGAGCACATGTTGCTCCTACCTGCCTTTGTGAGACCACACTATTGTCAAAGAAGCATAAGAACCAGGGGCATTAACTAAACTGGGGGATAGCCACATCCATGCTGCCTGTCAGAAACTAAGCTGAATCCTCAGCATTTCTAGTTCTACTGAGTGAAATCTCAGCAGGGACAAAAGATGGGGATGAATTCACCAGTCAGAAACACAATCTGGTTCTCCTAAGCAAAAAAGTCATTTATTGGAAGAATAGTGCTCAGACATTTAATGTTCTATGGCAGGATCAGATAGAAACAAAGAAATGCATATTAAAAATAAATAGCTTCCTACACCCACGAATATGACTGGCAAGGACTTATCAAGTGTTAAAGAGAATGTGAAGCAGCAGGAATTCTCACATACTGCTGAACTGTAAACTGTAAACTTCCATCTGGATCCAAATGTTTCTAGATACAAAGAAAAACTAGCACAGGTGCAAAAAGAACATGTTTATATGAAAAATTTAATAGTACTTCCAAATATCCATGGATAGGAAATAAAATGAATAACTAGTAATATATTTTAAAGGGAATACTATACAGCATTGATATATCCCACCCTATTTGTTTTATATCCCGTCACAGATAAATCTCTAAAATACACTTGAACAGAAAGGTCAGGTTGCAGGATTATATACATACCACAGACCTGTCTGTATCATGTCTACTTACAGAAACATAGATGCTTATTCAAAATACAAGAACATGACTGAGGATGATACAAAACTGCAGCTTAGTAGTCACATCTCAGTAGGAGTGGAAAGAAATAGGTCTAGGGAAAGGAGGCTGCAACTGTAATTACAGTGTTCTCATTGCTTTTAAAACACAGAAATCGGGATCCCTGGGTGGCGCAGCGGTTTGGTGCCTACCTTTGGCCCAGGGCGCGATCCTGGAGACCCGGGATCGAATCCCACATCGGGCTCCCGGTGCATGGAGCCTGCTTCTCCCTCTGCCTGTGTCTATGCCTCTCTCTCTCTCTCTCTCTCTCTCTCTCTCATGACTATCATAAATAAATAAAAATTTTAAAAAACACACAGAAATCAATATGCTAAAATACTATTGAGATTATTCAATCCAGATGGCCAGCAGAGAGTTTGTTCATCCCTTCCTTACTTTCAACACTTCATCATGTATTTGGAATACTTCTGATGAAAATATAGCATTCAGGGGTAGTCTTATAAGAGGAGTGTTATGTCTTCATATTTACTTCTAAAAATGTTTCATTTCTCCATGAATATTACCATCAAGTTATGAAGTTATATACTCACTCAATGGCAACCACTCACTTAGAACCTTAAAACCACAACTGGGACATGTAACAAAGCACAGATATCATCATCCCTGCAACTACTATTTATTAAGTTAGCTGCCTCTATGTGCCAGGCATATGGTGGCAGCTTCTCCACAGCCCTTCCAGGGCTAACAAGTTCCAGGTGACATGGCCAGTCAGGGCAAAATTGAACTGGTCTAACTGCAAAATTTTATACCTTAACTAATGACTCCATTTCTAAAAACATACTGATGCTGCCTTTAGCTACAACATGGAGACAAAGCATGTGTTCAGTGCATAGCAGTAGGACTGACATACATTTTTGATGGTGAGATAATGGGAAAATGTGTAAATAAATTACTTGCCTCAGTTCATGTGGCTAGCTGTTGACAGAGCTAGAGCAAGAATCTAAGGTTTAGACAACAGACCACTTCATATCTTATTGAGAACAGACTATATTCATTAAAATAGATTTTCCAACAAATGCCACTGTGAAGCCTTGCCCAAATTAAATTTTCTTAGTATCACATCATTAAGTACATTCAAATAAATCTCCTTCCACGAGTATCTTTAATACAATGGCACTTGAATCATAACTGGTACTCCTGCCTAAAATGGCATGCCCATTAAATGACATGGAAATACATAATTTGCAGAAATAAAAATCAAACTGTTTTGTTACTAGACCATGTGTCTATCACAAGCTTTTCAAGATTGCATTAGATAAGGATGCCTAGGTGGCTCAGCGGTTGAGCATCTGCCTTCGGCTCAGGCTGTGATCCCGGGGTCCTAGGACTGAGTCCCACATAGGGCTCCCTGCATAGAGCCTGCTTCTCTCTTTGCCTATGTCTTTGCCTTCTCTGTCTCTCATGAATAAATAATTTTTAAAAGATTGCATTAGATACATGTGAATTCTATTAATCAAAATTTTCATCAGTCAAATAAAAAACTAACACTATGGAAACATTCTCTATTTCTAACTATTTCTCTGATATGATGACCAGGAAGAAATCAGACCAGGGCAGCAGAAAATTCATCCAATCATAAGTTCTCGATCTGACTTAGCTCACTGGCAATGGGACAAGCCTCACCTACACTGACTAGGTTGCTGCTCTTATGGAAAATGACGCAATAACTGGGACATGTTGGGTTTTTTTTCTTAATTGAAGTATATGTACACAGAGAAAAAATGTGTAAAAGAGGAACCAAGCTGGCTCAGTCAGTGGAGCATGAGATGCCTAATCTCAGGGTTGGGATTCTGAGCCTTACATTGGGTGTAGATATTATTTAAAAATTAAATCTTTAAAAACAATAAAATAAAAGGACAACACATAAAAGATAAGTATATATATATATCTCAGTAAATTTTTACATAGTAAACATAACTAGTACCCAAATCATGAAACAGAATTTATAATCCTGTTCCTTTTCAGTCACTGTATCCATCAAAGATAATCTTGATGGTTATCCCAACTTCTAATACAATAGGTAAGTTCTGTATATTTTATACACTATATTAATGGACTTACATAGTATGCACTGTTCTTGGGTCTGTCTCCTTTGCTAACATCATGTTTGTGATAATCTTCCATAAAATTCCATGTACATGTAGATAGATCATTCTTACTGTTATACAGTCTGGCAGAGTGTCTTATAACATATTTATTTGCTTTATTTCTCATGAGCATTTGGGTAATTTCCAGGTATGAGATATTACTAATAGTGCTACTTGGATATTCTACTACATTTTTCCTGTTGAAATGTACATTCCGCATGTTTCTTCTAGGAGTAAAATTGCTGAGTCATACAGTATGTGCATTACTTTCCTATTAACAATGTAGCAAATTACCACTAACTTTACTGCTTAAAACAATACAAACTTATTGTACACATATACATTATATATGGAGATCAAAAGTCTTAAATGGGTCTTATGAGGCTAAAGTCAAGGTGCCAATAAGGCTCTAGGGAAGGCTTCAGGTGAGAATCCATTTTCTTGCCTTTTCCAGCTTCTAGAGGCACCTGCATTCTTTGGCTTAAAAGCCCTTCCCCTTGGGCAGCCTTGGTGGTGCAGGGGTTTAGCACCCCCTGCAGCCCGGGGTGTGATCCTGGAGACCCGAGATGGAGTCCCATGTCAGGCTCCCTGCATGGAGCCTGCTTCTCCCTCTGCCTGTGTCTCTGCCTCTCTCTGTGTGTCTCTATGAATGGATAAATAAAATCATAAAAAAAAGCCCTTCCCCCATCTTCAAAGCCAAATGGTCGGTCAAGTCTTTCTTACAACACACCACCCTGACACTAATTCTTCTGCTTCTCTCTTCCACATTTAAAGGATCCATGTGATTACATGGGTCCATTTTAATAGTTCAGGATAATTTCCCTATTTTAAGGTCGAATGATTAGCAATCTCAATTTCATCTACAACCTTAACACCCCCTTGCCTTGTGCCATACACAGTAGTAGACTCTAGGGATTAGTATATGGACATCTTTGCAAGTCATTATTCTGCCTCCCACGGTATGCATATATTTTGAATATGTTTCTAAAACTTGTAAGTATTACGAACATTTTATTTTAACATTATGGGAAACTTAAGTTTCTTTCTATGCAGCAAATCCAGTTTCTTCTGCCAGCCTTGTAATTCTTCTAACTAGAAAAACCTTGTTCAGTTACTAAGCATGTAAGTATATTTTTAAAATTATATTTATGCCTGTGTTTGTGTGCAGGTATGTGTGTGTGATTTCCACTATGTGAATGATAATATACTAGGGGCTACATAAATGCAAAATAAGTAACTTCTGGTCAAGATGGGAAATAGAACAAATGCCAGGAAAAGAATATACTGGAAAAATATAAGAAAAATGTTTGTATTACACAGCTGAGCTCTAGATCATTAAAAGAGGGAAATCTTCAGATGCCAGAAACAAAGGTAAAACTGAAGAAATGAAACCAGATATACAAATTAGGAACTTTGATTTTTTATTCCCATCTGCGTATAAGAACTGAAACTACAGGCTGCAAGCATGGTTTTAAGAAGAGGGTCACCTTCACTAAAATGCTGGTGGAAAAAAAAAATCACTAAGAAATCAGAAACACAAATCTGTACTACACATAGGTATGGGGCTCCACTATCCCCTATCCAGAAAGCTCAGATCAGTGACAGTAAAATAGCCCCTAGCTACATCTCAACCACCCAGGACATTCTCAGAACTCATATGAAACACCTCCTGAAGATGAACTCATAGACTAAAACCACAGTGTACTCAGGGAAACTCACAAGAGTCAGCAAAATCAACAAAGAATTAACACCTCCTAAGTTTTCATAATAGAAAAAGACTAGAAAGACTTAAATACAAGAAAATGATGAGAGTGATAAGTCCCTGGATCCAGCCATACCTGATCCAATGCCACATCAGGACTTCTTAGATTTATGAACTAATAATTTCCCTTTTCTGCTTAAGCCAATTTGAATGGATTTCTGTCATTTGTAACTAAAAGAGTTTAAGCTAATAAAATTTTTAGTAGCAAAGAAGCAGCAGTGACAGCAGCAACATCATCAGGACAGCTGCTCTCTTAATAGTTCCCCACTTTAGAACACTGAGAAGATTTGGATTGTAATCCCAACATTACTCTAACTCAGTGACCAAATCTAACTATATGAATCCAATTTCAAAGCAAAGTGATTGTTAATTATTTGAAATTTTTTAAAATATGATATTCAGAATTTTAGGGAAATTAAGAGATGGTACAAAATAAAAGTACCACTTAAAGCTTTAAAAGAGTAGGAATAGTAGTAATAATTGGGTTGTGTAAAAATGTAGAAGTAATACTAAGATTCTGATGCACCAAAACAACAGAGCACCTAATTGTCTATGAATAAGAGATGAGCATGTAGAGGAAGGACAAGGGTGCGGTGGGAAGTGACCCTCACATATGTGTTTATATAACTTGGAGAATAACTCCAAGCTATATGAGAGGAGACTACAAAACTCTCCTAGACAAATTAATGAAAAGAACACGTCTTTTTTCTGCCATCCACTTTCTGAGTCTCTTGTGCCTCTTTATGTTCCTAGTCACTCAGTAATGTTAAAATGATCTTCCCATAACCCCCAAATATCAAATATTAATGTCAAGCAATGTGCTAAGCTCATCCTTTCTCTCCATACTGTCTGCTCATAGAGAGGTTTATTTGTGGCCAGATACAGAACAGGTCATGTACAGAGTAACCAGATATTAAGTGGCCATATTCATATACCAAGGTAGGCCATGTTTGACAAAATGACAAAACACAGCTTGCCCAATTTAACAAATCTGAAATCAGGATGGTCCTACAGTGCTGCCAGCCAGGTAGCAGTTCTTATGTAATTATTACTGCCTGCCCAGGCACAGACCTAGCTATGCCTCCTGGGAGCCAGAGAGAATGACAACCCTTTGATGCTCTGGTCAACAAACCACTTGCAGATCATTTCAAGAAAGAATATGAGTCTTTGTTATTGTCAGATAAACCATCTGATGATACCATCAAAATGCACAGAATGTATGCCAACAGCCTGGAAGAAATCCCAGAGACAATATTGAAACACTCTTTTAAGAAATGATTCAACATGAGCACTCCTGAGGGTACAGAGGCTGATACTGTGTGAGAAAACACAGATGATGATGACTGAGTTGCAGTGATTCAGTAGAGTTCTACTCTGAAGGTGATTAAGTTTAGAAAAGCCCAATTGAAAATACTAAACTAATATTTTCCTTTTTCAATATGTACAAGAGTGATAAATAATAAAAGTATGTTTAAGTAAGTACAAAAGAGTTCCTTCAATAAAATATAAATTGTTAGTGATAATGAAAATACCACATAACTGTATAATTAGAATTGTTTTTTCATATTACTGGCCGTTAAAATAATGGGATGACTTATAATCAATAGTGTCTTACACCAAATGAAATTAAGTGGTTTCTATACAACAGTCATACATAGCAAATCTACCTTATAGTTTGTGGAAGTTCTGGTTTGTTCTGGGATAAGGAGATGTGTATTACCAAGAAGATACAGGCTGATTTCCTTATAATACTACTCACGTAATTTAACTCTCTATTGACATATGTCTTTGCATCCTTGCTCTGCTAAATCTGTGCTTGGAGTTAAATAAGATCATTTCATTTACTTCTGAAATGTCCCTTTTGTATATGGTCAAAATCACGGAAAGGAAAATACAACCCAAAAACACTAAAAAAGCATGCAATGATACCTTTCCCAAACCATTAAGGTTTTACTTTTTTCTTTCCAAAATCTTTCTAAGGTATCAAGGCTCTCAGAAATCAATTTCCCTCTGAGAGATAAAAATAATGTGCTCTCATATCACACTAATTATATGGGAATTAGAATGTAATGACTGTTCTAAAATCAATAGGAATTTACAAATTAAAAATAATTCATTTTCTTTACTGTAATGAAAAGCCTTATAGATCTCCTATCAAGTTTGAATTATTCTTCCAAAGGCCACATATAATCATTCTTTAATTCCTAGTACTAGCATTCACTTATCAACTCAAATTTAGTAGTTAAAGACTTAAATTATAATTGTAGGTCAGACCTGTGATGTCATGTGCTTTTTGCAGATAAACAAAATTGTTGAGTACATCCAAGTAGAATTCAATGCTTAATAGCAAACCAATACTTCCTTGAATAACATAAAGAAAAGCTCAATAAAGTACTAATCTGATAAGTGCATCAGAGAGGTATGAAAGTAATAAGAACTAGAAAGGGAAAGGGAAAGGGAAAGGGAAAGGGAAAGGGAAAGGGAAAGGGAAAGGGAAAGGGAAGGGAAGGAAGGAAGGAAGGAAGGAAGGAAGGAAGGAAGGAAGGAAGGAAGGAAGGGAAAGAAAGAGAGAAGGAGAAATATTGATTCAGAAAGGTGAATTGTTGATCTTCATCAATACTTTTCTGGTTATGCCTGCACATGTGAAGGACCAGGATGGAGCTTATGTGATGTTGTGAGGGCTACAGAGTTAAAATTAATTGAAGGTCCTCAAACATGTGATCCATTTTACTCTGACATATAGCAAAGTGAAAAGTGAAAAAGCTAAGCCATAAGTATCTATAAGCAATGTAATTTTCTAAAGTCTCACAGTACTGTGCCAACAAAGATCAGAACTGAAGACTCAACAAGGAGAAGAGGTAAACACAACAGAGTCTCAGTTAAAGTCCTTGAGAAGTATCCCCAAGAAACAGACCATTTAGAGGTAGACTGAGGCTTATGAAACTATGACCCAATTTCAACTCAGCTGGATTAAGGTAATCAATCTCTGATTTTTCTGTCTTGCAGAGAAATGAGTAAATGTTCTCTAGGATAAGATAATAGCAATTTGTAACATGTAGAGCCTCTACAACCTTTTACACACAATGCCTGGCATTCAATCAAAAATTACTATGCATGATAAAAGAGAACAGGATCAAAAACCACAATCTACACATTGATAATACAGATATTGAAGATAATAACCAAGAATTTCAAAGTAACCAAGATTAATTATTTTCAAAAATATTAAGGAAAAGATGTGAAAATAGATGTAAGACAGAGAATGTCACCACATATTTTGAATATATACAAAGAACCAAATGAAAATTCTAGAACTGAACAATACAGTATATGAATTAACAGCACACTGACACTGCAGCAATCTGGATGACAAATCAGTAGAAAACATCCAAGCTGAAGCAAAAGAAAAGGAAGAATGTGAAACGCAGAAAAAAGAGCATAAAAGATGTGTTGGACATAGTTTAAAGATGTAAAATATAACTGGGTCCCAAAGGAAAAGAGAAAACTAAGCAGAAAGCAATATTTGAAGAGAAAATTGCCAAAAATATTCCAAAACTGATGAAAGACATCAAGGTACAGATTCTACCATACTCCCTCCAAAGAAATCAAATCATTAAATCTAAAGAAAATCTGAATAATACAATTAACAAATATTACCATGCAGAGAAACTGCACCAACAAAAATAAAATAGAAATTAATTTCAAATGCACATAGAACATTTACCAAAACTAACTATATGCTCACACATAAAGCAAATTTCAAGTAATCATGATACTCAGAATATATTCTCTGAACACAGTGGAATTAAGTAATAAATGCTTAACGAGAAAATCCTCAACTGCCTGGAAATTGAACAGTATACTTCAATAATCCATTGAATAAAGAATATATCACAGCAGAAATTTGAAAATATTTTTAAATGAAGGAGAATTAAGATGTGACATATCATAATTTGTGAGATACACCTAAAATGGATGCTTAGAATGAGATTATAGCATTAAATTAATTATCAAGAAGCTAGAAAAAGAAAAGAAAATCAAATCCAAAGAAAGCAAAAGAAATATTTTTAAAAAGAGAAAATATCAGCAAAATAGAAAACAAATGTACAACAGAAAAGCTCAACAAACCCAAACGTTTATTCTTTGAAAAGATTAATAAAAGCAGTAACTTCATAGCAAGACTGATAAAGAAAAATAAAATAAAACCAGAAAATACAAACTAATAATATCATGTGGGGATAAGAAAAAAATGGCTACAAAGTTTACAGATGTTAATAATAAAACACTTCACAACTTTTCACTAGTAAATTTGACAATTTAAATGAAAAGAACAAACTGCTTAAAAACAAAACAGTTAAACCAAGGAAAAATTTAATATCTGAATACTACTTTCCCTATAAAATAAAATGAATCCCTATTAAAACCTGCCTATAAAGGAAGCTCTAAGTCTGGATCCCTTCGCTGGTGAATTCTTCCAATTATTCAAGGAAGAAATAATACAAAGCTCACATGAACTCTTCCAGAGAACAGAAAAGAATTAACCCTCTCAATCTATTTCCTGAGGCAAAAACAACAAAATAAAACAAAACAGAAAAACAAGCAAACAAATTAAAACCCCAATAGTATCAAAATCTGACAAAGACACTAAAATAAAATAAAATCACAAAACAATCTTTTATTTCCCCTTTTAAAAAGGATGCAAAAATCCTTTTTAAAGGGGGAAAAATCATATGATTATCTCAACAGATACAAAAAGAAACAATTGATATATTCAACACCAATTCATGTGAAAAAAATTTAGCAAACTAGGAATTTAAGGGATTTAATTCTAACAAATATTATCTACAATAAATCTTAAACATCATACATATAGTGTCAACTATATTTCAAGTTAAAAAAAGACACAAAATTTTTAAGAAATCATACTTAATAGTGAATTACTGAAAGCTTTTCTCCTAAGAGAAGAAGACAAATTCCCACTAGCATTACTATCAATATTACACTAGATAGCCTAACAAGAGTGATGACGCAAGAAAAAGAAACAAAAAGTGTAAGAGGACTAGAAAGGCAGAAAATAAAACTTTCATTATTTGTAGACAACATAATTCCAAAGATTAAAAATTTCAAGAGAATCAATTAACTACTATAAATAAGTGAATTTACCAAGACTTCTGGATACAAGTCAACATAAAAAATCAAATTTGTTTCTATAAATTGCAAAAAAGTTTTAAAATAAAATTTTAATGGACACTTAGAGTAATATTAATTAATATTAAAAATATAATACTAAATCTAACAATGAATAAGACCTCTATATTGATAACAATAAAACATTATTGAAAATAAATTTTTAGCCAGCATAACAAAACCAAAGACCCTACCAAAAAGGAGAATTACAGACTAATATCCCTGATGAACATGGATGCAAAACTTCTCACCAAGATACTAGCTAATAGGATCCAACAGTACACTAAAAGGATTATTCATCACAACCAAATGAGATTTATTCCTGGGATGCAAGGGTGGTTCAATATCCACAAATCAATCAATGCGATAAACTATCTTAATAAAAGAAAAGAACCATATGATTCTCTCAATAGATGCAGAAAAAGCATTTGACAAAGTACAGCATCCTTTCTTGATTAAAACTCCTCACAATGTAGTGATAAAGGGAACATACCTCAATATCATAAAAGCCATCTATAAAAAGCCCACAGCAAATATCATTCCCAATAGGGAAAAATTGAGAACTTTACCCCTAAAGTCAGGAACATGACAGGGATGTCCACTATCACTACTGTTGTTCGACATACTACTAGAAGTCCTAGCCTCAGCAATCAGACAACAAAAAGAAATAAAAAGCATCCAAATCATCAAAGTAGTCAAACCTTCGCAGATGACTTGATACACTATGTGGAAAACCCAAAACTCCACTCCAAAATTGCTACAACTCAATAAATGGGTGTTGGGAAAATTGGACAGCCATATGCAGAAGAATGAAAGTGGACCATTCTCTTATACCATATACAAAGATAAGCTCAAATTGGATGAAAGATCTAAATGTGAGACAAGAATCCATCAAAACACTAAGAGAACACAGGCAACAACCTTTTTGAACTTGGCCACAGCAATTTCCTGCGAGACACATCCGTGAAGGCAAGGGAAACAAAGGCAAAAAGGAACTATTGGGACTTAATCAAGATAAAAACTTCTGCACAGCAAAAGAAGGAGTCAACAAAACTAAAAGACAACCTATAGTATGGGAGAAGATACTTGCAAAGGACATATCAGATAAAGGGCTAGTATCCAAGATATATAAAGAACTTATCAAACTCAACACCCACAAAACAAACAATCCCGTCAAGAAATGGGCATTAGATATGAATAGATATTTCACCAAAGAAGACCTACACGTGGCCAACAAGCACATGAAAAAAAAATGCTCCACATCACTTGCCATCAGGGAAATACAAATCAAAATGATAATGAGATACCACCTCATACCAGTGAGACTGGCTAAAATTAACAAGACAGGAAACAACAAATGTGGGAGAGGAGGTGGAGAAAGGGGAGCCCTCTTGCACTACTGGTGGGAATGCAAACTAGTACAGCCACTCTGGAAAACAGTGTGGAGTTTCCCCAATAAGTTAAAAATAGAGCTACCCTATGACCCAGCAACTGCACTACTGGGTATTTACCCCAAAGATACATATGCAGTGAAAGGAGGAGACATCTGCACCGCAATGTCCACAGCAGCCAAACTGTGGAAGGAGCCATGATGTTCTTCGACAGATGAATGGATAAAGAAGATGTGGTCTACATATACAATGGAATATTACTCATCCATCAGAAAGGACAAATACCTACCATTTACTTTAACGTGGATGGAACTGGAGGGTATCATGCTGAGTGAAATAACTGGAGAAGGACAATCATTATATGGTTTAACTCATATGTAAAATATAAGAAATAGTGAAAGGGAAAAAGGGAAACTGAGTGGGAAAAATTAGCGAGGGAGACAAACTCTGGGAAACAAAGGGTTGCAGAAGGGGCGGTGGGTTGGGGGATGCAATAACTGGGTGACCAGCACTAAGGAGGGCACTTGACGGGATGAGCACTGGGTGTTATACTATATGTTGGCAAACTGAATTTAAATAAAATATTTTTTTAAATAAGACTATTGATATCTACCTCATTCATACATGAGAAGAAATTCCAGATGTACTATAGATCTGGGTAAGTAATTAAAGTAAAATAATTAAGGTTTTAGAAAAAAGTAAAGGGAAATATCTTTTTGACTTTCGGTAAAAATTCTTTAAACAGTACACAGAAAGGAACCAACCATAAAGGAAAAGGGTACATACACTAGACTATATTAAAATTTAAAATACCTGTTCTTTGAAAGGCCCTGTTAAGAAAGTGAAAAGGCAATCCAAAGAGCAGGAGAAATTATCTGCAATATAAATGAAGGCTCATCCAGAAAATATCAAGAATTCCTACAAATCAGTATAACAGCAGATAATCAGTAGAAAAATGGCCAAAAGCTTTGAATGGGCCCTTCACAAAAGAAAATATACAAATGACCAGTAAACGTGTGAAAAGATGCTTAACTTCAGTAGTTATCAGGGAAATTGAAATCAAAATCACAAAGTACTACCACTATCCAGCCACCAAAATGCTTAGAATAAAAGAA
Organism: Canis aureus; assembly: GCF_053574225.1. NCBI lineage: Eukaryota > Metazoa > Chordata > Mammalia > Carnivora > Canidae > Canis > Canis aureus. The sequence goes on along the minus strand of NC_135616.1, from coordinate 8,247,244 downwards.
AACCAAGTGGTAGATAAGATGTGAAGCAATCAGAACTCTCATTTACTACTAGTAGGTAGGCATGTAAGCGTAACTAATTAGAAAACCATCTGGAAGTAACTAAGACTGAATATATACATCTCCTGCGACCTAGCAATTCTACCCCTAGGTATATATCCAACAGAAATGAATATATTCATCCAGGGGTATGTACAAAAATGTCATCTAAAGCAGCACTATTCCTAATATCCCAAACCAGAAATAATCAAAATGTCCACGGATAGGAGGAATAAATAAATTGTGGTATATTCATACAACAGAGTAATATATAAATTCATTTTGAAAACTACTGATGGGACACCTGGGTGGCTCAGCGGTTTAGTGCCTGTCTTTGGCTCTAGGGCATGATCCCGGGTGAGATAGGGAGTGAGTGGCAGGGCAAGAGGGGGACGCTTCTGCAGTTCTGGTGATGTAGCAGCCCCGCAGATGTGCAAGAGCACTTGGCTCCAGGGCTCCAAACAGACCAACTTCTGCCACTCACTGCTAAGGAAATCCAAAAGCAGAGAAATGAGTGGTGCTAGAACAAGAACGGAATTTATTTCCATGAGCCCAATGCCAAGAAGACAGCAGACTAGTGTCTCAAAGGCTGACTCCAAAGTGCTGAAGTATTTCCAAGTTTTTATAAGGAAAATGTGGGACAAAGGTGGTTAGGCATGTAGGCAGTGAAGGTCCCATCAATCACAGTCTTGGGCAGGATCTGCTGGCTCAAAGCAGTCCTTGTTGCTTGCAGGGGTAGTTTTGGTTCCCATCAGGGAATGCTTTGCTCTCAGGGTCTTCTGTCTGAGCCAAGTGTCAAGCTATAAAGAAGAACCCAACTAGAAAGTCTGAGGTCAAAATGGAGGCACTGAGAGTACCCGGGAGCTCAGTGGCTGAGCACCAGCCTTCGGCCCAGGGCATGATCCCGGGGTCCTGGGATCAAGTCTCACATCGGGCTCCCCACAGGGAGCCTGCTTCTCCCTCTGCCTGTGTCTCTGCCTCACTCTCTGTCTCATGAATAAATAAATAAAATCTTAAAAAAAAAATGGGGGCACTGAAGTCCTTTTTCTTGCCCCCCTCCCAAATCCTCTTTCAGTTATGTTCTGTTTCTTGATCTGGATACTAGTGTTCCTAATTCACTTTATAAAAATCTATTGAGCTGTATTCTTATGTATACTTTTTTGTATTTTGTAGTTCAATAAAGAATTTACTTGAGAGTGTACTGATTCAACAAGTGGTCTTGGGAAAACTAGATATCCACATGCAAAAGAATAAAGTTGTTGCCTTACCTTACACCATATATAAAAATTAGCTCAAAATGGAAGACCTAAATTTAACAACTTAAACTATATAACTCCACAAGAGAAAAGCTTCATGAAGTTGGATCTGACAACAACTAATAGAAAAAATAAACTGGCCTTTGTCAAATTAAAAACTTTTGTGCATCTGAGGACACTGCCAAGAAAGTGAAAAGACAACTTGTGGAAAGGGGAAAATATCTACAAATCACATATCTAATAAGGGATAATATCCAGAATACATAAAGAACTCATAAAACTCAACAATGACAAAAAAATTTTAATGGGCAAAGGATATGAATAGACACATCTCCAAATACTATAAATAATGGCCAACAGGCATATGAAAACATGTCCAATATGACTTATCATTAGGTAAATACATATTAAAACCACAATAGGATGTTATTCCATACCCAGTAGGATTGCTATTATAAAAAATACAGAACATAATAAATGTTGGCAAGGACACAAGGAAATTGGAACCCTTGTACATTACTGGTATGAATATAAAATGATGCAGCCACTATGGAAAACAGTATGGAGGTTCCTCAAAAAATTGAACATAGAAGGTTACCTTATGATCCAGCAATCCACTTCTAGGTATATACTCAAAAGAAATGAAAGCAGAGACCCAAACAGAAATTTGTGCACCAATGTTCACAGCAACATTATTCACAGTAGCTATAAGATAGAAACAACCCAAATGTCCACTGGACAGATGCATGAATAAACAAAATGTGGTAGATACATACACTGGAATTTTATTCAGTCTTGGAAAGAAGTGAAATTGTGGCACATGCTACAACACTACTGAACCTTGAAAACTATGCCAAATGAAAAAAAAAAAGAAAGAAAGAAAACTATGCCAAATGAAATAAACCAGATATAAAAATATTCTATGATCCCACTTCTATGATATATTTATAATTGTTAAGTTTATAGAGATAGAAAATACAATTATGGTTGCTGGGACCTGAAGAAGGATGCAATGAGAAGTTACTGCTTAATGAGTATAATGTTTCAATTTGGGATAATGAAAAAGTTCCAAAGATGGATGGTGGTAATGGTTGCACAACAGTGTGAATTTACTTAATGCCACTGAGTTATATACTTAAAATGGTTCAAATGATTAATTTCATGTTATGCCTATCTTACCAAAAATTTTTAAGTTGATCTTTTAAGTTTATTGAGCCTGTATTGTTTTTCAGTCATTGTACTAACTGATGAAATTACAAGCGACTTTTTATTCTTTCATTCCATTCCTTGTAATTACTCAAAAAGGGTCATTCTAAGCATTCTCTTCCAAATCTCTTAAAATCTGGAGCACCTACCTACTTACAGATCCCAACATACCACGATCATTCCCCTTCTAAGTAATTCTATCGTTTTATCCAAATCAGATATGTTCAACCTTATGGGTCAAATCTCTGGCTCAGTTTATATCTATTACTTAATGCATTCACATAGCCCAGTCCATTCCATAAGCAGGCACTCAATAAATTTTAAATATTACTATTCATTCAAAATGTGTTAAGATATCTTCATGATAAAGAAGAAGGTAAATTATTCTCACACTAAGAAAAATTCCATATCACGTGTCCTATCTTCTAGTCTGGAAAAATAAAAGTGGTTGGTAAGATTAATATGAACTCTACTGCAACTAGTTGTCATTTGTCACCCCATAATATCTAGATAATTTCCAACATTATGAGTCTTGCCTTCCCCAAACCAGAGGCTGGAAAACCTCAAGTCACAGGCTGCCTTGAAAGTAAGATACAAAAAAAAAAAAAAAAAAAGAAAGTAAGATACAGGCAGTGATCTCACTTCTTGCAGTGAAATGCACAGGGAAGCTATATTATGGATGATAAAATTTCTCCATCTGTTCCCTACCTTTACTATGTGCTGAAGACTTAAAGAAAAGAAGATACAGTTGCTAGCCTCAAAGCTGGAAGAAACTGAAAGCAGACTTCTTTCAGGTACTTCAAACTGTCAAAGATATTTTCCTTCTTAGGTCTCATTTTCTCCTAACTTATTCTTTGTACCTTCCTAAAGAATAGTTAAATATCATATAGGGTTTATATATATTATTTTAAGATCCAAATAAGTTGACTCTTGAACAAGGCAGAGGTGAGAGGTTCAACGGCCCTTGCAGTTGAAAATCCACAAAGGTTTCTGACTTCTCAAAAACTTAACCGCTAACACCCTACTGTTGCCTGGAAGTCTTATTGATAAAATAAATAGTTGTTTAATATAATTCATATGTTATTTGTATTCTATAGTGTATTATTACAATAAAGGAAACTAGAGAAAAGAGAATGTTAAGAAAACCATAAGGAAGAGAAAATACATTTACAGTACTGTACTGTATTTATCAAAATAATCCAGGTAGGCCTGCGCAGTTCAAAGGCATGCTGTTTAAGGATCAATTGTGCCTCCTGCAAACTTCTGGCATAAATTAAATGAATAAAACCATAGTTTATCAATACACTGAACTGAAACAGATGTAAATTATAAGCTACTACAAAATACAACTTTATGCAGTCTCTTTTTAAATGGACACATTCTGTTTCATAGGCTTTCCACATATTTCACCTCTGATAAACACATACTTGAAAAATTAGTTTGGAAAATACACTGGCTCGCTGCCATTCCCATAACTCATAGTAAGATACAAATCAACAAAACTGTTTATGAGGTAGCTCTAAAAGCTCAGCTTTCAAAAGACTATGATTAAAAGCAAAAAAAAAAAAGCTATGCATATTTGTTTGCTGCTAATCACATATGTATTCCACTCATTATTTTCAATAAGCATTCTTACTACAGAATTTTTATATTATGCAAGATGAGGCAAGAATTCTATGGACTTCAGTTAAGCAGATGTGATGAAATAAAGGGTACAAAAATGAGTAGCATAGGCTTTTTAAAATGAATTCTGTCAAGAACACACTAAGCATGTTTCTCAACATATTTTTAATAAATTAACTCTTTATCCACTCAAATGTCAATAGCCCTAGGATAACACAAGGATATTTGTGTGTGGGCAGGGGGAGTCTTTTAAGCCCAAAAGCCAAAGTGCTAGGCAAGAGTAACCTCCTTCCATTTTGTCTACAGAGCCTCAGACTGAGTAAAACAGAGGTCTACTATAAAGAAGCTTCCCAACAGGCACAATCAACCAACTAGAAACTATCTGAACATAAAATATCTGGAAATGGAACAGGTCTAAGGAATTATCATCTGATTAAATTTAATAACATAGGGCTAGCTTTAATAAATTAATCTCAATGACTTAAACATCTTTCAGTGGTATTCAAGGCAACCTGCAACATTAAAGCTCCATTAACTTACATCATGCATGACTAAACACAGAGCTAGGTAAAGGTGAACTTCATTATCCCCATCTTGCCTTAATTTGAATTACTTTTCTTAATCCAAATTTATGACAACCAAAGCAGTAAGATCTTATGCTAGGACTATGTGCATGCACAGTGATTCATCAGTATTTGCCTGATTCATTCCCAATGGGGTCAGACACCCCCATTTCTATAGGACCACAATCTAAGTCCACATTAGTTAGTATCAGGCTTGGGATCTCTAGGGCTCCTCCACTGTTTTGTCGCTGGGTCACAGCCCTCCCAAAGCCCTGAACTTCCATTCTTTTTCACCTCACCCTCATGACATCTGCTTGAGGCTCTCCTTCTAGTTACTAATAAAAGCCACACGAGTCATTTGGACATTCTGTGTCTATACATTTTAAATCCCAAATAGCTCTGTGTTTGCATAGGACCTGGTGCAAGATGGCATTTACACTCCAAAGAAGGCCGTGGGGAAGCAAAGGATACTACTCCTACTCATAAGGAAGCCAAAGAAAAAAAAATAATAATAATAATAATAAATTAAAAAAAATAAGGAAGCCAAAGGCCAACTTCAGAGAAAGGATGGGAATCAACATAACATATACCAGCATACTGCCAGACCCTATACATACTACAACTTAAAAATCTGTGTGCACATCCTCGAATATGGATATTTTTTCTGGTTTTCTAGATCAATCTAAATGTATTTCACTTTTGCTGTGCTGCATTCAAAGCACTATCTTATCAAATTAGATCCCACCTGAAACTTCATTTTGGCTTGCTTAATTAAGTCTATCCCTCAAACACTTAAGAAACCTCATTCTTCTTAATCAGAAATAATGAGGACAGGCTTTGACACTACTTTATATTTTGTTATTTTCTCATTGAACCTTTGAACATTACATGAAAGGCCTAAGTTTGTAACAATTGGAACTGCATGAGAGAAAGTTTAGTAATATGTAAAAGCACTAAACAAATCCTAAACAGGGAGATAACTAGAACCTTTTTTCCATTCTGCAGCTCATTTAACTTTGCTATCTTTTCTATTAAACCATCCACCCTTCCCCTTCAGCCAATGAACTATTCTAATTCCAGAGAGTGAAGATTTGAGAGAAGAAAAAAGAGAGATTGCTCTTCTTCTCAATATGAATGCAGGAGTACTCCCAATACTGATTGCCTGATTTTAAATTGTCCTTATCAAAACGCTATAAAGCAATTGTGAAGCTTCCTTTCAACTAGTGGGCCCCAATTATCACAATCTAGGTCTTTTGAAGAAATCATTAAAGAAAAGTCAAATCACATGCATAAAGAAAAGAGCTTGGCAGGATTTTCTGGTCATCTGATGGATAAATCAGCTGCCTAAATATTACGGATTATGTAAGATGCATAAACTGTGATACAAGCATCAAAATGTAATTATTCATGCCTCCCCCCATTAAAAACTTTATTTTCAGGCTGATTTCATTTACTCTTTCAAAGTTCAGAACATAATCTCACTATCTCACTGTTCTCCTGCAGTTCATGTGAAGTCACAAAACTGTAACCACTAAAAATTTCATGTAAGCCATGGACAGATACAGATAAAGCAGGGAAAACATCACAAAAGATTCTGTCCTCTTCCACAGTCTCATCTATGAAAGCGTTCCCCTCCATCAGGGGGAGAAACTGATTTTACCAGAGATTATGTAGCTTTAGGCCAGGACGCTGCTGCTCTGGGAGTTTATGACCTCATCTGTAGAATAACTGGGTTAGACCCTCCCCCCCCCCCAAGAAGATGATCTCTAAGACTCCTTCTAATTTACACTTTTGTAACTCTATTTTGGACAATGTCTTTAACTTGGACTCCAGCCAACTGGGTAAAAGTATGTCTCCACACTGACAATACTGCAAACAGAGAATCCTAAACTAAGAAATGTTTGACTTACTTCCATATGTGTTACAGGAAGCAGTCCTGTGAGGAGCGTTCTGGATGGATGATAATCAGAAGCCCCATTCAAGTGTTGGCTCTACCACTTATGAATATTATCACTTGCAGTGAAGCACTCAAATGCTCTAGATTTTAATCTTGTTCACTCTAAGACGGAAATGATTCTTTATCTACCACCATCATATAAAAATATACAAATTAAGTGAGATATGTCAGTCATAGAATCATAATCTGTTACTTCTAAGACTTGCCAACATTTACTGAACACTTATTAACTGTTTTCCAGACATTATATAATCCTCAGGGTTCTATTCTAAAGATGGAGAAACTGAGTGTAATTTGCCCAAGGTTTTATGGCTAGCAAAGGGCACAGCCTAGATTCGAAACGAGCTATCTCCCAAACCCCACACTCCTAACCCTTATTTATAGTCTATGGCCAAATGAGGCTGAGAAACCCTGAACACTAACTCATTCCTCTTAATGAGCTTTAACAAAGTAAAAGTAGTGGGAGCTGCAACTGAAAGAAAAATTTTAACTTTAATCCAAACCTTATTTCTAAACTTAAAAACAGATCCTTTTCCCCCCACCAGAACACCTATTAAATGAATTTGTGTTTGATGGAAACAATGTTCATACAATACCCATCCAAATTAATCCAACCTTCTTGTTTTACAGAAAGAGAAACTAAAGCCCACAAATTAGAGACCAGGTCAAAAGGCCAGCTGACCACAGACTCAGGTCTAGAACACTGGACCAAGGCCATTCCAGGGCTGCCTCCAGGCTCCACTGCCTAGTTAGGATACCCTATGGAAAGGTAAGACATTAATGTTACCACGTTTCCAAAGAAGATTCCTCCAAAACCAACAACGTTTTAGAACATAGTATCAAAAAGTTTCCCCAAAAGGGTAAAGAAAGCTGTGGCAAAAGTCAAGGCTCTTTGCAAAAGAAAGTAACCATGAACTCCATCAGCCAGCCACCCTTGTTTCCCCACTCCATTTGCCTGTTTATTCCCTCCAGCACAAATCCAAGAACTTTTGGAGGAGCCAGCCTCCTACCTGGCTCCAGCTTCAAAGCACCTGCGTGTAGTATAAATTCACCATTTCTATACTCATCAAACTTGACTTTTCAAATACTCAGACTGACTTTTCTCACAGAGAACAAATGAGAGGACAGTCCCCAGGGAAGTCAGATGGGCAGTGGGAGAGAGATACCCAACACTGCATCCTGTGGATTTCCACTGGGAGGGTCTTTGTGCAAAAATACAAGAGGTGGAATGAAATTAAACTGAATGGGTTAAATTACAATTTTCATCTCTGTGTTGTTAAATATCCAACATGACAATCCTGGTTGGATTTCAAGTCACAAAAATGCCTTGCAAAAGTCAAAAATTTTGGTCTTTTTGTATTTACTGATGAAAATCCAACATTTCTATCTTGTGCCAGTTAGCTTTGCAACCTGGTCCCGCAACAGAAGAAGCTTCTTTCATCAGTCATGTAAAACGTTCTGAAATTGCTCTAACATATAAACCTGTGTAATTTTTTTTAATTCTCAGGTCAACATGTAACAATACAGCATGACCTCAAATAATCCCTTACTATGCTCCTGAGCAAATGGCTGAATTTTCATTAAACTTTTTTATTCATTTATACATATATCACCCTTCAAAAGGAGAGGGCTAGGTCAGTACATACTTTTAAGAGAAATTGTTTTACAAAGCATCCTAAGAAAATTGCTTGTTCTAAGGAATTTTGAGAGGAATTTTACAATGAATCAATCTTAATCTCAGAAAATATGCCCAGAGTATAGGAGAGAATGAGACTGCAATGCTGTGTTGAAGTGCTACATGACCAGAAAACAGATCCTTAGTTTAAAAAAAAAGAGAGGGAGAGCTTGAGAATATCTTACAGATTTATTTCTCAACCAGAGACTGGACCTTCTCTGCATCCCACTTGCCAGCTCCGTCCACGTGTGCAGCAAGCAGAAGGTGGCAAACACAATGGCTTAGGGGAGTATGCATTGGGAAACCATGGTCTTCCCTTTTTTCCTCTCTTTGTGTTCCATAATTACTTAAGTATGAGTTGATAATTCTGAACTACCATATGACATGCTAATAACAAGTTGGCAAGTAAAAGGTACTTCTCTGTCTCACAGATACAATACTTAATGTAGAAATAGAACTCGCTAAGGGGAATATTAAGAAAGCCAGATGAGACAGGAGACTAAATCAGTCACTCCTCTAAAGGTTTTAGCTTTTCTAGGGTCTTTTTTTTTTTTAAGATCTTATTTATTTATTCATGAGTACACACAGAGAGTGAGAGGCAAAGACACAGGCAGAGAGGAAGCAGGGAGCCCAATGTGGGACTTGATCCAGGACTCCAGGATCATGCCCTGGGCCAAAGGTAGGCACTAAACCACTGAGCCACCCAGGGATCCCCACTTTTCTAGGGTCTTATATACCAACCATTCAAAAACTTTACAGAAGCTAAGAAATTCTGAAAGGGGATTTATCATTTTAACATTATAAGGTAAACTGAGACATCCGAGGTGGTGTCAAAAGCATGAGAGATAGTGATTAAATAGTAATACCTTCATGTGTGCATGCACGTGCATGTGGCTAATCTGCTTTCACATACATTAGCTGATTTGATTGCATCTCAAGAGTGACACTGGGTCGGCAGACTGGATAATGATGATAATTAAAACAATATCAGTAGCAATAAACATAGCAGCAATGATCATAGTAAAAGTCCTTATTCATTTCTCAACAAAATCCTGCAATATGTTATGCATATGACATCAATGAGGACACTGGGAGTCACACCCCCATTAAGAAAAAATGCTCAAGGCCATTGTGGCTCAAAACAGCAGTCAAGACTCAAACCCAAATCTTCTCACACTAAATTCAGTTCTCCTTCTGGTATAAATTGTAATGGCACAGTCTGCCAGCCTCTCCTGTGAACATTCGTTTTTAGGGAGCTGCCCCATCTCTATCACCTATCATCTATATTTTTACCCCAAGAGTTGCCCTGTGGTCACCACATGATCTTAGCCCCTGACAACAGCTGATCAGTCCAGAGTGGCTTCTGGACCCAAGCCAGACAAATCAGATTCCTTCCCAAGAAAATTTGTAACGGGAACCAAGGCAGATCAGATTAATCCTTATCTGGGTAGCTGGAATGTAACATGTAGACTGGGAATTGTTGCCAGACCCAATTTTCATCATGTGGAATTGGACTAAAACAGACCATGTCGACAAAGAATGAAGGACATATGTAAGGAAACTTAGAAAAGGAGGCCTCAACAGAGTACCAATTCCAGGGTCTGTTCCTCAGTCCAGCTGTGATCCTGATTCCATGAACACCTCAGGAACCCTTCAGTGGATGTCCTCTCCTACCTTAGGCTTCCTCTTGTTAGGTCTCTGTTACAAGCAACCAAAGGGCCTAAGTAATAGAAAATAAATCGTATGAACAGATGCCAAGCCCCACACTGGGAGACCTCACATACACCATTTCTATATCTTGTCTACTCAGTACCCTTCTCTTCTTCTGGAACAGTATCCCCCTCTATTGGAAGGGGACACTGTTTGCCAGCCATATGGCTCTAGTAGAGGATGCTACCCTAACCTTGGCTATATTTCGTTAATATAGTCTACAGACTCAACAACATCCCTATGAAGTATCATTGTAACTGTTTTTAAATGAGGCTAAAAGAAACTCATCATCTTGCCCCAAATTGAAACATCAATAATAATATTGCCAGCTTCAAACCAAGGTATCTCTGACTTCAAAATGGGAACTTTTTCCATATACAACTTTCCCTCCCTTGTGTCTTATAACACCTTAGTATCAACTCATGAACAATATTTACTGGGCCACTTTTTTATACATAGTATTGGAAAGCAATGGGAAAGAAAGCAATATAAAATATAGGGAAACAGGGATCCCTGGGTGGCGCAGCAGTTTGGCGCCTGCCTTTGGCTCAGGGCGCGATCCTGGAGACCTGGGATCGAATCCTACATCGGGCTCCCGGTGCATGGAGCCTGCTTCTCCCTCTGCCTGTGTCTCTGCCTCTCTCTCTCTCTCTCTCTGTGACTATCATAAATAAATAAAAATTTTAAAAAAAATTAAAAAAAATATAGGGAAACAAATGCAATTGTTTACAAATGTTAAACAAAAAATAAATAAATAAATAAATAAATAAATAAACCAATGTTAAATCACAATTCCCAAGCTATTCTGGCTTTTGGGGGTAGGGGCCAGTGGATGGTAGGTATGTATGTTTTACACACTGAAGTCCAATGAAAGCACTCATCAACTTTATTCTAGTAAATCACCTCTGTCCTAAAGCACTTTTGATTCTTGTGAAAATGAAGAGGTTGTTTTCTATGAAATCATGCAGAGACGGTGGTCTAGAACAAATATTATGGACACAGTTAAATGCTACACACAGATATTTTATCTCTAGTGGAAAAAATAAATAAGAGAAAAATCACCAAATACGTTCAAGTCTCCTTTTTTTCAGCTGGTAAACTGTCAGTTAACAATAATGGATTTTATACTTTGCTTAACCTTGCAAGCCCTTTTTCAAACAAACTCTCTATGGAAAACCAGGCATTAAAAGTAGACCCTGACCACTCAGTACCTATACCTCCCCATCTATACCTAGGCCTTACAGTAGCCTGTGTGCTTCCAGGAAGCCCTGAATATTCCAAACTGCAGTATTATGAAAGTTAACAATCAGGAAAAGTATATTCAAGTACATTATTCCAAAGCAAACTGAAGCATGATGTGAAAAGTTACAAAGAAAATGGTGTTTACTTCCTAGCATAACCATTAAGCTACTTTCAAAAACCCAAATACAACAATAGAAATAATAGCTAACTTGCTGAGTGCTTACTATATGCCAGACTTTCAAATACTTTGTACAAGTTATCACACCAAGGCTTCCATAATTCTAGGAAGCGGACACACTCACTATTCCCAGACTATAAATGAACACATTGAGAGTTACAGAGACTAAGAAACTACCCAAGCTTATAAAGCCAGCAAGTGGAGAAGCATAGCTTTGGATGCAGGTATCTCAGTCTAGAGTTCCCACTCTGCTGAATTGCAAGGCTATACTGAATCATATTGCAGAATACAAATACTAGGTTTAAAAAGCAGAATACGGGGATCCCTGGGTGGCTCAGTGGTTTAGCACCTGCCTTCATGCCCAGAGTGTGATCCTGGAGTCCCAGGATCGAGTCCCACATCAGGCTCCCTGCATAGAGCCTGCTTCTCCCTCTGCCTGTGTCTCTGTTTCTCTCTGTGTGTCTCTCATAAATAAATAAAATCTTTAAAAAATATAAAATAAAAGCAGTATACGTTTAATCCCCATATTTCAAAATCAGTATATGTTTAATCCCCAACACCAGTAAACCTTACTCCAGGAAGTTTCCATGACTTCTCATTATCACCATACTCTCTCAACCACTTATATTGGAAGAAGAAGGAAGAGAGGAAAGGAAGACAGGCAGTTGGGAGGGAGGAAGGAGTCTTTCAAATTTACAGTAACATCTTCACACAGTGGTTCTCAAAGTGGTCTGAGTGTCCCTGGGGGGGTCTCTGTGACACTTCCAGGGGGTCCTCCCTTCTCCCCCCACTTGTCATCCATGTGATGCTGGATTTTTCTCATATGCTTCAGCCAGTACAACACATCACAACAAACTGAACACAGAAGCAGATATGAGAATCCAGCTGTCATCTATGAAGCCAGACAGTTAAAGACATGTGCAAAAACACAAAACAATGCCACTAAATATTTTTTGAGAAAATAGTTACTTTTTATTAAAATATAATTTAATGACTTTGTTATTTTTAAATAAACAAATATTTTAAACTTTTCTATTTTATTTTTTTTAAGATGTATTTATTTATTCATGAGAGACACAGAGAGAGAGTCAGAGACACAGGCAGAGGGAGAAGCAGGCTCCCTGCAAGGAGTCCTATGGAGGACTCTATCCCGGATTCCGGGATCATGCCCTAAGCAGAAGGCAGAGGCTCAACTGCTGAGCCACCCAGGCATCCCTAAAATTTTTCTATTTTAATTTCTAATGCCATAAATACTGATACATAAAACACATAATAATAATAAAAGCACTCTGGGGATCTTTAGTAATTTTTTAGAATATCATAGGGTCAGTTCTGAGACCAAAAAGTTTAAGAACTACGATCTTATACTATATTAATTAAATATTTACTTTTATAGAGGACAGAGAGTCCATAACTCAAACCTGAAAGCTTCAGTGATACTTCCTAAGTGGAAAATAAGACTCACTGGGAACTTATATTTTTCCAAAATTCTTCATGATTATATGAGTTGGTAAACTTCAAAACTGATAAAATTAGATTACCCCACAAATTTACACTTAACATAAATTTACACATAAATATAACCAAAAGAATGTATTTCTCAAATGTAATCAAAAGAATATATTTCTGTAGTTGTCTAAACATATTTAAAATGAATTAGTATTAATTATAACACCAAAAAATTTTACCTAACATATATACTTTCCGTACTACACCATATATACTTTCTGTAATAATTTCATAATTATAATCTGACTTCAGTAGCAATGTCTCTAACATCTAAGCAATTCAAATTGATGTGTTATATTCATAAACAAAATTTAAGCAAAAGCAGCTACACAAAAGATACTGTTAACTGCCATATCAATAAAAAAGACTAGTAACCAAGTGGGAGGACAGTCATTTGGTTTTTAATATATATTATGGCAAGAAAAATCATAAGTATAATGTAAGTTCCCAAATTAAATAAAATGTTAATTCATGCTGCTGTTACTAAGATATGTTTATATATCTTTAAAATTTAAGCTTGAATATTTATACTTACAATCAATGCAATTACAATCATCATTGCCAAAAACATCTATTAAAGGCAGAGATGATCATATCAAGATGTAAAGTATGTAGGAATATGTTTTATGCAACAGACATGCTTCCTTCCAGACAAAAAGTTTGTAGAAATTACAAAATGTATAAGCCTAAATGTATAATAAACATGATGTTTTATACAGGCAAAAAAAAAAAAAGAGAGAGAGAGAGAAAGAGCCAAAGAAATCAAAGAAATACACTCTCCAACAAGATGTCAAAGGAGAGATTTCCTGTTAACTTTGTGAAATAAAGATACACAGTATAAACTCAAAAAGAAATATAAGTAGGTTAATCATAAATGCACATAATAAAAACTATTTAGGCTAATTTAGACTGGCTCTAAATTATTCTATCTGCTTTTTCCTAAGAGAAAGAAAGAAATGGAGGATTTCTCATGCTGTCCACCTTCCTATTTGAAAATAGACATTTTAGTGATCTAAATGAAAAAAATTGTTCAGACTTCTCTTAAAAAGATAAGGCAGCAACAATGGTTTGAATCATCAGATCCCACACTTCAGATAAAGAAAACAAGGCCCACAGAGCAAGACAAGCTTGTAAAGTCAAGGAAAGAACAAAATCCTGACTGCGATCTCCTCATATAAATTGGCTCCTCAGACCCTTCCAACCTTCTACAAAAATACCAGCTTTAAAAATGTTACTTGAAATGTTGCATTGTTTGCAAATAAAATGATCTTCAAATTACCATATCACTAGCTCTTCAAGGGACAGATTTTTCCCTCAGTTGCTTATTTTTTATAATTAGTAGACTAAATTGACTTCATCAAGATTACTCTCCTGCACTAAATAAAGAGAAGAGGAGACTGTCAATGCATAAGCTTGGAAAAAGTCACACAGCCTTGGCCAAATGCATCTCACAGAAGGCAGAGTCAATGGGGACCATTCTGTTAGAAGGGCAGGTGTAAAGGGCAGAGGGGTAGCATGTTTTTGTGAATTCAATCATATATGTTCATGGGCTAGACTGAGGAAAGTGACTTTCAACCACTGAATTCTAGTCTTTTCCTTCTTTAACTACATAAACTCTATAATTATATGCCATAGAAACTCCATACAGTATTAACATAATACTTCTTGTCCACAGATGATCAGCACATTCTTCATTAAACTCTGAAATATGCAAAAGCCCCCAAAAATGTAGCCATACCTAGGATACAGAGAAGCACTCTCATATCAGAGAGTGATTTGTAGCTACTTCGCCTAAACAAAAGAATCATAGCATGGTAAACCTAAGTTAAAGTCATCTTCCAACACTTGAAAGTGTTCACAGTATCACTGAATTCTTTTTTTAAAATATTTATTTATTTATTCATGAGGGGAGAGAGAGAGAGGCAGAAACACAGGCAGAGGGCGAAGCAGGCTCTATGCAGGGAGCCTGACGTGGGACTAGATCCCAGGTCTCCAGGATCAGGCCCTGGGCTGAAGGTGGCACTAAACTGCTGAGCCACCTGGGCTGCCCGTATCACTGAATTCTTAAGACAGAAAAGCTTAATGTTTTTAAAGAATGACATTAGAAATAGCAGAATTTAAATCTTTTTTTTTTTTTAAAAAAAAGATTATTTATTTATTTATTTATTCAGAGAGAGAGAGAGAGAGAGAGGCAGAAACACAGGCAGAGAGAGAAGCAGGCTCCATGCAGGGAGCCTGATGTGGGACCCGATCCCAGGTCTCCAGGATCACACCCCGGGCTGCAGGCGGCGCTAAACTGCTGCGCCACCGGGGCTGCCTAGAAATAGCAGAATTTTAAAAAATGTTTTTAAAAGTATACAAAACAGAGACTGGGTAAGATTTATGAGTCTTTCCATGTGAAACACATAGCTATTAAGTTCACGATGCAAAAGAATTAATATTCAAAAGTTTTAAATATCTCTATTATTCTGCAAAGCAGTGAATACAACTTTAAATGGGTATCTAATTTCATATGTCCCCAAAAAGAGTATTCACTGAAAGAAAATCCAGTTGAATAGATTATGTTGTAGCATTAATATTCTGCTGAATACAGATGTTTGTTCTATGCCCCAAGCCATCAAAATGCAAGATTTTCTATCATAGTTTGTCTGCCTTTTTCCAACAGATTCAAGAATGTAAATCATTGCCTTTAAAGGAAATTCATGAATTAATTGTACCCCTACAACCACAAGAACATTTTATTTTACTCTAGTCAAAGAAAACCACTATCTGTGGAACAGATCTCTGCATTACAAAGAGAAGACACAGCAGTAATTGGCTGTGATGTGCCTAACCAAAACCCCAAACAGGGCAGAGACACAATTTCCTAACAGCCCTGGGCTGCATGCACTGGAAGGCAAAGCCAGGAGGAAGGCTCACCGAGTAAAGAACTAAGATCCAGGACCTGAGGGCTTCACCCGGGAGTTAAGCCGTTAAATTAATCCATAATAGTCCTACTGATCACCTGAAATACCATCTTTTCTGAAGAGTAAGAAAACTCATTCTCCATATATGTGCACAGAACACTCCTCAATCTCCAGTAAAATATAGAACAGAATGTCCTTATTTCAAACTTACCTAGAAATAATTACTGGGAAGGCCAAGAAAACAAGCACACAGATACCACACTGCCATTGCCAGTTTAGCTCAGTTCATTTTCTTTCTTTCTTTCTTTTTTTTTAATTTTTATTTATTTATGATAGTCACAGAGAGAGAGAGAGAGAGAGAGGGAGGCAGAGGGAGAAGCAGGCTCCATGCACCGGGAGCCCGATGTGGGATTCGATCCCGGGTCTCCAGGATCGCGCCCTGGGCCAAAGGCAGGCGCCAAACCGCTGCGCCACCCAGGGATCCCTAGCTCAGTTCAGATTAAACCCTCTTATGGAAGGCTTGAACTCCTTGGTAATACGTCCTTCCTGGAAAATGAGTGGCCTCTTATTGAGAACAGGCTTCCCACGAAGTCTAGGAGGTTTTAAGTACTAACTGTCATGGTATGGCCTCCTTCGGGTTGTCTTGGTCCTGGATCCACAGAGGATGGATCTTCTCTTGGCCTCTCCCATCTGAATACAATAGGAATGCTGAGCATCCTCCTGAAAACTAGAGTCAAGACAGGCAGCTGGCCGTCTCTTCATTGCCACACCCCTTCACCAAGTAGCCATAGCAGCTTGTGCATGTCTATCAGAAATCTCTAGGAGCTACGTGGCCTAAGTGCAGAATGTTTTTAGATGGAGCACTTTGAGAGCCAGGCTGTTGCCAGAATGCCACCCCATTTCCAGATTTTCCACCGTCAGTGGAAAGGCCCATCATAAATAATATCAATGGTCACAAAGGACTATGGTTTGTCTTTTAAGAGATGCCACAAACTTAATTCACAAAATAAGGATGCAACTCATTTAGTCCCCAGTACAACTCTATGGAGTAGATGTCAGTATCACATTCCCATTTATAAAGAAATGGAAGCTCCACAGGCTTAAAAACACCTGGCTCAGTTTCTCAGGAAGCTTATCATTATTACTAATAAGAAGCCCTTTAAGTCCCATGACCCCCTCCCCTTCTATTTTACTTTCTACTTCAATACAATGAGCATAGGCCTAAAACCATAAAGGCAATACATTTTATAACAGATTGTTGGGTAAGACAGTGTTCCTGGGCCTTCTACAGATCTTGCCAGAAGTGCCACAGCTGAAGGCCCTGCCCTTTCACCTTTCACCCATGCCACTTAAGACTGTTGATGCAGCAGGTAACCTTGACAGATAACTCAACTTCTCTCCTCCTTTCTTCATCTCCTCTCTCCCATCCTCAGCAGAGACTAGGCTTACTTACTGCTTGCTTTAAAAGTGGTGGAGGGATCCCTGGGTGGCACAGCGGTTTGGCGCCTGCCTTTGGCCCAGGGTGCGATCCTGGAGACCCAGGATCGAATCCCACGTCAGGCTCCCGGTGCATGGAGCCTGCTTCTCCCTCTGCCTATGTCTCTGCCTCTCTCTCCCTCTCTCTCTGTATGACTATCATAAATAAATTAAAAAAAAATTTTTTTTAAATAAAATAAAATAAAAAAATAAATAAAAGTGGTGGAGTCCTCAGTGCATAACCCAGCTATGATGCAAACACCTTATGTGCACAGCCTCCATCCGGGCCATATCAAGTCACCACTGTGGGTCTTTAAGAGCAAGGGGGAACCAACATAACTATAAGGATGATCATGCTGCTTGCTGTGCCATAAAGTATAAACCCTTTTGTCTCTGACCCAGGAGTTTCCTGTCTTCTGCCTGCATCAATGAAATAGTAATAAGCTAACTTATTAATTTGTAAGCAGGGTAACATCAAATCTCAGGACCAATAATAATGCTCTTCAATATTAAACTAAAATTTGCAAGACTTGACTTTATTTTCCTTTTTTAATGTTCATTTTTTAGCAAGCATTCATATATGAAGGGTAATCAAAGTGAAGTTCCTGGTTTGCACAAGATGATCCAGTTCACACCTGCTGACCTACTAATTTCTGTCCAGTAAGTCTCTCCCCCCTTCTCTCCCCAAAATGTCTAGACTTGTATATTAAAATACATGATCACCCTAGTTATATCTCAATAGATGAATTTATACTTTTTGCAAATACATAAATTGCTTAAATTTTTTGTGATTTTTTTAAAAAAACAAAATGGAAAAACATGGTCTCACTTCAATGCTTTCACTGTAAACATCTCCTCCCCCCGCCCAAGAATTTGATCCACTATAATTACATTTTGCAAATAGTGGAAAGAAGGTTTTACATTCAGTATCCTCCTGATATAAGAAGACAATGAATACTCGTTAAGAGCTTTGCTGTTTGCAAAGCACATTTAGACAGGCTTTATTTTTTCCTTTTAGGAAATCATCATCTAAAATTGAGAACGATACAAAACTCGTATACATTCAATTAAATTTTATATTAATGTTTAAACATTGGTCCCACCACCCACAAAAATTGGAGTCGGGGGTGGAAATATCCTCCAAGAAAAATAATGAGGCCACAGCATGAAGATGTGACTTTGCAGGTTCTGGGAAGCCATCCAGTTTCCACATCCTTGTCTCTGCAGTCCCATCCACGTGGGGAGTTGGACAGCTTGTCTCATGCACAGCAAAGAAACAATGGCTCTCAAACCTTCCCGAAGGGCAGCCAAAGTATTTCATGCCTCTGAATAACTTTCTATATGCCCTCCACCAGGTTTAATGCAGCAAGGTCCCCTCTAAATAGAGTGTTTCTACTCACATAGAAACACAGGCAGCCACTTAACTCAATGTCCCTAATATTGATTCCTCTTCATCCGTATGCTTTGGAGTCAGCAGTCAAGCACCGCTGTCGGGCAAACCTCACTCCTTCCTCTGGCAAACCTCACTCCTTCCTCACTCCTTCCTGCCCTGCACATCTCCTACACATACAACAAGATCTTGAAGATGTGATGAAAGGAAAAAAGGAAGTCACTCTACCTCAAATTATGGCGATCCCTTACCATAAACAAGGAAGCTGACCCAGTGTCAGCAAAGTAAGCATGTGGTTAAGCAGATTAGAGACTGTACAAAATATGCCTTCAACTAAACTGTAGGATAATCCTAAAGAAAGTAAAAGGAAATTAGTGTAGGCCCTGGTTTACAAACTGCTTCAGATATGCCCAAAAGTCAGGTGAATTAACAAAAAGAAATACACCTCACTCCATCATTTCTAGAGACTAGAATATTTCAAAAATAAACTTGAAAGTGATAGACTAATCAAAATAAAAATGGTATTTGCTTTTTTCCTAGGTAATTAATAAACAAAGCTAAACTACTCTGTTCTTTATGGATGGGTCTGAGAAAATCATAGCATAGAAACAAAATATGTGTTTAAAAGAGGATTTTTAAAAATTGTTCCAATCTTTTGTCTTCCACACCTGGAAGTGGTCTCCTCAAGAGTGGAAGCAGAATAAAAGTCCTACGTGGTCACCCACATTTAACCCATAAACACACTTCTGACCCTTGGCAGAAGAAACACACTCTTCTGCTTCCTCTCCCCACAGTGACTGACTCTGGAGCCACTGTCACTGGGTGCAAGTCCAGCTGTGCCCCCCAAGAGCTGTGTGACAGGCAGGCCCTCTGTGCCCAAGATCCCTTGCATGTAAATGTTCCTAACAACAGCACCTACCACATGGAGCTGCCATAAGGATGAAGGGGTTAATATCAGTAAAGTGCTTAGAAAAAAGCCTGGCACACAGTTATTTGTTTAAAAGTATTATGAAGAGAACCACAAAATAAAATCCTTCAAAATGGCTCCCCTTTTAGACAAAAGGCAGGTTTGACACCCACCTCATTTGAAAAATTCATTTTTTGTTGGCTAGTGCCTAACATACACTTAATATCAACAAATAAGTGTGGGAGAGATGGACACAAAAAGTTGTACGAATGAAAAAAACCCTCTTTGATGATTATGTTTAAAATTCCAAATACTTGATGAAATTCAAATGACCAGGATGGTAAATTGGGGACAGAGTGCTGTCTTCGCCAGTGAGTGGTACTTCCTCCCCCTGCACAGACAGTCCTGCCCCCAATGGAAATCATAAAACCGCTCATCTGCTGGCCTCCATCATGCTGCTCTCTTCCTATAATAAAGTGGACAGTTTCCACGTAGACCATCAGTCACACTTCCCACTGTCATTGCTCTCAACACCGCCTCCTCTATTACTAGTATTTATCACCAATATTAAAACATGAGCCAAAATGAAGTTTCTAAAGGAGCATGAAATCTATGGAAAAATATTCAGAAGCGAGGCTTTCAATTAATTCAATATTTAAATGAAATTCATTTCAGACCCAATTCAATAAGGCTTTTATATTCTGAAGACATTCCCAATAATATGAAAAAATGTTGATTTCCAAAAAGATTCTGTGTTAGTATAATTGGGAAATCTTGGCTGCTACTGTATCATAACTCAAATTTGATCTGATGAATTAATTTATAGGTCCACACAGGAAATTCAAATACTGACTCACTGGTGCTTTTCACCGGCAGCCAGATAGATTACTGCCTCAGCCCTGATCATCACTATCACTCTGGCCTTTCTTCCTCAAAATTCACTGTCCACACGTGGCCTGAAAATGCCCTTATGACCTCGGCTCTGCCCCGCTGATCACTGTCCTAGGGCAAAGTCCAGCCCCTCACCTGGCTCCTAAGGCATTTCCTGACCTAACTCCCCACCAAGCTCACTGACCTCTAATCCTAGCTAGCCTGTGGAGCAAACTTATTCTGCTCCCTTCTCACCTCTTACTCCCCAGAAAGCCCTTCTCACCTCCTATTTGCCCTCAGTCTCAGCTTAAATGGCATTTCCTAGAATGCCTCCTAGGTGAGGGCCATTTACTACAGGCTTCCATCAGCACTCTCCTACCATGGAACTTTTCACATTTCACTACTACTTGTTTACTTCTTAATAGACTATAAACTCCAAGGGAACTTCCCTATTACAGAATCTCCAACACCAGGAATAATGCCTGGAGCATGGTTGTAATGCATGAGATGATGACAGCTTAACCCCAACAGTGAAGACAGAGAAGTGAGACAAAAGCAAGTAGAACGTGGTGGAACAAGTAGGACTTGGTGACAGAACAGACATGGTCAGTAATAAAGAAAGAAGTGTCTGGAAAGTCAAATTTCCACCTCGAGCAATAACACAAACAGGGCCTTTCACGACAAAGTAGGCAGAGGTGCAAATTCAGGGGACAAGGCAATGAGTTTAGTTTTAGACACGCTGAGTTTGACCAAGAGGTCTTGGCGAAGAACACATAATTAAGACACACACAGCTTCCCAGTGCACTTAAGTCAACTCCAAGTTCATTACCTATTAGGCCCTGCATGGTCTAGCCCTCTCTAACCCTCCAATATCAGTTCCACTATCTGTTTTCCCCACACCCACCTCATTCTGGCCACAGTGGGTGCTCACGGTCTCTCAGTGGTGCCAAGCAAGGCACTCCTCAGCATCCCTTCACCCACTGTGCCCTCTGCCTAGAATACTAAGCCCAGACCTTCATGTGGCTTCCTGTGTCTCATCACTCAGGTCCCATTCCAAGTATCACCTCCTCCCGAAGGCCCTCACTGCCAATCAAAACATCATCAGAACAGCCCCTCCCTGACTCAGTGCTGCTTTGGACTGCTCACTGTTTTGCATATTTACTGTCTGCCTATCCCACCTACACTGTAAGCTCCAAAATGTCCAGCCCCTCATCCTGTCCTTGACAAGCACAGCTCTCAGGACTTAGAACACAGTTTGGCCCTTGCTAATATTTTAACAGGTTCATTGCATGAATAGGTGACTGGATGAATAAAGTATCAGGACAGGCTTTGCCCTCCTGCCTCATCCTTGAAATGATTGTAAAAATACAAAAGGCATACAAAGTGTCAACTCCACAAGGAACCTAAAAGTGCTGACTAGTCATGTCAGGAATTCCAGGAAGAAGTGCTAACAAAAGTCAAATAAAGCCCTTGAAGGAGCTAGAACAGGGAAAGGGGAAAGAGGTGAAGGATTTCTTCTACCTAGTCACAACTCCTGTCACAACCCTGGCCAACCACTGGGGCACTGCACTGTCTTTTGTTGTAGGTATTCTTTTATAGATTATATAAATTAGCGATATACTCGTCTGGTTCGAAGAGCAGAACAACATATGCAGGTCCGTGTGGGGGAATCTCCCTTCCACTCCTGCCCTGTTCACCCATTCTCTACCCCACGCATATCTCTTACTACGAAGTTTTCTGAGGCTTTTGCCTTAATGAATCTCTTGTGAAACCTTTATGTGTATCATTTCATACACTAGCTGCTGTGACTGTAGGGTAAAAACCTGCAAGGAAGACTTTAGGATCAGGTATAATGTTTAAAGATATTACCAAACTGCCTCCAGAGGATTTGCCATTGTATCTGTGGAACTATTTAAAATGAAAATTCCAGGCAGCCTGGCTGGCTCAGCGGTTTAGCGCCGCCTTCAGCCCGGGGCCTGATCCTGGAGACCTGGGATCAGTCCCATGTCAGGCTCCCTGCATGGGGCCTGCTTCTCCCTCTGCCTGTGTCTCTGCCTCTCTCTCTCTCTCTCTCTCTCTCTCTCTCTCTGTCTCTCATGAATAAATAAATAAAATGTTTAAAAAATGTTAAAATGAAAATTCCCAGACCCCACTTCATACTTACCAAATCAGACTCTCTAAGGGTGGAGGCCAAAAAAACATTTTCAGGACAGCCTCCCTTGTAATTGTGGTGACCAGCTGTCTTTGGGAACTACGGCCTTCACCAATCAGAGGGAGGAAGCCACTACTGCCGTACGTGCAGGGCTGTTTCCTAAGGTAGCCAGAACCCTTCTGCCATGACCTCCTTATCATGATTTCTCTTCCTGAATACATAATCATATCTAAGGTGCTTTTTTATACATGGGCATATGTTTACATATACATACACATGCATATACACCTTCCTATAGTCACACAGAATTGGAATTTCTCTGGGAAGACATATAAAAGTGGTTACAATAGCTGTCTTCAGGGAGTGCAAGTGGGTAGACAGAGTATGGCGTGGAGGGAGCTTTATTTTCCCCCTTGGAATTGTGTGCTGCTTACACAAATCTATTGAAAAATCAATGAAGTTATAAAATCCTCTCTTACACTAATCATGGGACACCATTCCCAACAATGCTGTGGTGATTTTAAAATATGCCACAAACATTTCCATAACTACTCACATCAAGAGGTAGTATCTAATCTTGCACCCCTCCAATGCAGACCACTTAGTGACTCACTTCTCCTGAAGAAAATGTGCAGAAGGGCTGCCACATGTCTTCCAAACCTGGAACAGAAAGGACAGTTCCTGCCTGGCTTGTTCCCTCTCTGTGATGGCGCCCCTGGGGGAAGCCAGCCACCACGTGGTGAGGACCCTCAAGCGGTCTGTGCAGAACATAAAGAGACCAATGGGATGAGAGGAAAAGGAGTACGATGTCTGAAAGACAAGGAAGAACCAGTAAAGACATCTACCGGGAGCAGGAGAGGTTATGAGTTCCAGCAGGGCCCCAGCCTTGGGAAGGAGGAGAGACAGGCTTCTTCTGACGTCAAATGAAGGAGGAAAACAGAAGAGACACAGACACAGACCCGGATGCAGAAGGACAGGTTGGTGATAAGTTCAAAGCAAAAGAGCTCAGTATTTCCGTGCAGCTAGAGTGAGATAAAAAGCTACAAGTTCCAAGTAGAGATTTCCAAGCGTCACTAAAATACAGGAAAGAGAAATGACAAGGTTATCATTGAGAAGCATCATCCAGGTATGCTCAATAAGGTTAGAAAGTTCACCCCTTTCAGCCTATTACCACCTTCACTCAAAGCAACTGTGGGTTACCCACTCCCCAAGATCTCCAAGAAAATAGGTCACAGTTTTATAACTCTTAGTTCAACATTGTTCCACATGTTAAGTCTTAATTATGAGCTATTATGTAAATTGACTCTTTATCCTTTTGAAAGCAAGAATGATTGCCCAAGACAGTCCTTTCAAGAAAACCCTCCCTACTTCTAAATCTCCCTCCCAAAGGCCAGATGGACTTAATTCCCTTATGGTCCATCTGCCAGCCCTTTAATTTCTTTTTTTTAAAGATCTTATTTATTTATTCATGAGATAGAGAGAAAGAGAGAGAGAGAGAGAGAGAGACTCGATCCCGAATCCCGGGATCATGCCCTGAGCCGAAGGCAGAAGCTCAACCTCTGAGCCACCCAGGAGTCTCTGGCCCTTTAATTTCTAATATCATCTTTCCGAAATCACCAGAATCTCCAGTCTTCCTTACATCAATTACAATTTGAAACTGTCTCTAAATTTGAGCCAATGCCACGGGTTAGGCACCATGTATAATTCATTTCAATGATCATTTCACAAGTACCTCGCATGCCAAAACACCAGAACAAGCACTCAGGGAATACAAGGATCTCCTAACGGCTCCTTCCACCCAAGAGGAGAGATAAGTCATGTATATAAATAACTGTAATACAAGACAGACGGTAATAAATAGAACTACAAATAGCACACTGGGCATACAGAAGAGAAAGCGCTTCACTGCAACTTGGGGATTAAAGGTTTCATTGAAGAAATTGTATCTGAATTGAGCTTAAAGAACGGGGAAGATTTGAACTAGTAGAAAAAAAGAAAAAAACATTTGAGAAAATGTGAGCAGTATCAGCAAAGGCAGGTCAAAGAAGAGAGCATAAGGCTTGACACAGATGGCATATAATAAATATTTTGGACTTAATAAATGACTGGATGCACCTTTGTTTGACCAAAGTCAGATATTAAGGGCCAGGAGCAATAATAACAAGATTCATTCACTTGTTCAACAAATATTTTACTGAGCACTTACTATGTGCTAGGCATTGTTCAGGGCACTGCACATATGCCAGTGAACAACAACAATAAGACAGTCCTTGTCTTCATGGAGCCTACACTCTCATCAGGAAGTAGACCATAAATAGGCATATAATATATATGTCAGGTAGATAAGTGTTATGGTCAGAGATGTCTCTCTCCTCAGGTAGATTTTGAACATAAATCTGAAGGAATAAGGGCACAAAAAAACTGACGTATCTGTGTGAGGAGAGTTCCCAACAAAGGGAAAGTCAAAAGTTCTGCAGTACTTCCTTACTGACATGTTCAAAAAATGACAACATAGCCAATATGATAAAGCAGAGTAAATAAGGGGAGAAAGCAGGAGATGGAACAGAAAAGCAGAGAAGAGTCAGATCATGCAGTGCATAGAAAGGACTTTAATTTTACTGTTAATAAAATGTGACTGATATTCAAGAATTCTAAGCAGAGAAAAGACCATAAGGAAGACCCTACAGAAAGCAGGAGTATAAACCAGAAGGCCAATCAAGAACTGGTAGCAGGGTCCAGGTGAGACAATGATGGCTTAGGTAGAGATGGTGGCAGAAGAGGTCACAAGAAGGGCCCAGATTCTGGATATACCTAAAAAATGGAGATGCCAAGATCTGATGTCAGACTGGATTAAGGAGAAAGAAATGACTTCAGTGTTTGATGCCTAAGCATACTCAAGAGAAAGTAAGGCTGGAAACACAGGTTGGCCCTAACCATTGATCATTCACCAGATTAAAGATTTGGGAGCCACAAGGAGACAATGAAACATGAGATCCTCACCTAAAAGAACTTGGATGAATCATGCCATCTCCCTTGCTACCAATCCTTCATCCATACAATCAAGCAAAGGGTTAGGTCTGTGCTTATCAAACTAGAATACCCATATGAGTACCCAAGCCACAATAAAATCTTATAAATCTCCCCAGAAAGCTAACTGTATAAAAAGATATAGGGAATGGATTGTACTTACTACTTGTACTTCTTAAAACAGAAAACTGGTGATACTATGGAGCAGAAGAGAAAACACTGCTCGAACATGTACATAACAATTTAAGTTTATGGGAACTATATTTCTCCTCAATTGGCATGTGGCATACTTTGATAGAGAGTTTGAAAAGTTCTGGTTTAAATGGTATCTCTGGCCTTCTGCTTTAATATTCTGTGTTTTAAACACATTTTACTGGCTTTCAACCTATAGAGTCTTCTAATGGGCAAAACACAGAGGATGGGATTGTGATTACAGAATAAAATATAACTCTTAATATCTTTCACAATGTTCAGAAGTTAAATCAGAGAAATGGGGGAAGGTGGAAGGAAAAGTCAGAGTGCAAATATCCTAGGAGCCAAGATATACTGCCAAAAGTTGATGGAATAAGAAACAAACTGAAATAAAGAAGTAGTAGTAGTATAAACAAGGTTAATTATCATCCTTCCCATCTGAATGTCAACAGATAGTATATGAAAATTGGTAAGACAAGATGTAGAGGTATACACATTTCATCTAGACTTATGGAAAAAACAGCAAGCCCAATAGCCAACAAACAGATGAAAAGACACTCAAATTCACTATATATAATTCAATAAAAATAATAATTAGACATCCCTTTATACCAATCAGAAATTAAAAAGAGCTCTGACTGGAGATGTGAGGAAAAGATACCTTCTTACTTGTTGCTGGACATAAAATGTAGTATTTTGTTTTTAAAGATTTTATTTATTTATTTTAGAGAGAGAGAAGTGCACAAGTAGGGAGAAGGACAAAGGGAGAGGGAGAGGATCTCAGACTCCACACTGAGCATAGAGCCTAATGTGGGGCTCAATCTCACGACCCTGAGACCATGACCATGAAATCAAGAGTCAGACACTTGATGAATTGAGCCATCCAGGTGTCCTAAGATGTGACTTTTGAAAGCAATCGGAGATTTTTGACATCATCAGCAGAGTAGCAGCCCAGCCTCCAGCCTCCCATAATAGCAACTGGACAGCTATCTACGAATGAAAACATCACTACAAATGTTCTGGAATCCATGTAAGCTTCAGGAATGCAATACAGCAAAAAACCTTAGAATGACTGCACCAAAAGATTAATAAAAAGGTTCATGTTGTCCACACCATCCCACCTCTCAGGCTGGCACTGCTCACCAAGAAAGAATTCTTCAGCCTGACAGAGTTCTCCTCACCAGGAAAAGCAGAGCAGAGTGAGTGACCCACTTGCCACACATTTCAGGGCACTGCATGAAGGATCTATTTCCATCTCACCCTGTCCAGAGACTGGCATAGTTTAGACATCTAGAAATGGCTAGAAACAAGGAAGAAGCGCAGGGGCTACCATTATCAGCCATGCAGTAGGCGCAACTGCAGTCCCCAGTGTCTCATTCTACAGAGACCATCAACCTTCACTGATGAGGACCTCACCAGATCTTTCAGATGACGTGGACACCCACAGTTTTCATTCCTGAGGACTTCATCTTGGACCCTAGCACACTACTCTGCAGAATAGTGAGCATCACTGTCATGAACCCACTGCAGCTGCTCCTGAGAGTCTTCCAGGTTTCATATTCTGACAGCAGCTGCTGAGTCCCTCCTTGCTCCTCCCTCTCCCATCCACGCCACCAGGACAACCCAGGCCTCTACAGCTGCTCTTACACCTAGATCCAGCCCAACTACCGTGACCAGATATGGGCCACACTCTTATCACTGGCCTGGCCAGCTGTGTGTGCTCAGGACCAGCCCTTGTTATCAGTGCACCTGTACTTTCTGGCCCCAACTTCTGTCACCAGCACCCACTACCTATACATGCCTCTGACTAGCCCCTAGCTACGAGTGCATGCCACCACCCCAAGTTTCTGCTGCTGCTCAGGTGCCCATGGCCAGATGTGACTCCTGTCACTGGCCTGCACTGTCATATGTTCCCACAGCTAGCCCATGCAGCATGCCACCAGCCTCAAATCCCTTCACTGGCCTCCACTGCCATGCACATGCCTGCAGTGAAGAAAAGAAAGAAAGACGCTGAAAGTTTATTTAAAGAAATTATGGCTGAATACTTCCCCAGTCTGAGAAAATATATGGACATCTGGATACATGAAGTATAAAGATTACCAATTAGGTTCAACCCAAAGAAGACTTCGCTGAAATACAACATAACTAACAAAGTCAAAGACAAAGAGATAGGGATCCCTGGGTGGCACAGCGGTTTAGCACCTGCCTTTGGCCCCGGATCGAATCCCACGTCAGGCTCCCAGGATCGAATCCCACGTCAGGTTCCCTGCATGGAGCCTGCTTCTCCCTCTGCCTATGTCTCTGCCTCTCTCTCTCTCTCTCTCTCTCTGTGATGACTATCATAAATAAATAAAATTTAAAAAAATAGACAAAGAGATAGATCCCTGGGTGGCTCAGTGGTTTGGTGCCTGCCTTCGGCCCAGGGCGTGATCCTGGGGTTCCAGGATCGAGTTCCACATCCAGCTCCCTGCATGGATCCTGCTTCTCCCTCTGCCTATGTCTCTGCCTCTCTCTCTCTCTCTTCTCTCTCTCTCTCTTCCCGTGTGTGTGTCTCATGAATGAATAAATAAAATCTTTAAAAAAAAAAAAGACAAAGAGGTTCTTGAAAGCAGCAAGGGAAAAGAAGCTCATCATGTGCAAGGATATCAGCAGATTTCTTAGTAGAAATCTAACAAGCCAGGATAGAGAGGCATGATAAACTCGAAGTGCTGAAAGAAAATAAAAACCTGCCAATCAAGAATACTTTATCCAACAAAGTTACCATTCAGAACTGAAGGAGAGAGAGAATTTTCCAGACAAACAAAAGCTGAAAGGAATTCATCACCATTAGATCAACCTTACAAAAAATGCTAAAGGAAGTTCTTCAAATAAAAAAAAGACACTAAATAGTACACTGAAATCATATGAAAATATAAACTCACTGGTAAAGGTAAATACACAAATTCAAATTATAATAATATTGTAAAAGCAGTATGTAAATTATTTAAAACTCTGGGATAAGATTACAAGACAAAATAATTTAAAATGACTATACCTACAATAATTTTTAATACACAATATAAAAAGATGTAAATTATATGCCAGAAACAAAATATGGGGGGAGGGGAATAAAAGCATTGAGTTTTTGTATATGAACAATGGTAAGTTGTTACCAGCTTAAAACAGACTGTTTGAAACTATAGGATGTTTTCTGCAAGCTGCATGGTAATTCCACTGCAAAACCTATAGTAGATACACAAAAGATGAAGAGAAAGGAATCAAAGCATATGACTACAGGAAACCACTGAGTCACAAAGGAAGACACCAAGAAAGGAAAAAACAAAGGATTTATAAAATCGCCAGGAAAAAAACTCTACCAGAAAATAATTTTTAAAACGGCAGTAGTAAGTACTTACCTGTCTATAATTATTCTAAATGTAAATGGATAAAATTCTCCAATCAAAAACAGAGTGGCTGAATATATTGAAAAGCAATAACTAACTATATGCTGCCTATATGAGATTCATTACAGCTTTAAGAACACACAGGTTGAAAGTGAAATGAAATTTTCATTCCATGCAAATGAAAGCTGAAAGACAATGGGAAAGATAGATTCATATAAGACAAAGTAGACTTTAAATCAAAAACTAAAATAAGGGGGGGAAAAGTAAAAAAAAAAAAAAAACTAAATAAGAGACAAAATGTCATTATATAATGATGAATGGGTCAATTCATCATGAGGAAATAATAATTGTGTATATACATATACATATATTTACATATCTATCTAAATATATATCCAACATCAGAGCACCTAAGCATGTAAAGTAACTTTTAACAGATCTGAAGGAAGAAATAGACAGCAATACAATAATAGTAGAGATTTCTTACCACACTTTCATCAATAGATAGATCATCCAGAAAGAATGTCCTGAACTACATTTTACGCAAAGGGACCTAAGAGACATAAGCAGAACATTCCATCCAACAGCAGCCTTTATAGATTCTCCTTAAAGGCTCAACAGATCATGCTCCAGAATAAATTACATGTTAGGCCATAAAACAAGTTTCAACAATTTAAGAAGACTGAAATCATATCAAGTATCTTTTACAAACACAATGATATGAATCTAGAAATCAGTAAAAAGAGGAAACCTGGAAAATTCATAAGGCAGGTAGAAACTGAACAACACACTCCTGAACAACCAATAGATCAAGGAAGAAATCAAAAGGCAGATCAAAATATACCTAGATAAAGAAGATGTGGTATATATTTACAATAGAATTATTATTCAGTCATAAAAAATAAGAACTTGCCTTTTGCAACATGGATGGAGCTAGAGTATAATGATAAGCAAAATAAGTCAGAGAAAGACAAATACCATATGATTTTATTCATATGTGGAATTTAAGAAACAAATGAGCAAAGAAAAAAAAAAGGAGAGAGAGAAAGAGAGACAAAACCAAGAAACAGACTCTTAACTCTAGTGAACAAACTAATGGTTAGCCAGGAGGTGGGAGGGGGAGTGGATGGGTGAAATAGGTGATGGGGATTAAGAATACACCTATCATGAGGAGCACTAAGTAATGTTTAGAACTGTTGAATCAGGGGTGCCTCGGTGGCACAGTTGGTTAAACACCCAGCTCTTGGTTTCAGTTCAGGTCATGATCTTGAGGTCTTGGGATCAAGCCCCATGTTGGGCTCTGCACTCAGTGGAGAGTCTGATTCAGCTTCTCTCTCCCTCTCCTCTCTCTTTCTCTCTCCCTTAAATAAATAAATAAAATCTTTTAAAAAAAGAATTTTTAAATCACTGTATTGCACACTTCAAACTAATAGAACATTATATGTTAATACTGAAATTAAAATAAAAAACTTAATAAAAATATCTATATATACATAGATATATAGATATACATACACACAGACACATATATAGATATAAATACCTAGATATATAAATATATGTATATCTTCAGAAAAGAAAGTGGAGACCTCCCACTTCCGAATTTCAAGCTATATATAAAGCTATAGTAATCAAAACGGTATGGTGCAGGCATAAAAACACATAGACCAATGGAACAGAACTGAGAGCTCAGAAATAAAACCATGCATATATGGTCAACTAATTTTGGTAAGGAAGCCAAGAATACTTAATGAAGAAAAGAAATTCTCTTCAATAAATGATACTGGGAAAATTAGATATCCACATGCAAACAAATGAAACTAGACCCCTTACTCTACTCACAGAAATTAACTCAAAATGGATTAAGTAAGATTCAAATGTAAGATCTAAAACTGTAAAACTCCTAGAAGAAAAGACAAGGAAAACATTCTTTGATTTGGGACTTGGCAATGATATTTCGGATATAACACCTAAAGCACAAGCAACAAAATAAATGATAATGGGACTACATCTTACAAATAATTTTCTGCACAGACAAAAAAAAATGATCAACAAAATGGAAAGACAACCTGTGGAACGAGAAAAAAATATCCGCAAACCACATAGCTGATGAGGGATTAATACCTAAAATATATAAGTAACTCTTAAAACCCAACCGCAAAAATAAGTAAATACAAATAAAAATGGGAAAAGGACCTGAATGGACATGTTTCCAATGAGGATACATGAATGGCCAACACATACCTGAAAATATGCTCAATATCACTATTAGAGAAATGCAGTAACAACCACAATGAGTTCTCACCTGTTCGGGTGGTTGATTTCAAAAGACCAAAAGACAGTAAGTGTTGGCAATGACGTGGCATAAAGGGAATCTGTGCATTATGGTGAGAATGTAAATTGATACAACCGTTATGGAAAACAGTACAGAGGTTCCTCAAAAACTTGAAAACTGAAACATCATATGATTCAGTAATCCCACTTCTGGGTATATATCCTAAGGAAATAAAATCACTACCTTGAAGAGAGATCTGCACTCTCACGTTCATTGCAGCACTGTCTGCAGTAACTAACATATGAAAACAACCTAAGTACCCACTGATGGATAAAGAAAATGTGATACACACACTCACACAGACACACACGTATCTATACTTATAGACTGACACACAATGGAATATTATTCAGCCTTTAAAAAGAAGGAAGTTTTGCCATTTGAGAGAACATGGATGAACCTGAAGGACATTATGCTAAGTGAAATAAGCTGGATATGGAAAGGCAAACATCACATGCTCTCACTTACTGTGAAATCTAAAAGATAAGGGGAAAATCAAATTTATAGTAACAGAAAATAGAATGGCGGTTACCAGAAGCTGGGATATAGGGGGAAAGAGCTATTGATCAAAGGGCACAAACTTTCATTTATAAGATAAGTAATTTCTGGAAACCCAATGTATAGTATAATTAATAATAATGTCACTAATGTCATGTAGTTAATAATAACATACTATGAACTCAAAATCTGCTAAGAGAGTAAATTTCAAGGATTCTTACCACATACACAAAAGAAAGGTAACTATGGGACATAATGGGTATGTTAATTAATTTGACTGTATCACTTATTTCATTATATATATGTCTATATAGAGGCATCACACTGTACACCTTAAATATATATAATTTTTATCTTACAAAAATAAACAAAAGCAATCTGAAAATACCTATTAATATATAAATATCCATCATAGCAAGAATCCACTCCTCAAAATCTATGTCATAAAAATGAAAGCACCAGTATGTAGAACAAAGATATTTAAGATAGTTATTCCAGCACTAAGAAAAAAATGAGGGATGCCTGGGTGGCTCAGCAGTTTAGCGCCTGCCTTTGGCCTAGGGCGTGAACCTGGAGACCCGGGATCGAGTCCCACATCAGGCTCCCTGAATGGAGCCTGCTTCTCCCTCTGCCTGTGTCTCCGCCTCTCTCTCTCTCTCTCTCTCTGTGTGTGTGTGTGTGTGTGTGTGTTTCTCATGAATAAATAAATAAAATCTTTAAAAAAAAAGAAAAAAATGAAAAACATTAATGCTTGACAATATGAAAATGGTTGAATAAAATATGTTCGTGGATGTTAGCTGCTGCATTATTTGAAGACAGATTTGGGGAGAAAAAAGTTGATACCTAACAATACAGAAAATTCAGAATAAAGTAGGGTGCATCAAGACTATGGAATATTAAGCAGCCTTTACAAAGAATGAACTAGACTTGTCCCACCTGACTTGGGAGAGCTGCTGTGTGAGAAAAGCAGGACATGGAAAGCAAGATCCAGTGGAGACAGGGGACACTGGGGTGGGTCAAAGGGAAGCGGAAGAGGGAAGAGAGGAGCTAGAATGAAGAAAATAAAAATGCAAGGAAAGGCACACATATGATTATACTGGCCAAGCATAACTGTGTATATGGGTTTATCTGTATAACTAACAAGAAGTTTGGGGATTTTTGTTGTTTTGTTTTGTTTTGCTGTTTCTGTTTTGTTTTGTTTTGTTTTTGGAACTAGATAAAGAAATCGAAGTGGAATTGAGGGTTTGGGCCCAGAACAGGCTGGACAAGCCCCTGTGTTCAAAGATAGCCTGGGTCTTCCTAAATAGGCCACTGAGCCCAGAGATGTAACAGAGCAGTGAGACTCAGGTGTCAGCTGTCCCTAACAGGGGAGAAGTGAGGAGGGGACAAGGGAACAAGGAGGGAGGCAACCAGAAAAAGCATTTAAAACAAAAGAAGTTTCATTTAGGGAACAGAAGAGTTAGGGACAGGGAAAGTAGGGCATGAAGCTATTGTTTATTATAACCTTTTTAAAAAATTTCCATGTGTCAGTGTATCACCTTCACTTAAAAATAAAAATGTTAAAAATAAAATAAAACCCCTATAGAGCCTACCATATATCATATTTATTTTTCCTGAATGGAAAGGCCAAATATAATCATGCATCATATACATCATATACGTTAACTTTTTAGATATGCAACCTATTTTTCTGTCTACTCTCTCATGTGATCTTTCCAGGATTCTGGTGGGCTACAGGAGTAAATGACTTACCCTAACTGGAAATGAGCAAAGACAAAGATGAGGCCAGCTCATCTGACTGCGGTCTGTTGAGTCCAGACCCACTGACTGTATTCTAAACCACCTACTTCTCATAGGGAGCATTAAGATATGCTGGGAAGAGATTAAAAAAAAAAAAAAAAACTTGAAAGAGCAAAGTAAAAGCACTCAATTACAACTTACTATTTTGTTAATGACAGATGCTAACATTGAGGACATACCCTGAGCAGACCTTGGTCTAAAACTTCATGCACGCTAGACTGTTATTCTCACAATACTCACCTGCCCACTCAAGACTTCTCCATCTCAGATAGTAACCTTCTCATGACAGTTGCTTAAGCCAAAAAACCTGGAGCCATGATGGATTCCTCTCACAACCACACCTACTCAGTCAGGAAATCCCCTTGGCTCTACCCTCAGGATCCACTTCTTACCATTTATATTGCAACCACCCTGGTCAGAGCTACATTGTCTCTCACTGAGTTTAGAAAAGCCGCCCTGGCAGGTATCCCTCAGCGCTGCTCTCCTAAAACACAAGTCCATCCACGCCAACCCTCCGCCCAAGCCCTGCCACAGCTCCCCATGTCAGCATAAACACAAAGTCCTCACATGGGCTCACCTCTTCTCCCTCACTCCCAACCTTTCTTCTTTGACCTCATCACCTACTACTCTCTCATTCACAAAGGTCTCCAGTTTGTACTTTGGGCCTTTAGGCCATTCCTGTAGCTGCTCCCTGTCTCTGGAACTCTTGCCCATATATTGTCTTCTTTGCTGGAATCTCTCCTCATAGATGCCTGCATCTGACTTGCCAACACTCCCAGTACGTTTACCATACATTACTTGTTCTTTTCCATAATATTTGCCATCTTCTAAAGCTCTAAATAATTTACCTACTTAGTGTGCTCATCAGTTACTGACTGTCTACCCCCTACATGGATGTAAGCTCTACCAAGGATCTTGGCCTCTTTTGTTTACTGATGCACCCAAATGCTTGTAACAGTGCATCATACATGCCAAGTCCCCAATAATTACTTGTGGAATAAAGAAACTAGGTATTATACCTCACATGTTGAATGAGTCTATTTGAAATAATGCCACTGGATTTACCTAATCCATCAACTTTGTAAATCTAGTGAAAGGAAAACAAAAACACAGAATCTGAGAGATCCCACCTTACCACTAAGAATAAACTAGCTTCAATTCTCCTATAATTTATGCCATTCTCAGGACCATTTAATGCACATTGATGGGACTACATGAGATGTAGGGAAAGATAATAGCAATGTAATCTAATGAAAATAAATTTTATACTCTCTTCAATATACAGAAGGATGTAGCTCATTCTTTACAAAACGGATTGTTCTCAAGACTTTGACATACATGTAGATTCTTTTCCTTCCTATCTGTTCCATTACTTTAAATAAAATATATATGAACTGCCACTTCCAAGACTACCTTTGACAATAAAAAATGATCATTTTTGTACCAACAGCCTTGCTTCTTCCATCATATGACAGTGGGTTAGCTGACCATCTGTCTTATTCCCTATTCATCATATTCTGCTTTCCACATATTTCACCAAGTATTTTTCTGGTTTCTTTCTGCAAAGATGACCAATATGGGTGTCCCACCTTTACTGACACAAAAGAAGGAAAAAGGATATGTGTGTACATGAAGACATACATAACACAAAAAGGTCAGCTCATCCCAGAGTCAGGGAAATTTCTCTTTATTTTAAAAAGTATAGTATTAATAAAGTGGTATGTCTGACACAAAGCATGTGACATGCTTGCCTACATACTCAATTTACTGTTCTCAATGCTAAAAATATGCACTGCAAAATGTTTGGTGCATTAATTTCAATCATGGATCTCAAAAAATATGATGAGTAGTAGCAACACTTGAACAGCTGAGGTAACTTTCACTTAGGGAGAAGTAAATCATAATTAAACACAATAAAAATCGAGACGTGACTGTCATTTTTGCTCCACAATAGCTAAATAAATTACCAAACCACATGAGTATTCTATATTCAGTTTTCCTTTTGATTACTTTTGTAATTTAACCCCCAGGGATATTATCTTCAATAAAAAAGCAGGAAAGCAAATAGCATTACAAAATTATTTTTTTCCCAAAGTCTTATAGTAAGTATCGAGCAAGACCAAGACTTGAATCCAAGTTCTTCTAGAACTAAAACTGGCATATTCACAATATATATTAATCAACGTTTTCCCCCCTCTAGGTTATAAAACAACCCAATCTGTATGAATTAAAAAACAAGAATGCAATTTTGATATTATAGTAAATGAAGACAGCTCGCCTTCAGAAACAGAATTTTTGGTATTTAAAGTGTTTAGTAATGAGAAAGTAACTTCCAAATGAGAAAGTAACTCCCAAATGAAGATTCAAACAGAGCCCCCCTTTTTAAAATTACACAAGTCTTTTCACATCATTCACACACTTTGTAAACAACTGCTATGCAGCCACACAGTATTACAAAGCCTCAGGGAGTCCATACCACAAACCAGTGTGGCCTGCCACAAGCCTCCAGAGGAACCCTTAACTGCATGAGGTTGGACCTGGATGTCAGTACCTGGAGTCCCACAGCAAGGTCTAGGGTGCAAGGTCACCCAGTTGGGGGATGGACCAGCTGGCTATGCAGCCTGGACACTGGGCATCTCATCTGCTACCACCTACTCACCTTACTGGCACGTCTCATCCCGCCCAGAAGAGTCCATGCTGCTCTCTACAGACAAGATGCAGAAAGGTATAGATTCCATACCCATTCTGAAGCCAACTAACAAGGAAGCATCTGGTTTTCCAGCCAAAAAACTACTCCTGTGACTGACAAAGGCCAACAGTGACCTTTCCTAAGAAAATGCATTTCTCAGCATGCATTTACTTATTTTGGGAAATAGCATATAATTCTGCAGTGTGTAACTAAATATTTCACTCATTTGAGGCAATATTAAAGTTTATAACAGTTTATAACAACTGATAATCAGTCTCTGATGGTTGCTGAATAATAGCTATCTGCCAGTACCTTCTCAATGGTTTATGCTTAGTGAGTCATTTCATCTTCCTACAACACTATCATCATTCCCATTTTACAGCTGAGAAAGCTGAGGTACAGTAAATAAGTTCACATGGCTATGAAAGGCTGCGCAAGGGGATCCCTGGGTGGCTCAGCGTTTTAGCGCCTGCCTTCAGCCCAGGGCATGGTCCTGGGGTCCCGGGATTGAGTCCCGGGATTGAGTCCCGCATCAGGCTCCCTCGGAGCCTGCTTCTCTCTCTGCCTGAGTCTCTCATGAATAAATAAATCAAATCTTGAAAGAAAAAGAAAAGAAAAAGAAAGGAAGGAAGGAAGGAAGGAAGGAAGGAAGGAAGGAAGGAAGGAAGGAAGAAAGAAAGAAAAAAAGAAAGAAAGAAAGAAAGAAAGAAAGAAAGAAAGAAAGAAAGAAAGAAAGAAAGAAAGAAGAAAGAAAGAAAGACAGGCTATGCAAGGAGTCAGAGCTGGGGGGCATTTTTGAACATTTGTTTACTTGATCAAAGGCAGAAACATTTTAAGCATAAAAATGGATGTTTTGGAATTCTGTTAAACTAAACCAAAAGTGCTGAATGAGCAGCTGAACCAACCAGACAGAGATGAAACTCAGATGAGTGGAGACAACAAAGAAGGGGAGAAAGGAGTGCATCAGGAGGCAGGAGTGCTGAGAGCCAGGCAGAGACCCGTCATCCCTGGCCTCATCAACAGGAAGTCCAGAACAATGCATTCCACATCACTGAGCACAGCACTGCAAGATGCTCAGGGATGAGCATGAAAAACAGCGGGTAAATACGGTATTTTATTTCAAAAACTCCTAAAACCTACAACATCCTACCTTATGCCAATTACAACAAGCTGAGCAAACCAGTGTTGACTCTTGCTCCTTTTTGTCCATAACTTTGTGTAATTGTTTTTCAGTTGTTATTTTTAAAAATCACACTGCCAGAATACGTGGACATCCTGTCTTCATTTCAAATATTATCCAAAGAGCCCAAACTAAAAAATTCATATAAAAAAACTGACATGAAACAGTATCATCATAGAAATCATTTATAAAATACTGTAACTTTTCACATCTGAGAAGTTTCATAACTCCCTTTCTTCTGCTATGTCAGTTTTGTAAAAACTGCCACCTGTCCTTGCTTGGAATGACAAATCCATTGTTCTGAGGGGACTCTTCTCCTACATTTCTGTTGTTACAGTGACCATACATGGTAATGATTTGGTTTTTGTCTGTTCGTGAAAATAAAAAATCAGCAAGTCTCTTAACATATAGTTTCACTGGTATATAAACAGCCCCAACGCTGGGAACCTCTGCTTTAGACCCCAAGTGTCAGAGTTTGGAGGCCAGAAAAGGGAGAGTTCTACAATAGAATGGAAATTCCGTTCACATCTCACGTCATTGGATTTCTGACTTTGAAACAAGCAAAGAACTCAAACTCCCAAAGGGCACCAGTGCCCTGTGAGCCACTTCACCTACTTTGAGTGACTCTCCTGGCCTCAGAAGACACAGAGGTGCCCAGCCTTTGAAGCCTGCCCTATGCAGTCCTAGACAGCACCCCAACATTTGCTCAGCAGCTACCAGTTGCTTTCTGACTCTGGGCTGGAAGATACATTTCAGTAACAGATGGGGGCTGGATCTTCACCTCAAACTGCTTTCTAATATACTTTTCCTATTTGTTTTTAATCTAGCTAGATCCAAATAAGGCCACATGAAACCTCTTTATATTTTAATTACACTTAGTTAAGCCTTTGAAAAGAAAAAGGAAACAGTGCCACCTAACTGTATAAGCAGCTTTGTTCTGAAGGGGTTTTTCACGGCATGTTAATCTTCAGCCATAACCATTTATTTCCAATTCATTTTTATCTCAACTGACTGGATATAATTCAGCAAAGAAAGCTCAGCAGTTGCCATCGTCACAAAAGCTAGCAAAATGTCAGGTTTTGCAATACTTACACCTTAGAAAGTAACAAATTCTAGTAACTCTTAGGTAAAAGAGCTAATGGGAAATTAACAATAAATTTTATTCATCTAATCTTAGGAAGACTTTTCATATTAATTTTCTTCATATGACACTTTAAGATACTCAGAATACTAAGCATTTTAGTTTCCTCACAAAACCATCACTTCTATTACGGAACCTCTGAGTAGCTGATGTCCTGTAAAACAATGTTTTTATTCAACTAAAAAAATTTAAATAAAGACAAAGACAGATATCTTACATACTCTGACTAGGAGTTTACTGCCACTAATAACTTGACCTTGAGAAATTACCATGTAGCAGTATCAGCACATGTTTAAAAACAGTAATAACTGGGGATCCCTGGGTGGCGCAGCGGTTTGGCGCCTGCCTTTGGCCCAGGGCGCGATCCTGGAGACCCGGGATCGAATCCCATGTCAGGCTCCCGGTGCATGGAGCCTGCTTCTCCCTCTGCCTATGTCTTTGCCTCTCTCTCTCTCTCTCTCCTCTATGTGACTATCATAAAAAAAAAAAAAAAAACAGTAATAACTGAAATCAATATAGATACGTTCTAAAAGTATAAAAAAAAATATGGGATCCCTGGGTGGCGCAGCAGTTTAGCACCTGCCTTTGGCCCAGGGTGCGATCCTGGGGACCCGGGATCAAATCCCACGTCGGGCTCCCGGTGCATGGAGCCTGCTTCTCCCTCTGCCTGTGTCTCTGCCTCTCTCTGTCTCTCTCTCTCTCTCTCATAGGTAAATAAAAATTAAAAAATAAAAGTATAAAATACTAAAGAAATGCCAAATAAACTTTTAAAAGACACCATTTAGTTTAGTGCTAAAAATAAATGTAGGGAGAAACTAACCCAAGTTAAGATGTTCTGCATCATGGCCTTTCTCATTCTTTCACATTAAGTCTATCAAAAGTTAAACTATCATAAAACTTCCAAAACTCAAAAGTGAATCTTAAACAATTTAATATGCCAACTTTCTCTCCCTCTTTTATCTCTGGTCTAGCTGTAAATCCATATTAACTGACAAACCACAGGATACATGCTGCCCAGGTGTCTCTACACTTGGCCTCTAGAATAAAACAAGAGACCAAAAAAAAAAAAAAAAAAAGGTGAAAGAAAAGCCACAGATGATATCAAAGAAGAGTTACTATAATACCTCTAGATCTGGAGGCACTTGGGTGGCTCAGTCAGTTAAGCATCTGCCTTCAGCTCAGGTCATGATCCCAGGGTCCTGGGACTGATCCCTATGTCGCACTCCCTGCTCAGCAAGGGGTCTGCTTCTCCCTCTGCCCCTGCTGGTGCTCTCTCTCTCCTTTGCTCTCTGTCAACTAAGTAGGTGAAATCTTTAAATTAAAAATTAAAAATAAAAAAATAAAAAACTGTGGGTCTGAGTTTTGTAAACTACTTGGGAAGCTTACCAAAAAGCTCTGCATATACAGGTAATAATCAAGAAAATGACATAATGCAAATTTTTTTTTTTTAAATGACATAATGCTCACCTCCAAAATCAATACACATCTCCTAAGTGCTGATAGGGGCAGCCACGGTGGCGCAGCGGTTTAGCGCCGCCTACAGCCCAGGGTGTGGTCCTGCGGACCCGGGATCCAGTCCCAGGTCGGGCTCCCTGCATGGAGCCTGCTTCTCCCTCTGCCTGTGTCTCTGCCTCTCTCTCTCTCTCTCTCTCTCTCTCTCTCTCTCAACAACAAAAAAAATCCTAAGTGCAGATAGATTCAGAGAGGCACCAAGCTTTTAACAGTATCAATGCAGACAGTCAAAGAGGCTAACCCCACAATGCCACCCCCCTCAGATTTCTACAGTCCCCATCCTCACTGTTGAATGTCAGAAGCTAATACTCTATAATGTGCCCCTGTTGGCATTGTCAGACCAGGACATAATTTTAATTTGTAGGTTACCAGATGTGTTAACCTACTCTCACCTCTAGTTTGTATCATTAGAAAAAGATTTCATAAGATCACACACACCACCTTTCAATGCAATCTTACACTATATCTGATTCTATACAGTCGCAAGCAAACTGAATGTAGGTGGAATATGCCTTTGTACAGTAAGGATTACCAAATCAACAATAAACCCCCCAAAAAAGGAAAAAAAAAGCAATAAACCCAAAATTGTCCAATGCATGCATGTGTGTGGAAGTGTTTGAGTGTATATGAGTACATGGCATATACTAATTTTTCATCCTTACAAGTACTACTTATATATATCATTGCATAATCATTTTACATATATATTTCATTCTCAGAATTTTGACTAGGTGTCAAACACTATTAAAATATTACTTTGTAGAAATTTAAGTCCCTCTTGTGGTTTCTTACACCACATTCAAGCTGTGAGAATGTGCGCTGGAATCTAATCCCACCCCCACTTCCCCCAAACCTCAAAACATACTCCAAGCAACAGCTGCATGGGCAAGAAGGCAGCTTATAAGAGGTAGGTAAGGTACAAATGAGTAGAACAAACCGTTTGCATCCAGGACTCTTAAAGCCAAACCATACAGGGGTAAACCCCATATACCAAAACTAATTTTCTTTCTCAATTCCTTAAAAAAAAAAAAAAAAGAAAGAAATAGTGTACTACAAAGGCTCTCACTTTTAAAAGGTGAGACTCTCTCCCTTGACATTCATGTATATGCAAAATCTACTTAGGTTTCTCTAAACATGGAGCTTAATTTCATTTTACATATAATCCAAAAGTACTTTTTTGCAATGGCTTTAATAATGTCCTTGCCTTTCCCAGGAATTCAACTCTGCAAACTGAAGAAAGGTTTTACTTTGTTTCAAGCAGAACTTTGGCAAATATTTTCACCATTTCAGAAGATAATGTTATTTAAGCACAAAACTCTTCAAAGACTCCCATTCCCTGATACAATCCCCCGTCAGCATTTTTTTTTAAGATTTATTTATTTGATAGAGAGACAGTACAGCAGAGAGGGTCAGGGGAGGGGGAGAGAGAATCTCAAGCAAACTACTCTCTGAGTGTAGAGCCCAGCACAGGACTCACCTTTAGGACCCTGAGATCAGGACCTGAGCGGAAACCAAGAGTCTGAGGCTTGACTGTGGCCAGGTGCTCCCTCACCTCACCATCAGCACGTTTATTGGTGAAGTTACATATAATACAAGCCATCCAACTACTTCATTTTATTTCCTAGACTAATCCTGTCCAACCATTTGGCACATCATTTAATTATAAATTATCTTCCAGTTATTTCTCCCATTTTATTACATATGAACATCACATCAACTTTTTTTTTGAAAGTATGTGAACGTAAATTATTTACCTAATAATTTCATTTCAAGATACTACATGAGGGATGTTACAAATATACATTATCAAAGGGTTGGTAAGTTGGAACCCTTGACCCCAAAACATTTGTAAGTATTCTTTGACCATGGTTCTTCCTATCAAGTTCAACAAACAAGGGAAAAAGGAATACTGGTGACAGGTACACCCTAAGCCATTTACTTAAACATTTACTTTATGCCTGGCCAGGGGTGGGAGTTAAGTGCAAACTCTGTGAACAAAGCAGAAACTTTAAAAACTCAATTTGCCTTTCCATCTTTAAAGGTGCCTGGGTGGCTCAGTTGGCTGAGTGTCTTAACTCCTGACTTCAGCTCAGGTCATGATCTCAGGGTCCTGAGGCAGAGTCCCCCCTCCTCCCCCTACTCCATGCCCAGGGAGGAAGTCCGCTTGGGGATTTCTCTCCCTCTACCACTCTCCACTGCCTGCCCTCTCTCTAACAAATAAATATTTAAATAAATAAATAAATAAATAAATAAATAAATAAATAAATAAATAAATAAATATTTCTTCACTTTTAGTCTTAAAAGAAAGGCCTTCATTGCCTATAGGAAAATGCGATCCTATGGAGGGATACAAAAGGGACCTGTGCCTTTGTTCAGCCATAAGAATATCCATTACAGAAACTCTGAAGTAGATTGGATAACATTTAAAGAAGGGAGTGAATTAAATAATCTCTCAAAATAATTTATAAACTACTTCTTTTTTATGTTTGGCTTTGACTGATATTTTTAGTGACTTCACCTGGAGAAGTTTTTAATGCTCATGCAGAAGTGTATATATATTGGTGAATTTATCATCTTCACTTGTGATATAACATTCAGTGAGAACATTCAAAGAGGAGGACAGAGAGTTTCCAATTTCCAAAAAAATGAACTCTTTCTTCTTTTGTGCCATATGCCAACAGTAGCCACATAAACAATTTAGAAATAACACAACCCTAAAGACATTAGTCATCCCTACAA
The DNA here is from genome assembly GCF_053574225.1 of Canis aureus. Taxonomy (NCBI): domain Eukaryota; kingdom Metazoa; phylum Chordata; class Mammalia; order Carnivora; family Canidae; genus Canis; species Canis aureus. The sequence continues at coordinate 8,204,092 of NC_135616.1, read as the reverse complement.
GGGGTTGATTAAAACCTTGGACTTCTTCTTCCTTCTCTAACACCTGGTCTCTGGAGGGAGTGCTATATGATCTAGCTGACAATGACTAGAACTGGCAATGAAGGTAACTCAGCCCTGCCACTGTGTGACCTTCCACAATTCGCTTCTATGCACCATCTGTGGAGCAGAACAATAATGCCTGTCAGCTATGGACTGGACAAAGATATTCTCCCTCTCGCTAACTTTTAGAAGCACAGTCACTCCCTTGTCAGCAAAGGCACTGATATTTTTCACGCCTCTCTTGTAGTAGAATCTGAGGGCCCACTCATCAGCAGACACCATCCCCTCTTAGCTTTATTCTGGATATTTCCTGGACTCAAAGGACATGGTACCCAGTGCCAGGCATGGGCATGGCATGCAGCAGGTACTCAAAAGTGCAGCTAAATGAATAAATACATGAATAAATCAGTGCATCTTCTCTAATGTGATACACAAAAGCCTCAAATTTGAATGTGTCTCTGGTTGTGAGTTTCCTGGGCACAGGACCAGCATCTTAACATCTGACTCTTCATATCCCTCACATTCCACAGCCTAGCACATCCTTGGCCAAAGCAGACACTAAATAAACGTTTATGGAATGAATGAGGGTACTCTTACTTAGCAGATATTTATATTACTGGCTCATAATTCCCAACTGTGCAAGCACACAAAGGATTAATTATTACTGTAGAATAAGATTTGCCAAGCTATTGAACACAATGTTACTGCAAAACCTGGCTACAAAAACAGAAGTTGACATGCTAGAATAGAAAACAGCCTGAGCTGGAGCTCAGGAAGGCCAAGATTCTGACTCTGCCGTTACTCAGGTGGATGAACCTGAGTAAATCAGGTCTTTCACTGGGCTTTCATTTTGGCCTCCCTGCAATAAGGGGTTCGGAATAGAAATATACATGACAAAATTTTTTATCTTTGTTACTAGTGAAAATTCATGAAATGGGTAAATAACATAGAGCCATAAGAAGACAGAGCTCAAAACCAAGTAATTTTATACATTTACTTATCAATGTGGTAATATTTCAATTACTTTACAACTTGTTTTAGCTTCTGAAGTGCTATTTATAATTTATTTCTTTGCCACAGTTTGATTAGCAGCAGTGGCAGCTGTATTTGGCTAGTCGTGGCAAGACCGAATCAATAGGGACTGTCATAATAACCAGTTTTTTACAAGAGAAAAATGAGTTTTGAATTGATAAGAAGTTTCTTCAAGTTAGATAATTTGTTTTTAAATTCATATTCCTACATAGTGACTTCTGACCTGGGGCATACTGCTTAGTACAACTGGACCTCTGAAGTGTCATCTACAAAACAGGCTGAACTGGGTAAGCAGTTCTCAGCCAGGGGTGATTCCTGCCCTCTTTGTCCTCTCCTCAGGGGACATTTGGAAATGTCACAAATCACAACTAAGTGGGAGGCAGTGCTACAGACATCTAGTGGGTAGAGGCCAGGGATGGTGCTGATAAACATCCTACAGAGCACAGGCTAGCCACCTGTTTATAATAGGGACTGGGAAAAATCTGAATTAAACGACTTCCAGACTCTCTAAAATTCAAAAAAATGCTGAGTCTACATTATTAAATAAGGAAGAGCAAAAGATTTATACATAAGCTATATATATATATATATATATATATATATATACACACACACACACATATATAGGCATATATATGCATATATATATATGCTATATAGTCAGTCTATGACAGAAGTTACAGCTACTCTGAACTGAAACTTCTTAAAACTTGAAAGACAACTTATTTGGACATAAGCACAATTTAAAACCATGATACGGGATCCCTGGGTGGCGCAGCGGTTTAGCGCCTGCCTTTGGCCCAGAGCGCGATCCTGGAGACCCGGGATCGAATCCCACGTCGGGCTCCCGGTGCATGGAGCCTGCTTCTCCCTCTGCCTATGTCTCTGCCTCTCTTTCTCTCTCTCTCTGTGACTATCATAAATAAAAAAAAAAAAAAAAAAAAAAAAAACCATGATACTCGCCTTACACTTTGTGCATTGCATTGGTAATTACTGCATAACTGTATCCTCCACAGCTTCCTTTCTTCTTCCTCACCATCTCCTCTGCAGCAATGGCATTGTTTGTTTTGAACACAGAGGCCAGCCGGTTCTGAAAAGACTGACAATGATATTCTCCTTGTCCTCACAGTAGAAGAATAAAGTGGCCCTAACAATTACTAATGACTGACTGCAGGAAAATGGCTGAGGATCCTCATTCACACAAAACACAGAGATGGCAACAGCCGCAAGTGAAGACACAGCTGTGCTACATACAGGGTCTACACCCAAGACAGCCAACCAGCACCTGCTAATTTACATGGGGTGCAGAACCCAGCAAGGTAGTAACTTACCCTACTATCTTTCTTAAAAGTCCCAAATATCTGCAACAATTAACAAAACAAATGAAATATACTTGTGGTCCTATACAGAAGTCTATCAACTTGAAAATCACTCATAAGCCTTGGATTCTTCCAAGTGAACTTAGCAAAAAGGTGTTCTCCTGTGCTGGTCAAGACTTCTCAAATTCTTGGCCTGTGTGCCCTAACAATTCCTGTTCTAAGCTCAACTGTATATGTTTAGCTGCTGGAGAAACATCCACATTATCTTCTTGAAATAAAATCACAGCAGGCTCACAGTTTTAGAAGAAAAAGAAGAAAAAAATCTTTGTTCTAACCATCCTCAGAAATTGAGTGCATGAAACATAGATTTGGAAGTACTATTCTGGCATCTGTAATAATTTACCTTGATGATGTCCAGGACCAGGACTAAAGGGTATAATGATAGGGAATTAAAGAATATTCTTGGGGATCCCTGGGTGGCTCAGCAGTTTAGCGCTTGCCTTTGGCCCAGGGCGCGATCCTGGAGTCCCGGGATGGAGTCCCACGTTGGGCTCCCGGCATGGAGCCTGCTCCTCCCTTTTCCTGTGTCTCTGCCTCTCTCTCTCTCTCTCTCTCTCTCTCTATGTCTATCATAAATAAATAAATAAATCTTTTTAAAAAAAGAATATTCTTGGGATCCCTGGGTGGCGCAGCGGTTTGGCGCCTGCCTTTGGCCCAGGGTGCGATCCTGGAGACCTGGGATCGAATCCCACATCAGGCTCCCGGTGCATGGAGCCTGCTTCTCCCTCTGCCTGTGTCTCTGCCTCTCTCTTTCTCTCTGTGACTATCATAAATAAAAAAAAAAAATTAAAAAGAATATTCTTTGCCATAAAGCAAAAGAAGAAGAACCTCTACATTCCCTTTGATATGTGATAATAATAATAATAATAATAATAATAATAATATGAGTGGCTGAAAGGTCAGTGCTTACATTTTCAATCAAACTCAAAGTCTTAGCTAGTCACTCAACAGAATCTCAAAATGCTAAGGATTTTATGGAACTTCTTTCCTATAAGATCCTGTCATTAATTGACTTAAAATCATTCAACTTTCATTTATTGGTCTCTGATGTGTGTCAGGAAATTGCTAGGCTTTAGAAAAACATGGTGAACTGAATCCAAAAAGTTCCCTGGAAAACACAGAAAAGTAAAGCTCCATCCTTCAGAGTACATAAAATAGCATGTTGTATATAGGAAAGCACAGGGGAATGGGGGCGATCCAGTTTTAGGGAGAATTGGAGGCTTCTTGGAGCAGGAAAATTCACAGCCACAAGAAAGACAGGTACAAATGGGCAAAAGTCCACGAGCGAGAGCAGACATTGTCCCCCTCCAATCATAGAAAGTAGTGTCCTTAGGTTACACAAACTCTTAGACAATTGGTGGGGAAGACAGGTTTTAACGATGGAGACATATGAAAAAAACTCCACAGAAACATGACTGAAAGCTTTAAAAAGTCTAGGTTCGACCCAAATTTTGATAACTCTAGCCCCCCTACAAAAGTATGTGCCATACAGAGTAACAGGGCTGGGCCCAGCTGCCCACTCCTCACTCCCAGATTTAATCAAGGCAGGCTTCGATGGGAGGAATCAGTGGAACTGATATTCTCCATCATGATAAATAAGAAAAGCAAAATGATTAAGTGGAGACACAGAGGTGACCCCACAAGTCAGAGACTGCAAAATGGCAGCCCATGACTGCATCTGCTCTGCAAATATACGGTCTACCTCAGCAGTGTCCTAAAAGGTGTGAGCCAGTATTTTTAAATAGGGAGGTTTCACATTTTTAAAAGTGAAGATTTCCAATCTGAGGATTTTTGGTGGTTGTTGTTTTGTTTTTAATAATGGTTACTACCCCTTTAGACCACAGAAGGCTACTCCCTACTGTTTCCACAACACAGAGGGGATTTTTCTCTCTTCCCACTGCCCTTGGACTTAAAGAACTTCCTACAGTAGACAAGTACCTATGCCCAGTTTTCAAAGGTGAGAAAATAGAAGTGAAATCAAGAGCACGTTACGAGTTTTCTTCTATCTGTCTGCTTCACTCAGTTCCCTTATCTACTAGCCCCTTTCCAGGTCCAAACTGGTGCCCCTGGATTTAGGTCTTAATTCCATTCACCAGAGAGCACCAAGTCAGTATACGCATGATACATAACACAACCCACATCAAGTTGTCTCCCTAAAAACAGTCTATAGGCTAGTGGGCCCTTCACTGGAAAAATTATCAAAGCAAAGCTACCAGGTCTGCTTCCTACCAGTCTTCCCCACCTCCTGAAGTTCACCCAGTTTCTCATGCATGGCCAGATCTGGACAACCAAAGCCAAGGGCAGAATATACACTCATCTATGCACTGGGCCTCAGTGTTAACTCGAATCCCTTTATAGGGGCCTGGAATCATATCTATCCTCTGCTCCATGGTTTTTATTTAGAAAGAAATTACAAAAATAATAAGAATAATAACCAGAAGCAATTGTTTAAATGCTATCACTCAAGAAAGTATCATCTTTAAGTCAGATGTACTCACAAAAGAAGGAACCATGAAGGTTAGCAACGGCTTGTAGTTGCAAGACCAGAGAGCTTTCAGGGCCTTGGCGAGTCTCCCAGTTACAGAATCAGTCTTGGCACACCAAGGTATAAGGAAATTGAGTAATAAATGGTCCGTGTGGTGCATCAAGTAATTTTAGACTTCCTTGGTCAGGACTGAAAATGCTATGACCAAAGCTGCTTGATGGCAGCCTCCTAAGACTACACGTATTTGGATGCATGTGCCCATTTGCAGACAGATTGGCTATTCAAATTCAGGAGGTCCATTAGGTCTGGTGTGAGCTAAGCAGAATACAAAAAGCCCACAGCCACAGAAGAGGGAAAAGAAAGCCCATATTTGCTAAACTCCAAAACCATGTGCCCAGCCAGCACAGTGCTGGATAAATGACATATCTCACAAGGACATTGAGTTATCTCCCTAAAAATACTTCATATCCAGTAGGTCTTTCACTGGAAAAAATGGTCAAAGCAAAGTTACCAAGTCTGCTTCTCACCAGTCTTCCACATCTATTAAAATTCACCCAGTTTCTCATGTTAAAGATCAGAAGAATAATCTTGGATTACTTTCCCTTAACTCTTTAATCTACCAAAAATTTTATAAATTCTACCATCAAAATACTCCTGAAGTCCTCCCATTTCTACCCATCTCCATCTGTACCTGCCTGGTCCAAGCCCCAAGACTCCCACCTGGACACTGCAGTGGTGTCCTAATTGGTTTTGCCACCTGCACAATATCCTGTAGATGGCCGCCTGGCTGGGTGTCACCAGGTAGAATGCAGATCACGTCACATCCTGCTCAGACTCTGCAAACTCTTCCCATGGCAAGAAAAATAGAATGCATGATCCTCAGCATGGCCTCCATGGGCAGGAGGAGGCCTGGACATGCTCTGGCCTTAACAACCCATCACCTGCTCTCCCACCCAGTCAGCAGCTCTCCCTTGTTCTTCCTTCAGTGCATGAGCTCTTCCTGCCGTGGGGAGCTTCACACATGTCCTTACCTCTGCCTGAACTTCTTTTTGCCCCACTCCCTACCCAGTAGTGGCTACTTATCCTTACAGAGGACTTTTGTGACTCACAAACCCTATTAGGCACTCCTGTTGGTCCTTCTCATAGTACTCTTGGAAGTTTGCCAAAGGTTGCTTAATATCTATCTCCCTACTTGACTATACGTTCCAAAAAAGCAGGAGTTATGTCTGAATCAGCCATCCCATACACATAGCAGGCAACTGACACAAAGTGGATACCCAGCAAAAATGCCTTGCCCCCATCTGAGTTCCTTAATTCATCCCTCCCTCAAAAGGACAGGGAGTAGGGCAACAATGATTTAATCTAAAAAGCTATCATAATCCTAAAAGCTATCATAATAGTTTACACACCAAAACACAGTGTATGAAAGTACTGTATTATCCATCCGTCCTTCTAGTTAAATAAGTTCTCTCTAGCCAGTCACGATGACAAAGAAAGATGCATGCACTTCTGCTTCACTGCCCACATCCCACACCTGATACTTTCCAAACAATTTATTAATCAATTATTAATTGTGGCAGTGACCACACTTTCATCATTTAAGGCCATCTTCATGAGAGATGCATAAGCATTCTCTACAATGTCTAGCTTCGTTAAGAGAACACTTCACACGTGAGCTGAAATCAATACAAAATGAAGAAAGGTTCAGCAGGTGACACTGAGCTGGGGCCCTAATGCAGTGACATCTTCCCCAAAAGACACACACAGACTAGGGGAGCAGAGCCCGGACGGCTGACAGGATCAGAGTAAACGTCTCATTTTTCCATTGCTACTGTGGAGAACTTTTTTCGTATTTGCAAAATAAAAACAGAGATAAATTCTTCTAAGGCACTACTTTATAAAAGAAAAAAAAAAGTAGTGCAAATGTTTAAACAAAAGATAATGTCACATGCGTGAATGAACCGAAGAGTTTCATTTTGCCCGAGTATGTTCTAATTCATTGTTTTTGCTTTATTTTGCTAAAATACAAGATCTTATCTATATTTATACTACTTGTGTCAGAGTATGTGAACAGCCCCCTTGGTTTTTTTTTTATCATTTAATTAATTAATTAATTTATTTATTTATGATAGTTACAGAGAGAGAGAGAGAGAGGCAGAGACATAGGCAGAGGGAGAAGCAGGCTCCATGCACCGGGAGCCTGACGTGGGATTCGATCCCGGGTCTCCAGGATCGCGCCCTGGGCCAAAGGCAGGCGCCAAACCACTGCGCCACCCAGGGATCCCCCCCCCCCTTGGTTTTTTAATAAATCTAAACGGTTTTTCACTTGGAGGTATGTCGCTTTAATTAATAAACTATGCTCAAAATGTTTACCAATACTACAAGGCAGAAATGCTTTGGAAACTACAAAACACTGTTCAAATTAAGGAGACATCTACATACCTAAAACCCAGAGCAAACATTACTGACAGCTCATACTTAAGCCTTACCACTGAGATCACCTCTTGCCAGCCAACTTCAACCACACCTTCCGTTTGGTTTTTCATCAGCAATAGACGAGACTTAACACGGAGTTTCCTGTGGAACCTTTTCCATTGGCTTCCCTATTACTACAATGCCTGGTTTCCCTCCTCCTTCTGACCATTTCTTGGTTTCTCTCAATGACACCATCTCTAGATGTAGCCCCTAGTCACGGACCTGCTCTCCCCTCCACTGTCTCATGATTTTTACTGCCACCCCCATTCCAGCTGAATATTTCCCGGCTGGCTTTCTCTTGGCCTAACATCAGAGTTCCTGTCTCCAGACCCACCACTTTAGTGTCTCTTTCATCAGTATTTTAAAAACTGAACTTATCCGTCCCACCCTACTCTCAAACCCCCTACCTGGCTCTCCTGCTAATTTCTCCATTTCCACAGCAGCACTCTTTCCAAATTAAAATACTTGATTGAAACAAGGAATGCTTATCTAATTGTGATTTTCAAACTCTCCTTCAGCTCTATAGAAGGGGCACTAAAGACACAGATGAAGGAATGGAGTGGGAGTAGAGAAGCTGGGGCTCCTTCTGCTTCCTTGGTCAGACTGGGTGGCCTAGTACTTCCCATACAGCCCTCTCCCTCAGGGGCTTCAGGTCTCCCTCTTCTTCACAAGTAAGAACTCCAGAGCTTTCCATTTGCAAATCTTCCTTCATAATCAGAATGATGTTCCTGACTGCTGCTTTTATCACCCCATGCCTCTGCTCAGCAGCTGTCCGCTCACACAGGGATTTAGTCCTACAAATATCTGTTGACTATGCACTTAACCACTTGTTAGGTATCATACCGGGCCTGAAAGGTTATTATCATTTAAGTTAAAAAGCTATAACTACAGTGCAAAAATATTCCGAATAAAAAGAGAACTAAGGACTTGTTCATATCCTTACACAACATATTACTTAAAAACAGAAGCTAATTGTGAAAAATATATAAAACTTTTTTGATGACTTATCATTAGTAGGGACTAGTTAACAATATTGTATATTTGAAAGTTGCTAAGACAATAGATTGTAAAAGTTCTCTTGACAAGAAAAAAAGGTTATAACTGTGTGGTGATGGATGTTAACTAGAATTATTGTAATAATCATAGATCAAATCGTCATGCTGTACACCTGAAACTAATATGTCAATTATATCTCAATTTTTTTAAAAAGATTTTACCTATTTAAGAGAGTGTGAGTGGTGGGGAAAGGCAAAAAGGGAGAAGCAGACTCCCCGCTAAGGAGGGAACCTGACGTGGGGCTTGATCTCAGGATCCAAAGATCACAACCTGAGCCAAAGGCAGATGCTCAACCAACTGAGCCACTCAGGCATTCCTATATCTCAATTTTTAAAAAAAATAATAAAATAGGAAGTGGCAAAATCTAAAGCCTGGGCCATCAGAAAGAAAAAAAAATAGCTGTTTTTACATATGCACTTATAGGTGAACCAGGAAAAGTAAAAGTCCAAGAAAGCAAGTCTGGCGCAAAAATCAGGGATGCCTTCGTAGAGGAAGAATTACACCGGATGGTGAAAAATAAAAGGTTTCTAGTTTGGGAAGGTAAGCGCGGGTGGGAAAAACATTTACAACATTTCCCAGTGTGGACACTACAATAACTTTTCTTAGTCCTAAACAAATTATTTCTTTTGAGGCATGAAACTCCCTTCTCCCTCTTAGGCCCCCAATTACTGCCATCACCCTGTCAATCTGTGGAAGATCCACTCCTCAAGACTCAGTCCGAGACTCAACTCTCTTTGTGTTCTTTTCTGATTACTCCAGACCCCAAAGAGCATTTCCTTGCCAGAACCCCTCTGACCACTCTGTTTCAGACTAACGGTATTTTATTTTAGACTGTTTTATTAGTCTCGAATCCTATTTATTAGTTTCTGTCATATCATTTCCTTCGCAAACGTTGAGTTTGCATGTTTTCTCTCTCAATGCACTAAAAAAAAAAAAAGATCCTTTTAGTGGTGTGTCATACAAATGCATGAACATATATGGTAAATGGTTTATTGTGCAAATGACAATTGAAATTTAAGGAAAGTAAAGATGAATTACGTGTAATTTAAGATACAAATCACCTAAAAAATAAATAAATAAAATTTTTTAAAAAGATACAAATCACCTAGCATTGCGATGAAACACGTAGGCAGATGGTGGAGCTCACCTAGAATTCTTATAATGAACTTAAAAACACACTTCTCCTTAAGGTAAAAGTTAAGACAGTTCCTTAGTTTTCCTTAATTCTATCTTCACCAGATCACCCTCCCACCAATATCCTTTCTCAGAAAGCAGATGGAGAGGTCATCATAGAGGTAGACCAACATTGTCCCACAAAGTGTTGAATGAAGAATTCCAAAGTCAGGGGCGGCCTGAGATACAAACTCATCGATGCACCTCCCAATCTGACTGCATAAACCAATAACAGTTTTAAGCTCATCTTTCCTACCTAACAATTACACTCCCTGTGGGGTATAGCAGAATGCAATCCACCCGGATGCTCCTGAAATCTCCTTCTTCAAAACCTTTTTCTCCCTTGGGATCCCTGGGTGGCTGGGCGGTTTAGCGCCTGCCTTTGGCCCAGGGCGTGATCCCGGAGACTCAGGATCGAGTCCCTGCATGGAGCCTGCTTCTCCCTCTGCCTCTTTCTCTCTCTGCTCATGAATGAATAAATAAATAAAATTAAAAAAAAAAAAAAAAACTTTCTCCCGATTCTAGGGTACCATGGGCAGAAATTGAAGCTGGCGTGGTCTATTATCAAGAACAGACTCCACCTGTTTCAAGGGGACGAGAGCACCCGGAGACACTTATTTAGGCAAAGGACTCAAACTGGAGGCTGCCCCGTGCAACTTCCAGGGCAGCTCCAACAGCGGGCTCCGGGAGACCCAAGAGCCCCGAGGTGTGAGTCCTGGGCGTGCAAACGCCCCGGCAGAGGAAAGTGGCCAGACTGATGGACTTCGCGGGGGTTATCACACGCTGGGGCCTCAGCAGTACCAATGACCAGACGTCCCTTTTACGTAGTTTCCACCTCCAGGCGTGGACAGTTTCAGAACAGCCCTCTAAGGGGGTAAAGGCATACACAAAATAAAGTACATCCCGTGGGCTTTAATCTAGGACGGCGGGATATAAAAGGCAGGGGACACACCCCCCCCCATCCTCCCACCTGGGAGCGCAGGCTTGCGCCCAGCCCGCAGGTGCCCCCAGGGCGGCGGCCTCCCCGCGGCCCCGCGCAGTTCCGGGCTCGGGGGCCGAGCTAGTTAAGCCGCCCGCGACCCGCGACCCGCGACCCGCGAGGCGTCCCCGGCGCGCACTTCCTCCGCTCGGGCCGGGCCGGGCCGGGGGCCGGGGCGGGGGCCGGGGCGGGGGCCGGGGCCCCGCAGAACTTGGAGGGCAGCACCCGCGACGCCCGGCGGGAGGCCGGAGGGGGCGCCCGCGGGGGTGTCGGCCGGGTCGGGTCCCAGCGCGCGCGACACTTGTCAGCGGGGAGCGGGGAGCGGGGAGCGGGGAGGCCGGGGACGCCCGCCCCGCGAGGAAACAAAAGCCAAACGCCCGCCGCCGGGCGCCCGGGGGCCGGAGGCCGGCTCGGAGCTCCGAGTCCCGGCCCGGCCGCTCGGCCCGCGGCGCCTCCCCGCCCGGGCGACCGCGCCGACCGCCCCGGCCCAGCGGCCCCGGAGCCGGGAGCCCGGAGCCCGGAGCGGCACCGCGCGGGGCCCGCCTCGCCCGTCCGAAGTGGGCGACAAGTGGGGCAGCGCCTCGCGCGGGGAGCCCAGCGCGCGCCCGGCGGCGAAAGAGAAAGAGAAAGAGCGAGAGCGGGCGCCGGGCGGGGGCGACTCCCAACCGCCGCCGCCCCCCGCCGGCCCGGCCCGGCCCGGCCCGGCCCGGCCTCCCCGCGGGCGACGCGCACGCCCCTCGGTGGGGCGCGGGGCCCCGGGCCGGCCCTGGCGGCGGCGGCGGCGGGCGCCCCCCGCGGCCCCCGGCCACACGGCTCGGGCGGCGGCGTCCTCCTTACCCCGAGCGGAGCCGGGCCGCCCGCAACGCCGACTCGGCGACAGGCCGGCGGGGCGCGACCGGAGCGGCGAGCTCGGCCGGCCCAGGCTGCGGCGCCGCTGCCCCCGGAGCCCGGCGGGAGGGGCGGGAGGGGCGCGAGGCTGCGCGCGCGGGGTGGGGGCGCGGGAGCCTCCCCTGCCGGCCCGCGCGCATGCTCCCGCCGCACCTGCCTCGCTCCGGGCTCCGGGCTCGGCTCCCCGGGGGGGCGGGGGGCGGGGGGCGCGGGGCGGCCGCCGGGCTCCCACGTGGGAGGGAGGTGGCCGCGGCTTTCTCTCCTTGGCTCCCTGGGGAGGGCTCCCCGCGCGGACGGCTCACCTTGCCGGGGCTCCCTCGCCCGCGGAGCCCTCGCCGTCCCGCGGCTCCTTGCGGTTTGGCGACCTCCCCTCCGCGGCCCCTTGCCCGCTCCCCACTTTGCTACACGCCCGGCCGCCGGCACCACTTCAAAATAAAAGAATATTCTTTGCGAGTGTCCAGAACAAACTGTTCCCTGACCGTGTTCTAGCTGCTGGGGATTGGGTGGGAAGCCGGAGCCGAGGAGTTCCTGCCCTCACGGAACTTACAGTCCCACCGCGGGGCTCCAGGCTTTCCCGGAGCCTTGCCGCCGCCGGGGCGCAGAGAAACTTACGAATTGGTTCCTTTTGGCAGGCACGCATCCATCCGTCCGTCCGTCCGTCCATCCATCCATCCATCCATTTTTGGCTTATATTTAAAAGCTGGCAATCGAAGACCATTTTTTTGTGTGTGACTTTTAATGTAACTTTCCTTCGTGGAGGTGCCTAGTATGCAAATAAGAGCTGTCAGGTGCAAAATAAATATTAGTGTGTTGATTACAGCAAGAAATGCAGTACTTTAACATGATTAACCACAATAATTTCCCGAATGATCTTTTGTTGTTGACTATCATAAAGGCACAGCTAAAACTTTTGTTTTTCAGGTGAAGACTGGTCCTTTGGTCACAAACATAATTTAATGTTAACTGAAGAAAGAAATGTAAAACCCTCTGCTAATGCAGTTTTTGAATTAGGAACCATGATCCTAGAAATGTATAAATACACACACACACACACACACACACACACACAAACTGGGTTCTATGCTCTAATCAATTAAGAAAAAGATTTGGGGCCGGTTGCCTGGGTGGCTTGGCAGTTGAGCATCTGCCTTTGGCTCAGGTCCTGATTCCTGGGTCCTAGGATTGAGTCCTGCATGGGGCTCTCTGCAGGGAGCCTGCTTCTATCTCTGCCTCTGTCTCTGTATCTCTCATGAATAAATAAGTAAAATCTTTTTAAAAAAAAGATTTGGGGCAAAGAGACAAAAGGAGGCAGAAGGCATCAGCAAAGAGAACATTTAAAACAGATCTATTGAAGTGGTGTGCTTTTTTCATCCCATTTAACAGGTTTATGCTGAAGACTTCCTGGAGTTGTGATATATTTTTGTGACAACAGGCACACATCAGGATACTACTATCTTGACATACTTGCTCACCTGACTGCGTGAAATTAGAGTGGAACCCAGTGGTTAGATGAGAATTCCCCCTCCCTGCTACTTATGCGAGCACAGATAACATTTTGGGGAAAGGACAGTGCTTGGATTACTGCAGTATAACCCTAGTCTTGCCTGCCTGGTAGTGTTTATCATTAAAAATGCTAAGTATTAGTGATATAAACATCAAAATGTTCCCAGAACAGGAAGAGTTAAAAGCACTTCTGGTTCTACCCACCACTTAGAAAAATCAATGTTAATATTATACAAAATTTTAAAAAGCTGGATTGAAATCCAAATAGAGTGAATTTACATCACCTTGTCTTCAGGTTTTTGGGGAAACATTATTATAATGTGTTTATTGAATATATTTGGCTTGCTTGGATGAAAAGAGAAACACTGTTTTCATGGGCAAGGTTTAAATAAGGTAAAAAAAAAAATGCACCAATGAAACAGGTGACACAGGCAGAAAACCCCATCCTGGGTTACTTAAATGTAAATCTATGGGTGCGTACTGCTGACAACAACATATGATTACATTCAAAGAAGCTGACATCTGTTTTAAACGATACTGTTATTCAAATTATATGGAAATATAAGCAGTGTAAGCATTGGTACACTTATTACAGAATTTTTGAAAAGCTGTTGTAGTAAATCTCTTTTATTTGAACAGCTGCAGATTAAAATGAAATAGCCACATTGTTGAGTATTGCAGTGTTACCAAGGGTCCATTGTGAACAATGGATTTTGGAACACTGATGATTACTAGGCATCTTTTTACTTATCATTCAGTTGAATCTAGCAAACTAAATGGCAAAGTTAATGTTGACCGGAGAGGTAAGGATGGCTTATTGTTAGAAAGGAGTCACTAGGGATCCCTGGGTGGTGCAGCGGTTTAGCGCCTGCCTTTGGCCCAGGGTACAATCATGGAGACCTGGGATCGAATCCCACATCGGGCTCCCGGTGCATGGAGCCTGCTTCTCTCTCTGCCTGTGTCTCTGCCCCTCTCCCCTCTCTCTCTCTGTGTGACTATCATAAATAAAATTTAAAAAAACTAAATAAAAAAAGAAAGAAAGAAAGGAGTCACTAGTGGCCTGTTAAACACAGAAAAGAGCCTCTTTAAACATGTCATCAAAACATAACAGAGTCATGGCAGTTCTATAATGTCTAACTCATGGGTGGAAATGAAACCTCCTCATTTGCTGAGATAATGATTGACTTTATTTAAGGAACACTCCATTTTAAAATTTGGTAAATTTATCCACTTTTTTCTAATGGGGGCATTTATTTTATTTTTCTATGTTATATATATGTTATTTTTATATGTATATAGGTTACTTTTTAAGTAGACTTAAATTACATTGCTGTATTATTTGGTCAATAGCAGGATTGCCCATTGACACAGAAGTGTTTTTAAAATTCATGATTGTTTCCTAGCATATACTTAGGACCATTTGGGAGTTAAACAGAGTAAATGCCTTTATACACTTCAGTGTAATTGAAGAGATGTTATCTTAACAGCATTCTATGCTTACACCACAAATTGTCTATTGCAGCTAAAATCATTTTGTTGGTCACCATTTGTCATCAATAATTATTATCCTCAAGTTTATTTTCATATTAATGCTATTGTTAATAATTTTACTCATGCCACACTATATTTTCTCTGTGACAGTGATATTATCCTAAATCGATTGTCCAATTTTAAACTTTCTTAAGGAGTTGAGACATAAATAATTGCATAGAGTTCTGTTTGAGTATAAATACTAGTTCAGACAAAAGTGTAAATAATATTGAAAAATTAAAGCTAACTTTAAATGCTACCAAAAAGCTTCATAAATAAGATAATACGCACATTATACAATTTTGAATTAATGACTTAAAATTTATATAGAAATCTATTTTCACACTTGTATTTTTGGGGAGGAGAACCAAGCTATCATAAAATAGCATAAAAACACCATTTCTGGATATACTCCCTTGAACTTTTAAAAATCCAACTTATACACAATATTTCTGGTATTTAAAGTCTGTAGAAACTGAACGAGATAAGGACCCTTACATCAATAGGCAAACTTCAATTTCCACTACAACCAAACTGAATGGACTAATGGGATTCAGAGAAAGGCATGAAAACTGCAGAAGGTAAGCAAGCAATCCCTTTAATCTCATTTTCAAAGATATTGATGACACAACCATACCATCTCCAAGGTGAGAGCTCTAGAAAAAGAAAAATGGAAAATTCAGAGTAGGCAATTCGTACTTTCTTGAAAAGATATATGCCCCAAATAACTGTAGCTAGACATGCATTCTCTAAGAAATAACCGGTGGTATAATATATAGAACGTATGCCAGGTGTCAGGAAAGACGGTTGTTATTCCTACCTCTGACATTGATCCATCACGGAAGAAACCAGCTAGCTACAGAGGCTATGTCTCATGGCATGTAGCGCTTACTTTCAAAATCACCAAGTTTAGGGTCTAGGTCTAGTTCTTAGTTTTGTAGGTCTGGAAACCTGAGTCCGTTAATGCTCTCAGAAGTAGTCAGGCTAAGGCAACCAGCTAAAAGCAAGAATACCAACTAAAGTGAGGTATAAACGCCAAAGAGATTTATGTTTTGGGGTTAGCACATTCCTATCACTATAGTCTACAAAAGAAGGCAAATTATTTTAAAATATTTCCTAGTGGCCATGAAATCAGAACAAGTATAGGTATCTCCTCTTGGTGCGTAGTGTCAACACATGACAACTGTCTGATAAAACCATTCTCATAAAAGGAGGTCTTCGGCCAAGATGCCCAAAGGCTATGTCCTGGATACAGTGCTACTCACTGAGGTCTAGTTTCCTTTTGCATTTCTTGGGATATCCTTGGGACATTCCCTGGTCACTTTGACTGGATTTGGATGCTTTAAAAAACCCCATCAGCAATATATTTACAAACCATCTTCTGTGAGGGCTGCTGCTACAGAATAATATGTTCATTTATTCTTTTCTTTTCAGCCTTCTCAAAGGATGACTTTTTCTTAACTTTCTCTTGACCCAATCTCAAAAGTACCTATATGATCCCTTCCATACTAACAGTCTAAATAAAAATGTTTTTGAATTATTTCCATTTTAGATTTAATTTCCCTATTTTATGAAACATTTAACCAAAATTTAAAAGTCAGGCTTTTTGTTTAATACATTATCTTAATATCTAATATTCCATTAAAAATATACAGCCTACTTTTTCTGGACTGATTATGCATGTGTTCTTTTTCATTATAATATCTCCAATACAAATTCTTAGAAAATTCATTTCCAATCCTGCAAACATGAATCAACCTAAAACTACTAAAGTGACATTTGCTTGAAAAAGTAAAAAGGCTTTATTCATCCTCAAAGGAAAAGAAGTTGCATGTTTCTTTAGGCTTTTAGTTACCAAGTAAATACCTTGAACCTAAATATCATTTATTTGTTTCTGGATTGAAGACAGTTGATTACTGTATATTACTGAGCTATTAATATTACCCAGAAAATAGGATTATCTATCTATATCCCTGAATGGAACAAAGTTCACCAACTTCATCTAGTTGAGACAACAACATAAAATATAAGAATAAGAAAGTTGGGGATCCCTGGGTGGCGCAGCGGTTTGGCGCCTGCCTTTGGCCCAGGGCGCGATCCTGGAGACCCGGGATCGAATCCCACATCAGGCTCCCGGTGCATGGAGCCTGCTTCTCCCTCTGCCTGTGTCTCTGCCTCTCTCTCTCTCTCTCTGTGACTATCATAAATAAATAAAAATTAAAAAAAAAATTAAAAAAAAAGAATAAGAAAGTTGTTCCTAAGTAATTTTAAGTGTTTTATTTTAATGCTCAACCTCTCAGCTATTTATGACAGCCTTGAAAAAAAACCCTCATTGACCTTCAGATATTTCCCTACTCCATCTAAACAAGAAAAAAACATCTTTTTGTGAGTGTGGTGAATTAATTAAATTAATGCCT
This sequence comes from Canis aureus, assembly GCF_053574225.1. Lineage (NCBI taxonomy): Eukaryota > Metazoa > Chordata > Mammalia > Carnivora > Canidae > Canis > Canis aureus. Next base: position 8,187,136 of record NC_135616.1, on the reverse strand, counting down.
TCAATCACAGATGGCCCATGACTTTGGTTTGACGCAGGATTTTTCAACTTTACAATGGTGCAAATGCGATACTCATCTGGTAGAAACCATACTTAAAATTTGGAATTTTGATCTTTCCCCAGGCTGGTGATTTACTGAAAGATCCTCTCTTGTGATTCTGGGCAGCAGCTGCAGCCCCCAGGTGGCCATGCCATCATAATGGTAAACAACCAATATGCTGACAACCACTCTGTATCCATACAACCATTGTTTTTCATTTTTAGTACAGTATTCAATAAATATGAGATAGTCGATATTTGATTATAAAGTAGGCATTGTGTTTGATGATTCTACTCAACTGTAGACTCATGTAAATGTTCTAAACACGAGTAAGGTAGTCTAGGCTGAGCTATGATGTTTGGTAGGTTAGGTATATTCAGTGCACTTTCTACTTATAATATTTTCAACTTACAATGGGTTTATCAGAATGTAACTCCATCACAAGTCCAGGAAGATCTGTAGTGGCCTGCCTTTATCCATACCCCTTACAAAGTAACTTTGTATTTGTTTCCATTGTGAGGTGGAAGCAATTTCCCATTGCTTCAATCAGGAAAGCCTTGTGACTTACTTTGGCCAATAGGAGACGATGAAGTGACAGTGTCCCAGTTCCAAGCTCAGACCTCAAAAGCTCTGGGTGCTCTTATTTCTGTCTTGCTGTGTCTGTGATCACCCTGAGAATTAAGTGCTTCTGCTGGGGAATGACACAGAGCCCCATTGTTCCATTTGAGGCCATAGATGTGTGAAAGGGCACATAAAGCTCAGCCAACCCACCAGCTGACCACAACAGCATAAATGAGTGATCCCAGCAAGACCAGCTGAACCAAGATCAGCAGAACCATCCAGCCAACCTACACATTCATGAGAAATGATAAATAAATCTCCAAATGTTGGGCTGCTTCTTTATGCAACAACAGCTATGTGATACAAAGGATTTATTTACTATAGTATTAATGTAATTTTTTTCTTGTGGGGCAAATTCAGCAACTACCTAAGTGTTCTGCTCCCCTAAAAGCTTGAGTGTTGTGTTAAGTTCAACATTGCTGATTTCAGGGACAAAGTCATAGTCACAAATGCAGCTATTTATGTTTTGCACAAATGTGGGTCAGTGTATAGAATATCACTCTCCAACAAAGTTCTTCCTTATTCAGCCATTCTGCCCTCCTTATTAATTCTCCCCCCTCAGTTTACACAGAGGCTCAAGTGTTTCCTCTTGAGGGATAGCAAAAGAAGCCTTCCTTTGACTTTGTTTCCCTCATAGGCAGTGCTATCTCCCTCTCCCCTTAGTTACCAAAGTCCTGTAAAAATCTACGTATAGCTTATACTTTACTCCTTAAAGCCTGATGTCTGCTCCAGAAATCTAGTGAAACAGTTCTCTTATAGGTCATAAATGGCCCTATAATTGTTCCAATTCATTTCATCATCTGGTTATTTACCTGCTGGACTCCTCTGTACTTCTGAGGACACTGAGTCTACTCACCTCCTTTGGCCTTGGTCAGGGACAAAACCTCTTGGAAGTCACTTAGAAAAAAGGCAACTAGGGCAGCCCGGGTGGATCAGCGGTTTGGCACCGCCTTCAGCCCAGGGCGTGATCCTGGAGACCGGGGATCGAGTCCCGCGTCAGGCACCCTGCATGGAGCCTGCTTCTCCCTCTGCCTGTGTCTCTGCCTCTCTCTCTCTCTCTTTCTCTCTCTCTCTCTCTCTCTGTGTGTGCATGTGTCTCTCATGAATACATAAAATCTAGAAAAAAAGAAAAGAAAAGAAAGGAAAAGAAAAAAGGAAAGGAAAGGAAAGGAAAGGAAAGGAAAGGAAAGGAAAGGAAAGGAAAGGAAAGGAAAGGAAAGGAAAGGAAAGGAAAGGAAAAGGAAAAGGAAAAAGGCAACTTTACCAGGTAGAATCAGAGGTATTTCCAGAATCAAAGTTTGGAAGCACAGCCTGATCTCTCCAGGCACTGGGACTTACCACTCTAGGTCTTCTCGTCTCTCAAGTCTTTTCTGCTCTTTGAGTGTGAAGTGCCTTTTCTCTGTCTCAGCAGGTACCCATGGCCAAACCCAGCCACCCCAAGCCCAACTTCACATCACTTCCAGTTCAGCACCTCACAGACTGATCCATGTTGCTGGATTCTAGTTCCTCATTCCTGAGAGAGAAAGACAAATTGCCCCAGCTTGACTCATATGTCTACTTTTTACCTCTAAGTGGGCAGATTACATATTCAAAATGTTATAGATGCACATACCTGACATAAGCGTTGTACAGGTTGGGCAGATGCCCCAAATGCTGTCCCTCTCAGAAACTTCAAAAACCCTTCATGGCTATCCTTGGCCTACAGTTCCAAGTCCAGACGTTACCCTAACTGCTTCAAGTCCACCATGTTTAATCCACACAGCACGCCCATCTCCATCTCCCACTCCATTGCTGACAACAAGATACCCTCTGTTCTCAGAATGGCTGCAAGTTTTGTCAATTTGCCCACAAAGCCTTATGCGGGAGTACTCTTCTATCAAGGCTTTTCTGAATATTAAAATACAATGTACCTTTGAGGATTCAACACTTCATGAAATCTCGCCCATGAAGCATTTATCAATTGTATTGCTTCACTTTTTTCTTACTCCTACATACCCATAGCATTTTGTTTACACATCTTATTGCATTTATATCACTTTAGTTTTAATCATAATTACTTATTAGTTTATACATAACCCTAATAACTATGGTTTCCTAAAGAAGAGGAGCCATCTCTTTTAAATTAGTGTTTACATTTAATTATCTGTGGGATTTTACTTTTAATTTTCTTTTTTGATAAATACTTTTTTCAGAAATTGCAGGAGGTAATGCAATTAACACCCAGGCATCCACCAGTCAGAAGGAATATCAGTTCACACTTTATACCTGATGTGTTTAAAGAAGTGAGATATAGTATATAAAGTTGAATTCCTCTATCATCCCTTCCTTCACCTCTTGCTGTCGGCTTTTGCAGAAGCAACAACTATTATGATGAATTTGGTGCATATCCCTTTACGATAAGCTATTATCCTTATGATTTTTGAGTTTTGTGTCTTTTAAAGAAATCCTTCCTTACTCTGAGTTATAAAAGATGATTTTTTTCTTAAATATTTTTAAATCATACTGTATTAGTTAGGGCCTCAAGTACTTATTGAACCTGTAGGGGACAGGGCAGCCTTATTTTGCTCCTGACTCTAATGGGGATGCTTCTAAAGTTACTGTGCTTACTGGAGGCTCTTGTAGAGATCCTTTTTCAGTTTAAAGAAGTTCCACTATCTCTTGTTACTAAGTGTTTTTTGTTTGTTTGTTTGTGTTTGTTTACATGAACAAGTTTGGATATTATCAGATGTCCATTCAATTTCTTTTTTCCTTTTTTTTTTTACATTTTTTAATTTAAATTCAATTTGCCAACATATAGTATAACACCCAGTGCTCATCCCATCAAGTGCCTTCCTTAGTGCCTGTCACCCAGTTATCCCATCCACCCACCCACCTCTCCTTCCGCAACCCTTTGTTTGTTTCCCAAAGTTAGGAGTCTCTCATGGTTTGTCTCCCTCTCTAATTTTTCCCACTTAGTTCCCCTCCTTTCCCTTATAATCCCTTTCACTATTTCTTATATTCCACGTATGAGTGAAATCATATGATGATTGTCCTTCTCCAATTTACTAATTTTACTCAGCATAATACCCTCCAGTTCCATCAACATCGAAGCAAATTATGGGTATTCAGCTCTTCTGATGGCTGAGTAGTATTCCATTGTGTGTGTGTATATATATATATATATATATATATATATATATATATATATATATATATTACATCTTCTTTATCCATTCATCTGCCAAAGAACATCATGGATGGTCACTGTTTTTCCTTTTCATAATGACTTCTTTCATATATTTTATTCCTTTATTTCTGGAGGGGATCTTAGCCATACTTACTTTAAAATTATTTTGATGTGGGGATCCCTGGGTGGCTCAGCAGTTTAGCGCCTGCCTTTGGCCCAGGGCGCGATCCTGGAGACCCAGGATCAAGTCCCGCGTCAGGTTCCCGGCATGGAGCCTGCTTCTTCCTCTCTCTTTCTCTCTCTCTCTCTCTCTCTCTCTCTCTATGTCTATCATGACTAAATAAATAAATCATTTTTAAAAATTATTTTGATGTTGTTTTCCCATCTGTACTTTATTGCTGGTAAATTCATCTTCCAATGTTAGTTTGTTGACTGTTTTCCTCAGTGTCAATTATCCTCGGAGTCTTTGAAATGTCTTCTGATCTGTTCTCTCCTCTTCCTCTCACCACTGCCCTCTGTTTTTTGCCTCCACCTGGTCCTCACCTTCTTGTCCAAATTCGGGTCTTGTCCAGCAGTGCTGGACTTCCATTCTACAGTGATATCAAAGGTCTAGACAGTAAGAAACTTGGCCTAGGTCCTAAACCTTCCCCTTTCTGGCTGTACTGCAAGAAGGCTGCAGAAGTATCTACTTTCTGGCTCCTTTGGGGCCAAGCGAGAGCATGCCACCCCAAATTTTAGATACTGAGTCTGGCTCCAGTCCTCCATCATGCATGAAATGCTTTTGTGGCAGGAATGGACCTGCATTCATCTCTGATGGGCTAGCCTCTGCAGTCCACTGTGTTTCTGTGTTTGTATATTTCTAGACGATGGCAATTACTGCCTTGTCTTTTTTTTTAATATTTTATTTATTTATTCATGAGAGACAGAGAGAGAGGCAGAGACATTGGCAGAGGGAGAAGCAGGCTCCCTGCAGGGAGCCCAATGCGGGACTTGATCCCAGGACCCCGGGAACATGACCTGAGCCAAAGGCAGACACGCAACCACTGAGCCACCCAGGCACCCAATGCCTTGTCATTTTAATTTGTTTTAGTGGCCTTGTTTGGGTCAGGATGAGAAAGTATCTCAAAGAGGAACCCAGTAACTTCTTCTAGTTTCCTTTTTTTTTTTTTTTCAAGTCTCCATTTCTAATTTGACTTCATAACCCTTTCAGGACTTTGCACAGTTCTTTGCACATGTTATACGCTCAAAAAGTAGTTTATGGAACTGAAGCCACTGTATCCCGTTCCAGGGCAAGCCTAGTGAATGCTCATCAGGAATGTACTGTGGAGGAAATTCATTCATCAATACGGGCTTGACCTGGATGAACTTTATTAAGCCTATCTGTGTTGGAGATTCCAGGATTTCATGCCTGTTTTACATGAATAGAGTGGCTTTCAAGGTAGGCACATTCAAGCAATTGCCAGAAAAGATGATTACCAACTGCTCATTACATACCTGAGGATGACAAGGATGATATGAGAGGTGCTGCATCTACAATTTCATCCCAAGAGACCTATGCAATATTTCGTATGTGTTTTCAATATTATCTTCAGATTTATCTTTTTCTGCCTACCCTCACTAATCAACTCGACCTTGAGAACATCCTGTCTTAAATAACCAGATACCTGATAGCAAAATATTCAGTTGCGTTTATTTGTAGATCAACAAAGAAAGATTTGATGAAGCAAAAGTTAATACCATCTATTATTTTTCTCCAACTATAAGTCTAATGCTTAGAAAATGATTTATTAAACTGTATACAAACCCTTTTCTAATAATAGGTATGGACATCATTTACCTTGGAAAAGATTTACTGATCTCATTTTCTTTTTGAAATAAAAAATGTTTAAATGTGTGTGTCAACTACATTTCAATTAACAAAAAGTTTAAAAATAAATACATACATAAATACATAAATAAAGTTTAAATGCAAAAACAATCTATAAGCAAAGCAAATATGAGCTCTTTTCCAAACCTTGGATGACTTTAATGCTATTACTCAAATTCTCCTGCTCGGGATCCCTGGGTGGCGCAGCGGTTTGGCGCCTGCCTTTGGCCCAGGGCGCGATCCTGGAGACCCGGGATCGAATCCCACATCGGGCTCCCAGTGCATGGAGCCTGCTTCTCCCTCTGCCTGTGTCTCTGCCTCTCTCTCTCTCTGTAACTATCATGAATAAATAAAAATTTAAAAAAAAATTTAAAAAAAAATTCTCCTGCTCAGGGTGTACTCTTGAGTCCCACTTCACCAATGGGGCTTTGCTTCCTCCCCAAGAGTGGGCAACGATGTGCTGAACCCATGGGCATCTTCCTGGAACATCGATCTTTCTCTAAGTTTGGCAAGAGGTAGAATCCTATTATTTAGCTGATGAATTAAAACATTAAAATAACATGAATATATCATGGAGTAGAGGTTAAAGTGCCTGGATTTTTAAGATAAAAGACTTAAAAAATAGTTTTATTCTTCTAGAAAAAAATTCATATCTTCTCTAACCCAGAGAGCCAATTTTATTTTTCGAATTTATCTTTCTGTTAGAATTTTCCCTCCTCCATAAGGTCATTCATGCATTCATTCGTAATAAAAAGATTTTTGACAGGGGGACTAAGCTACAGTGTTTGGAGGTTATTTGTTCCTTTGACCCATACAGATCCAGGTAGAAGATTAACCTTAGGTATGGCACAGAATGAAGTATAGAATTGTGCATGAAATAAAGGGTTGTAGCTCATGGTGACATGATTTTTATAAACTAGTCAATATTACATGAATAGATTTAACATCTTGTGCAACAGCTATATCCTTTACAAAATAAGAAACTAATCAACAACCATTACCAAGGTAAAAATTTAGCATGATTCAAACTGAAGCATATCTATTGAGAAGAATGTTCTTCCCTAGTATATCATGTGGTTCCCTGCCTAGAGGATGAACACTATCAAAAGAGAGAAGGAAGAGTACTTTCTAATTATAACACAGCATCACAGGTATGAGTGAAATCATATGTTTATACATAAAATCATTAATGCTTATGATAGACTACCTGAGGTCTTGTTTCATTAATGAATACAAGTCACCTAGGCAACTTTAAAGGAAAGAATAATAATCCAATAAACACAACTTAATGTACTTATTCCCTTTAAAACTCTCTTCCTTTTTTTTAAGATTTTATTTATTTATTCATAGAGACAGAGAGAGAGAGAGAGAGAGAGAGGCAGACACAGGCAGAGGGAGAAGCAGGCCCCATGCAGGGAACCCAATGTGGGACTCGATCCCAGGTCCCTAGGATCACACCCCGGGCTGCAGGCGGTGCTAAACCGCTGCGCCACCAGGGCTGCCCTAAAACTGTCTTCTTATTTTTGCCAGTTATTGTTGCTTTTTCTTCATAGTGGGAATCATGAAATCAGGAAATGGTGTATTCTGCTCTTTCAAATTAACTTTAATTCATATTTCCATGTGTCAGCATGGTTTTCACAGTTGACATGTTTATAGCTCTGCTTTATAAAATTAATTTTATTTCATATTTTCATGCATCAGCATGAGCCATACAGTTGACATTTTTATAGCTCTGTAGTGATCTTCTGTTATAATATGACCTATTTTGCTTAGCCATCTCCTATTCTTAGACATTTGGGTTTTCCCTGTTATATTTTTGTTTTTGCAATCATAAATAGCATTACTAGAAATATTCCTAATGAAATAGATTTTAATCTGTTTATTTTCCTAGAGAATGTTCCAAAGAGTAAGATTATTATGTCAAATCACATCCAATAGCTTCATAGTTTTTTTTTTCCAGAAAAATCTAAAGCCATTGAAAATGTGACCAGTAATGTTTAAAATCTATGTCATTCTCAGATTCAACAGATCCAAAAATTGGCATTTCATAGTTTTTATTTATTTGATAATATGTATACAAAATTTTCTTAATGTTGCCAAAACTTATATTTACTAACAAATGATAGGGATATGGATTAATCAGTGTGATGATTCATTTGTAGTTGTCTATTACTGAATGCTCATTTCCTTTAACCAAATATTAAATGAGATTTCAGCATTAGTCATTATAAATTTGTCTCAGTTATTTCCATCTCTTAGAAAGCAAGCTTTTTCTCAAAAAAAAGCTTCACATATATCAAGCACACAGAAACACATAGAAGAAATATATAAAATATACCCTGAAAACACCACAAGGCAGAGAAATGAAATACAATTGATGCAGCTAAAGGCCCCTGTGTAACCCTCCTCAACTCGGAACCCTTCCTACCTTCGCTAGAACTAACCATCACTGCAAAGGTAGTATTTATTAAAATCGTGTACCTTTTTATAATGTTCCTACATATATTTCTAGACATAAAACATATATATGTTTTGCATGTTTTACAATTTTATTTAAGTGGTATTTTCTGTGTATGTCATACTTTAATTTTGCCTTTTTTACTGTTAAAAATGTTGTTTAAACTTCATTCACTTTGAAACATATATACCTAGTGTATTTATTTTAGTGGTTATGTATTATTCCAAATTATCTTTTTCTGATTGAAGATAATATCAGTTTCTAACTTTTTGAGATTACAAGCTGATCTATAACTCAATGAAGATTCTTTTGTATCTCTTTTTCTGCTCACTAAATATATATGTACATTTATACACAAATAAACGCATTCTATGTATATACGCAGAGGTGAAGTATACACATACACTCACACACACACTCAGAAGTGACGTGGTTGGATTCTTACTACCCAGTTGCTCTGCAAAATAGTTACATTTTTTCACCTATCTATAAATTTTACATTTCCCTGATTACAGGTGAAGTTGAACATCTTTCTGTTTCCTTCCTCTGTCATTTGCCTGTTCACATACTTTGATTATTTTTCTGTTGAATTGTTTTATCATTTTTCTTATCTTGAAGATCTTTATGTTTTGAGTACGAATCTTTGTGCTTTATGTGCATTTCACATATTCTACACTAATCTATGGCTTACACTTTCAGTGTATAGTGTGTTTTGATGCTTGAAAGTTTTTAATTTTAAAATACTTTTTTTCATCTTTTCTTTTTTTTTTTTAAGATTTTATTTTATTTAATCATGAGAAATACAGAGCAGGAGAGAGAGAGGCAGAGACACAGGCAGAGGGAGAAGCAGGCTCCATGCAGGGAGCCCGATGTGGGACTCGATCCCGGATCTCCAGGATCACGCCCTGGGCTGCAGGCAGCGCTAAACTGCTGCGCCACCCGGGCTGCCCTTTTTCATCTTTTCTTAAATATGTTTTGTGGTTTTGGTATTCTCTAAAAACCTTGAAGTCATAAAGATACTGTCCCATTTTTTAGTTTTCAGACTTAGACTTTGAATCCACTTGAGGATTGATTTTTGTTCATGGTGTATATAACACCTAATCAGTTGTCCTTGAATTACTCATTGAATACTTCCTTTCCTCACTAATTTGTTATTTCTGTCATTTATCTGACTTCCATATATATAATTGCTTTGAGCCTCTTTCTTCTCATTCATTGGTGTAGTACTCTCTCTCCAAACTTTAGTTTTATTAAAGTCTGATGTTTGATAGAAATATCCCCCACTTCTTTGTTCTTCAAAATTTAATGTCAATTCTTAGCCCTTTGCTCTTGCAAAAATATGTTTATTTATTCCATATATAAAAGATAGTCTTTGAATTAGTCTATAATTTCCAGGAAAAAATAGTATTTTTTTATGCATCAGTTTGAGAAAAATGGCCACCTCCAAAACGGAGTTCTTACACTGACTTAGGAATATTGGGGATAGCTCATATCCATTCCTGAAGCCGGTGATTGGTATGGTTCGGTTCCTGGCTGCCAGGCTGTGTCCGTCCTTGAACCTGCTTAGAACTACAGCTTGTCTAAATTCACAGATTAAGGTGGTGGGCTCCAACCCTTTTCTTTAGCTCTTTTCAGAGTATGGGAGCCCCTCTCAAGTCTGTTAGCCCCATAGGCATCTCGTCTATGAAAGCTCTTGGTCCCTCTCCCCCTCTGAGAAACTGGACTCCTTGGCAACCACCTCATTCCAGATCTGGAACAAATATAGTGGTTATCTCCATCCTTATTCACTGCTCTGAGTTGCTCCTAAAATTTTGTTTTACTTGTTTAAGAACCTGAATTTTCTTTCAGTTTTATATTTTTCTTTTTTATTCATTTTGTTGCTAAGCATTTGAAGCTAAGGGAGTATTTCAAAGCATGAAGTTAATGTACCATGATGGTTAAGGATAAAATTTTTGTTTTAATTGTGATGTAAAGGCATCAATGTACTTATTTTGTTACATTTTACTTTATAATTGAACTTCTGGAACAAGTCTATTCATCTCTGATGTTGAGTTCTATTTTCTAATAATCAATCTCAGAACCAGAACGAACAAATAACTGAATATTTGTCTGTTTCACTGGAGATATCTTTGTATTTTTGAGTATGCATGTGAGCATCCATTTTAATAAGGAGAATGTTTTTGTTTGGGTGTGACCTTGGGTAAGTTCTCTGTACTTCAAGTAACTTCTCTGTACTTCAGTTTCCTTTTTGGTATATGTATTATAAAAATGTCTACCAGGGTAGGTGGCTCTGTGGGTTCAGCATCTGCCTTCGGCTCAGATCATGATCCCGGACCTGGGATTGAGACCCTTGTTGGGATCTCTGCTCATCGGGGTTTCTGCTTCTCCCTCTTCCTCTGCCCTTCCCATTGCTTGTATGTGCATTGCTCTCTCTCTCTCTCTCTCTCTCTCTCTCTCTCTCTATCTCAAAAAAAAGTCTACTTTGCAGTGTTATTGAGTTAATGTATGTAATGAGCTACTTGTATCAAGTAGTGAGAACAGTGCTAGACACCTTGTAAATCCCCTATGTGCTTATTAACCCTACTAGTTCTCTCAGTTGTCTTTTTAGTCAGGAGTATTGTATTTGTCTCTTTTGTTCTCATGTTTTTTTCTTCCCTCACAGGATTTAAATGTTTTGATAAAGTATTATTCTCAAGTTGCAAAAATTTCCAAGAATCAAATTTTTTGCCTTTGCTATAAATGGAATCTTTTTTTATTTTTCAGCTTTGTGCTACTTGTATAGAGAAATGCAATCGATTTTTTGTGTATTTATATCCCTGTGACCTTGTTTAACATGTTTATTCTAAAGATTTTTTTTTACTGATTTTTTGGAGTTTATAAATCTATATTCCTATCATGACAATGATGGTTACAATTTATGAAACTGTGTACAAACACTGTGCTAAGATAATACAGTAAACTCTTTATGATTCAGAAAAGACTCCTATGTTAAGAATTCCCTATACAATTTCCCTTTGTGAAAATCTTTCACAAAGATTTTCCTTCACCTGCTGGGCAGAGGGAAAAGTGTTTTGCCAGCTTAGAAAAGATGCATCTTGCATTCAAACTTGTTTCCCTGGCAGGACACATCCTTAACAGCATTTGAAATCCTTTCTCTCCTATCACATATGGGTTACTGTTACTCAAAACTAACAACCTTTTGGACACTGTCCATCCTCATCCCTGGTTCTTACAACATCCCCACTTTTCATACATTTAAGTAGAGTTCCCACCCCCCTCTTTCTGCAAGTCGATTTATGTTCCCTGGATCACATTATCTGATGTGCTAACAAGTCTTCCAGAAATAATGATACTGTAATACATGGTCCACTCCTCTTTCTCCAGAGCTGCATCACAGATTATTTTTGGAAGTGGATGAAAACATCAAATAGCTCAATCTAGTTTACTTTTATGTATGGGAAAAATGACTCAATTTTGTTTTACTATATTCTGTGTTTTAAAAAATGCCATTAAATGCTGATCATATCTTTTATAACTTATAGAGACCTGGAATATGTTTCAGAATGGCTATGAGCTACATTTCCGAGGAATTTTATGTTAGTGGAACAATATGTGGCTGGCAAAGCATATTAATAAATTGGATTCTCTGTCCCTATTTTAAGCCCCCCACTACACTACTATTTTTGCAGGATTATTCAGGCATACCTTAAATACCATTTCCTCATAAATAACATTCTAAATCTGGTGTAAGAAGTACATAGGATAGTAAAAAGAGGCTTAGCCTGGGGAGGCAGAAGATCTTGATTTCTGAGTGACCTTGGGCAAATCATATGAATTCTCTGGCCCTCAATTTATCCTATAAAACTAAAAAATTATAAATAAAAAATTTCAAAAGACTCAATTCTAAAGTTGATTAAGTATGAATAAAACTAAATTTTTAAAAGAAACACTAATAAGTTATATGCATTTTATAAAGATTTTATTTATTTTTTATTTGAGAGAGAGATAGAAAGAGAGGGAGAGAAAGAGAAAGAGCATGAGTGAGGTGAGAGGCAGAGGGAGAGGGAGAAGCAGACACCCCGCTGAGCAGGGCACCTGACTCAGTGTTTTTTTGTTTTGTTTTCATATTTTATTTATTTATTCATGAGAGACACAGAGAGAGAGAGAGAGAGAGAGAGAAAGAGAAAGAGACACAGGCAGAGGGAGAAGCAGGCTCCATGCAGGGAGCCCGACGCGGGACTCGATCCCGGGTCTCCAGGATCACGCCCGGGCCAAAGGCAGGCGCAAAACCACTGCGCCACCCAGGGATCCCCAAATTATACGCATTTTTGAAGAGTGAATTAAATATCAGTACAGGAAAAAAGTAAAGATTACTTAACAGTCCTTCTTACTGTTTGCTTTACTGTAATTTAAAATTTATTAATCTAAGTAATCTCTACACTCAACATGGGGCTTGAACTCACCACCTGGAAGTCAAGAGTTGCCTGCTCCACTGCCTAAGTCAGCCAGGCAGTCTTCTACCACATTTTAAATCACACACTATAAGAGAGTTGAAATAGTACATTTTGTTTGTGGAAATATTCAACTTAATATGCACATTTAATAACCAATCATTAACTGTATGCTTTATTTCCTGAATGTATCCTTCAATAATATAAAAGCAGGAACATCATCATAATGACTAATTTTCCTAATGTGCAAAATAACGTGCTTTCTCAAGCACCCAACTAACTAATAGAGTATGATGTAGACACTAGGGAAAACAACAGCTCTCATCAACAACAAAAATATTGCAAGAGAAGCAAACCCCCTTCTGCTAGAAAAAGAAACCCACTGGAAATACACCATATCAAAATGGAAAACATATGGCAGAGTAATATTTGACATACTAACTCTCTTTGGGGCATCACTGCATTTCTGTTCTTGTGTTCCCAGGAATTCACCTTTAAGACTGCCAGATGTAGGTCTTTTACGCTCCAGAGACTGGAGATCTCATAATTCTTCATTTTCAGGAGGTGGAAGACAAGCAAAATGCTTGGTCCAGGTGTAAGCTGACAACTCACTTGAAGAGCAAGTTTCTGTGCAAGCAGAGGGAAGAGCTCCCAGGGTTGGTCCTGGTGATATTCTGAAGAGGGAGCCCTGTGCCTCACTGCCCTCCACGGAGGCCTGCTGAGCTCCAGAAGGTGTGTGGAGTGGATGGTTCCAATGAGAAGGCCCCTATAAAATTTAGAGATCACAAGATAGAGGTGACTGGTAATGATTAGAAAAGCCCATAAAGCAAACCAGATGTGAGATTCTCCTCCATCGTGCAGGAGCCGTAGAGCAGTGATGACAGGTCTAAGCTAAGACAGGCCTAGCACAATCTTGGCAGCTGTGCTCAACCTCTAAATGGCATGGGAGAGATCCTAAAGCTTCCTGCCACCCCCAAGAAGGGACATGAATGACCTGAGAGAAGGCTGAAACACTTGAAGGATGCTGGAGATCAGCAGGGAGAAACACTGGCTTCCAGAGTGGGACCACACATTGATAAGGTGTCAATAGTCTCATCTACCAATGGGGCAAAAAGGTCCACTGAGCCCCAGGAAGAATGGTCGTGGCTTAGCAGATGCCAGGAGGTTAAAGAACAGGTGAGCACAGCAGAAGCCTTGTGATGATCCGCTCCTTATCGTCCCCCTACCCACACCCCAAAAACACCCACCCAGGGCCATGACTCCTTGGGTGACCTCACAAAGGAATGCTCCTCAGGAAGAAGGCAAGATCATGAATTAACTGAAGTTTCCATTTGAAACACCAGACATGTGACCACAGTTTCTGTTATTAGGCAGAATAATGCCTGAAACTGTAGATTAAGTCCCATTATTAGACAAATAATGGAAGTTATACATTTGTAGGCACCTGCAAAAATGGAATGTAACTATTGCACACAATGTACAAAGGTCATGTCTGCTCTCTACACAGCGTTGAGGACGTAATTTTAGAATCTGGGTGGCTGTTTCTCTTAAGAACAGCTTTTTATCTAATGATGACAGCATCCATGACATAAGGAACATTTTGGATATTTTTTTTTGGAGGGGGGAGTTTTTAGTCACTAGATACTCATTTCTCTGTAATTATGAACTTGTAGAGTTTTAAAACTATGATTGTATTGGTTTGCTAAAGCTGTTGCAACAAAGTATCACAAACCAGGTAGCTTAAACATAGAAACACTTCATCCCATGGTTTTGGAGGCCAGAAATCAGAGATCAAGGCCTCAGTCCGCAGAGCCAGTTCCTTCTGAGTGCTTCATGGGAAGGATCTGGTCCAGACCTCACTCCTCAGCTCTGACATGGCCACCTCCTCGCTGTGTCTCTTTACATTGTCTTTCTTCTGTGTGTATCTGTCTCTGTGTCCAAATTTCTCCCTTTTTTTTAATAAAAGTGCCAGTCCTATGGATTAGGACCCGTCTAATGATCTCATCCTTACTTAACTACATCTGCAATGACTCTTTTGCCAACGAAGGTCACATTCTAAGATACTGAAGGCTAGGACTTCAACATACTGATCTTCAAGAGGACACATAATGATGATTTAGTCGGTGATGATTAAGCTATCAGAAAAAAGTTTATTGGGTTTCCATGATTTCTGTTACTCTATATTTTCTGCAAAGATTCCTCAAAAATAATACCACAGAGGACAATAGGGAATGGTATTGGCTTCTGGCTCAATTCACTGTAAGTGAGCAGCACTATCACTAATGTAATTTGCCTTGAAAATATAAACGATTATCAGTATAAAGGTCTTTGTGTGTATTTCAGCAGCTCTAAGACACTATTGATTTTAGTTACACCATTATCTGTGTACTAATAGGAAAGAACTGTGACATGCTAAGTAGCTTTACCTTCCTGGAAGTCATTCCACAGTCTTTCAGACCTAGTCTTGCACAAATCACCCTCCTGTAGAAAACACCCCCCTGCCACCACTGCATCATGTGACATATGACATGTTTGTTTACTTATTTGTTCCCTCTGTCTTTCTTTCTCCCACTAGAATGCAGGTTCTATAGAAGAAAAGCTTTGGTCAATTTTGTTCGCCCACTCTCACCGACCCTGAAAGGGCCTGACACGTAGTAGGCACTCAGTGCTTATTTTCTGAATTTTTAAATAAATTCCATAAATTATATATCTCAAAGAGAATGTATGTATTGCCTGTATGTATGTAAATTTATTATGAGCACATCATTTTACTATGTACATTCTATATTCTGTATTATATACATGAATCAATATTTTTACATGGTTCGTCCATGTAGATATAATTACTGGTCACTTGTCTGGGACATTGAGCAAAATCATCAAAATGATCATATTTCTAAGCTTACTTGATATTAGCACCCTCTAGAGAGGGGAATAAATGTCAGTGATTAATCTTGATACAAATTTTTCTTTCTTTCCCCACTCCTTTGTTATTGAGATGCACCACTGTCCTGAGGGAAGACAAGAGACTAGATGTTCACAAGCATATCAAGACACAGCCCTCCCCCATCTAATCACCCGGGTCACAGGCCTGCAGTTGGCCCTCAGACTGTGCTTTTGAGAGCCAGCTGCTTTTTCAAGGTTTGAACTGGCCTGAACCAGCCTCCATCTCTGCAGAAATGGATGGAAGGCGATGACAAGTTATGTGGTTTGCCCATCTTGCTCTCTCTTGGGATCCTCCAGTTGGCATCATTGCTACTCTTGAGAAAAATTTAAAGGAAGAACTCCATTAGTAATTTCAGGTCATTAGTGTCTTCAAGAGATTGACACCGCTGTTACTGAATATATACTACTAATAACAACTCACACATTCATGATGTGCTTATCCTAGCCTCAGCAGAGTGGTAGGTGTTAACATAGGAACAGTCCTGCTCTACTCAGAACAATAAGGGTCACCCAAACAAATCAGGCCCTGACACCTAGATCCTGTGAATGTTACCTTATTTGGAAAAAAAAAGTCTTGTCTGTGTAATTCAATTAAGGAGCCTGAGAAAAGGAGATTATACTAGATGGACAAGGTGAGCTCCAAATGTCATCATGAGTGTCCTGAGAGGAAGGCAGAGGAAGATGTGAGACAGGCAGAAGAGGGGGAGGTCAAGTGACCATGGAAGCAGAGAGAAAAGATGCCAGCAGACACCCATACTGGAAAAGACAAGAAACGGATTCTCCCCTAAAGCCTCTGGAGGCATGGCTCTGCCAATACCTTGATTTTGAACACAAGATCAATTTCAGACTCTGGTCTCCAGAACTGTGAGAAAATAAATTTATGTTATTTAAGCCACCAAGTTTGTGGTAATGTGCTACAACAGCCATGGAGACTAATTCACCTATGAAGTGAAAACTGACAGAATGTCCATATTGAAACGTGTAACTGGTCCACATAATGGGAGAAAATGTTTCCATGTCATATATGTAATAAAAGATTATATTCGCAATATATAAACAACTACAACTCAACAACAACTACAAAAACCTAATTAATAAATGGGCAAAAGACTCAGACCTTTCTATAGAGGAGGTATATAGATGGCCAAAATGCACGTGAAAAGATGCTCAATATCACTAATCATTATGGGAATGCAGGCCAACACCACGATGAGCTATCACTTCATACTCATTAGGATGGCTACCATAAAAAAAGAAATACTACATGTTGATGAGGATGTGGAGACATTGGAACCCCGTGCATTGCTGGTTGGAATGTAAGATGGTATGGCCACTGTGGAAAACACGATGGCACTTCCACAAAAAAGTAAAAGCAGAATTATTATATAATCCAACAGTTTCGCTTCTGTGTATGTACACAGAATAATTGAAAGCAGAATCTTGAACATATTCATAGCAGCATGTTCACAAAGCCAAAAAATGAAAGTAGCCCAAGTGTGCATTGATGGGTGAATGGATGAGCAAAATGTGGTGTGTGTATACAATGGAATACTATCTAGCTTTCAAAAGGAAAACAATCCTGACACATGCTACAACATGGATGAATCATAAAGACATTATGCCGAGTAAAATAAGCCAGTCACAAATGTACAAATACTATACGATTCCACTTAAATAAGGTACCTAGAATAGTCAAATTCATACAGACATAAAGTAGAATGGTGGTTGCCAGGGGCTGGGAATAGTGAATGGGGAGTTGTTTCACGGGTATAGAGTTTTCATTTTGGGATGATGAGAAAGTTCTGGACATGGATGGTGGAGATGGCCACACAACATTGTGAATAAACTAATGCAACTGAACTGTACACTTAAAAATAGTCACATAAATTTTATATTATGCATATTTATCACAATAAAAAAGGATATCTGGGCATAGAGAGGATCACAAATCTCTCCACAGTTAATAAATTCTAGAGCCAAAATTAGAAGCCAAGTTTTCTGGCTTTAGTATCTGTGCTCTTAATTTCTGGGTTGTAGTTTTGAGGTAGATAATGAGGGAAATTTTTATTTTTAAAATTCCACTTTGAACAATACAAAGTGAAATTTCAGAATTGATGGTACAATTATCCTCCTCCAAATATTGGTAAGAACCAAAAATGTCATTTCCCAGCTACCTAACCAAGTAGGAAACAAAGCAATGAGACTTAGGCCACATGGCTTAATAAACTCATTCAGAAGACATTATTTTCATCCTTGTTGTACCTATATGTATACGTATATTCATACACGTATTTTCAAACCTGTTGTACTTAATCCTTAATTATGAAGCACATCACAAAATAAGAGTGGAGATTTACTTGGGAATATATAATTCAGTGATCTTCTGTTTTTCTAAGCAGGAGGTCCATAGATTTAAGAATGTTTTGAAAACCAGTAGATACCTCCTCAAATGCTACCCTCCATATGCACAGAACAATTTGCATCTGACATTAAGAGGACCATAGAGCCCTAATGCTCTCCCTTGCATGAACCCTCTGCGGTCTCATGAATCTCATGGTAAGAACCTTTGGTCCTACAATTATGCAGGTAAAGGGATATTTTTAACAAAATATGACTCCACAAAATATTTTTTTTGAAAACTATGGCCCAATTAAGGAGAGCTCACGAGATGAGCACTGGGTGTTACACTATATGTTGGCAAATTGAATTTAAATAAAAGAAAAAAAGAAAAATGAAAAGAAAGCCATGGCCCAACACAGGGGATAGCCGCATTATATTAGAAAAAGCACTGGATTTGGAAGAATGAAAAAGGTTTAAAATGAGGGTCAGCCCTAGAGCCCTTATGCTGACCACTTAGCCTTGCTTTTAATGCATAAATGAAGGGACACCTGGGTGGCTCAGCAGTTGAGTGCCTGCCTTCCACCTAGGGCACGATCCTGGAGTCCCAGCATCGACTTCCACATGAGGGTCCCTCCACTGAGCCTGCTTCTCTCTGTGCCTGTGTTTCTGCCTCTCTCTCTCTCTCTCTCTCTGTGTCTCCCATGAATAAATAAAATCTTTTTTAAAAAATGAACTTGTGTACATTAAAAGGGCCTGTGAATTGTAAAACAATACAATCCTGGTGCCTTTTTAAAAAAATTTTTATTTATTTATGACAGTCACACAGAGAGGCAGAGACGCAGGCAGAGGGAGAAGCAGGCTCCATGCACCGGGAGACCGATGTGGGATTCGATCCCGGGTGTCCAGGATCGCGTCCTGGGCCAAAGGCAGGCGCCAAACCGCTGCGCCACCCAGGGCTCTCCCTGGTGCCTTTTTTAACTGTGTTCTAGCTTCATTACCAAGAAGAGACAAAAACATGTACTGCTTCTGGGAGGCAACTGAATGAGCTGACTCTCTGTGGGGACATGAAAAATTCAATCTATGTATTGTGTATATCAAATATGTGTTCCTAATTAGGCACATATTTTATATGAAACATTTGGATTCGAATTAAGTAGGCAGTTGAACCAGTTATCCATTTTACTTTCTATCTGTTCTTTCAGAGGCAATCCCACATGTTAGAAATGTATTGAAACTTATGGGTGACTCTGATGTACCTAATTCTTCCTCTGATGCACCTAGAGTTTTATTTTCCTGTGTAAACACTCATACACATATACATCAACTCATACATGTTTATAATTACTAAGACTGAGATTCACAAAATGACAAAAATTGGCCCCAATCTCAATGATTCCTAAAGGAAGGCCAAAAGGAAGAAAGAATTCGCAGATAAAGCCAATAGCTTGACGAATATAATCAGATTTCTTTAATCTGTTTATTAGTGGTTTTAAATTATTAAACTAAATCATAAGCATATAGAATATGAGGCTAAAGAAAAAACAGAAAATATGTGTTTTGTGGAATTTTAGGCTATTTTGTATAGTTATTGTTTTTTTTTAATTTATTTATTTATCCGGGGGGGTGGTGCAGAGACACAGACAGAGGGAGAAGCAGGCTCCATGCGGGGAGCCCCACGTGGGACTCGATCCTGGGTCTCCAGGATCACGCCCTAGGCTGCAGGCGGCGCTAAATGGCTGCGCCACCGGGGCTACCTTTGTTTTATATATGATATAAAGTTACAAATCTGGACAAATTCAATTCTCCAAGGCCATTTCTCAATCTCAGGAAAGATGTGTAATGAGCATCTATTATCTTATTTGTATATTTTAGAAACTGCAAGAATTTACTGAAGAAATCTTATCTTTCTGAAAGATAACAATTACATGGTGCTATGAGCATATCCAGAACAGTGCTTTACTAGTGTAAGGAAGTCAACAAATACAATCAATTAGGAGAATAGGCTCTATTTGCTTGGAGACAAGAGAGGAAAGTGGTGAAGAACTTGGATTCTGGAGTCAAATGGCTTGGATTAAAATTCCACCTCCACCACTTTTATTAGTTGTGTGAACTTGAGCAAATTACCTAACCTCTCCATGCCTTAATTTTGCTCTCTATAGAGAGGGGCTAATAACAATGCCTGCCCCATATTGTTTATTGTGGGGATTAAGTGAGGTTTCCTTTCGGCATGTTTAACCTGACACCTGGTGATTAACAAGCATCCAGTGGCATGTATATCTATGTAGACATTGGCTACCATGACTATAGTGATTGTCCTGGAAAAATCACCATTCTTAAGATATAAGTTATTCTGTGACACTATGTAAGCTACTATTTTGTTGGTATCTTTCTCACTGGAATGATCCATCAGTGCAATGGAGGCAAAGAGGTGTAACCGAAACAGAGAGGGGAACGTGTGGAAAGACAGGGGAAAAGATGAAGGACTGTAAGTAGAAGAATCTGGGAATGGCAGAGTGAGCATGGGGTCCCCATTACCAGGGGAGCATCCGTGAGCAACAGCCTCAGGGAAGGGAGAGCAGAGAGCATAAGTGCAGGTAGGGCTGATGGAGTTGCTGGTGCCTGTGTGGGGAAAATAAAATTCCTACAGTTAACTTAGCCTGGATTCAAAGTAGAAAATGCTCAGAATAAAGCCATCAAGAAATGCTTCTGTGCAGCAGTTTTCCAATTTTAGCCACGGAATCCTTTTCCCACGGGAAATCCAGACTATAAACCAGATAAAAAGCAGTGCTGCTCTGCCTGAAGAGATTTCTCTCCTGTGATGTCACCACCCCAACTGTGAAGTTGGGTGGGGATCATAGAGCCCCTCTGCTCCTGGGGTCCCACACACTTTGGGGGGTCTTGCTACCTGTCATGGTATTCTCCCCAGGAACCACTTCTTCGTCATCATCATCATCGTTGTTGTTGTTGTTGTCCCTTCTCTTTCTTCCTCAAGCTAGAAAAAAACCCTTTCTAGTTTTAGGACTATCTGCTCTAACTAACTACTTCTGCTACCCTAGGGAATCTTCATTACTTGAGGGTTTGTTTTTTTTATTTGACAGAGGCTGTTAGCTGTGGAAACTTCTAGTGCTTTCCTACCCTGCCCTGCCCTGCATCCCCAGAGCCTTTGAGGGGGGCTGGGCTCCCAGCTTAGCTGAATGGATGGAAGCAGGACATAGAGGTGGGGAGGGGGGAGGGTGTCCTCAGGATATCTAGTCAGGCAGGCTTCTATTTATTAGAGGTGATTTGATTGTTTGTCTGTCTGCTCCATTAGACTGTAAATTCCACAAAGGCTGAATCCACATCAGTTTCCCTTCCCACTGTAACCAGGCAGCTCGCATAGTAACTGGCAAAGGGTAGATACTCAATAAAGACTGGGGGAATAAATTAACTGCTAGAACTGCACAGCGGACTCTCAAAGAAGCACTCATTTGTCCAAAGCTTTGACAGAATGACACTTTAACCATCTGGAATTCATGCCGTCTTCTCTAAATCTCATGAATCCCCCTTTGCAGATTTTCCAATGGTTCTTGCTAAGCTGTCGGCAAGCATTACCTCATATCTTACTTAGCTCTTCTATTTAAAGGTCTTTATTTCTTCTGATGTATCTTCTGTAGAGGTGGCTAATCACTAGTCCTAACCCTTTCGTTCAGCTCTTTATGTACTTGAAAAGACTCAGGTCATCCCTCTGCTGACATTCTTATGCACCATATGATTCAAAGCTCCTAATATTTTTTCACATATCTAATTTTTCATTACTTTTGGATGTTATCCTTTTTCTCTGATTTCTGCCAAATTTTTTCATGTCACTTTCTAAAAATGGTGGCCAGAGTGAAAATAGCATTTATTGTCCAGCTGAGTTAATGTTTGCTCTGCATTCCTTCTGTAAACATACTAGCAGGTGCTCAAGGCACATGGATTGCTGAAGCCTGGGTCATGGACTATTCACTAGAAAAACTGAGATCAAGTTCAAAGCCTCACTCTGATACTTCTATCCATGTGAACTTAAGCAAGTGATTTATTTTTAAAGATTTTGTTTATTTATTCATGAGAGACATAGTCAGAGACATAGGCAGAGGGAGATAAGCAGAGACATAGGCTTCCACAGGAAGCCTGATGCGGAACTCGATCCCAGGACCCAAGGATTATGACCTGAGCCAAAGCCAGACGCTCAACCACTAGAGCCACCCAGGTGCCCCTAAGCAAGTGGTTAATGTTGTACAGTATTCACAGTATTCACAGTATTCACTGAGCTGACCTCAGTGTGCCGTTGGGGGTAAATGAGCTAATGCAGTTAGAATCGTGGCTGGTACAAAGTACGGGTTCAATATTAGTGATTATTTGTTGTTGTCATTATTGATGTTGTCATTATTGCTACTATTACCTTTCAGTCACAGTGCACTCAAAAGAATTTTAAAATATAGTGAGTCATAGGAAGCCTGTGGTAGAGGAGAAAGGAAAGTGGTGGTAAGAAAAGGGCACAAAGGTGAGTGGAGACCATAGATTCTTGCCTACATTATTAACTAAGTCTCAACTTTTATCACCAAGTCCAGCATGATGCCTGGTTCATGTTAGATGTCAATAAATATTTATTGGATTGGCTTAATAAAATTTACCCTCTCACATATATAACCTCTTTCTCAGAAGTGACACTGTTTTTTAAGATTTATTTATTTATTTGAGAGAGGGGAATTGGAGAGACAGAGGGAGAGAGAATCCCAAGCAGACTGCTTGCTGAGCATGGTGCTGGAAGTGGGGCTCAATCTCATGACCTTGAGATCATGACCAGAGACAAATGTTTAACCAACTGCACCAGCCAGGCACCTCAGCAAGCAACATTTTTTTTTAAGCAAGCAACATTTTTTATGCAAGTTTTCCCACTTACTGGTCATATGACTAAGGGAAATGTAATTGACACATCTGAGTCTAAATCATCATTTATCCATTAGTTATGATTCTAGAATCCTGTGTTGAAATGAAAATTAAACCAGATAATATTCTTGGTATTTCATATGTGTTTAGTAATGTTCTCTGATATTATTGTTATTGTACAAAACATGGCAGAGACATCATGATGTCCCCAGGAAGTGAATTTAGGCTGAGATGGTAGCTTTCCAAAGATTTTAGTAAGAAATATTTTATATATTCCTTAGCTCCCCCTGACCTTAGTATTTAACAGATAATTG
Source organism: Canis aureus (assembly GCF_053574225.1). Classification (NCBI taxonomy): domain Eukaryota; kingdom Metazoa; phylum Chordata; class Mammalia; order Carnivora; family Canidae; genus Canis; species Canis aureus. Next base: position 8,164,026 of record NC_135616.1, on the reverse strand, counting down.
CCAGAGCTGTTGTGGAATTCCAATCTTGGGGAAATGTTGTCCCTTTGTTTTTGCAAGCAATTTTTTAAACCTGTAAAATGACCACGAACAAACTAAATGTCTCCCTAGAGGGACTTCCTCAGAGAAAATTTCCCATCCTGTCTCCAGGCAGCATTTTATAGCACTTTTAAGAAAACTCTAGAATCGTTTCTACAAGAATTGTGACTCACAGTCCACTGAAGGGCTGCAGGTGAGGAGGCTCTGTACAGACATGGTACATCTCCAAGTATGCTCAGAAGTCAGCTTTCAGAAGGTGCATCATGCCAGGCTGGTAACAACCTGAGACAGCATAAAGACCCAAACCCAATCTTTGAGTGGCTCCACAGCAGAAGAGCAAGATCTTCTTGTTGGCCTGACGATGCTCACAACCTGTGCTTTGCAGAGTGTGGCTGAGCGGTATGCCTGGGATCTGCCCTGCGGTGCCCACCCAGCCTCCAGGAGAGTGCACATTGCCCTTTTCACCAAGGGCTCCTGGGGCTGCGCTCAATCATATGTCTTCTGCTGCAACATGATAGTCTTTCATTCATGCTGTTCCTGTCTTACTTTGACTAGCTAGGGGTCCTATAAAAATCCTAATTGTTTAATATGCTGCTCAGATTCCTGCTCCCCTAAGAAAACAACAGCCACACAGATGTGAACACCTTCTATGTAACACCAGTGATTATAATCCAACACCATATCTCAAGCCCCCTCCTGACCAAAGTCATCTCAAGAGTATAAAGAAAATTTGATGCTGTCTTTGGGCTGATCCCTGGCGGGCATTTTGAGAGCAGCTGCCCTGCAGCCTGTGCGCCCCCTGCATGGCCCCTTGTGGAAGCCTGAGTCTTTCTCCCTTTGTCTCATAGCCATGTCCACCAACGAGAATGCTAATTTACCAGCTGCTCCTCATAACGGATTCAAGAAGAAGGGGAAAGACAGTACAGAAATGAGGCAGTGCTGAACAGAAGTTAATGTGGAGCTGAGGAAAGCTAAGAAGGATGACCAGATGCTGATAAGGAGAAATGTTAAGCTCACATCTTGATGACACTACTTCACTGCAGGAAAACAACCAGGGCACTGTGAATTGGTCTGTTGATGACATTGTCAAAGGCATAAATAGCAACAATTTGAAAACCAGCTCCAGGCATCTCAAGCTGCTAGGAAACCACTTTCTAGGGAAAAATAAGCCCCCATACACAGTATATAATCAGGGCTGGTTTGCTTCCAAAATTTGTGTTCTTCTTGGGCAGAACTGATCATAGTCCCATTCAGTTTGAATCCGCTTGGTCCCTCACTAAAATTGCTTCTGGAACATCAGAATAGACCAATGCTGTGATAGATGGAGGTGTTACCCCCACCTTCCTTTCTCTGTAGGCATCTCCCCATGCCCGCCTCAGTGAACAAACTGTATGGGTTCTAGGAAACCTTGCAGGTGATGGTTCAGTTTCCTGAGACTTGGTTATCAGGTATGGGCAGTTGACCCCTGTTGGCTCTCCTTGCAATTCCCAATATGTCATCTTTAGCATGTGGTTATTTACGTCATCATACCTGGATACTTTCAAACCTTTGTTGCAACAAGAATCTTATACCTACATCTGATGAATGCTGTTGAGCAGATTCTTCCTACCTTAGTTTGTCTTCTGCATCATGGCGATCCAGAAGTATTAGCAGATACCTGCTGGGTCATTTGCTACCTTACTAACGGCCCAAATGAATGTATTGAAATGGTTGTGAAAACAGGAGTTGTGCTCTAACTTATGAAGTTTCTAGGAGCTGCTGAATTGCCCATTGTGACTCCTACACTAAAAGCCATAGAAAATACTGTCACTGGGACAGATGATCAGATCTGTGTTGTCATAGATGCAGGAGCACTTGCTGTCTTCCCCAGCCTGCTAATGAACCTCAAATTAATATTCAAAAGGAAGCTATATGGACAATGCCAAACATCACAGCTGCTCACCAGGACCAGGTACAGCAAGTTATAAATCACGAATTAGTCCCATTCCTCGCTGGTGGTCTCTCTAAGGCAGACTTTAAGATACAAAAGAAAGCTGTATGGGCTGTGACCAACCACACAACTGGGAGAACATTTGAACAGATTGTTTACCTTGTTCATTGTGACATAATAGAACCATTGATGAACCTCTCGACTGTGAAAGATCCCAAACATATTCTGGTTATTCTGGATGCCATTTTAAGTATCTTTCAGGCTCCTGAGAAAGTAGGTGAAAATGAGAAACTTAGTATAATGATTGAAGAGTGTGGAGGTTTGAACAAAATTGAAACTCTATAAAACCATGAAAACGAATCTGTGTACAAAGCTTCATTAAACTTGACTGAGGGGTACCTGGGTGGCTCAGTCAATTAAGCATCCAACTCTTGACTTCAGGTCATATCTCAGGGTCATGAGATTGAGCCCCAAGTCGGGCTCCTTGCTTGGTGGGGAGCCTGCTTCTCCTTCTTCCTGCCTGCCACTCTCCCTGCTCATGCTCTCTCTCTGTCAAATAAGTAAATAAAATCTTTAAAAAATAAAAAATAAACTTGATTATAACCATTTCTCTGTAGAGGAAGAGGAAGATCAAAATGTTGTGTTAGAAACTACCTCTGAGAGCTCCCAAGTTCAAGATGGCACTTCCGGGAACTATAACTTTTAGATTGTACAGCTGAAGCAAAAAATTGTTTGTTGTGTACTACATTAGCATAAATTTGTCTTACCATTTCTCTATTAAGATGTCTTTTTTTTAATGTGTTTTATTGGGATACATGGGTGGCTCAGTGGTTGAGCATCTGCCTTTGGCTCAGGTCATGAGCCAGGGGTCCTGGAGTCGAGTCCCCTTAGGGAGCCTGCTTCTCCCTCTGCCTGTGTCTCTGCCTCCTCTCTCTGTGTCTCTCAGAAATGAATAAATAAAATATTTAAAAAAAAATAAAAAAATAAATGTGTTTTGTTATTGTCACAATTTTTACAAGGAACTATCCTTGAATAGTTCCAAACTCTACATGCTGTATGAAGGTCTTCCTCTCAGTGGGTTTCTTATTTCTGTGTAGAATCTCATATATCACAGTATCCTTTAAGTAAAGATTAAATTTCACCCTTTAAAAAAGAATATAAGGGAAATTCAGTTTTATAAGATGCTTAGATATTGGTACATCCCATGAGTGGATTGAACTGTTTTGTTTTTTTTTTTTCACTTTCAAGATGATGTTTAAATTCTAGTTAGTCAACATATATTGTATTATTAGTTTCAGGGGTAGAATTTAGTGATTCATCACTTGTGTATAACACCCAGTGTTCATCACAATAAGTGACCTCCTAATGCCTGTCACCCAGTTACCCCAACCTCCCACCTGTCTCCCGTCCAGCAACCCTTACTTTGTTCTCTGTTCAAAATAATCATCTAAATAGATATTTAAAAAGGAATTTGACCTCTCTCTAATAAAATCATGAATATACATGGAAATGTGGGGACGCTTTCTCACAGTGATGAAGAATATGTGGTTTAAATCAGAAGTGAGCATTGTACTTAAATGCAACTACTAGAAATATTCTCATGAAAAATCCAGAATAAAATAAAGGGGCCCAAGATAATGATTAATATTTAATAGGTAGTTTTTGACAATTACAAAAGAGCAAAAACAAAAATTAGATGCATAGGTATAGAAAAGAAAAATATAAAATTATTACACCTTGTGAATGACATACTTGTAAACCTGAAATGGTAAAAGAATCAGTTGAAAAATCATGAAAAAATTTAAATACAATGATGTGATTACAAAATAGATTTCTTAAAATTTGGGCAGCCCAGGTGGCTCAGCGGTTTAGTGCCAGCTTCGGCCCAGGGTCTGATCCCAGGTCCTGCATCAGGCTCCCTGCATGGAGCCTGCTTCTCCCTTTGCCTGTGTCTCTGCCTCTGTGTGTGTGTGTGTGTGTGTGTGTCATGAATAAATAAATAAAATCTTTTTTAAAAAATATTAAAATTTATAATATATATATATATATATATCAGCAATGGCCACTTTTTTAAAAATTACAATTTAAAATGTTTCATTCTTAATAGTAACTAACTAGACAGTATGCCTGGATACGCTGTCATAAAAAAAAACCCTGTTGTGGTCTAAATGGGGGGAAAAAAAGGAAAAACATGAAGCATTAGAGAGATTAAAGTAAATGAAGTGATACACATGAAAACAGGGTCTCTGGGTCTCCGTGGCAGCCTGGCAGCAGATGCTCAAGAAGACCTGAGCTAGCCCAGATGGTGCTGGAGCTCCTCAGATTTTCCAGGCAAGCTCTTGGTAGCTTTGGTACCAATGGGGCTTTGGTAGCTCCCCCGTTCCTCTGCCTAGATCCTTCACCCCCAGATATCTTCGTGTCTCCCCTCCCCACCTGCACCCTGCTTTGGCTCAAAAGTTACCTGGCTGAAACTCACTCTGACCATTCTATTAAAAATTACAAGATATCCTTTGGGCCCATCCACCTTACTCTGCTTTATTTTTTCCATTGTACTTTTGTTTGCTGTTTCTCCCTACTAATAATGTAATCTCCAGGAGGCCAAGGTCTTTTTAGTTCAACTGTTGCATGACTGACTGACTAAATGAATGAATGAATGAATGAATGAAAATGTACGTAAAGTTTAAAGATAGGAAGAAAAGCACAAGAAATAAAACATTAAATATGCTATGGTAATGGTATTCTGAGTGATTTTTTTCTTTTATTTCCCAAACATTTTGTAACTTAGCTTATGACTTTTATTTATTAAAACGAATTTATATTTTAATAGGATTATTGCTCTGCTTAGCTAGCTCCTTTCCCAAGTTGTTTGCCAGGAAAAAGGTGTACAGGGAACAGACAGTCGCATTATATACCTTAACCACAAAAACAAGCATACAATCTATTTTCATTAAGCCTGTTTCTTATTTCATTGTTTTATTTTTTAAATAAATTTATTTTTTATTGGTGTTCAATTTACCAACATACAACATAACTCCCAGTGCTCAACCGATCAAGTGCCCCTCTCAGTGCTCATCGCCCATTCACACCCACCCCCCGCCCTCCTCCCCTTCCACCACCCCTAGTTCATTTCCCAGAGTTAGCAGTCATTACGTTCTGTCTCCCTTTCTGATATTTCCCACACATTTCTTCTCCCTTCCCTTATATTCCCTTTCACTATTATTTATATTCCCCAAATGAATGAGAATGTATAATGTTTGTCCTTCTCTGATTGACTTACTTCACTTAGCATAATAACCTCTAGTTCCATCCACGTCGAAGCAAATGGTGGGTATTTGTCATTTCTAATAGCTGAGTAATATTCCATTGTATACATAAACCACATCTTCTTTATCCATTCATCTTTCGATGGACACCGAGGCTCCTTCCACAGTTTGGCTATTGTGGACATTGCTGCTATAAACATAGGGTGCAGGTGTCCCGGCGTTTCACTGCATCTGTATCTTTGGGGTAAATCCCCAGCAGGGCAATTGCTGGGTTGTAGAGCAGATCTATTTTTAACTCTTTGAGGAACCTCCACACTGTTTTCCAGAGTGGCTGCACCAGTTCACATTCCCACCAACAGTGTAAGAGGGTTCCCCACATCCTCTCCAACATTTGTGGTTTCCTACCTTGTTAATTTTCCCCATTCTCACTGGTGTGAGGTGGTATCTCATTGTGGTTTTGATTTGTATTTCCCTGATGGCAAGTGATGCGGAGCATGTTCTCATGTGCTTGTTGGCCATGTCTATGTCTTCCTCTGTGAGATTTCTGTTCATATCTTTTGCCCATTTCATGATTGGATTGTTTTTTCTTTGCTGTTGAGTTTAATAAGTTCTTTATAGATCTTGGAAACTAGCCCTTTATCTGATACGTCATTTGCAAATATCTTCTCCCATTCTGTAGGTTGTCTTTTAGTTTTGTTGACTGTATCCTTTGCTGTGCAAAAGCTTCTTATCTTGATGAAGTCCCAATAGTTTATTTTTGCTTTTGTTTCTTTTACCTTCATGGATGTATCTTGCAAGAACTTACTGTGGCTGAGTTCAAAAAGGGTGTTGCCTGTGTTCTCCTCTAGGATTTTAATGGAATCTTGTCTCACATTTAGATCTTTCATCCATTTTGAGTTTATCTTTGTGTATGGTGAAAGAGAGTGGTCTAGTTTCATTCTTCTGCATGTGGATGTCCAATTTTCCCAGCACCATTTATTGAAGAGACTGTCTTTCTTCCAATGGATAGTCTTTCCTCCTTTATCGAATATTACTTGACCATAAAGTTCAGGGTCCACTTCTGGGTTCTCTATTCTGTTCCATTGATCTATGTGTCTGTTTTTGTGCCAGTACCACACTGTCTTGATGACCACAGCTTTGTAGTACAACCTGAGATCTGGCATTGTGATGTCCCAGCTATGGTTTTCATTTTTAAAACTCCCCTGGCTATTTGGGTTCTTTTCTGATTCCACACAAATCTTAAAATAATTTGTTCCAACTCTCTGAAGAAAGTCCATGGTGTTTTGATAGGGATTGCATTAAACATTTAAATTGTCCTGGGTAACATCGACATTTTCACAATATTAATTCTGCCAATCCATGAGCATGGAATATTTTTCCATCTCTTTGTGTCTTCCTCAATTTCTTTCAGAAGTGTTCTATAGTTTTTAGGGTATAGGTCCTTTACCTCTTTGGTTTATTCCTAGGTATCTTATGCTTTTGGGTGCAAATTAAATGCGATTGACTCCTTAATTTCTCTTTCTTCAGTCTCATTGTTAGTGTATAGAAATGCCACTGATTTCTGGGCATTGATTTTGTATCCTGCCACACTACCAAATTTCTGTATGAGTTCTAGCAATCTTGGGGTGGAGGCTTTTGAGTTTTCTATGTAGAGTATCATGTCATCGGCGAAGAGGGAGAGTTTGACTTCTTCTTTGCCAATTTGAATGCATTTAATGTCTTTTTGTTGTCTGATAGCTGAGGCTAGGACTTCTAGTACTATGTTGAATAGCAGTGGTGAGAGTGGACATCCCTGTCTTGTTCCTGATCTTAGGGGAAAGGCTCCCAGTGCTTCCCCATTGAGAATCATATTTGCTGTGGGCTTTTAGATGGCTTTTAAGATGCTGAGGAATGTTCCCTCTATCCCTACACTCTGAAGAGTTTTGATCAGGAATGGATGCTGTATCCATTGCTTTCTCTGCATCTATTGAGAGGATCATATGGTTCTTGTTTTTTCTCTTGCTGATATGATCAATCACATTGATTGCTTTATGAGTGTTGAATCAGCCTTGCATCCCGGGGATAAATCCCATTTGGTCATGGTGAATAATCTTCTTAATGTATTGTTGGATCCTATTGGCTAGTATCTTGTTGAGAATTTTTGCATCCATATTCATCAGGAATATTGGTCTGTAATTCTCCTTTTTGGTGAGGTCTTTGTCTGGTTTTGGAATTAAGGTGATGCTGGCCTCATAGAACGAGTTTGGAAGTACTCCATCTCTTGCTATCTTTCCAAACAGCTTTAGTAGAATAGGTACGGTTTCTTCTTTAAACGTTTGATAGAATTCCCCTGGGAAGCCATCTGGCCCTGGACTCTTGTGTCTTGGGAGGTTTTTGATGACTGCTTCAATTTCCTCCCTGGTTATTGGCCTGTTCACGTTTTCTATTTCTTCCTTTTCCAGTTTTGGTAGTTTGTGGCTTTCCAGGAATACATCCATTTCTTCTGGATTGCCTAATTTATTGGCGTATAGCTGCTCAAAATATGTTTTTTAAATCGTTTGTATTTCCTTGGTGTTGGTAGTGATCTCTCCTTTCTCATTCATGATTTTTGAGTCTTCTTTCTCTTCTTTTTAATAAGGCTGGCTAATGGTTTATCTTTCTTATTAATTCTTTCAAAGAACCAACTCCTGGTTTTGTTGATCTGTTCCACAGTTCTTCTGGCCTCGATTTTGTTGAGTTCTGCCCGAATCTTTATTAACTCTCTTCTTCTGGTGGGTGTAGGGTCCATCTGCTGTTTCTTCTCTAGCTCCTTTAGGTGCAAGGTTAGCTTTTGTATTTGAGTTCTTTCCAGTTTTTGAATGGATGCTTGTATTGCGATGTATTTCCCCCTTAGGACTGCTTTTGCTGCATGCCAAAGATTTTGAACGGTTGTATCTTCATTCTCATTAGTTTCCATGAATCTTTTTAATTCTTCCTTAATTTCCTGGTTGACCCTTTCATCTTTTATTAATTGAATGATATATTTGGCAGCTCCCACATTCGGGGCATATATATTGAGGACTGTTAAGTCCTCTTGTTGCATAGATCCTTTAAGTATGAGATAGTGTCCCTCTTCATCTCTCACTACAGTCTTCGAGGTAAATTTTAGTTTATCTGATATAAGGATGGCTACCCCTGCTTTCTTTTGAGGACCATTTGAATGGTAAATGGTTCTCCAAGCTTTTATTTTCAGGCTGTAGGTGTCCTTCTGTCTAAAATGAGTCTCTTGTAGACAGCAAATAGATGGGTCCTGCTTTTTAACCAGTCTGAAACCCTGCGCCTTTTGATGGGGTCATTAAGCCCATTCACGTTCAGAGTTACTATTGAAAGGTATGAGTTTAGTGTCATCATGATATCTACTCAGTCCTTGCTTTTGTGGCTTGTTCCACTAAACTTCTTCTTAAAGGGGAATTTTAAGAGTCCCCCTTAAAATTTCTTGCAGAGCTGGTTTGGAGGTCACATATTCTTTCAGTTCCTGCCTGTCTTGGAAGGTCTTTATCTCTCCTTCCATTTTGAATGAGAGCCTTGCTGGATAAAGTATTCTTGGTTGCATGTTGTTCTCATTTAGGACCCTGAATATATCCTGCCAGCCCTTTCTGGCCTGACAGGTCTCTGTGGAGAGGTCTGCTGTTACCCTAATACTCCTCCCCACAAAAGTCAGGGATTTCTTGTCTCTTGCTGCTTTAAGGATCTTCTCTTTATCTTTGGAATTTGCAAGCTTAACTAATAAATGTCGAGGTGTTGAACGGTTTTTATTGATTTTAGGGGGGGATCTCTCTATTTTCTGGATCTGAATGCCTGTTTCCCTTCCCAGATTAGGAAAGTTTTCAGCTAGGATTTGTTCAAATACATATTCTGGCCCTCTGGCCCTTTCGGCGCCCTTGGGAACCCCAATAAAACGTAGGTTTTTCTCCCTCAGGCTGTCGTTTATTTCCCTTAATCTATCTTCATGGTCTTTTAATTGTCTGTTTCTTTTTTCCTCAGTTTCCCTCTTTGCCATCAACTTGTCTTCTATGTCACTCACTCGTTCTTCCACCTCGTTAACTCTCGTCGTTAGGACTTCTGGTTTGGATTGCATCTCATTCAATCGATTTTTAATTTCTGCCTGATTGGATCTAAATTCTGCAGTCATGAAGTCCCTTGAGTCCTTTATGCTTTTTTCTAGAGCCACCAGTAGCTGTATAATAGTGCTTCTGACATTGAATTTTAATCTAGATTTTGTAACTCTGCGGGAGAGAGGACTGTTTCTGATTCTTTCTTTTGAGGTGAGGTTTTCCTTCTAGTCATTTTGCTCAGTGCAGAGTGGCCAAAAACAAGTTGTATTGGGAAAAGGAGAAAATGAGAGGAGAGAAAGAAGGAAAGAAAAGAGAAAAAGAAAAAAGAAAAAAAGGAGTAAAAAAAGAAAAAAGGAGAAAAAAAGGAGAAGAAAAAGAGAAAGAAAAAGAAAGGATAAAAGGGGGTGGGGGAAGCAAACAAATCAAAACACAAAAAGAAAAAAAAAAAAGAAAAAAGAAAAACCACGGGGGAGTATCTTCTGATTCTGTGTACTTTAAGTCCCTTGACTCCCCTGGAACTTGTCCGTCTAGCTGGTCTTCTGGGGGAGGGGCCTGTTGTGCTGATTTTCAGGTGTTAGCACTTGGGGGAGCTGCTCTGCCCCTTGCCTGGTGCAGGGCTCAGTGGGGGTTGTTTACCCGGTGAGGCCCCAGGAGGAACAACTGCAGTGGCGGGGCCAGCTCTGGAGCCCTGGAGTCAGCTCCTGCAGTACCTCCAGAGCTCTCCGTCTGCAGGGCCTAGATGCTCCGGGGCGGGGCCACTGATCTGCTCAGCTGGGGCAGGAGCGTCCTCGCTGTCCTGGGCCCTCCCGGCCTCTGCCTGTCCCGGGGGAGGCCGGATCCTGGGCTGTGTCCCGGCGCCCTGTGCTCCGGGGCCTGCGCTGTTGGATTCGCGCTCCCGCCCCGCAGCCCCCTCCGCGGAGCCGCCCCCGAGCCCCTCCGAGCTGCTCTGGGTCCCGCCGTGCGCGCTGCAGCCCTTAGGGAGCTCGGCGTACTCTCCTGGGGCGCAGGTGTCTGTTAGTGTCCCCGGGAGCCCAAGGGCATCCCCGCCCTCCTGGGTCCTGCTCCAACTCCCCGCGAGCCCCTTTCCGCCCGGGAAGGTCGGTGCAGCTCCTGCTCCTCCGGGACGGGGCTCTCCTGTCCTGGGGACACTCGCCCCGACCTCAGCCCGGCTCCTCGCGGGGCCCCTCCCCCTTGGAGGCCTTTGTTTCTTTACTTCTTTTTCCCCGTCTTCCTACCTTGATAGAAGCGTGAACTCTTCTCACTGTAGCATTCCAGCTGCTCTCTCTTTAAATCTCAGGCCGAATTCATAGAGTTTCAGGATGATTTGAAGGTTTTCTAGGTAATTTGGTGGGGACAGGTGACTTGGGGACCCTGCTCTTCTGCCATCTTGCCCCTCCTCCTGATTTCATTGTTTTAAATCTTTAGATGTTCTTAACTGTAGCTGTTATCTGTGTCTTGAGACCACATTTTTATCTGAACCTTTTAATTACTATTTTTTTCAAGTGGATCAACTTTTCTTATCCCAAATTGAATACCTCTAGCTAATCTCAAACTGAAATTAGTAAGATTAATTGCATTTCATTGAAATGTTCTGAAATGTGTACTCTCTTCTTTCAAGTTACATCTTCCTTCTAATATTAATACTCGGTGAATTTTCTGTCTCAGTTTCATCCCAGCTGCTGGATCTATTGTTTTCAGAGTAGACTCACAGCACTTACATACATGTTTGGACTACTATGTTTTAAGCTGACTCATTACAAATTAAAAATATTTTTTAGGTGTTTGCTTTAAGAAGACTTTAGGGTTTATATTATGCAGTTGATAATGATTGCTAATAACTGCTGAAGAAAAAGAACCTATCTTTTGTTTTTTTTTAATTTTTTATTTATTTTTTTAATTTTTAAAGATTTTATTTATTTGTTCATGAGACACAGAGAGAAAGAGAGAGAGGCAGAAAGGCAGAGAGAGAAGCAGGCTCCATGCAGGGAACCCAACGTGGAACTCGATCCCAGGTCTCCAGGATCACAGCCTGGGCGGAAGGTGGCGCTAAACCACTGAGCCACCAGGGCTGCCCAGAATCTGTCTTTTTGTGTATAAGTGTTGGTTTGGAACCTATTCATCTAGTTGCTTGGAGGAATTCTTAGTATGTATGGGATATTCTGGAGCTCTTTTGTATGTGAGGGCTTCTGGCCTTATAGATAGTTCCATGGAAAAATCTTCAGGGCCTATTTCCAGCCATCCTTCATCCTTGATATATGTCAAGTCATCCCTAAGAAGAGGAATATTGGCCACCCTGTCGTTGCCAAGAAAGACCCTAGAGAGTCTAATTGAGTTTTGATTACAACCTAGTGATTATGGCCTGGGAAAAAATTTTATAGGATAACTGGATTTGTGGGCTTTTCATTTCTACATTTTCTGGAACTGTTCAAGATTTGCTATCAGGCAAAGCCCAAACACTTTTGGAATTAGGTGGTCTCATAGCCTTCAAGAAAGGGCTTCTTAACCTTTCAGAAACACCAAAAATTCCCAGTCAACCACAAATGAAATTGGCAGCTGTCCTCTTGCTGTGCACAGTCCAAGTGGCAGAAAGCCTCTGAAGCAGCCAGGTTCCAAACAGGTGTTTATACATTTACTTTTAGTGACCCTAACAAGCCCCCCTGAATCCACTTGGTGAGGTCCTGACTCCTTTCTCTTTTCTCTTAGCCCCAAAGAGCTCATGATGTAATTCTCTGGCACAGCAAGCTTTCCAAAAGATGTTTGCTTGGCTGCATTCCCATCAGCAAAATTGTCACACATTTATCCTGAAGCAATATTGAAGTGTCCAAGATAGAAATGTCAGAGCATATGTTAGAATACTCTGCATGATTAGACCATGCCCTCACATCAGTGATCCACCACTAAATTCTTTGTCCAGACTCCTCCTAGGCCTGGTGATACCTGTTAGAGGCTAGAGTTTTAAGCAGTACACAAGTAGAAGAAATTCCCAGAGCTGGTCCCAAAAGGGGTCTTAAATTAGAAATACTCATGATAAAGCCACTTCTAAGAGTTGTTAGTGAAAACAGGCAATGGAATCTGTGATTGAGAATGCTGGTATCTTCCGTTGTCCATTCTCTATTTCTGCCTTTAGCCTCACCTTAAGCTTCTGGACCCATGGCTACCCCCCATAAAGACTACATTTCCTAGCTCCCTTGCAGCTACATGTGGCCATGAAGCTAAATTCTGGCCAATGAACTATGAGTCCAAGTGATACATGCAACTTCTGAGTTGTTTGCCTAAAAGGAAAAAGCAATGTTTTCCACTTTGTCTTTTTCCTTTCCCCCTGGCTAGAAAGTAAACAGAAGATGAAACAAGGGGCACCATTAGAGACCATAAGCTGGAAGCTGTGCAATAAGGACAGTGGAACAGCAAGCAAGGAATCTAGCTCCCCAACATCACAGAGCTGCATATCAGCTCTGTGCCATTTGCACTCATACCATTACATGGGGTGGATGTACAGTCTCCCTATCTTGTTAAAGCTACTGTTATTTTGGCCTTTGTTATAGCAATAAAGTTCTTACTCCAACTAAAACAAAGCAAAGGTCAAGACCTGGAAAGGTAGAAAATTAGTCTTTCAAACTATTTTAGTTATGTACACATGAGAACAGAAGACAAGTTAAGGTGAAAAAATGAGAATAAAAGGAAAAGTGAAGGAAGATCTCAGATCAGGCTGCTATAACAAAAAACCATAGATCTGGAAGCTGGGAAGTCCAAGATCAAAGTGGGGGCTGATTCAGTGCCTGGGTGAGAGCCCTCTTCCTGGTTTACAGATGTTTGCCTTCTTGCTGTGTCCTCATATGGCTCAGCTTAGCTCTCTGGCCTCTTACCATGAGGGCACTAATCCTATTCATGAGATTCACCCTCATGACCTAATCACTTCCCAACAGCCCGATCTTCTAACACTGTCACACTGGGGTTAGAGGTCAACATATGAACATTCAGTCCATATCAGATGATCAAGTTAAAAGGAAATATTGCAGGGCCACTTTTGTGAACACTGAAGATCCTTCAGAGTGTTCCTTACACTGAAGATCCTTCAGAGTGTTCCTTATATGCCCATCCAGGGACAACTACTTAATGAGATTGAAATAATCTCAATGTCATGGCTGGTATAGCTTAGCTCTTGGCTCATGGAGTAGGACTTTGGATTTGTTATTTTGAAATAACCTTGGATTCTTTCATGCACCATAGGAGAACAAAGATGAATGAAGTAGTTATTCAGCCTATGGCTAAATAAAACATACAATCCTTTAATCTTTCTATTTAATACCGAATGCAGATGATCCTAGATCACTAGACTGTTGACTTATAGTTATATATGTCCTATAAACAATAGCTTCTTAGAATATTTTTCTAACACTCAATATTGCATTTATTTTAGGTTTACACAATCAGATTGGAAAAAAAACAATCAATGGATAGAGAACTCCAAAGAGGCTTTCATCACAATACAATGTGAGAGTATTTTTAGTTGTCTTTTGTGAGAGTCTAATAATGATTTTTTTAGTGTCATTCCAACTAGTTTTATGACAAATCTTGTATAATCGGGGCATAATCAGAACTTACCTCTGTACTCTGGCTGAATCAATCCTATAGAGTTTTCTTGTGAGCCATGTTGATACTAGGAAGAAATAATGGTTTTTATAGCCCAAGTAAAATGTTAATGACAAAATTAGTTAGAATTAAATGATATCCAGATTATTTTTTTGTAAAGATTTTATTTATTCATGAGAGAGAGAGAGAGAGAGGCAGAGACACAGGCAGAGGGAGAAGGAGGCTCCATGCAGGGAGTCCGATGTGGGACTCGATTCTGGGTCTCCAGGATCGTGCCCTGGGCCAAAGTCAGCACTAAACCGCTGAGCCACCGAGGCTGCCTGATATCCAGATTCTTATTAGAACTGAGCCACTATAGTCACCTTCATTAAAATTAGAAACATAAGGCATTTTCTTTAAATAGATTTTGTACAATAAAAAAGACTGGGGCAGCCCAGGTGGCTCAGCGGTTTAGCGCCGCCTTCGACCCAGGGTGTGATCCTGGGGTTCCAGGATCGAGTCCCACGTCAGGCTCCCTGCCTGGAGCCTGCTTCTCCGTCTGCCTGTGTCTCTACCTCTCTTTCTCTCTCTCTCTCTCTCTCTCTCTCTAATAAGTAAATAAAATCTTTAAAAAAAAAAAGACTGAATTCTGAGCATATACTATGTTATTAAAGTATGTACTCTGGTTTAGCTTTTTTTTCTGTATGAACATGTTTCTCTTTCCCCAATTAAAAAATACTTGGTATGCCAGTTCTATTGCTATGTAGTCCCCTATACGATAGAGAAGAAAACTAGCAGCACTTTTGGTTTCAAATGCATCATGACAATATGTAGTTTGAAATCACATCTCTGACTGAATGTCAATACCTCTAATGTATAGATAGGCAGCCATTAGGCACCCTTTTGGGTCCTGAGGAGATAGCGTGGCCAGAACCATCCTTAGAAAATGACAATGTGTTGTTTCTGCCCAGGGCAAGCTCTTCAGGAGCCTCTGGGTAAAAGTTACCAGGTAAAGGCATAAACCCAGAAAATCCTCATAAAATTGTAAACAGAGAATTTAAAAAATTAATTTCTAGAATCAAGATGTGTGTTAGACAGATATAGGAGATGGACATAGTGCAAGTACCTCTGATAAACTGAAGTCAGGGAAGATCTTTAAGATGGCATTGCAATTGGAGGGTGATACCCTCTTAACTCCAGAGAAAGCTATAACCCCACACTCCCCAGTCTGGCTGAGGAAGACATTTGTAGAAATAATTCAGAGGTAGCAGGCATTTTGCAAAATGCATCTGCAGAGGCATTCATATTTAGATCAAGTTCTATCTCTTAAGCTGTATGTATTGCATCATGTGTAAAATGCCACAGGAACTCAAAAACTTTAGTAATAGAAATTCTGTGATAAAACCTGTATAGCTGGGATTGAAAGTATCTGAACCTTGAAGACTTTGAATTGAAATAATTCAAGTTAGATACTAAACACAGTTTGTACTAAGAGGTGGTAGCCAATCCATACAGATTAGGTTGAGATGGATGTCAAACAGTATGAGATAGGAAACGAGACCAATAAATTCTGTGGTCTCAGGAAAAAAGGAAAAGAGGTCAAAGACAAGTATTTCCCTGCCCATGTGACCCATGGTAGCCTGTGGGTTTACCAGTGCCTGAATCAGGAGGAATGGGTAACTCCAGAACAGCATTGCCATGCTTGTGTATTTTATATACTTCATGGTATTTATCTCCTCGTGTTTATTACACAATGTAGGTTAAGTCCAATTAGTCTTTTTGTTTGTCTATGGCTGCCTCGCTTTAGGGGATGCCCTTGCAGATATGATCAAGGGTAAATCTCTGTAGGAGGTAAAACCGAACCCTTTCATTTGCCCAAGGATATCTTTTTGTCATTCTTATCTCCCATTCCTAAGTCACCAGCTCTCTGACAGGTCATTCTCATCAGCAAAGAAATACACTTTTAAGATTTTTTAAAAATAAATAAATAAAACACTGTTTTCTCCCATCTTAAAACAAAACCAATCCTATTGACTCCACTTCTGTCAGCCACAGTTCCTTCCATTTCTGTAGTCCCATCTATAGCAAAACTTAAACGTTATCGAGATTCACTGCCTGCAATTTCCGTCCTTCTCTTCTCTCATCTTTACTTCTATGGAAGTGAAATTCACATAGCATAAAATTAACCACTTTGGGGTGGTTACCTGTTACAGATTCAGTGGCATTTAGTACATTCACAGTGCTGTGCAACCAACACTCTATCTAGTGTTTATCTAGACATGTTTATCCCCAAAACAGAAATCCCTGCACCCTTCAAGGACTCTCTCCCTGTTCTCTTATCCCCCAGCCCTGGCAAACACTAATTGGCTTCTTCTCTTCATGGATTTACCTATTCTTGGCATTCATATAAATGGAATCATACAATACATGACCCATTGCGTCTGGCTTCTTTCATTTAGCATGTTCTTTTTTAAGACTATTTATTTATTTATTTAAGAGAGAGAGAGAGTGAGACAGTGAGCGAGCGAGTGAAAGAACATGAGTTGTGGGGAGGGACAGAAGGAAAGGAAAAAGCAGATTCCTCATTGAGCAGAGGAACAGGATATGAGGCCCAATTCTGGGACTGTAGGATCATGACCTGAGCTGAAGGCAGATGCGTAACTGACTGAGCCACCCAGGTGCCCCTCATTTAGCCTGTTTTTAAGGTTCAGCCACATAATGCAGAGAAAGGGGTACCCTCAGACACTGTTGGTGGGAATGTAAGCTGGCGCACCCACTCTGGAAAACAGTATGGAAACTCTCCAAAAAATCGAAAATAGAGCTACCCTATGACCCACCAATTGCACTAGTAGGTATTTACCCAAAGATAAAAATGTAGTGATCCGAAGGGGCACCTGCACCCTGATGCTTTGAGCAGCAATGACCACAATAGCCAAACTATGAAAAGAGCCCAGATGCCATCAACAGATGAATAAATAGAGAAGATGTGGTATATATATATATATATATACAATGGAACACAGCCATCAAAAAAATGAAATCTTGCCATTTGCAAAGACATGGATGGAACTAGAGGATATTGTGTTAAGTGAAATAAGTCAATCAGAGAAAGATAATTATCTTATGATCTTACTCTTTTGTGGAATTTAAGAAACAAAACAGAGGATCATAAGGGAAGAGAGGAAAAAATAAAACAAGACATAATCAGAGAACCATAAAAGACTCATCATAGGAAACAAACTAAGGGTTGCTGGAGGGGAAGGGTGTGGGTGGATGGGGTAACTGGGTGATGGACCTTAAAGAGGGCACATGATGTAATGAGCACTGGGTATCATGTAAGACTGTTGAATCACTGACCTCTATCTCTGAAAACAATTATTAATTAATTGAATTTAAATACAATTTTTTTAAACTTAAAAAAGAGATTCAGCCACATAATAGCATGTATTCATATTTTATTCTTTTTTGTGGCCAAATAATATTCCATTGCATGGATATACCACTTGTTTGTGCATTCACACATGGACAGATACTTAAGTTGTTTCTATCTTTTGGCTATTATGAATAGTGCTGCTATGAAGGTCTGTGAACAATTTATTGTTTAAATGCCTGTCTTCAGTTTGGGTATATATCTAGGAGTGTAAGTATTGAGTGTATGGTGATTCCAGATTTAACTTTTGAGGAACTGAACCAGAGCAGCTGAGCCATTCTACATTTCCACTAACAATGTATGAGGTTGCAATTTCTCTGCGTCCTGGCCAACACTTGTTTTTTTCAACTTTTTTGTTGTTGTTATACCCATCCCGGTGGGTGTGAAGTGGTATCTCATTGCGGTTTGGTTTTGCATTTCCCTAATGACTAATCATGTGGAGAATCTTTTCATGTATATATCTTTTCATTTACATATCTTCGTCAGAGAGACCTCTAGCAAAGTCCTTTACCCATTTTTTAATTGGTATGTTTCTGTTGTTGTTGAGTTGTAAGAGTTCTTTTTTTTTAATTTTTATTTATTTATGATAGTCACAGAGAGAGAGAGAGAGAGAGAGAGAGAGAGGCAGAGACACAGGCAGAGGGAGAAGCAGGCTCCATGCACTGGGAGTCCGACGTGGGATTTGATCCCGGGTCTCCAGGATCGCACCCTGGGCCAAAGGCAGGCCCCAAACCGCTGCGCCACCCAGGGATCCCGTAAGAGTTCTTTATATATTCTAATCATACACCTAAAACCAATATAACACTACGTTAGCTCTACTGGAATTAAAGTTTAAATACTTCCTTAAAAAAGAGTTCTTTCTATATTCTAGATATTAAGGCCAAGTTGTATGGATTACAAATATTTTCCCCCATTCTGTAGGTTGCCTTTTTCTCTTTCTTGATAACATTCTTAGATGTATGAAGGTTTTTCAATCATGATGAATGCAACTTTATTTTTTCTTCTGGTGTTCATGATTTTGTTTTTCCTATTCAGAGATCATTCCCATACCTAATGTAATAAGAATTTTCCCCTATATTTTCTTCTGAGTTCTATTATTTTAGCCCTTACGTTTAGGTCTTTGGCCCATTTTTTAGTTAGTATTTGTATAGTATGTGATATAGGAGTCCATTTTCATTCTTTTGCATGTGAATGTCCCAATCATCCGGACACCATCTGCTGAAGAAACTGTTCTTTCTCCATTGAATGGTCTGGGCACCCTTGTTGAAAATCAGTTGACCATATATGCGAGGGTTTATTTCTGGTCTCTCAATTTTATTTCACTGGTCTATATGTCTGTAATTAAGCCAGTAACACATCGTTTTGGTTACTGTAGATTTGGACTAAGTTTTGAAATTAGGAACTGTGAATCCTTCAAATTTGTTTTTTTATTCTTCAAGATTGTTTTGGTTATTCAAGTCCATAAAAATTTGAAAATTGGCTTTTGCTTTTCTGAAAAGAAAAAAAAAGATAATCAGAATTTTGATAGGGATTGCATTGAATCTATAGATTTCTTTGGGTAGTGTTAACATCTTACCACTATTGTCTTAGTACTCATTATCAGAGATGTCTTTCCATTTAAATATTTAGATATTTAATTTCTTTCAGTAATTTTTATAGTTTCCAGTATACAGGTATTTTGCCTCTTTGATTAAATCTATTCCTAAGCATTTTATTCTTTTAGATGTTATTGTAAATTGAATTGTTTCTTTAATTTGCTTTTTAATTGTTCATTGCTGCTGAATAGAAACACAATTAACTGTTTTCCAGTTTTATTGAGAAATAATTGACATACATCACCATAAAAGTTTAAGATAAATAAAAAAAAAGTTTAAGGTATACAGCATGATGGTTTGATTTACATATATTGTGAAATGATTACCACAATAGGTTCAGCTAATATGCATCTTCTCATATAGATACAATAAAAAAAAGAAAAAAGGAAAAATATTTTTTTCTTGTGGTAAGAACTCCTAGGAATTATTCTTTTAACTTCCCTATAAATCATATAGCAGTTTTACCTATAGTCCTCATATTGTCCATATAGCCCTAGTACTTGTTTATTTTATAACTGAAAAATTGTACCTTTTGACCACCTTCCTCTAATTCCCCTGCCTCCCACCTCTATCTTTGATAACTACAAGTAATCTCTTTTTCTACACATTTTTATTTCATTTTGTTTAGATTCCACATGTGAGATTACACAGTATTTGTCTTTGTCTGACCCATTTTATTTAGCATAATGCCCTCAGGTTTCACCTATGTTGTGATAGTATTCTTTTCTTCTTTATGGCTGAATAGTATTCTATTGTCTTATACATACCGCAACTTCCTTATCCTGCCATCCATCAATAAACAATTAGGTTGTTTACATATCTTGGCTATTGTAAATAATGATGCTATAAATGTAGAGGTGGAGATATCTTTTTAAGTTAGTCTTTATGTTTCATTTGGATATATTCCCAGAAGTGGAATTGCTGAATCATATGGTAGTTCTATTTCTTCTTCTTCTTCTTCTTCTTCTTCTTCTTCTTCTTCTTCTTCTTCTTCTTCTTCTCTTTTCTTCTTCTTCTTCTTCTTCTTCTTCTTCTTCTTCTTCTTTTTTTTTTTTGGTAGTTCTACTTCTAATTTTGTGAGGATCCTCCATACTGTATTCCATAGTGGCTGCACCATCTAACAATCACACCAATGCAAAAGGGCTCCCTTTCCTCCATGTCTACTACAATATCAGTTATCTCTTATCTTCCTGATGATGACTGTCCTAACGGGTGCAAGGTGATATCTCACCGTAGTTTGGTTTTCCATTTCCCTAATGACCAGTGATGTTGAGCATCTTTTCAAGTACCTGTTTGTTTTTCATGTGTCTTCTTTGGAGAAATGTCTAGTCAGGGCCTTTGCCCACCTTTTTAATTGGGTTATTTGGTTTTTTACTATTGAGTTATAGTTCTTTATATATTTTGGTTATTAACCCCTTTTTCAAATATATGATTTACAAGTATTTTTCCCATTCTGTATGTTTTCTTTTTACTTTGTTGATGGTTGATGCTGGAAACATTGATTTTTTTGTGTGTTGCTGTTGTTCCCTCCAACTTTGCTGAATAAACTTAATAGTTATAGTAGGGTTCATGTATGTCTTTGGATTCTTTAGAATTTTCTATACATAAAATCATGTCATCTGCTAATAGGGACAGTTTTAATTTTACCTTTCTAATTTAGATGAATTTTATTCCTTTATGTTGCCTAATTGCCCCACCTTTTCACCTTTGAATATGTTTTCCCCTACACACCCAACTATTCTCCAACATCCTCTGGGTATGCTACATTCTGACACTATCTAGCCAGAGATAGCATCATATCCACAGGTTAAGGGCCTGATCTTCTAAGATTGCCCTTTACTTCAGATGCCAGTTGCAAACTCAGATTGTTACCTGTGTTTCTGACCCACTGGTTATAGGTTATAGGTTCCCACAATTACTTCCTTAGGTTCAATTGATTTGCTAGAACGGGCTTCAGATGCCAATCATGAGTCCAGATCGATACCTGTACTTCTCACAGATGGCTGTAAATCAAAGTTCCCATGACCACTTCCTTGGGCTCAATTAATTTGCTAAAATGGCCACTGAACTTAGGAAACCTGTTTACTCACTATTTTACTGCTTTATTACAAAGGATATTAAAGGATACAAATCAACAGCCAGATAGATGAAGAGATACATAGGGTAAGGTCCCAAATAACAGAGTTTCTATGCTCCTGGAGTTTGGGCCTGACATGGTGGCGAATGGAAGTGTTCTGGTTTTCTAAACTGGAGACTTTCCAAATCCCCTCTTTTTTTTTTCTTTTTTGGTTTTGATAAAGGCTTCATTACATAGGCATTCTTTATTAAATCGTTGGCCACTGGTGACTGATTCAACCTCCAGAACCTCTCCCTTCCCTGATAATCAGAGTTGGGACTCAAAGTCCCACCCCTCTATTCATCATTGGATCCCCTGGCAACTAGCTCCCATTCTCACTTTGTGGCTCTGAAGAAATTTCAGGAACTAAGAACAAGAGATCAAATATTACAACAACAGATGCGGAGCATTTTCTCATGTGCTTGTTGGCCATGTCTATGTCTTCCTCTGTGAGATTTCTGTTCATGTCTTTTGCCCATTTCATGATTGGATTGTTTGTTTCTTTGCTGTTGAGTTTAATAAGTTATTTATAGATCTTGGAAACTAGCCCTTTATCTGATACATCATTTGCAAATATCTTCTCCCATTCTGTAGGTTGTCTTTTAGTTTTGTTGACTGTATCCTTTGCTGTGCAAAAGCTTCTTATCTTGATGAAGTCCCAATAGTTCATTTTTGCTTTTGTTTCTCTTGCCTTTATGGATGTATCTTGCAAGAAGTTACTGTGGCCACGTTCAAAAGGGGTGTTGCCTGGGTTCTCCTCTAGGATTTTGATGGAATCTTGTCTCACATTTAGATCTTTCATCCATTTGAGTTTATCTTTGTGTATGGTGAAAGAGAGTGGTCTAGTTTCATTCTTCTGCATGTGGATGTCCAATTTTCCCAGCACCATTTATTGAAGAGACTGTCTTTCTTCCAATGGATAGTCTTTCCTCCTTTGTTGAATATTAGTTGACATAAAGTTGAGGGCCAACTTCTGGATTCTCTATTCTGTTCCATTGATCTATGTGTCTGTTTTTGTGCCAGTACCACACTGTCTTGATGACCACAGCTTTGTAGTACAACCTGAAATCTGGCATCGTGATGCCCCCAGATATGGTTTTCTTTTTTAATATTCCCCTGGCTATTTGGGGTCTTTTCTGATTCCACACAAATCTTAAAATAATTTGTTCCAACTCTCTGAAGAAAGTCCATGGTATTTTGATAGGGATTGCATTAAATGTGTAAATTGCGCTGGGTAACATTGACATTTCACAATATTAATTCTTCCAATCCATGAGCATGGAATATTTTTCCATCTCTTTGTGTTTTCCTCAATTTCTTTCAGAAGTGTTCTGTAGTTTTTTTTTTTGGTATAGATCCTTTACCTCTTTGGTTAGGTTTATTCCTAGGTATCTTATGCTTTTGGGTGCAATTGCCAATGGGATTGACTCCTTAATTTCTCTTTCTTCAGTCTCATTGGTCTTAACCAATACCAAAAGATTAGGATCGTCCCCTGCATATTTTCAGACCATAATGCTTTGAAACTAGAACTAAATCACAACAAGAAGTTTGGAAGGATTTCAAACACGTGGAGGTTAAGGACCATCCTGCTAAAAGATGACAGGGTCAGCCAAGAAATTAGAGAAAAATTAAAAAGATTCATGGAAACTAATGAGAATGAAGATACAATCATTGAAAATCTTTGGGATACAGCAAAAGCAGTCCTGAGGGGGAAATACATCACAATACAAGCATCCATCCAAAAACTGGAAAGAACTCAAATACAAAAGCTAACCTTGCACCTAATGGAGCTGGAGAAAAAAAAAAACAGCAAATAGATCCTACACCCAGCAGAAGAAGAGAGTTTATAAAGATTTGAGCAGAACTCAATGAAATAGAGACCAGAAGAACTGTGGAACAGATCAACAAAACCAGGAGTTGGTTCTTTGAAAGAATTAATAAGAGAGATAAACCATTAGCCAGCCTTATTAAAAAGAAGAGAAAGAAGACTCAAAAATCATGAATGAGAAAGGAGAGATCACTACCAACACCAAGGAAATACAAACGATTTAAAAAACATATTTTGAGCAGCTATACGCCAATAAATTAGGCAATCCAGAAGAAATGGATGTATTCCTGGAAAGCCACAAACTACCAAAACTGGAACAGGAAGAAATAGAAAACCTGAATAGGCCAATAACCAGGGAGGAAATTGAAGCAGTCATCAAAAACCTCCCAAGACACAAAATTCCAGGGCCAAATGGCTTCCCAGGGGAATTCTATCAAACATTTAAAGAAGAAACCTCTTCTACTAAAGCTGTTTGGAAAGATAGCAAGAGATGGAGTACTTCCAAACTCGTTCTATGAGGCCAGCATCACCTTAATTCCAAAAGCAGACAAAAACCCCACCAAAAAGGAGAATTACAGACCAATATCCCTGATGAACACAGATGCAAAAATTATCAACAAGATATTAGCCAATAGGATCCAACAATACATTAAGAAGATTATTCACCATGACCAAGTGGGATTTATCCCGGGGATGCAAGGCTGGTTCAACACTTGTAAAGCAATCAATGTGATTGGCCATATCAGCAAGAGAAAAAACAAGAACCATATGATCCTCTCAATAGATGCAGAGAAAGCATTTGACAAAATACAGCATCCATTCCTGATCAAAACTCTTCAGAGTGTAGGGATAGAGGGAACATTCCTCAGCATCTTAAAAGCCATCTACGAAAAGCCCACAGCAAATATCATTCTCAATGGGGAAGCACTGGGAGCCTTTCCCCTAAGATCAGGAACAAGACAGGGATGTCCACTCTCACCACTGCTATTCAACATAGTACTGGAAGTCCTAGCCTCAGCAATCAGACAACAAAAAGAAATCAAAGGCATTCAAATTGGCAAAGAAGAAGTCAAACTCTCCCTCTTTGCAGATGACATGATACTCTACATAGAAAACCCAAAAGCCTCCACCCCAGGATTGCTAGAACTCATACAGCAATTTGGTAGCGTGGCAGGATACAAAATCA